>NC_089849.1:55362998-55962998 GCF_035609145.1 Eleutherodactylus coqui
CCCTTGACCTGCACCGCCATGTGAGTGATGTGTCCCTGGTGTTGAAGAAAGCTATCAGTGGCCTGGTACACCTGACCATAGACATGTCGTCAGCAAGCATGACTAGGGGCATTAAATATCCTTAACAACATCCTGGGTTAATGTCCTGCAGGTGGGGCAGGAAGCTAAAAGTGGTCCATATTTCAGGGTACCGCCAAGAGTTATAGGACATTCATCTTTGTCTGTTCTCTCCTCACCCCCTTCCTCTTCTTTCACTTTCTTATGCCACTTTTAACCCCCCCCCCCCACTCCCCCACATCAGCACAGATATTGGTATTTGACTAAATACGACCTCCATACAGCGTTGCACATGGTAATCACAAAAATGCTGTCCTAAAACTCATATGTCTAGGGGAGTGCAGCCACATGGCCTTTTGACGGGTTTGCAGGCCCAAGCTTACACATGGCTGACCCCATACAATCTGAAGCCAGGAATTCCACATTGCTTAAGCCTGCAACAGAGAATAATCACAGATTACCATCTAGTGTATGCCATTAGCAGGCGCTGTATGGAGGTTTTTCACTTGATGCCTGTGGAGGGGCTGCAGATCAAAGATGTGTGCTATTTTAGCCTGCTTTGAGGAAGCAACAAAAATTGGCAGTCATGATGACGTACTAATCAGCATGACCATCCCTGTTGCTTGCATGCTGGAGCATGGCCTCAGGGACATTAGTAGGTTGTTGTCACAAGAGAAAGAGAGAAGGAGGAAGAGATACCAATTTCCCAAATGTCTGGCTGGTCCGCCATTAGTCAACAATCCAGGGAGGATGGCTTTGGACAAGAAAGGGAGAAGTATAAAGAACAAGGAAACAGAGAAAGGGGGGATAATATAGGATCAGTGGCAGGGGAAGGGGCCATGCAATGTTTCTTTCATCCATCACTAACCCTAGCTACTCTTCGTGGATGGTGGAACCCACCGGAGGACACCCTTCTGGCTAACCCTGAGAAATATGGGCCATCACCTTTGGGCGCTTTGAGGCAAATACAGTAAGTGCTTTTGTGCTGCAGTGCTTGCAAAAGGACCATCGCATAGCCCACATCAAAACATCAGATCATTACAGAGTGGCCACCATCCTTGATCCCCGCTACAAGCCCAGAATGACAAATCTGATTCTGGCAGTGGAGAGGGACATCAAAATGCGGCTCTATCAGGAAACACTTAGGGCTAACACCCACTGGCGATATTTTCTATCTTGCGCTGCGAGAGCAAGTGAAAACACTCGCTTTGCAGCGCAAGAAAAACGCTGGAATGAGACCGGGATATCGCCAGCCTTCTCAATGGGCCAGCGGCAGCAGTGCTAGCCCCTTTGAAAAGATATGGAGAATACTGCGGACCTCTGCCACAGCTGTGACAGCTGTGGCAGAAGTGCAGCATGCTATCCCATTGCTAATGAATGAATAGCTAAGCACTATCTGTAATTGGCTAAGCACTCAGCCAATAGCTAAGCACTAGCTGTTATTGGCTGAGCGCTCAGCCAATCAGCACAGCCCTTTCAGGAGGTGGGGAATTTTAAATCCCCGCCTGCTGAAAGTGCTGGATAGCAGTGTCGGGGAGCCAGCCGGAGGACGCGTGTGAGCGGCAGATAGGTGAGTACTTTTTTTTTTTTAACTTTTTAACCACTTATTGATGATTTTCAGAGAAGGGCTTATATTTCAAGCCCTTCCCCGAAAATCATACTGCAGGGTTTGCTACAAACCCCTGCTTTCAATGGGACCGGCAGCACCGCCGATCCCATTGGAAGCAATGGGATAGCATGCTGCACTTCTGCCACAGCTGTGACAGCTGTGTCAGAAGTCCGCGATATTCTCCATATCTTTTCAATGGGACTAGCACTGCTGCCGCTAGCCCGATTGAAAAGACTGGTGATATCCCGGCGCCATCCCGTTTTTTTTCTCGCACTGCGAGGCAAGAGTTTTCACTTGATGGCTCATGCCAGACAAGCAAGAAGCTGTCGTAGCAGCACTGTGTAGGGGTGGCACTCGGGGTTATGCAGAAATAATGGGAAAAATTGGGAATAATGTTAGTTCATATTCCAATGACTAGTTAGCACGCTGGCAATTTTTACTCACATATGACTGAGCATAGATTTATATAAAAGACCACACTGTGCCCTTATGGTGCTGTTGCTGTTGGTGGTGCTGCTGCTCTCCTTCTGCTTCCGCCATGTTTCCTCCTCTTACTTTCCCCCAAATGAATAATATGTCAATATGGAAATACAGAGCTACAGCTCTTATATTTCCATGGTGGTGCTGGAACTGCTGCTGCTCTCACCAAGTTTCCTCCTCCTTCTCCCAAAATGAACAATTTCTATACACATCTGCCGCTCTACAGCTTTTTCTTGGAGCAGGCCCGTGCTTGGCTGTTCTGTGCACCTGGTAAAATTTGTCCTTAGCAAATTTTCATGATATTGCTTTTAAAACAAGCAGCCCACCTGCTGTCTTGTGTCATGAAGCTTTTGATAGCTCTACAGCTCTTCCTTGGAGCAGGCTCATGCTTCAGTGTTGTCTTCACCTTCACAGAATTTCTCCTTGTAAAATGTATAACATTGCTTATAAAACAAGCAGCACATCTGCTGTCTTGCGTAGCAACATTTTTGGTAGCCCTACAGCTGTTCCTTGCAGCAGGCCCCTGCTTGAGTGTTGTGTTTATCTTGCAGAATTTCTCCTTGAAAAATTGATTGACAGCACGTCCGCTGTCTTCCATGGTGCAATTTTGGATCTAGCAGACCCTATATGGGCCTCCCACAGTGACCCCCATGTGCTATAATTGACCCCTACACCACTGTACACCACTTTTACCAATTTTTGGGAGGAGCACAGGGTTCCTCTAACATGTGGCTGTATTCCCATGCAATTTGGGGGGTTTTGGCTGCATTGTGGACCTTCTCAAGGGAAAAGTAGTGAACCCAATTTTTACTCCCATTGGCTGTAACAGAATTAATCCACTAATCGCTCATCACTAATTTTCACCACTGATGTTTTGCCTATCCAGTACCTGGAAGCTAGCTATATTCTCTTCTCCAACATATACATGAATGTCTTTAGAATAAGTTTATATTGTATGTAATTTCTCTGTACTGACTGGGAGTATCCTAGAGAAGAAGCTGAGTAGATCAAGGGCTTCTTCTTCTGTTTTTGCAAATAAATGAAGCCTGAGCTTTTTGTTTGCTTTGGGCAAAAATCCAGTTTTTCTGTTAGACATTTTTGATAAATAAGATCCATAAGATAGTGTTTACAGTATTTCAATATTTTTCCTATATTTTTAAAATTGGAGACCCATTAAATTAAGTGAACTATAAAATTAGCAGTAATTTATTTTTTATTTATGATACTTTTAGAACATAAAAGGGCAGATGTGATTTATATCCAAATCTGCTTTTATCAGCAGATGGGAAGGGACGATTTACAAACCCTCCAGATGTAGTAAGGAAAATAAAAAATGGCTGTTGTGCCACTGCCAACATATTAAAATCACAGGGGTTATCACTGATGTTATACCCTCCTGTTAGCTGAGTTCTGCTCAGTGTGAACCCAGAAAAGTTTTTTCTCTCTTTTGTGTTTAACAGTTTTACGCCTGGGCTTGAATTTTGCCACGAAGTGCCGTACACAAGTGAGTTACATGTATTGATGGTCGCCATAACTCGAGTTATCCTTTAGATTCTAGAAGACTTCAGACTTGTCTCGAAACGATTAACAACTTACACCACTGGCGCACTTCTAGGGGTTGCAGGGTTCATAATTGCAACCCAGACTCCTAGCTGGGCACCCCTGCCATATACTGTTTTACCGCCACAGCCCGCAGGCCATCTGTGGGTTGCACTTAGGGAGGGGAGGGCCATTACTTGGGACAGCTGGCAGACTTCCACGGTGCACGGCCCTCCTTTCCATTGAGAGACTGAAGTTGTGATTTGTCACAATTGCAGTCTATCAATGTACTGCCGGACGTGTGATTGGTCCAGCCAGCAGTGTCTGATAGCGGAAGAGGGGAGCGGACCATGTGGTGCAACGAGGTATGTGAGTATATAACTATATATGTAGAGCAGCATGGTTTAGGTATTGATATAAGTACAGGTACATGTGAGAGGGCCCATGCTGAACTTTTGCACCTGGGCCCTTGAACCTTTAGCTACGCCCCTGATACCAGTGCCTCCAGGGTTGTGAGCCGCATGCTGAATGCAACTTCTGTAAAACCGTATAGATAGAAAATGAAAAACAATAGATACAGTTGCGCTTTATTATTTGTATCCACTAGCACTAGATACCTGGCCCAAACCACTAATACATGAATGTTCATACAGGTCTAGCAGTAAGCTCTATTACTTCAGTCAGGTTGAATAGGGGCACGCTTTGCTGGTAGCGTCCCTATACCCATGTGTCAAACAGCAGGAACTTCTGTGTGACTTTATACTCCAGGTACAGCAAGCTTGATGGACAAGTAATTGAAACCTGAGCCAGTATCAAACATAGTATTTACATATGTTAATACTTAGTGGGGCTCTTTTGGCCCTAATGACATTGGATGCTCTCAATGGCATACTTTCTACCACTTTCTCATACACTTCAGCTGGTATTTCCCTCCATTCATCCTGCAAATGTTTGGTGAGTTCCCTCAGAGAAGATGGACGCTGTCATATTTCCTGACCAGACATTCCAGTTCATCTCAAAGATGAGTATTGCTACATTGTTGGCAGCACGTTATTGTCTAGAATATCAAGGTACACTTCTATGTTCATAGTTCTTGCCACTTCAACCAACGGCCTAAGACCATGTCATGTAAAACACATCCAGACTATAACTATAGATGGGCTAATCTATCTTTTTTGAGTGAACTCAGCGGACATTTACAGGATGAATGGGGGGAAATACCAGCTGAAGTGTATCAGATGTTAGTAGAAAGTATGTCACGGAGAATATCTGATGTCATTAGTGCCAAAGGAGCCCCACTAAGTATTAACATATGAAAATAAATGCTACTTTTGATTCTTGCTCAGGAGTCCAATTACTTTGGGTACGATAGTGTATTATGTGATACATGCACTCTGTGCGGTCAGCAGGTATATCTACTAAATCTGCACGGGGGTTCAGGTATTAGCAGGTTGGGCCAGGTGTATGGTGGATGCATTTAGTGAAGAACAGATATTTATGTTGTTTTTAGTTTTCTTGAAACAATAGACATAAAATCTGGAAGATGTGCAGTAACCTGGTGAAGGACATGTCCAGCTACTTCTGTTAATGACTACACCTGGCCTGATAGTATATCCGCATGAGTATCTGATCTGTCCTCTGGTCATCCTGCTGTGAACAAAGCATAACTGGAGCTTGAAATAGAAATCATTGATCCCTGGGCTGAGCCTCTTTATATATAGATTTGGAGGAATAGGTGTAGCACAGTGAATTGACATAACGAAATAGTGCCGTTTTGCTGTGGAAGCTGTGGCTCACCGTGAATTATAGTTCTAAGCTCATTACATTATAGGAATCAATGGGTTTGGGTTTTATGCGATATCCAATAGTCAAGGATTGGTCTGATCCCTATGTGATTGTTCTCAGCAAGAGAAACGACGTAATCTTGTAGATATGATACCTTTTAATGGCTAACAAAAATACATGATGTAATAATAGCGAGCTTTCGTACCAACGCAGGGTACTTCTTCCGGCTTAAATGGATTGGATCTGAAGAGGCATGCATATTTATACACACTTATAACATACATACTTATGACAAGGCACAGATATGGATGTGATTGGTTCGCACTTAAAAGGAATTCTGCAAACCAGAAAACAAACTTTTTTTGTCTAGGCACTGATAGCGGAGTGAAAGTTTTATGGTCTCTAAATTACTGTTGGAGGGGGGGGAAAAAGGTCAACAGGCTTGAATTGTTATAAGAGATACACAAACATTTTTAGCTAAATACTGATAAGGGAGTGAAAGTTTATGGTCCCTGAATTACTGTTGATGGGGGTCTTATCTGTGCAATCAAGTCTCACACTTCCCATTCACGCATAAATCCTGGGGAATAATTTAACCCAGTATTCAGCGTGTCAAAGGTTGTTATCAATTTATACTCCCAAATTCTTCTGTGGTTTTGTGACTTGAAACCACCCTTCAATATCAAAACTCTTATGTTTATATTTATGTTATCATAAATTGATAACAACCTTTGACACGCTGAATACTGGGTTAAATTATTCCCCAGGATTTATGCGTGAATGGGAAGTGTGAGACTTGATTGCACAGATAAGACCCCCATCAACAGTAATTCAGGGACCATAAACTTTCACTCCCTTATCAGTATTTAGCTAAAAATGTTTGTGTATCTCTTATAACAATTCAAGCCTGTTGACCTTTTTCCCCCCCTCCAACAGTAATTTAGAGACCATAAAACTTTCACTCCGCTATCAGTGCCTAGACAAAAAAAGTTTGTTTTCTGGTTTGCAGAATTCCTTTTAAGTGCGAACCAATCACATCCATATCTGTGCCTTGTCATAAGTATGTATGTTATAAGTGTGTATAAATATGCATGCCTCTTCAGATCCAATCCATTTAAGCCGGAAGAAGTACCCTGCGTTGGTACGAAAGCTCGCTATTATTACATCATGTATTTTTGTTAGCCATTAAAAGGTATCATATCTACAAGATTACGTCGTTTCTCTTGCTGAGAACAATCACATTTTGCTCTACTGGCTAACACGGTACCAGATCTTTGTTTTCATTATATCTGATCCCTATGGAGTGTGTACAAGTAAAGAACTTGACTTCTATGTAATGAAAAAAACTCTTAATACATACAACTGTGTGTCATTATAGCCCTATATTAAAGGGAATCTATTAGCACCTTTATGCATCATGATATAGTCACTAACACGCTGATTGCAACATTATATCTATTTTATATATCCATGTAGTGGAAGAAACTTATATTTTATCAGTAACAGCCAAACATAGAGGACTACAGGAAGTAGTCCTTCATATTGATGAGCTGAAGGCTAGCCCCGTCCATCTCACCCTTCAGGCACTAATTGATGGGTACAGTAATAAGCAAGGTGGAGTGTGTGTAGGCGGCTAACCTGCCGCTCATCAATATAGAGGACTACTTCCTGTAGTCCTCTATCTGTGCACTGCTACTAATAAGAAGTTTGTGACAAACTGCTTCACAGATACAAGCATATTGCTGCAATTAGTGCGGCTGTCACTTCCTTATGCTGTCCTCAGAGCTGGCAGCAAAAAGATGGTGACAGGTTCTATTTAAGCCCCAGAAGTGTATATACTCCTCATTGGTTATCTAGTTAAAAAAGAAAAAAACTGGAAATTTGAAACTTGTCCTCTGCCTGGCAATCCAGTGCTCACTCTCCCATGGTCCTCCCTGTGCTCCTTTACATGCAAGCCCCATGTGACTGCTGGAGCCAATCAGTAGCCAGAGTGGTCACGTTCTCATATGACTGGCATCGATGGGCACCATGATGCCAGGAGTATGTTCAGCATGTGACCACTGCAGTACAAAACTTCACTGCTGTCCACTTTCCCTATAAAGCCTCCTTTTTATCGCATTGCAAAGCACAAACTTGCAATTTTCACGTCATGCGGTTTTAACATTAGAAAGTCCTATTAACTTTCATGCAAAAAATTGCGTGAAAAAATCGCAAGTGGCCGCGATGTTTTTGCGAGGAAAAGCAGCGCTGACTTTCAAAAATCGCGGGGAAAAAAAGACACGATTTTGCCGCGATTTTCTCATGGCAAAGTCGTGATCGCTAGTGTTAAGGAGCCCTTATAAGCTGCAAAGACTGACACAACCCTTGGAGGAGAGTGCTGATGTTTTTCTAGTCTCTTACCTGTTAGGGTAATTCACACAGGCGATCTCAATATCGCCGTGAGAAAGTCGTGGGAAAATCGCATCTTTTTTTACAGTGATTTTTGAGTGTCAGCTCTGCTTTTCCTTGCAAAAACATCGCTGTTGCCTGCGGTTTTTTTGCACAATTTTCTCTCGTGATTTTGTGATTTTTTAGCGTGAAAGTCAATAGGTCTTTCTAATGTAACAGAAATGCATTGCACAAAAATCACGAGTTCGTGCATTGCAATGCCATAAAAAGAAGACTCCACAGGGAAACGTGGGCAATAAAAAAAAATACAAAAAGTAGAAAGATAGGGCATGCCAGGATTTTTTTTTTATTGCAACATCGTATGAGTGAAAACATTGCAAATATGAAGGAAACCATTGAAAAGCATGGGTTTCATAATGCCACGTTTTCACGTGTTCTTGCATTGCGTGAAAATTGCACGATTTTATTGCCTGTGTGAAACCGGGCTTAGGGTGCTTTCACAGGGCCGGAATTAGCCCACAAGTCACACCGCAAGCTTTGGCGAATTCTGCATCAAAATTCGCAGGCTACCTGCGGATTTTGATGCAGAATTGAAAATGGCTTAACCTCTTCCAATCCAATTAGTATCCTGGTTTTCCTAGGGGTCTTTTTCTGCTGTTATACAATGGCGCTACATGCTGGCTAGAGCCAGTACTGCATGACGTGACACGTTGGATAGGCTCCGACAGCAGAGAGGCTGGCAATATACAGTAAGAGAACCCCGACGGATGTCTTCCAACATCTGTGCAGCCTAAAATCATAATGTCTTCAGAAGTCAGACAGTGGATTGGAAAGGGTTAAATCTGCTTGCATTTCTGCATTCAAATCCACAGTTAAACATGGATTTTGGTGCGGAATTCCACTGCAATAAAATAAGGTGCAGATTTGGATGCACCCTACGGGCTAATTCCGGGCGATGCATGGCATTGCTACACATACAATTCTCAGGAGCACGAACATCGCATGTTGCACCAATAGTCAAAAATAAAAAATCACATCACACTCGCATGAAAATCGCATTTGCATGCGAGTGCGATGCAATTTTTTTTGGCTCCTACAGGTAATAATGGGCGAGTCTTGAACATAATCACCCAAAAAGAGGACATGCAGCGATTTTCCGATCTCACAATATCTGTGCGAGTGAAAAATCGCTCATGTAAATGAAACCATTGAAGTTATGGTTATTTTCCCGTGCGAGTTATGTCCATATCACGATCGGATTCCAATATATGATCGGAAATTGTAAGTGCGATGCTTCACAGGTATTTCTTGAACAGGCAAGGCAAGTGAATTACAGAAAGAGTAACCTGACTGCCTATTTAAAGGCAGGGCAGACACAGATGGCATCTCTCCCGCTGCTTGTCTGCCATCTCCAGTCATCCTGTTAGATTTTAGAAAACTTGTTGAAAACTCAGGAATGCTTTAAAACTCTAATTACTCCTCAAAGTTTCTTAGGAATCTCTAGTTGACTTTTATCACTCTACTGTATAATCCCTACCACTCCTCTGCCAATATTGCTCTCATCGCTGCCAGTCTTGTTTACTTTGCTGCAGCACCACCTATAGTATATATTATATGTACAGTGAAACCACCTTGAGATGAGCAGCCAACTTTGTGACTTACAGTACGTGCAATGGATATGATAGAATTGAAAAGCTGTCAAAAAAAAATCTGGTCTAAACCGAGAGCAGTCTTCTCACAGAAATCATCCTTTGGCGATAATTTACTGTACAGGTTCTTACCCACTTATGTGCTGCTGTTCAGGGGCGTAACTATAGAGGGTGCAGGGGATGCGGTTGCACCCGGGCCCAGGAGCCTTGGGGGGCTCATAAGGCCTCTCTTCTCCATATAGGGAGCCCAGTACTATGAATAAAGCATTATAGTTGGGGTCCCTGTTACAGGTTTTGCATTGGGGCCCAGAAGCTTCAAGTTATGCCTCTGTGCAGCATGGTTTAGGTATGGGTACGGGTACAGATACAGATAGAGGGGGGGCCCCAGCTCACCTTTTGCATCAGGGCCCCTGAGCCTTTAGTTATGCCCCTGCTGCTGTTCGCACCGTTTCATGACTGTAAGTTCTAATTTGCAGGTGGTCTTTGCATATCAGCTTGTGCTCTCTGCTATAAACTATTTCCCACTTAGGGAAAGTTGGGTGCAGGTGCTCAGGTGCGCCTCCTGTCAGGAGCGAAGCTCAATCAAAATTCATTAGGCTTCCTTTCACACCTGAAAAGTGTTTTTTTGACCCCCATCCAGGAAAGGGCAATTAGCATTGCTGTAGCTTCTTTGTATCTCACTAACAAAGTTACCAAGAGTCATAAGTGATACCATTGAATGAAGCCTTTTTTCATAGTCTCCCCCTTATTCTCACAATATGCAGTCACGGGACAAAGTGTCTCAGGCATTCGTCACCTGGAATCAATCAAAGGAGAAATGAATAACCAAAAGTTAGGGGCTGACCACATACTCATTACAGGGGCGTAACTATAGAGTTGCACCCGGGCCCAGGGCCCGCTTCTCCATATAGGGAGCCCAGTACTATGAATAAAGCGTTATAGTTGGGGGCCCTGTTACAGGTTTTGCATTGGGGCCCAGGAGTTTCAAGTTACACCTCTGACTCAGTACATTCACTCCCATTGTGGTGCAACATCAGGAACCCATGGAATCACATACCTGCTGAGTTAATAATCTCCCGTATATGATGCCTGGTATTTACTTGTAGATAAATTCATTTTATGAAATATGGCAGCCATAGTTTCCCTCCAACAGCACTTCCTGGGGATATTTAGCCGAAATATTGAACTGTGTTTTTTATCTAGGTGATTTGTGCATCCACTTGGCCATCCTCTCCCTGATGTCACAGGGAAAGGTCAAGGGGTGCACTTTGGAGAAGCCTTAAAACTATGACCATACACACCACAAGTTTGTCAGACCAAGGAGCTGTATCTGTATACAGGACTGTCCATATTTCCGCATGCTGCTCACAACCAGGAGAATCAAACCAATTTTATAAGACTGTTATTTTTATTATTTTATCCATTGTTTTTTCATAATTGTTCTGTGTATATATTGTTTGTTCCTTATACTTTTTACATTATTCTTTTTGTATAAGCACTGTTACCCTTTTAGGATAAAGACATAACCTTTATTAATCCATAGACCCTGAAGCACAGTAATTGTGTTTAGGCTGCTTAAGAGCCAGAAAGGTCTGTATCCAGTCAGTAAGAAGAACCTATGTATCTGACCTTCCTGATAGCGAATGATCGGTGGTGGCAGTGAAGTGTTTTGCAGCGTGCAGGACCCCGTCTGGATGTGATTCAGGCTCCATCTTACATGAGTGCAGGATCCAGGGAGCCGGGAATAAGTCCACCCTGTGATCTGCCTCAGCGGCATGCATCATAGTGCATCTTGCCCGTTTTTCTGTTGGTCTGCTCTTTACAATCCACTTTCAGGGAAGGGGTGTGTAGCAAGCCTAGCATTCTGGCAGTAGTTCACTGTCCTACATTTCCTTGCCCTGATTTCCTATGCTGCATTGCACAGTCTGTGGTCCAACGAGCAAGGGGACAATATCTGAATACCCACCCCTCTACTCTCCCAGTAGGATTCAGCAATTCAGAAACATTCTGGCCAAATGATTAGCAATATTTACACTCTGTGGGCTATTACGTGCACACACACAGGCACACATGCACACACAGATGCTGTAACACCAGGAGAAGCAGAGATTGTGGAGCTCGTTATCACAGTGTTTGCAGATCTGTCAGCCTGCAGCCTGTAACTGCACGAGAGCCACCTGTGAAGATAGCCCCCCTGTTGCTGAAGAAACGTCTCTTTGTCCTTGTTACTATGGAAGCTCTGTACTTAACTACAGAGTGTGGATTGCAGAGAAACAATATTTTTAATGCAAGTAAATTAGAGAAATGATGAGACTAACACTTGCTAGTCGATATTGGGTGAAAGATCCAGCATTCCAATTCCCCAGCATTTGATATCTAGTAGCAGGTGCTCCAGATTATCAATTTTATAGAATTCCAATGTATTTTTGTAAGAAGTCAACAAAAGTCAAATGTTCCTATAATAGCTGGTCCCTGATTATGTCACATATGGTGACTCCAGCATTTAAATGGATTATACATATATAGAGCCTCATACAACTATATGTTTTGTCTACGGCATACCGCAAAATATTTCCTATGCAAGACCAAACTGAAGGGCCTCACCACCCTCCCCTGTTGCTGTCACGTACCTGTCGCCTTTCTTTCCTGCAAATCGGTTCAAGGGAAAATGTGCGAGGCTGAGATATGGTAGAACTAATTGGTCTCAGCTGGGCGCCAGTCCCCCGGGCTCTCAATTAAAGCTGCGCAGTCGGATTCATCAAAGTTAGTTAACACTGTGTGCTCTGTGCATAAAACGGATGGGATCAGTGGTGTGCGGAGCCAGGTCTGCCCTCTCCACAGCTGCTGTTCTTGCGTGCCATGGAAAGGGCTTTATTGAGATAGGTTTGATGTTCTTACACAAAAGTATGAAGGGTTAATGAATTCAGTAACTCAATTTGCGTCACATGCAAAGGTTCACAAGAAATTGTTTTTATACCATGCTGAGTTTTGAGACTTTTTGTAATTTGCAAGTAATTATCTAAGTCACAATGCCATGTTTTCCTAAATATTTACCCACAGAGCATTATTTAAAGATCACAGCTTTGTCTACAGAGTTAACTTCCAAAACTTTTTTTAAACTGTCACTTTAAACCCAACTGCTCTCAAGTTTCACTTGTTTAACTTTACTGTGCCTCCATTTGTAAATGTTGATATTGGCTAATCTAAATGATTGCTGATTGAATGTTTAAAAGGGTTTCCTAGCTTAGTTGCTTTTAGAGCATATGGATGTAATATATGTACTGTGTTTCCATCTTGAGACCTTTCTCTAGAAGCCATAGTAGGGTGCCCTTGCAAAGAGTGTTGCTCTTTCTGAAGACCCTAGCTCATGCGTGCAGTATAGAGGACTCACCGATTGCAATGGGTGCACTGTAATTCTATGTTGCAGTTTAATGGGGTTTTATGGTCAAATATTATATTGATAACCTATATTTAGTTATAGTTGATCACTGGGGATACACTACTTAGGATCCCTGGAAATCAGCTGATCGTCCATCCCTCTGTCAGTGCAGTGGGGTTGGACATCTGCATTGCTGTCGATTAAACTTAGAGCTCCTACCCTAATGCAGAACCAGAGGTGTAACAAGTGGCTTCGCTCCCATTGATTTCAATGGGAGTGAAGCTGCCTCTGAAATTTCCTATCCAACCTCAATGACCACATCTGCCCCAGTGCACTAACAGCAGGCCAGATGATCCATTGTTCATTGGGGATCCCGAGCGGTGGATCAGTTATTGAGGATCTATACTGAAGATTGGTCATCAATAGTATTTGCCCGGGAAAAACTTTTTAAACTCTTGAAATGAAGATTTACCTGCAATTTCCCTAAATCCTAGCTGCTTCCATCTCACTCTTGCTTCTTGCTAACCTGTGAACTGTTAAAAAGGGGGCAGATGTAAGAGGGTAAAGCTGCTCATACACCTTCAACAACTGTTGGATGAATGATCATTCCTTCGACAGCTGTTTCCATCGACTCTCCTAGACACATGAATGCTCTACTTGGTCGAGCATTCATGTATTTAAAGAGTTAAGCTGCAGTCAGACAGCTCTGATGGAAGCTTTTCTCAGGAAACAATAGGATTGGGCGTTAAAATTCGACATCCCCAGTCCTTCTTTCCCCAACATCGTCTACTGGGGAAGGTTGAGCCATCCTCATAGACATTACTGAATGGTCATTTGTCCAACAGTTGTTGAAGGTGTATGGGCAGCTTTACTCTCTTCCATATGTCCCCTTTTCACCACTTATTTGTGGGTTCAGATGGCTAAACTCTAATTTGTGTGAGGGGCCTTAACATGATTGCAGGGTCCAGTGTGGAAAAGCAAAGAGTGGGTGTAGAAACCCATTGTGGTGCTCAAGGGCTTTTGTGGATATTATAGAGTCAATGAAGAAGTGGTTTAATAGTGTGGAGGTGCTGCCCAACCAGATGGATGCTCTAGTGGAAGTGGGCATGCAAAGACACGAGATACAAACTAAGAAAGACTGGTATACAGCGCAACCATTCAATAAAGCGAATAAAGGCGAGAAGATTGATCCAACTCCTCATTTATTTTGTAAACCAGCAGACTAAACATGTTTCAAGGCAGCAAGCCTCTTCCTCAGTAATACTGGAATGTATACAGCTGAGAGATGAATAAATGTTTAGCTGTACACCAGTGGAAGAAGCTTGAGGTTCTGCATATCCATGTGGAGGCCAGATATTTTTGTAATTGGTGTCTCAAGCTTGTTCCACTAAAGTACAGCTAAACGTTTATTCATCTCTCATCCGTACGCGTTCCACTATTACTGAGGAAGAGGCTTGTTGCCTCGAAACATGTTTAGTCTACTGGCTTACAAGACAAAAAGAGAACTTGGATCTATATTCTGGTCTTCTGTTTGCTTTATTGGATGTTTGTATCGTACATCAGTCTTTCTTAGTTTGTATCACATGACTGCAGGATCAAAATACACATAGGGTTTGTTAGCAGTCGATAACCTTTTGGTCACATACATCTGCATAGGAGCTGTGTATGCAAAATAGTGGATATTTTCAAGTTAGATATAGTCAATTACCAACAGTTGTTGACAGGAAGGTATGTATTACATCCGTCCTGGACTGCCAATGGGACTCTGGGATCACATGGTACTAATGCAGCCAGGACGGACGTGTCTGCTTTCTTTATGGGAGGCAAGATGCAGGAACAGACAGACAAACCAGACCCTAACGTCTGCTTACCAACGGAGGAAGGGGACAGGATATGGATCCCGCGTCCACGTACATACGGATGGGTAGGACAAGCAAACAAGAACCGGGTGTCCAACAACTGGTGGATAGGTGGAACAGACATAGGATGGAATACAGACATAAACCAATGACTGACAAGTGCTCAAAACACTCATCAAGCATACTCTCACACATAAACAGTTGGAATAGATTGGGTACGAGGTATTGGTTCATGAATTGGCCAAGTCACTTAAGCCCACGAGCCCACTTCATGGGTCCTCGTTGTCTTGTGGGTCCCTTCACACTACATGTCTGACAACCAGCTCAGACACACAGAACACATCGCAGCACATACTCACAGAGCAACAAGCATAAATGCAAGCACAAGGGGGAATGATTAACACTAGCTCCCTCCAGCCAGAGGGCTGATATTTATATGCAACAGACCAGTGATGATCAGCTGGCTGGAGAACACCATACCCAGCCAACTCAATCATGCCACATCTGTGGAAATGTGCTCCAGGAAACCCATAGTACTACAGACCCCAGAAGCACAACCTAACAGTATGACTGTTAGTTAATGATTATAATTATGTGTTTTTTTCGACCATTGTGAAATAGTTCCATCAATCATAAGACTAAAGCGGTAAGTTTAAAATCAGTGGAGGTACCAGTGGTTGGATCAATACTGATCAGAATCTTATTGCCTATCTTTCGAATAGGGAATGTTATTTTCATGGGACAGCCCCTTTAAAGTTAGGCTTCCAGAGTGATTTATGATCATCCATCATAAAATCACAGGTTAGTACAATTTCAGTGTTTACCTATTCGAAAAAAAGTTGTACAACAATCAAAAGTATTTTGCCTTTGTTTGTTAACTTTTTTTTATTTTTCACTTTTTTTGGCCAGGATTTAGCAATGACAACATGATCTGAATTATACTATAATTCAATCAGGTTACATTGGGCATTGGCCGTTAAAGGGAGCCTGTCACCTACTTTTAGCCCTATTAGCTAAAAATGAGCTGAAAGGAGGTGACCTGCTGAGTCTGGGAATGCAAGTGTTACCTCCTCCATTGTTCCCCTGGTGTCAATGCTGAAAACCATTGCTGAATGCATACTAAGTAGCGCTGCTCAGTGCATTCAGCAGCGGCTTTCCACACTCACACCGGGGAACGATAGGGAAGGTAAGTATAACACTTACATCTCCGGACTCAACGGGTCATCAACTTTTAGCCAAAAGCTTAGTTTATAGGGCTAAAAGTAGGTAACAGATTCCCTTTAAGATTGTTCAGTTTAGCAGCACAATATAATCCCATCTGATTGCACAATTGTATAAAAAAAGACTATTTAGATTTTTGTCTTTGCATTTCCATCCTGTCTCTCAGTACCATGCATGAGAACCTGGGGCTGTCCCGTCTTTTCTTTACATTCTGTTACCTATTATGCTTTTTGTTGAATCTCTTCACCTCTTTCACCTTTTCTTACTACTGAAAGCAATGAAGAAGAAAGTGACATGAGAACAAAGGGAGCTGGCAAACAGCATAATGCCCCCATTGTGACCCCACTCTGGGATGAGGATGGGTTCACATGTAGCCCATTCATGTTATCATCATAAATACATAAGAGGCTTCTTTCTACATGTGTTCGGTTGTCCAGGAATCCTTTATTCATTTGTACAGAACATTTTCTTAACATCAGAAATGCCATCATTGAATCCATTACCCAGAGCTTCTAGTGGCTCGTGGATGCGAGGGAAGGCAACATTAAATTGCTGTTTATCAGACAGAAGGACTAATATTGTTACAGAAATACCAATCCAGGGCAAAAGAGATCTTTCCAGCATTGCACAAGGGTATGTATGTGGAGCCTCTTGTTCCAGCGCTAAAACTCCAATAGCTCAACATGCATAAGATGTTATGTTTTTTGGTTGGACCCTCGAGGTCCTTTCCAACTCTATCATTCTATGATTCTATGCGCATGGTGATTTGACTGGATGTTTAACGTACAGCATGACGAACCACTACTCCTTCGGGACATCTCATGGACTGATGAGGCTTTGTCTACCTGAGATGGAGTGCGTAACTGTCACATTATATACCACTGGGCAGAGCATGCTCTACAATGTGACAAGCATGACACCAAAGGCATTTTGCCCTAAACATCTGGTGCGGAACTCGGGGCGAGCAGAAAATTGGTCTCATTTTCACTGACCACACCCTGAATGGTGACCAATATCTGGACATTCTAAACACAATGGTAGACAAATGAATGGTACGATGACTTCCATTGACAGGTTTAGTACCAGAAAGATGGCATTCCACCTTGTTCCCATAGAGTGGTTGGCAGTTTGGATCATGGTATCTCTTATTGTACAGACACTGGCGTTGGGTGTCACACTATGATTCATCTAGATTTCTTTTGCGATTTGCATCTTGGCATGATTTCAGAAAATTTGACCTATCGCCGCTGATTGTCACAGGAGCCTTTAGTTGACTGATTTACTTTATTTGACTAATTGCATTAAAGGGGCTGTCTGACTTAAAAAAATAAAAAAATAAATAATGGCTGGCCATATGACAACATAACGAAAGAAGCCATACTCACTTGTCTTCTCCCACTGGAAAAAAGCGAAATGTTTCCCGCGGTGCACAGAGTTGAAGTCAGGTGACTGCTGCATCATTGTTCCAAACTCCTGGTGCCCAGGATATGGGCGCTGATGTGAAGAGGTGCCGCGGTGCTGACTTCTGCTGTCAGTACCGACTGGGAGCACTGCGGGAGCCATGCAGCTGTTTCCCAAGAAAGTAGGTGAGTTTGGCTTCTTTTGTTATTTTATCACATGCCAGCCATTAAAATAAAAATTTTAAGTTGGACAAGCCGTTGGTCAGCAGAAATCTTCGGAATGACTTCTAATAGCTTCAATAGTGGCAGCTGTCTTCTTTTCCGAGCACAGGATGCAGGTAAACTCCATCGCCCTCCCTTTTTTTCCAGCTGCCCTAGGAGCCAATGGGAGATTCCATTGTTTTTCGGCAAGAGATAGGTCAAGACCTTTCTTTTGAATCGACATGAAAAATTGGCAACCGAAAATAGTCACTGATGTTTTCATTTTGACGGCGCGATTTTTTTACATGACAGAATGAATGCTCATGTGAATGAATGCCTTAGAGTCCTTCACCTGGTCGAAATTCTCAGCCGACGTTTTATTGTGGCTAAATAGCTGTGTAAAAACGATCGTGTGAAGGAGGCCTAATAGTGAGTGAGTCCTTTGCTCAAGACTGTCATATACTAGTATATCCACTTGAGCCTCGTGTGGCGCAGAGTGTTAAGGCAGCAGAAATGCAGTCCTAAGCTCTCGCTCACGATCTGAAGGTTGCAGCTTCCATCAATGTGTGGTTCAGGTAGCCGGCTCAAGGTTGACTCAGCCTTCCATCCTTCTGAAGTCGGTAAAATGAGCACCCAGCTTGGTGGAGAGTGGAAACATGACTGGGGAAGGCAGTGGCAAACCACCCCTCATGATATGGCATTACCCAAGGAGTCAGTCGTGACTCTGTGCTTGCACCAGGCAACTTTACCAGTATATCCACTGGATACAAAGAATGCCTCTCTCTATGGCAAGTGCCGGAGGGCTTCATAAGTGAGGAAAAATCATGGGTCTAACTGTATTGATGTTGTTGTAGAAGTTCAGGAATTAATTAATGTAGAAAGTTTTGCATACCATAAAAGGGCGCCATGCATTCCCATAGCTTGAAAATCTCAGTCTCTAATGCAAAATCTGTAACCCCCATCTACCTTGTGGCATTTATAATACTTGCATATATAATATGTAGTAATACCCCTGTGGCAAAGAGAACTTTTGGCTTCGTCAGGCATGTGGGCCAAAGTACGACTTCTACCTCTACATCCCCAATAGCTATGTCTCTAGCTCTATTTTTATCTAATAGAATTCCCCCTACCCCGGAGAATTATAGTAGCACGAAGTGTATTAAACCTCAAAGGAGTGTTTTTTAACTACAATATGCGCTGTAACGGTTCAGCCCATAGAAGAATTACTATAAGAATATCCTCGGGAAATTATTTACCAGTGATTATAAATGCGCCATCATTACTTCAGTATTATATATAGAACGTCTCCATTTGGGCATTAGAATTCTCTTAGTCGGTTAACGGTGATTGATTCCATCATTAGATGAATAAATGGAGGAGTAGGAATCTTCCAGAAGACCAGTTGCCTTCAATGAATCAAATAAACCGCAAAGCAAGGGTTTTATTTCAGAAGTTCTGCATGATTTACATGGATACTTTACAGCACTAATTCCTATGGTCCTGGCAGAAAATCTTCATATACATACAGTATGTGCAGCTGGCCTCCTTTGAAAATGAGTGTAATATAAAATAGATGATTTTTCCCCAAATCCGTAGTTCAAAGGAACATCAGTGAAGTATAAATAGAAGTTATTTCTATGGGATGAACTTCTATTATTTGTGAAATTCAGTCCCATATACTTAAAGGGGTTTTATCAAGCAAACAACTATTTCCCCAAAGCAAGGGGGATGGCTTGATGTTTGATGGGAGTCCGATTGCTAGAACCCTGCCAATCCTAAAAACGAAGCTTCGGTGCCTCTTTGAAAGAATGGAGCGGTGATGCACATGTCACGGATGGTGGATGAGACACAGGAATACAATGCAAACCCGAGTTACAAATAAGTATATAAAGTTTAGTAAAGAACACAAAAGAATGCATAAACTACAGTATAGATATAAATAGCGCTCCAACTTTTACCGTACGGTTATCCAACACTATCTGGGCTCGCTAAACCCTAAAAATAGCAGTACTTGATACAGGATGTAAGATAACGATACTTCTTAGAAGATACTACAGGTGAAACTCTATGAAAGGTCTCTATATTACAATAGCATACAGTTCACGTAATACAATGTACAGTCCTTTTGAGGTAGATGACCACTTCACACTATTAATGCGTTATAACTGAACACAGGGTGGCTTATTTATAAAGCCTTTCCACCAGAGTCATTGTGTAATTTGTGCCGGAATAACATTGTACTATTTTTACGCCATATTTACAAATGATTTGAATGAAAAATCACAAATGGCTCTGCCAACTTTTTTCCTTATGAATGTCGGTGTGACCTCTGTGTGTCGGATATTTTGGACCCATTTATAAAGCTGAATGTCAGAAAATAGGCACAAAAGTAGGCATGGATTAGACCATAGCTTAGGTAATGGATTAGTGCATTTTAAGGCACTTGTTACGCAGTTGCCTAATTTTGCCCAATTTTATTGTGCAGTCTTACATTCTCCGGGGTGAATTTTGAGCACATTCAGAAAAGTTATTTCATTTTAGCGCTTCTCTGTGGGTTTTTGAGCAACAAAGCAATCTTTTTGATATTTTGATGTTTGCATTGCTCTTGTTTATAAGCTCTTGGAACATTTTTGTTATTTTAGGGAAATAACATTCTTTATATGGCGGTCAATCCAGACACTCAGAAATTCAGTGTTCTAATTATCACATCATGCACTCTGAGGTGTTTACACTGAACGATTATCATCCTTCATTTTCACTGGTCTAAACAATTTTTTGAACAATATTGTTCTGTGTAAAAGGGCCTTAAGTAGAGATGAGCGAGTATACTCGCTAAGGCATATTACTCGAGCGAGTAGTGCCTTAGCCGAGTATCCTCCCGCTCGTCTGTAAAGATTCTGGGGCCGGCGAGGGGCGGGAAGCGGCGGGGGAGAGCAGGGAGGAACGAAGGGGAGATCTCTCTCTCCCTCTCTCCCCCCCCCCCCCGCTCCCCTCTGCTCATCACCGCAACTCACCTGTCACCCGCGCCGGCCCCCGAATCTTTACAGACGAGCGGGAGGATGCTCGGCTAAGGCACTACTCGCACGAGTAGTTAGCCTTAGCGAGTATACTCGCTCATCTCTAGCCTTAAGTTAAACTGGTCAGTCTGTCTCTAACTCTCAAATGACACTGGGTTGTAGGCGGGTGGCAAGAGTCCAAGATGGTGCTATGGCTCTTAGGTTTTTATCCCGCACAGACATGTACAGAACTAAAACTGGAGTGTCTCTGATACTGGTAGGCCCCATAATTGCCTACAGTGCATTTTGCACACTGTCCTGTTTTCAGTCTTTTTCTGTGTACTTCTTGACCTGTGTCACAACCCCTAATGCATCCCCTTTCAGGCCATCTTAATCATGTGACCTCTGTCTAGCATGTTAGATGCCAGCTCCAGTACCCAACCCTTATCAGGGTATGCCCCTTTCGAGCCATTGGACTCAGTTACACTCCCACACCACGAAATATCATCCATATTACTGTTCTTCTTGATATATTCTCTCCATCCTGCATATAACATAACAAAACGAAATGAACATTTGAAAGGGAACAATAAAAACAATTTTCATCCCCCTCACATTTGGACATAAAATTCAAAGTGATGATCCGCGCCACCAAGGAATAAAATAATAAGAATGACTCACCTGGTGCTCAGCGGGGTTCCCATAGACCGTATGATCCTACGGGAGCTACCCGCCGGCACCTGTAGTCCAGGTATGCCCGTAACAAATGAAGAGACTTCCAATATCCTTCGGTGAGGAAGGAGAGTCGCCAGGAAAGAAGCAAACCCAAAGGGAGAAATTCCCCTCAGTGGGTGAAATAAGATTCAAAGATAAAAAAGTCTTTCCGCGCTACTGCTGGAGCTTCTCTTAGAGAAAGAATGAATATAAACTGTCGTGGCAGACAGTAATTAAATATACAATTCGTAGATTTAATTCCAAAATAAAAATACAAAAATTGCATGCAAGTAAAGGTCTTGCAGCAATAGTCTTACAACGCGTTTCAGCGTTCTATAAACGCCTTTATCAAGTATACATAACAGTTAAGAATACCACATTTAAATAGCAAATCTTACCTCTCTGGAGGTGGGAGTTCCCGGTGCTCGGCGCGCACCTCCGTGCCGTGTCGCTCTGGCGCGGTATCAAGATGTCATAGATGAATAGCGGAGAGGGTGTTCCAGCGTAAATGTACGCTGATAATGAACGTAAACTCCGTAAATGTGAAGAAGGAGGCACGTTGGAAGCGTAACTCTCGATCTCCTAGCAAAACGGGGGTAACTCCAACCTCCAGAGGGAAAAATGCAACATAACAATTTAAATAAATCCAAATCAATTTTGGATAAGAATACTGGGACAGGGAATATAAGGAAATATTGTAATATGCAATTATATAAGAACTTATGAATATTTGTCTATAATTAAAAATACATTTTGCACACTATGGATAATAATTAAATTAATCAGAAGAGATTTAGTGAAAGCCACATCTAAAAAATGGGCCAATGCCAATAAATACTGCATATAACATAACAAAACGAAATGAACATTTGAAAGGGAACAATAAAAACAATTTTCATCCCCCTCACATTTGGACATAGTAAGTTAGACATTAGTTTCTAACCCCCCATTAGGTTTCTTTGAACAAATTTTAAAAAAATACAAATTAGGAACAAAAAGTCAGGATAAAGATGCTGGTCAGTACAGGTTGGACCTGGCAACAGAAGGAAGTCATAGTACTGTTTCTGAAAGAATGGCATGGGTGAGTGAGACAGAGCCAACTTTTGCGGTCACTATTGTGCTCCACACATAATCTGTGTGCTGTAGCCTCTGCAACATTAAGGTTCTGACGCTGGTTAATGTTAGGACCTTCTGTTGGGAGGTTGGGACTCGTCAGAGCAAAAGGAAAGTAGTCCTCTGTATCATCAATATGAGGGGTCTACCAGGAATCTGCCCGATTGTCAGAGCCTATCAATGGGCTACCTAGAAGAAAGGGAATCCCATAGCAAAGTTCAATCTGGGGTTCCCACTATGGTTTATCTGTGTGCAGGTATTATGCTAAGCAGCCACCCCGCTCAGTATAAGGAAGGTGTGTGAGTGGCTGATCATCAGTACATTACACCTGTGCAATTGCTTCTCCATTGAGCAGTTTGGCTGTCTGGATGTTGAGAGATGTGTTGCTTCTTCCTGCCCTCTTGTATTAGTTCATTGGTAAGTAAATGGCCACTTTCTCAGATTTTTCTGTATATTCCCTTATTCGGTGATTTTTAAGTTGATATTTGTGTAGCGACCCGCGATACAATGAGGACCCTTGACGTGGGTTGTGAGCTTGTGTATTTTGGCCAAAATATTAACTGATACCTTGTATTTGTTGGTATGTTCCAGTAACATAGTGTGGCTTTGAATGTTTGGGGAGCTCAGAGTGCCGCTGCCAGTGTGGTTCACCTATAAGGTGCAGGGTAACCCGCTGGACTGAAATATGGTGTTATTGATAGGTTGTAAGCCTGCATGGTGCACTACATTTTTTTTATTTTACTACCCAGTGCAAAATGGCTTATTGTTTGTTTTCCTCTTTATTCACCCACCACTTTATTTCTGGTGAGTTGGACAGGACATTAACTCTTATTTTGCTTATTATATAAGTTAGTTACTTTAAGAAATTACATTATTTATTGTAAACTTCAGGTCAAATTTTCGAATCCAAATTTAAAGTAAAAAAAAACATTTGCACTCCTTATAGCGGCCTCCCTGTGATTCACCACCTGTTTCATCTAAGTAGTTTTCAGAACATCTCAGACACATTTTAACTACATACAGAAAGCAGTGGGCATAAACATTGAGAATTCTCAGATCAGGCTGTGCTGTAAATAAAACTTAAATTCATCTCTTAGTAATCATGTGAATATCACAGTGGACTAAAGCTCCGTGGAGCCATATAGAAGCCCGGTATTAGGATCAATGAACAATGAAGTGAAGGCTGGATCATCATGAAAGGTTGTCATGGTAATAGCATCCTATTAATAACTTTTTCCCCGTTACCGGCCAGGTTCTTTTAAATCCCATAGTATGGAACAGAGGTGCAGGATTTATGGCTCATAGTAGAAAGAACCTTATTTATGTGTTGTGAGCAAGTTGAGTTGGGTGTGTTGTGTTTGAGACATTTTTGTTGAAATTTGTAGCGTAATGATATTCCAATCTAGCCATTTACTTCCAATTAATTTCTCTGAATCACAATTGTAATCAAGAATTTGGATTAAAATCATAGCCTTCTGCACATCTTCCATTGTCTTAACTAATCGGCAATCATTCATAACCACTGAGCCGTAAAAGGCATGCTCGTAATATCGTCTTTGCATCCTTCTCTAACACCTATAGGTGTTCCCTATCCCTGTCTGTAGAACTCCCACCTATAGGAATATTACATGGAACTTCTTTCGACAGGTTCCTGAAGACCTGCTCAAGGAAGCGTTTAAATTAACAGCTGGCTTCTATGCTGCTTGTAATCCTTTCCGAATGCTCTCCAACTGCGTGTGGCATAGATACTCATGAGATTTCATTGTCTTAGAAAACAGAGGAGTTGGGGAATGACTGTGCCAAGGGCTGTATGAGCTTAATTCCAAAGTAATTTAGTGACACCCGAGGATGTTGGCAGATCTACTTGGGTGATTTTGTGAAGACGGTAGCACAGTGAAAAGTTCACAAAAACAATGTAGACTGTAGAACGAGTGGAAAACAATGAAATAGATTGATGTGGTAGCATTAATGAACCACTGTTGCATATAAAGTTCTTATAGTTCTGTTGCAACTTAAAGTTCTGTAACTCTTAGGGTAATTTCACATGGGCGATTTTCACGTGTGATATCTGACCAATTGTAACATAGTAACATAGTATGTAAGGCCGAATGAAGACATTGTCCATCTAGTCCAGCCTGTCTATCCTACTGTGTTGATCCAGAGGAAGGCAAAAAACCCCAAGGCCAGAAGTCAATTAGCCCTTTTTGGGGGAAAAATTCCTTCCCGACTCCCTAATGGCAATCAGACTGTTCCCTGGATCAACCCCTAATAGTTCCTACCTGCCTATATACCAGGATTGACACTTAACCTAATATTTATATCCTGTAATATCCTTCTCCAGAAAGACATCAAGTCCCCTTTTAAACTCCTCTATGGATTTTGCCATCACCACTTCCTCCGGTAGAGAGTTCCACAGTCTAACTGCTCTTACAGTAAAGAACCCCTTTCTGTTTTGGTGATGAAACCTACTTTCCTCTAATCGTAGCGGATGTCCTCTTGTTACCGTCGTGGTCCTGGGTGTAAACAGATCGCGGGAGAGATCCATGTGTTGTCCCCTCATGTACTTATACATGGTTATTTGGTCGCCTCTTAACCTTCTTTTTTCTAGAGTAAATAGTCCCAATTTGGACAGCCTCTCTGGGTATTCCAGTCCCGTCATTCCATGTATTAGTTTAGTCGCTCTTCTTTGAATCCCCTCAAGCACTGTGACATCTTTCCTGAGCACCGGTGTCCAGAATTGTACGCAGTATTCCATGTGAGGCCTGACAAGTGCCTTATATAATGGAAGGATAATGTTCTCGTCCTTCGCCCCTATACCTCTTTTGATGCACCCCAAGACTTTATTTGCCTTTGCAGCGGCTGACTGGCATTGGTTACTCCAGTTTAGTCTATTATCCACTAATACCCCCAGATCCTTTTCCATATCACTTTTCCCTAGTGGTACCCCATTAAGTGAGTATTTGTGACATCCGTTCCTCCTGCCCATGTGCATAGTCTTACATTTTTCAACATTGAACTTCATTTGCCATTTTTCTGCCCAAGCCCCCAGCTTATCCAGGTCCGTTTGTAGCCGCACATTGTCCTCCGTTGCATTAATTATATTGTATAATTTTGTGTCATCTGCAAATATTGATATTTTGCTGTGCAGCCCCTCTATCAGGTCATTGATAAATATGTTGAACAGAGTGGGGCCTAATACTGAACCCTGTGGCACCCCGCTAGCGACTGTGGTCCAATCAGAGTACGAACCATTTATTACCACCCTCTGCTTTCTATCGTTGAGCCAATTTTTTACCCACTTACACACGTTTTCGCCCAGTCCGAGCTGCCTCATTTTGTATATTAGCCTATTATGTGGCACGGTGTCAAAGGCTTTAGAGAAGTCCAGATATACAAGATCAATAGATTCTCCCTGGTCCAGCTTAGAGCTTACTTCCTCGTAGAAACTGATCAGATTTGTCTGACATGAGCGACCCTTCATGAATCCATGCTGGTGAGGAGTTATTCCCTTAATCTCCTTGAGGTACTCATCGATGGCGTCTCTCAGAATCCCCTCGAAAATTTTTCCAGTTACTGAAGTGAGACTTACTGGCCTGTAGTTACCAGGCTCACTTTTGCTCCCTTTTTTGTAAATTGGAACCACGTTGGCAATGCGCCAGTCCAATGGTACTACTCCGGTCTTGATAGTGTCTAGAAATATTAGGTATAGCGGCCTAGCTATCTCGTCACTTAGTTCCTTTAGTATCCTTGGGTGTAATCCATCTGGGCCCGGTGATTTATCAATTTTAGTTTTCTTTAGACGCTTCCGCACCTCCTCCTGCGTTAGGTATGAGATATTTTGTGAGGGGTTCGTTTTATTCCCCTGCATCTCGTGTGGCATTTCCTTTTCTTTGGTGAACACACTTGAGAAGAAACTGTTTAGTAGATTTGCTTTCCCTTCGTCATCATCAATGATTTCTCCTGCATTGTTTTTTAAAGGGCCAGAGCTCTCCCTGCAAATCCTTTTGCTGTTTATGTAGTTGAAAAATAGCTTCGGGTTGTTTCTGCTCTCTTTTGCGATCCGTCTTTCTGCTTCCTCCTTGGCAGTCTTAATCGTATCTTTGCATATTTTGTTTTTTTCCCTGTATGATTTTAGCGCTTCTTCTTGTTGCTTTAGTAGTTTGAACGCTTTCTTCTTTTCGTTTATTGCCCCTCGTACCGTCTTGTCGAGCCACATTGGTTTCCTTTTAGCTGAGTTTCTTTTATTTTTAAAGGGAATGAACTGCTCACATGAGGCGATTAGGATCCTTTTGAACTTTTCCCATTTTTCCTCCGTACTGATATTTTTGAGGATGTTGTCCCAATTAATGTTACCGATAGTAGTTCTAAGCTCATCAAATTTTGCTTTACTAAAGTTTAGTTTCTTTGTCACTCCCTGATAAGGCTTCCTATTGATTGACAGCTGGAAGTTGATTATATTGTGGTCGCTGTTCCCCAAGTGCCCCTCAACCTGCACCCCCTTTATACGTTCCGGTTTGTTAGTTAGCACTAGGTCCAGAATGGCTCTCCCTCTTGTTGGTTCCTGCACAAGTTGGTTCAGGTAATTGTCTTTAATTACTCTCAAGAACTTATCACCCCTGTGAGATTTGCAGGTTTCGTTCTCCCATGTTATATCTGGGTAATTAAAGTCCCCCATGATAATTACTTCGTTTCGTTTTGACACCTCTTCTATCTGCCTTAGTAGTAAGTCTTCAGTTTCTTCTGTTGCTTTTGGTGGTCGATAGAAGACCCCTATCAGGATTTTGTTATTTTTTCCTCCCTGTATTTCTACCCACAGAGATTCTACCTGTTCGTCTCCTACCCCTATATCCTCCCGTAGCCTCGGCTTCAAGTTCGATTTGACGTACAGACATACCCCTCCCCCTTTCTGGTTCCTTCGGTCTCTTCTGAAGAGATTGTACCCCTGCAAATTCACCGCCCAATCGCACTTATCATCAATTGTGATAGGGTCAGATGTCGAGTGTGAAAATGACCATTTGATTTCAATGATCCTATTCACAATGGTTCAGACTAGAGATAAGCAAGCATGCTCAGTAAGGTCAGTTACTCGAGCGAGCATCGCTCTTCTCGAGTAACTGCCTTCTCGTCCGAGCATGCTCGGGGGGGCATATGGGGCGGCCGAATCTCTCTCTCTCCCCTCCGCTACCCGCGCCGCCCCCCCGAGCACACTCGGAAGAGAAGGCAGTTACTCAAGAAGAGCGATGCTCGTTAGCAGATGGTGGAAACGCAAAAAGTTCCATTTTTGAAAGATTCAGTTTCAGATGGAGAGAGGCTATGATTTTAGAGACAGGGCTGCAATAAGGTTTTCCTTACAGCACTATTCAATGAGGAACAGGGTTGATGAAAGAAAGTTTTTCTAATCTCATAAAACACCTTTAAGTCTCGGATCATCAGAACTTCTTTGGAAATAGCCACAGAATGAATGTTACTACACAGTCTACAGAAAATACAGGATGCAGTCTGATGCCCATCGAGAATCACAAACCCAACATATCAAAATATAATGTATACTCCGTAGTCCATTCTTGATCAGCTCAGGGATCATCTGCACACCATTCTTGTTGTCCCCTGTCTTCAACCACAGGGTTGTTTCTGATTGGATTTTGATTTGTTGCAGCATCCATCATAGATCCTTCAAATTTGTGAGAATCATTCACGAAGAGTAACATGGTTACCAACAGTAGAAGAACGTCCATGTAGTCTCTGCTGATGGACTGCAATTCAGGTGAAACAGTCCAACAGATGAATGATGGATTCTGATAGAAATGGAAAATAGTTTGAAATGCAGATGCATAGAGGCAGCATGAACCTGGGACATATATACACATTGCTCCATGTATGTTTTATTCGGAAGCACTGCAGCATTTCAGAATAAACACCCTTTGAAGTTTGACTTGGAGCTGACTGACAGCTCTTTCACCTTTTGTATGTAGGGAGAGAGCTGTCACTCTCAATGACGTTGGCGAGGAGAGGCCGGCATGGCCTGTCATCGTGACTCAGAGCTCGGCTCCAAGTCAAACTTCAAAGTGTGTTTTTTTACAATAGAAAATTACATTTTATAGTAGTACAATATAGTACTATAAAATACTTCAAATTGAGTTATCAGGACGCACCACTCATGTTAATGATTGCTGGACCTGTACTCCACTGCATTGGGTAAAAGATCCTACAATTCTATGTCCTTCCTGAGATTTATTGAAGCCTTTACTTGCCCCCCTCATGCCAAATGTTTAAGTAGGCTGAAATCAATTTGCTATTTCAACTTTCTTGTAGATACTGCCGCCACAATCTCTAGCATTTCAAGTATATACTGCAAAGTATGAACACTGATTTGGGAAGTTAGTTCTTTATTTGGGAGATGGGTCAAAGAAACACTTCAGGCAAATCTAATATTGTCTTGTCTAGTGCAGGTGCATTAGGTGCACTGTTCAGACACAATCCTCTGCTTCTATCTCTGGCAGGTGAGGGCGTCGTCCTGCTCTCCCTGTTGACTGAACTTACATTTATTCTCTTCCAGTACTCCTAGGGTTAATTGCTTCTGGGCCTCCTGCTCAGCTGATGCACCTTTTCTAATCATCTCCCTATATAGCTGCTCTGGGCCTTTCAGTCACTGCTGTAGTGTTGTTGTGTGATTCGTGTCCATAACTCCATGTTTAGCCACTGCTCCGGCAGTTTTCCTGCTACCTTACTTTCTGCTCGTGTTCTGTGTCCTCCATTCATGTATCCAGCTGTCTGTTATCCTCGTGAGTCTGCTTCTCTGTTAATCCTTGTCAGTCTGTACCTCCTTTGTTCCTGTATGCCCCGATATTGTTCTGTCATTTGTTTTATAGGTGTTTTGTCCTGTCAGGGTCAGTCAGCACCTAGAAGAAGACTGTGGGGTCGTCCTTATTTGGACGAGTGCTCCGCTTATAGGCAGGGGTTTCCCTCTCCTGGCTATTAGTTCAGGGCAAGATACTTTCCCTAGTTTCCATCTGCATACGGGGTTCGTACATCCGGTATCTTACGTCACACGCTGGATTCGGCTATCAACCGTGCTGGACTGGATCATCACCTACCCGGTAGGTTGACATAGTGGTTCCACATCCACAGTCGTTACAAGGTGTTGCGGATAGATGATGTTGCAACACAGGTTTAGGATGCGATGCAGTCAAAGGAGTTACAAAAATGTGCAATATTTTTTTATAAACAAAATAATTCAAGAGAATAACTGTAATATCAGAAGTAAAACAATCTTATTAAGATAATTATTTCCACTTTCACATACTTGAGCGAAAACAGCAGTTAGAATAATGTGTGTCCAAGTCCCTGTCGCAAACTGCAGCAGGCCTGCTGGCTAATGCTATGTCCCTAGTAGTGTGCACACCTATTAGTTGGAGCCGACCTCACTTACAGTAGGTTGCATGGGGGTACTTACTTTGACTAACTATGGCTAATCTGAAGTCGGGAGCATTCCTCAACCACAGTTTCCAAAATCCTTGCATTTCTGTCACCCCTTCAGGTTGGAGCATAGCATGGTCTTTCTCTCTCAGATGCTCTAGGCAGAAGGCAGTCTCTCTTCTCCTCAGTCCTTTGCAGACTCTAGCATTTTCTCCAGCAGCATCTTCCCAGCTGCAGTCACTATATCCTGGCCTCAGGTTCCCTCTGGCAGCCACAGCACTGCCTGCAGTCCTCCGTTCATAACACTGGACTCTCTTCTCTTATAGGCACGGTGACACAACTGTCACAACTTATATAGTGCTGACATCACCTCTCTTGAATGTTCCCACAGTGCATGCTTAGTTTCATATTGCTGAAATGTGGTGCAAATTTGGCACAATTTTTCTTGCAATTCACAGTCCATCGCCAAGGCATCTATTTATTTAACCCTTCAGGGGAGTATTTCCCAACTCCAGTCCTTACGGACCCCCAACAGGTCATGTTTTCAGGATTTCCTCAGTATTGCACAGGTGATGTAATTATCATCAGTGCCTCAGACATTGCTACGGGTGTTCTTACTAAAGGATATCCTGAAAACATGACCTGTTTGGGTCTGTGAGGACTGGTGTTAGTGCTTTAGGGTAACCCCTTACATTGGGCATGAAGCGGTGGTGTTGGTGCATGAAACAGGAATTCAAAGACCATTAAAGATTAAAGTCCTGCACTACTCTTAGACCCAGCACTTGACATAACAGTGTATCGGTTTTGCTAGGAGTGTTTCCTTAATGTTCTAGTCCAAATTCTATAAAGTAGTGTGAAAACTGAAATGTCAAGTAAGGTCTGACACATTAGGGTAGATACAATGCAATAAGGCTTGTCACATGGTTATTGTTCACAAGAATAGCCCGTGTGCTGTATTCCATCCTCCCCGCTCGTATCCAGAAGAAAAGGCCAGTTGTTGCCCTGCCAGATTCTCTCTGCATCTCTCATGTCCTTGGTCACTTTACATTAAATCTAAAAGCAGCCCCCATGTATACAAGTCTCTAGTCTGATCTGATGCGTGCAGATGTGGCCTGTCATTACTGAGCAATTGGAAGGGACAGACTGCCATAAGAGCCCGCGGCCGCAGGACAGACCCCTTTCTCTCTACGTAGAGTAGATTGATTATGTTTGGCAGCCGCAGCCTTAGGAAGTCGTATATTTCAATGATCCAGAGTCAGCGTTAGTTTTTGAACATCGTATTCAAGTTATATGATATACTGTATTTACTCAAAGATCACAAAATAAGTAATTTTATACTAATAGTAAAATATACATTGATTCGCAAATAAAAAAGCTAGCACTTCCAACAATTAAATTAAATGTGAAGGTGCATGTAAGCTATGGATGCAACAATTACAATCACAGTAACACATGCTTTAGCACTCATGCACATATAAGATCTGGATAAAACGGCACAGCTGTTGTTTATATTAACTACATAAAAAATATAAGATTCTTAGCACATATTTTGATCAAAGCATATGGGCTCATCTGCCACGTCATGCCGAACCATATTGGATGGGTACCTAGCGCTAAAAAGCACTTACCCTTGAGTCAAAGGCCTCCTGTGAACTCTGGGAAAGCTGGATACCTGGCTATATACTTTCATTAAGCCACCTGAGACAGATGTGTGAATGTAGTGCATGACAAATGAGGGCAGCCACTTCCCCACCAATGCATGCAAAAAAACAAAAGTCAGCATTTCTAACAAATAAATTACACGGGGAGATGCACATAAGCCATGGCTGCGACAATTTCAATGATAGAAGCATATGTAATTGGGGAAGTGGCTACTCTCACTTGTCCTGCACTCCATTCACCCATATGTTCAAGGTAGGGAGAGGGAGGGAGATAGTTATTCTATGAATGTGGCTCAATGCTTAGTGTTAACTTTGGGTGATGGGATCCTAAGTTTGAAATCCCTTTGAGGATAACATCTGCATTGACTTTGAAAAACTCCATCCAGATGTTGTCCCTGGTCAGAATTCAAACTATAACTCCAGCACAGCAAAGCAGCAGTGTTATTAAATGAAAAACCTGTATGCTGTGCTCCAGATAAGGGGGAGAACAACAAGAATAAACACAAAGAGAATGTACAAAAAAACATTCAGGTATTGCCCTTGGTCAGATGGGTCTATTCTGTGCTGGAGGAGGAGAAGAACAAGAGTAAACACAAAGAGAACATAAACATATCCATCCTGATGTCCCCCTAGGAGAGATTTGAACCTACAACTCCACAATTGCAAAGCAGCAGTGCTAACAGCTGAGCCACCACATTTGTGTATTCTACTTTAGAGAAGGAGAAAAACAAGAATAAATACATAGAGAACATAAAACGTGCTCCCTTTGGACAGATTTGAACCTAGAATTCGAGCTCTGCAAGGAAGCAATGCTAACAACTGAGCCACCACACCTGACCCTCCTGCTCTAGAGGAGGAGAAGAACAGGAATAATAAACACAAAGATGTCTCAAGAGAGTCCAAGTGCAAATACGGGTGACCGCATCTCAACGAATTGGTCATGTGTTCAGTTTGACTAGCTTACTGGCTCCTTTATACACTGGATCTGATCGACCTTTGACCCATTCAGAGTAAGCTGGGGAAGCTGGATTTAGCCAGTAAAAAGGTATTAATGATTTTGCAGCAGCAATTAACAAAGGTTGTGTTTGGAGGGGCAATATGCATTATTTAGTCTGGCAAGGATAATCATTACCAAGGTAAGCTCAAAATTAGCAGAGGTTATAGATTTTAAAGTATGTGCAATATGCTCCCAAAAGGGGTGAATTACTGCACAAAGCCACCATATGTGTGATCGGGTACCAATGGAAGAGGTGCTTCTCCAACAAGTATTGGAGTTGGCCAACTTCAGTGTAAACAAACATTCTAGGGAATGATATAATGGAGATAAGAGCTTAAAATGATTTTCCTGTGATCTCACACAGGGGGAGAAGTCATGTAAGGAATTAAGGATCCGCTTAGACTCTTGATCAGAGTGGGAGATCCCAAGCTACTTTTCCTATGATAACAAATATGTAGGTTGAACAAAATACTGTTTTAGATATTTTTCTCAAGACTGGGGTTTTTAGAGAGAATAATTTTACGCATACTTATTTGAATGAAGGAAGGAGGGATTGTATTTGTCAGCAATTTCTTAAAACTGAAAAAGTCTTGTGTGGAGCATGTACCAAATATGTCCTCCGGTGTGACTTTATGTAGACCCTGCCAGGGTGTAGTATAAGCTTTGTCTCTTACCCAGCAGATGTTAGGAAGTAGGCTAATACGAGAAGCTAAGCGAGAGCAGGATATTCTCCAAAGTTCACAAGTATCCTTCAGCATGGGGTCCTATTCGGGTTTCATATAATGGGCTCGTTTTGACATCTAGAGGAGCTCGTAAAAAGCAGCTCCCATGGAGTGTCTTGGTAAAGTGGCCATTCCTGTATTCTTACATGAACCTGCCAGTTCCAACCACCTCCCAAGGTGTATAGCCTTGTTATAAAGATGCGGATCTGGAAGACCAAATCCTCCATTCAATTTCTTTTTGATTAGGAGGCTGTGTGTTAAACATGGTTGCTTACACTCCCAGAGGAATGAAGAAAATAATGAATGCAGTGATTTAAGAAAAGAATTGGATGGGAGGTATATTGGAATCATTTGCATGATGTACAAAATCTTGGGCATAATACAGGTTTTAAGAGATTTTCCTAACTGAACTAGATCAGGAGGATGTCATAGGTCTGTAGCAAAGCCTTGATCTCTGTCAATAGGGGAACATAGTGTGGCAACCTGGGGGATGCTCGCTTACAGGATCTCCAGTCAGGATGGTTGGCACCATGTGCATAAAGGCTCAGGAGACTCGGATCTCTTTAAACTCTGGCTTCCACCTTCTTTATTTCACATCACAGAAAACACTTGTGGTACATATAATGATTTCAGATTTCATAACCCACATGGTTTTCATCACTCTTGCCCGCCCAGGGCATCTAAAGAGCGTGTCTTCCTCTCTCAGACCATGTGACAGACTCAAACTGGTCCATGTCGGACCTCAGGCTCCAAGTTCCTGATACTGCCTCTGCAGCCTCTCTCTGGCTGACAGCCAGCTTCTCCCTGTGTGTGGCAGGAACTGCCACAAATCGTATACTGTGGGGCAGAAGCTCCAGCAAACACAGACCACCATTTGCTTGTTGCCAAAATAGCAGTTCTACTCTGTCCACCCCAGAAGACCAGATCACAACCTTCATTAAACGTCGACACCCTGAGGGAAAATCCAACACTCAAATGTCAAAACATTATCGCGATCAAAAAACGGTTCCACGCTCTGGGCAATCTCCCAGATGAACCAGAGGCAGCTTGGAATATCACAAGAGACACTATCCGTGAAACTGCAAAGACCATTCTCGGATACCGGCGTCCCTGTAGGCAGCCCTGGCTAACGGATGACACTATGCAGGTCCTTGAAGCAAAGGCGAAAGTCCGCCTTAAAAACGACCAAGCGGAATGCAAGAGGCTGAAGGGTGTGTTCCGGGCAAAGGCCAAGAAAGACAGGGAGTGGAACTATAATGCTCTGGCTGATGAAGCGGAGGAGGATCTGAAGTCAAACAATCTAAGAGCAGCATACAAAGCAGTTGCCAGAATCCGAGGGTCCTCAGGGAACAGCCGGCCTATGCCAATCCACAAATCAGATGGCAGCCCTTGTACCAACCATGATGAGACTCTTTAACGCTGGTGTGAACATTTCCCATCTGCCCTAAACCATACACCGACTAGTCCGTGCCATGACCTCGATGACCTCACATCCGTTGCTGTGGATGACCATTCTTTGTCTATGGGACGAGGTCCATTCTGCTATTCAGAAAATTAGATTCGGGCGTGCCGCCAACTCAGATGGCATTCCACCTGAACTGCTGAAATGTGCAATTGAGCCGATAAGCATTGCTTTACATAAGCTATTTCTGCGCATCTGGTCTTGTGGGAAAGTCCCCGTCGAATGGAAGGAGGGCATCATCCTCACCCTGTACAAGGGGAAGGGCCCAAAAACAGCATGCACTAGCTACAGGCCGATAACACTCCTTTCGGTTCCTGGCAAGGTTTTCGCGCACATTCTACCCTCAAGGATACAACCACTCCTGACCTCCAAGTGGAGACCCCAGCAGTCAGGCTTCACGGCAGGCTGCTCCACCATGGATTCCATACTTACTCTTATGTAAGATGGTGAAACAGTCCTCCGGCTGTGAATGTCATTTTGTTTTTTGACCACAAGAGGTCACTGTGCTCTGGACTGAGACAGAGAAAAAAGAAGTGCATCATGACCATAGAGAGGAGCATAAAAAAGCGGTTAGATGCGTGTGAGCGAGATGAGATGAGCTGGTGAGGACTGCAGCTAGCGAGACAGACACTGCGATCGACCGGAAAAAGGACCCCAACGAGGACCGGAGCTTCCGTGAGGGGAGCTGCATTAGAGACTGTTGCAGAGTTTGTCAGACTACCATCTTAACGGAGAAGATGGTCATTACAGACCGGGCTCAGAAGTAGCGGCGTCAATGAGTTCATATGGTTCTTGGATGAAATCCTATTCCTGCATTCCGGACAAAGTCTAAAGGTACCCACCAGACCCGGGTCAGCCAGAGAACTAAGGCCTCTGGTGTAACCGTGCACGCACCGCCAATCTGACTGAGACTAATAACAAGGCCGGCAGTTAGCTAGTTTAGTTAGGCATACTGGTGGCCGCCGGCCGCACTGCTGGGGACTGACCTGTCCGACATAGTCCTAACACACAGAGAACTCTATACTCGTAGAGCTGTCTAAGGATATCTACAAGTCACACGTTACGCAACTGTACTTTGCCTTGACTTGTGAGCTATATATATTGTTATATCTGTTGAGTGGTGTTGTGTAAGGGGAGAATACGGGTGTGTTGATAAGATTGTAAGCTCTTGTGCTGTGCCGCCGGTGCTTCCCTAGCATCCTCACTGATTGTTCCTACTTCCAGGGTGATAGAAGGTAATAGCGGCTGGTTAGAGACGGCCTGCGGCTAGGCAAAAGCTTGGAGGATATTGAAGGCGCACATTATAGAGCACAGCGCTGCATGGCACAAGAGTCTCAGCTTCCCCGCTGAGTGTATGTAACTTTCTGGGGGAGTTCGGGTTGGTTAAGGGTTCTGCCAAATTAAGTAAAATCTCATTGCTACGGATTGGTTTTGAGTCGCGTCTTTTGTTCAGGACTTCGCTGTATTCTGGAAAGCCCACCTCGGTCGGCGGCTTACACTTAGGCTCCTCTTAGAGATACATAGAGAATTTAACAAACCGCTCCTCGTCGCGTATGTCGATCTCAAGGCGGCGTTCGACTCGGTCGACGGAGAAGCCCTCTGGAAGGCCTTGCCTGGCATTGGCGTCCCCATATCCCTTCTAAACCTACTAAAAGACATGCATCAGGGCACATCTGCCAAAGTCCGTATCAACAGTTCAACCTCTGCTAGTTTTGAGACCTTGTCTGGTGTTCGACAATGTTGCGTCTTGGCTCCCGCACTCTTCTGCTGGGCCATGGACTGGTTTCTTCAGCGTATTGTCCAATGTAATGGGGTCACTCTTCTGGAGTACCACTTCAACAACCTGGACTATGCCGACGATGTTGCACTCTTGGATGTCGCATCTAATAATCTGAGACACTCATTGGAACAGTTCGATTTTGAGGCATCCTGTCTTGGGCTTCACATCTCCTGGCAAAAAATCAAGCTGCAGAATCTAGGAGCTGGCACAATCCCTCCGGACCTAGACGTAAATGACCAGAAAGTCGACGCTGTCAGTGAGTTTGTGTACCTCGGAAGCATTCAGCACACAGATGGGAGGGCGCTTCTGGACATCCTGTGGAGAATAGCGCTGGCATCCTCGTCCATGAGGTCCCTGCATAAACTCTGGCGGAAGCAGACCAGAACATTCAGGACCAAGATCCGATTCTACCACACCTGCATTATGCCAATATTATTGTACGGCTCAGAGACTTGGACCTTGCTGTCGCAAACCACTGAGCGTCTGGAGTCCTTTCACATGCGGTCCAACGCCAGATTCTCTGTGTTCGTTGGTTCGATTTAATCAGAAACAGCGAGATACAGGCTTGCACGGGGCTTGAGTCAATCATAAAAACAATAACAAGGAGACGAGTTGTGCTTTTTGGTCATGTTGCACGCTTGTCAGAAGCTGTGCCGGCCCACGGTGCTCTAACCGCAGCAATTGCTAGAAAAATCGAGAGACGCTCCCCCTGCCAGATGGCGGAGGCCTCCTGGCCGTCCGCGGCGCTTGTGGATGCAACAGATAGACAACAGTACCTCCTCCGACATCAACACTGAATGGAACAATGCTCTCGGTCGTGGTCATTCTAAATCGGCACTACGGACCCTCGTCGTGCAAGCGAGATAACTAACTAACATTACCAAATATGTTTTTTTATTTTATTATTTAGATTCTTTTATTATAAATATGACAGAGTTTTTGTTTTAAACTTTTTTTACCTTCTATTTTTTTTATAATTAATAAAACTTTTATAACTAATTCTTACATTTTTTTTAGTACCCAGAGGGGACAAGAACTTGTGATACTTTGATTGCTTCTCCAGTATGATGCAATGCTGTAGCATTACATTATACCACAATCTGACAGGCAATCTATCGAGTCATGCTACAGGCATGGCTTGATAGGCAATCTGCAATGACAGCCCTTGGGCTTTTCAGAAGGCCCCAGTTGACGGCAACTGGCAATCTTATCATAAAGGGACAATTCAGGACCCCCGAACATCGATCGGGGCATTTAAAAGTGTAACAGCTCCGATCAGCAGAGGATTATTGTAGCTGTAGCAGGCGGATGTCGGCTGTAAAAAAACAGCTGGCACACGCATTGTATCGACCTGCGATCCCCCTCCATACATACCCCGAACCTGCAGGACATAACTGTACATCCTATAGCATTAAGGGGTTAATACTTCAGATTTGTTAAAATGTATTTTTTTGGTTAAATATTACTGCAAATTCAGATAGAATATTAGTAATGCGGAGGGACGCCCGCTCTGGGTTTCTGATGAAAATAATAAATCATCTCTGAAAGCAGTTGCTTGCAGGCCAAAGTGCCCGGTTTGATCCTGCAGATTTCCTGGTCTTCCATCAACCATCGTAGCAATGCTTCTATTATGAGTATGATTAGTGTTGGTGAGAGGGGACCCCCTGGTCTCCTCCCGTTAGTGATCTCAACCTTACGTTTAGCATATGGCTGTAAGTAAAGGGAAAAATAGCTTGTATAAAAGGGTCAGAGAAGTTCAATCTTTTCAGTGCTGCTCCCATGAAAGTCCAATCTATTCTATCAAAATCCTTCTTGGCATCAATGCAAATAAGAAGCAGTGGCAGCCCAGATTTCTGTGTTAGCTGAATAGCGTAGAACACCCGAGAGGCGTTGTCCTTTACCTTGCACCCTGCAACAAAGTCAGAATGCTAGTCTTTTATTTACATGAGGATGAATTCACGCATTCTGAGAACCAGTGGTTTTGCACAGATTTTCAAATCTGGACTCATATTAGGTAGTAGCTACCATGTGCTTCGGGGTCGTTCCCCTCCTTTTGAATCAATGTGATGTGAGCATTTTGGGCTTTTCTAGGGAGAATGCCACCTTTTAACAGTGCATTGCAAGACCGTCAAAAAAGGGATGAGGACATCTTGAAATTTTTTATAGCATTAAAGTGGGAAACCATCAGGGCTTTTTCCAGGTGGGATAGAGTTGACAGTATTTTGAACTTCAGCTGAATAAAAGTGTTCCAGCAAACTAGAAGAATCTTGTTGAGAGAGGGATGGAAGATTTAGTGAATTCAAGAAGGTGGTGATAAGGTCATTTCTATCAGTGGAAACGTTAAGCTGCTCATTTTGTTTGATGTTATATAGTTTAGAATATAATTCCTGGAATCCTTGGTATCACGTCCGTGCGGCACCCAAGCACCACGCTCAGCATGGACGCAGGGTGACATTCACAACCACTGCAGTTGACAATACCATGCACTGTAGAACAGTGCACACCACACTATGTTGAACCACTCCAGGGAGAAGGAATCCTGGCTCTAACATAGCAGGGAGGTGAAGAGTACCTTTCTAGAAGCGGAGTAATTGCCTTGATAAAGGCAGACCCATGGTCTACTTCCTGGACCTTGCCTTTCCTGGAGTGACCCCTGGAGAGACGAACCAAACAGCAAAGTAAAACAGAAATGAAAAACAGAAATAAAACTGAATAGTAAACCACAGCAACTTACCTGTACGTAGCTGTATACCCAACACAAAGGAACTACAAACACCAATACTCCTCTATGCAGCTGAATGAGCAGCACTGAGCACAAGGAGGGGTGAGAATATAAAGCTACTCCACACCTGCAGACTAGCTCAGCAATTAGAGAATCACACCTCCAACCTTCTCCCAGGCATAACTAATCCAGCATGCATCATGCAGCAAAGCAAGACAGCACCAGTGCACATGGAGCATTAACCCTTGTCCTGCATAACAATGCAACAGGTCTTGGCCTGCATCGAGGCCACCATGCTATGACACTGTTGCGACCGACAAGCTGCGACGTTTGGGCTATTTTCATAGTGGAGGTTAGTATTTTGCCCCCAGTCCTCCGTCATATTCTCTGCTCCTGCTACATTTTGCCGTGTCCCGCACCATCTTGGAGGGTCCTCCAGGAGATGATGTAGCCTATTTTCTGAGGAATGTTTGTAAGTCCACTTGGTTCTTTAGGGCTTTGGGAGTTCCCAATGTATCTGCAGCCTTGTCTTTAATCTTTTCCATGGTTTGGCATGTAATTGCTCTGCAGGGAAGTAAGCTTATATATGTCGGAGAGACGGAGCTGCAAGCTTCCATTTCTCTCAACGGTCAGGCTCTGCCTCCCCTTGGATGAACAATTGGTTGTCCAACAGTAGTTGAAGGCATATGGGGCCTTTACAATGACTCCCTCAAAAGATATTTTGGCCTTGTATGACCCTTTGTCTTGCTTTCCTCTTTAGTACTCTGTTGCTGCTATCCTCCCCTCGCCCAGTAGGATTCTAATTGCAGTGAGATTCTTCTGACACCTCATTTACCACAAAATGTTGTATCTTTGGCATTTTGCTATAGTAAATGAAGTAAATTTAGCTAAAAATATATATATATTATGTTGCATAAAGGTCCGCAGAGATGGCAGAGATGGCATTGAAGGTGATGTGCAGATCTGCACCCGGGAAGTTTCTTTGTAGATAATTATAAAATGTTGCCAGCTATGTTGAGAACATCCTGAAAATTGATACTGAAATAATTACTTGCCAAGTTTACTTCCCCCATGAATCTGTAGTTGCAATTGTTGCACAGCAGGAAAAAACAACTATGTTGTATACGGTACATTTGAAATTTTCTCTTTTGGAGCGGGAATGCAATTACTTCTTTGTAATTAGTGCCAGTCACATAAATCAGTCAGAATCTTGTCTTCTTCCTTCGTTGCAGAATTAAATAGGGTTTGAAGCTTTATCTGTTCGATTGATTTTCAAGCGAATGATCAAATATAAAGCACTGACATGTCAAGATTTTACAGCTTGTAATAAAACTACCTATTATGCAAATCTTACTGCGCTTAAATCCTTAAAGGAACATGCTCCTATTAATTATGGCAATCATAAAATGGACTTTCGGGATTTAATTTTTGGAATTCTGAGTTAATTCGTGCTTCATTCTTTAGAATATGAAGTATTTTAGGAAATGGATGAAAAAAAAAAAATAGGGCTATGTAGCTTAAAAAAAGGTTCACCACATAACCCTTTTCAACCCAATTTTGGATTCAGGGTTTCCTAAAAGGCTTTCCCTTTTTGCTGTTATACAATGGTGCCATATTCTGGCTAAAGCCAGTGTGTGTGCTAGAGAGGCTTCAACAGCGGAGTGGCTGGCAGTAGACGGTAAGAATACCCTGTCAGACGTCTTTTGACATTGGAGCTATATAAGCTTCAATCAGAATGAAGGAAGACAGTGGATTGGAAAGGGTTAAAGGGATTTTCCAGGCACTAATAGTATTGATGACGTATAGTTAATAGTTCCACCACTCGTGAACCTGGCCAATCCGCTGAGGGAAAGCATGATGTCAGCATTGCCAGGGATCGGAGCAGAAGCCAGTGCTTCAACCTCTGTGTAGTGGCCGGCGCTTGTAATTGCATGTGCAGCTCCAATTCATTTCAATGAAACCCCAGCATGCAGTTATAAGCGCTTGTCTGTACACAGGGATTGGAACAGCAGCTTACACACTGACCCCTGCATATTGTGGGACTGACAGAATGTGCCCGCTCAAATGATCAACCAGGGTCCCAAGTGGCAGACCCCGGCTGATTAACTATCGATGGTCTATCCGAAGGATTAGTCGTTAATAGAATTCCTGTCTAAAATCCTGTTTCAGTGGATATAAAACAGCATTGCACACAGCTCCGGACATTGTGCGGTGGTTCGGGTTGGTACTGCAGGCTGAGTTCTATTGCAGTGAATGGGACTGAGCATACTGTACAAACCAGGGCTATTGTGCAATGTATGGGGCTGTTTGCTGCCTGCAGCAAAATAGCTAGAAGTGGGACGACCCCTTTAATTGCTTCCATGGTGCTTTTTTCCTGTTCCCTAAACACAGTGGAAAATGCAAACTTTAATAAATTAGGCTGCTGCAGATCAGTACCTGAAGCCAGAAACAGGGCAGGGAATCTTACCGTAGTAATAAGGGTTACTTTAAGGATAAGGCAAATAGTATACATCTATGGAACTTCCTGGCAGTGACAGCTGGCACCATTTTCAATTGTGTTTGCATCCTCTGGACAGGAATACATTTGAAAACCTGAAGGGGAGCGCAAAAAGCAGCCTAAGGCCTTAGTCAGACGGGCGTTTTTTCGCGCGATTTGCGGATCGCATGACGGATGCGCATCCGCAAATCGCGTGACCAGTGCGCGCAAGTCGCCCGCAAATCGCCCGAAAATCTGCTCCTAGCCGCGTTTCATTAGAAACGGGCCGGAGCTGTCCAGCGCATTGCATTCAATGGAGACGGCAATACAGCCGTCTCCATTGAAAGCAATGCGCTGCGGGCGAGCCCGGGATGAATTGTCGGTAAGGGCTTAAATATATAAGCCCTTACCTGCAATTCATCCTAAAATGTGTAAAAATAAAAAAAAATTGTATGCTCACCTGCCTGCAGCCGGAGCTCCGAGCGGCCGTCCTGCAGTGGGTGTGAAGGGGGTGTGAGTCAGACCTGCCCCCTGATTGGCTCAGCGCTGAGCCAATCAGAGGCATGCCTCACTCACACCCATTCATGAATTCATGAATGGATGTGAGTCAGACCTGCCCCTGATTGGCTCAGCACTGAGAGGCAGCAGTCACTCACCCATTCATGAATTCATGAATGGGTGTGTGAGTGTTTTCAGCCTCTGATTGGTCAGACTGTGACCAATCAGAGGCAGATCATTCAGCAGGCGGGGATTTTAAAGCCCCGCCGACTGAATAGTGCCAAGAAGCAGTTCAGGAGAACTGACAGCGGCCGCGGCTGGACTCCGGCTGCAGTGGAAAGGTGAGTATACAATTTTTTTTTATTTTAACACATTTTAGGATGAATTGCAGGGAAGGGTTTATATATTTAACCCCTTCCCGACAATTCACCCCGCGCACGCCGGCAGCCCATTGCTTTCAATGGAGCGGCTGTATTGCCGCTCCATTGAATTCAATGGGCAAACATCGTTCTTCTCTGCCACAGCTGTTACAGCTGTGGCAGAGAAGAATGATTTGTCTTCTATATGTTCTCAATGGGGTCAGCGCTGCTGCCGCCGGCCCCATTGAGCGCATATACAGAAGAGAACAGGAATCGCAGATCGCAGATAGGTGCGATCTGCGATTTTTTGTTCTATAATTTATCGGACGAGCGCATAAAAAGCGCTCATGTGTCCGATACCATTGCAAAGCAATGGTTTTATAAAATCGCCGGACGCATGCGCAAATCGCGGCAATAAACGCCCGTCTGACTGAGCCCTTACTGCTGTATTATTTCATCTTTAAGGTGCTCAGACCTGACATTGTTTCTCCTTCTTCATCATCTCTCCAGCGCATATTCACAAACCTGCTCTACTGTGGCTTGCAAGGAACGTGGGCTTATTACACTAGTGGTACAGAATGGAGATTTATTACAGTGGGGGGGGGGGGCACAGAGGGGACTTATTACCATAGGGAAGATGGGTGTGAGCGGTTGTCTCTAAAGCTCCCCACTGCTCCATCATGGGCGCCACAACTTTGCAGATGCCCGAGCCCAGTTCAAGTTTTGCAAGTGTCAAACTCAACTCACTCAGTGTCACCATAGTCTTCTTGTCATCATGAGTGGGGATAACTATAGGGAGCCATTAGGGTCTCAGGTCCAGCTCAGAACAAACTAGGTCAGGTGTAGGCCTTCTACGAAATTAGGACTCTTTACCAGCAGTGGCATGAAGAGTTCTGCGAAATGTAATATATGGACCATGGGACACCATAGCAATGCTCAAACAATAAACTTTATTAACAAAGTAAAGATAAAATGAGCTCCGTCCCGTTCCTGGATTTTCAGTCTTTAGTAATGCAGAGTCGTAATAGTAAGCAAGTTCTGACCCGATTCCGGGTAGTCAATTTTTGGGGTTCAGTATACAGCCAACAAATCCAAACCCATGCATTGGGTAAGTCAAGTCCTTACCTGGATACCGGGGTATTCAGATCTGTCATCCAGCACTGTGAATCTCAGCTGGAAGAGATTGATGAAACTAAGGACCTTAAACATTTTGCAAAACCAGTCTTTCTTCTCTGAATGAAGAGCTTATGCCCATAGAGTGCAAATTGCTTCCCACACGGTGCCTCTCTGGAGATAATCTCCAGCTCCTCTCTTTTCTGCAGCCCACTCTCGACTGCCCACTTCCAGTGACTCACCCACTTATTACGATGAGGGCATTAATATTTTGTGATGAGCATAATGGGGAAATTATAATTGTGTAGGGCGCACTGAGAGGAGTATTGTGAGTAGTGTGACAGAATAATCCGGGACCCACTTGAAAGGTGTCAGTCTTAAGATGGGCCTCCGGCCGGTGCTTGGGTGGACTTACGGGGAGAGACTGCGGGAGTCTCTGCACAGGCAGATTTTGCAGTTCAGATCACCATTTGGTGATATTTGCAAAGTTGTGTTGGACCTATAAGGTGGGTCGGCACGAAACCATCACAGCCCACATCCTTACTTGAAATAACTTTTATTAACCAAAACTTCCTTTGTGCAACACTCTCTTATGGCAAACTATTTAGTGGCTGCTCATGGGATAAATCGTTTCCTTTCTGTTCTACTTTTGTCCCTATTTGGAGCTTTTATGTCGTGGATCTCCCCTAATTTTTTACTGTAACACCCTTTTCCTTCGTCCTTGTATGACTGCGCACCCCCTTTACCAACATCACGCTTCATTTCCTTAAAGTTTCACTAACATAGAATACACAGGACAACTTGAACTATAAACAGTGCTTAAAGTAAGCAGAGAAACATTTTCTATCACTTGACCAATCACTAATGGCCACAGCAGTCACAAGTCCTGGTCAGCATCAGCCAGGAAGAACACAGTGCTTGTGAAGCATTTTTAGGTAGTGGGTAAACCCTACCAACAGTTTAATGCAGTTTCATACCGCGTTCAACTCCGCTTTCCACCATCAACAGCGCCATTACACTTCCACCTAACAAAATACAAGCCGGCTATTGGTCAAACTGGTTAGAGCATTATGGCTTGAACGATGCAATATTTGGGGGTATTAGAACAAAATTGAGTTAATGGTATCCCTTTTGGCACATAATCCAAGCTTACACAATACTGTCTTCTCCTAAATGACAGGAGTTAGAACACAAGCAGAACTTGGGCCCAATGCAAAATCTGTAACAGGGCCCCCAACTATAATGCTTTTCTTATATTACCAAGCTTCCCATATGGAGAAGAGAGGCCTTATGGGCCCCTTAAGGCTCCTGGGCCCAGATGCAACCACATTCTCTGCATTCCCTATAGTTGCGCCCCTGAGTTAGAACACAGATGTCTATTTAACAGAAAATCAGCCAAAAATTGAGTTAGAACAGTATAGAACTATGGTAGCGATGTATCTGCTTGGACTGCAGCTGACACACTGAAAAAGGTTTGCCAATCACTCCATCTCTGATTTATTTCCTGGCACTAGTAACCGAGTACATATGAGCACATATGTGGCCATGAATTTGCCTCCTCAAGGTATGGTGTTTGGCAAGCTGCCCCACAGATGAGAGTAACGAGAGACCCCTCTAGTTAATTTCTTCTCATGCTTATTGTAACCACCTTGGAATTCGTTTCTTTGGACACACAACGATGCCAGCTGGATGGGAATTAGAAGTCTTGCATTATAATATAATTTCATGAAGGTCGATTATGTGCTAATTATGAATTGTGTATGGATGGTAGCACTCCGGGTGGTTATTAATAAACGAGTCTTTTTGTAGAACTGTGTAAAGACCAATTCTTTTAAGCATCATCCATTCTTGCACAGTCCCACTGCTTTCCCCCATTTACAGCTGAGCAATGACACTTCCCTGCCTGCTGATGGATTGATTTCCAGCCTGTCTGCGATCCTAATTGTTCAGTGATAAGTTTATAGATTATCTCCAGGGTATTTTTAATTCAATGAAACACTTGTGCCTGGAGATAAATGGGGTCTCCTGTTCCATCGCACCATCTACTCCTCCTCCCCCCATATACGGCGCACTTTATAGGGAGGCGCCGTTAATGAACAGCATTATTGATTTATCACACCTCTCTGCCTGTTTTGTGCAAGAAGGGTGCTGATGAATGGCTTCTGATAGGAAGAGTTTATGAGGCCTTCTATGTGAATTAACCCAACGGCAGCATGGCACTGATGTCATCTTGTGGGAAGGAGTTTTATTTTTGTTTTGAAGAGGGGACATATAAATTATTCTGGCCCCCATAATATTTATGTAATCTATTAAAACACATATACATGCCCCTCTTCGTACATTGACATCCCCTATTTATTTCTTCTGCACTGCAGTTTTCAGCCTTTGATGTGTTTCCAAATGCTTAGATGATGTTAAGCAAAAAGCTTAGGGAGAGCAGGATGATTTGCATAACTCCGCCCACTACTCCAGAAGAAGGATGCATTTCTTCTTGTGTGGATATTTTCTGGAAGCGATCATGTGAATAACTTTTATTTTTAGGAGATCTACATCAGATTAAAGGGGGTTATAATTACTCTGAAAACTTTTCCAGCAGGTGGACCCATTATAAAATAAAAAAATAGATAATATTCACTTTTGCTCGGACCCCTAAAGCAGAGTGGAGTGGCTCACACTGCTCCAGTGCTGGTTTCTGGGTAGATGGCTGGGAGGAAGCACATGAACGCTGTTGCCAATCAGACAGCGTCACGTGACTAAACTCCTGGCATCATAGCACCCAGAATGGGAGCGCTGATGCCAGGAGTGCCGACGGTGACGCTGCGGCCTCTGTCACCTATAGTAACATTTCTGTAGTCAGCAAGTAACTGCTCAAAGCAAATGTAATCACTGGCTTTGGATCTAAGGTCTCAGCTATGATCTAAATTTGGGAAATACTGGGATCCCTGATAGAATATATGGGTGCTTAGAGAATAGGTTACACGATTAGAAAAAATGTGGCGACTTTCTTCTGAGAACAGCACCATGCCATGGATTGTGCCTGGTATTGCATCTCAGTTTTATTGACATTAGTGAAACTCAACTGTAATACTACAGACAGCCTCTACATACCTGTGGCACTGTTTTTCTTATCCCATAATGTTTCCCTACCAAGTTGATTGCTATGAAGTAGGCAACACACACAAAAACTTTGAGGCTGCAATTTTATTGAATGAACTACATACACAGCCAAATAACTTGACACATTAAAGGGGTTGTCCCGCGAAAGCAAGTGGGGTTATACACTTCTGTATGGCCATATTAATGCACTTTGTAATGTACATTGTGCATTAATTATGAGCCATACAGAAGTTATTCACTTACCTGTTCCGTTGCTGGCGTCCCCGTCTCCATGGTGCCGTCTAATTTCAGCGTCTAATTTCCCGATTAGACGCGCTTGCGCAGTCCGGTCTTCTCCCTTCTGAATGGGGCCGCTCGTGCCGGAGAGCTGCTCCTCGTAGCTCCGCCCCGTCACGTGTGCCGATTCCAGCCAATCAGGAGGCTGGAATCGGCAATGGAACGCACAGAGCCCACGGTGCACCATGGGAGAAGACCTGCGGTCCACCGTGGGTGAAGATCCCAGCGGCCATCTTAGCAAGGTAAGTAAGAAGTCGCCGCAGCATGGGGATTCGGGTAAGTACTATCCCTGTTTTTTACCCCTGCATCGGGTTTGTCTCGCGCCGAACGGGGGGCCTATTGAAAAAAAAAAAAAAACATTTCGGCGCAGGACAACCCCTTTAATAACTTTGTGTCACAGTTTGTTTACCCTGTATTTGCTTTACAATGTTTTTTGTATTGCAACAACATAACCATAGCTTTTCTAAGGCTTAAAGGGGTTGTCCCGCTTGCGCAGTCCGGTCTTCTCCCTGGTGAATGGGGCTGTTCGTGCCGGAGAGCTGGTCCTTGTAGCTCCGCCCCGTCACGTGTGCCGATTCCAGCCAATCAGGAGGCTGGAATCGGCAATGGACCGCACAGAGCCCACGGTGCACCATGGGAGAAGACCCGCGGTGCATCGTGGGTGAAGATCCCGGCGGCCATCTTAGTAAGGTAAGGAAGAAGTCGCCGCAGCGTGGGGATTCGGGTAAGTACTAAACGTTTGGTTTTTTTTAACACATGCACTGGGTTTGTCTCGCGCCGAACGGGGGGCCTATTGAAAGAAAAAAAACCCCGTTTCGGCGTGGGACAACCCCTTTAAGATAAGATAGCTTGTAGCAGACAGTTATTAAAGTCGAGTTAAGTTTGGCTAAATCTGTAACTCCATTATGTGTCATAACTTAAAATTTAGTTTTTGCAAACATTTAGCATTCCTGGGAAATATTACCCCTCAGTAGTCGATACAATTTGGCTTGGTTTGTGATCTTCAGAGGGAACTGAGTAGGAGACTGCTAGAGATCAACATATAGCTCAGACTTTTGTGGAGAGGGCCAACTCTTGGCAAAAACGGAATGCTTATGAGATAAGTGATCAGATTAGGGCTCGTTCACATCTGTGCTTTGGGGTTCTGTTTTCCTGCTCTGTTATGGCAGTAGGAAAACACACCCAGTGACTGAATGGAACTGTCATAGTATTGAACCAATCAGCGCTGAATGGACTCCATTGACTATAATGGGGTCCTTTCAGTTTCAATCCGGCTGCCCGGCTTTTACACAATTTAACAGGATTAAATAGAGCTGTACATCTCAATATTTTGGTTTTTAGAGGAATTCGGTGACAGTGCCTCCAAAATGAACCTCCAATGCTTATGTGAATGGACCCTTATTCAGCTATAGAAGACTGAATGAGTGAAAATTCTGTCTGTTATTACAATGGTACTGTATTGGTATTTATTGGCTTGGTAGATTTCCTCTAAATCATTGTTTAACCCTTTAACAGGTCTTGCAACATGACTAAAGTTATAAACTAAGCCAAAGTCTGTCTCATAAGGCTAAGCCCACATGACGACTTTGGCAGTAACAGGAGTCACACGACCAAACACCACTGTGTACACCTGGGGTTCATCAATGGGGTTGCTGCAATCGGCAAATCACAAAAAATCCACCGAGGTTGGATTTTTTACAATTGGTGGGTTTCAGTCAAAGCAATTTTTAAGTTGCACTGCAACCCTATTGACCTCTTCAATCTTCAGTCATGTGACTCTCATTGCAGCCAATGTCAGTGTAACCCTAGCCTCAGGAAAAGACATCCATCATGTATTTGCAGTATTCGCCTCTCGTGAGTGCAGAACATGGTAAAGCCCCATTTACACTGATAGATGATCACTCAAAAGTCGCTCAAACAATAGTTTGAATGACAGTCTTGAGCGATCATCTTTGCATACTTTATAGTAGCTAATTAGCTACTATAGAATATGCAAGCAGAGCGGGACACCGCCCTGGCTGTTAATAGAACAATACAGCTGCTTTGCATATGCAAACAGCTGTAGTGTTCTCTGCACTTACAGCCCATGCCCCGCTGTGAATTCACAGCAGGACACAGGCACAGAGAATTTTATCAGTGCAGCCGGCCGATAACAGTCTGCTCCACTGATAACAGCTGATCGCTCAATTCTAGCAAGCTAGAATTCGGCGATCAGCGACTCGCGCACAAAAACTGCACGATGTCAGTGCATTTAGACAGAACGAGAATCACTCAAAAGACGGCTTTGAGCGATTCTTGATGTGTCTAAAAGAGCCTTATGGCGTGCTTTCCATACAATACCAGACTTGTAAAGTAGTATTGAATGCCTCCTATTTAGGGTGTATGGTTCATAGATGCTCTGTCTTTCTTCTTTCTGATGACCATGGAAGAACCCGAGTCGTATCATTTTTGGGGCTTACAGAATATCTAATGAGAGTTACTAAAGGCAGAATTTTTATTTGCCAGTAAAGTTTTATAGATGCTGTAATAATTTAGCTATAAAAGAGACACCGACTTTTTCCTTACGGACAAGTGCGCCATTTTCTCGTTGGCTGAATCCAAGCATGTGACCAAGTTGATGTTTTATTTAAGAAAAATGTTCCTGAGGATATTTTTGCATACATTCAAAAACTTAACTCTATACTTCACAGGTTGTTTGTAGGCCTCCCTGGTATACTGGGATATAAAATATGTTTCCCACCCAGCGCACACTGCATCTTTAGGGCTGAAAGTGCCAGCTGGCTATATTAACAATTCAGTGCACAGCTGTCTACCTCAGAGCTGAAGCCAATTTATACAACGTGCACAGGGGTTGTTGGGAGGGGAGTGGGTTGCTGCGCCAGGCCGGGCGACTGCATTAGCTGCTACACAAATCAATTCACGTTACAGAAGGAATGTGACCAGATGAGACTCTAAATACAAACAACTCAAAGTGGGCAGATAGTTTTCCTCTGGGGTGAAAAGCTAAAAGCTTCTAGTCCTTATGGGATCCAACCCTTGTAATAAAGCTAAGCTCAAGGAGATGCTCACCGTTATGTCATATATGTTCATTAAAAGCATGTTCACCTTTGCAATTCCACATTAATAATTCTTTCTGTATCGGTGCAAAAGTATTTAACTGGAGCCAATTGTGACAGATTTATCATCAGAGAGGTAGCTGTCATCTTAAAAGGGTTTCCCGTTTGTAAGTAAGTAAGGCTTTCATACCTACCAGCTTTTTAGCAATAAAATGGGGCATTTTTTTTACATTAGGCCATGCCTCTTTAATGCTAAGTCATGCCCCTTTATGACCCCACACAGTAATGGTGCCTGTTAGTGATCTTGCTCATAGTCATAGTGCTCTTTATTGTTTTTTTTATACAGTAATAGTGCCCTCAGTGACCCCCCCCCCCCATAGTAATAGTGCCCTTAATTGTTTTTTATACAGTAATAGTGCCCTTAGTGACCCCCTCACAGTAATAGTGCCCTTTATTGTTTTTTTTATACAGTAATAGTGCCCTCAGTGACCCCCCCCCATAGTAATAGTGCCCTTAATTGTTTTTTATACAGTAATAGTGCCCTCAGTGACCCCCCCCCATAGTAATAGTGCCCTTAATTGTTTTTTATACAGTAATAGTGCCCTCAGTGACGCCCTCGCAGTAATAGTGCCCTTTATTGTTTTTTATACAGTAATAGTGCCCTCAGTGACCCCCCCCCCCGCAGTAATAGTGCCCTTTATTGTTTTTTATACAGTAATAGTACCCTCAGTGACCCCCTCACAGTAATAGTGCCCTTTATTGTTTTTTATACAGTAATAGGGCCCTCAGTGACCCCCTCACAGTAATAGTGCCCTTTATTGTTTTTTATACAGTAATAGTGCCCTTTATTGTTTTTTATACAGTAATAGTGCCCTCAGTGACCCCCTCACAGTAATAGTGCCCTTAATTGTTTTTTTATACAGTAATAGTGCCCTCAGTGACCCCCTCGCAGTAATAGTGCCCTTTATTGTTTTTTTACACAGTAATAGTGCCCTCAGTGACCCCCTCATAGTAATAGTGCCCTTTATTGTTTTTTACATAGAAAAAGTGTCCTCGGTGACCCCTCTCACAGTAATAGTGCCCTTTATTGTTTTCTATACAGTAATAGTGCCCTCAGTGACCCCCTCACAGTAATAGTGCCCTTTATTGTTTTTTACATAGAAATAGTGCCCTCAGTGCCCCCCTTACAGTAATAGTGCCCTTTATTGTTTTTTATACAGTAATAGTGCCCTCAGTGACCCCCTCGCAGTAATAGTGCCCTTTATTGTTTTTGATGCAGTAATAGTGCCCTAAGTGACCCCCTCATAGTAATAGTGCCCTTTATTGTTTTTATACAGTAATAGTGCCCTCAGTGACCCCCTCTCAGTAACAGTGCCCCCGCACAACCCCAATCAGTGCTAATACTCCCATAGGTCCTGCAAGCCCTTGTTCAGTAAAAATTCCCTTGCTCAATAATGTCCAATTTTATGCAGTTAAAGGGGTTGTCTCGCGAAATCAAGTGGGGGTATACACTTCCGTATGGCCATATTAATGCACTTTGTAATATACATTGTGCATTAAATATGAGCCATACAGAAGTTATTCACTTACCTGCTCCGTTGCTAGCGTCCTCGTCTCCATGGTTCCGTCTAAATTCGCTGGCGGCTTGCTTTTTTAGACGCGCTTGCGCAGTCCGGTCTTCTGCTCTGAGCACGAGCCGCTTCAGTGTGCTCGCCGCTACAGCTCTTCTGCGCATGCGCAGAAGAGCTGTATCTTTTCGGGAGCGTGCTGGAGCGGCCATTCTGCTACCATCCTCTCTTAGAGGAAGGTGCAGAGCCGCCCAGCTGCCCCGCAGAGCCGCCCAGCCGCCCCGCCCAGCCCAGCCGCCCAGGTAAGTGATGGGTGACGGACTGACGGGGGTGACGCGTGACGGACTGCCGCTGTGGCCCCGGAGCCTACTGCTGGGCCCCGGAGCCTACCGCTGGGGCCCCGGAGCCTACAGCTGTGGCCCCGGAGCCTACCACTGTGGCCCCGGAGCCTACCGCTGGGCCCCGGAGCCTACCGCTGGGCCCCGGGGCCTACTGCTGTGGCTCCAGAGCCTACCGCTGGGGAGCCGGGGCGTAGCGCGGGGGAGCCGGGGCTAGCGCGGGGGAGCCGGGGCCTACTGCTGGGGAGCCGGGGCGTAGCGCTGGGAGCCGGGGCGTAGCGCTGGGAGCCGGGGCGTAGCGCGGGGAAGCCGGGGCCTAGCGCCGGTTACCTGCTGCCTGGCGGTGGGTGACTGGTCGGCCGCGTTCAATCCCGGGGTCCGGTCGGCGGCTGCGGGGCGTCTGGTTGTCAGGGAGACACAGCTGGTAGCGTCTCGGGAGCGCGCACGTCGGGCTACAGCAAGCGACGGGAAAAGAGCCGGCGGCCATCTTGGGGAAACTTTTTATAAGTTGCTGAAATGCTGGAACTGTAAGTACAAACCAGCTAGAAAAGTCATTTACAGGGGGGCTTAGTAATGTATGCTTAATTAGGGGGACTGGGCAAAAAAAAAATTTCACTGCTTCCTCGAGACAACCCCTTTAAATAATAAAACATCCCTTTCAGTATGTGTTGTTATGGTCTCATGATCACTTTTAGGTAGCACAATCACATGTTTGTGGCAGCCAATTCCTATCTTCAATGTTGGTATACCAGTGATTGGGCCACAATGATGGCATGCTAGACAGCATGGCAGCACGTCACCCAGAAGTGAGTGGAGGATCAGAGTAGCACAGACCGAGCTGCAGGGGTCCTATGCTCACTCCTGGGTACCATGATCACATGATTGCTGCAGCCAATCCCCAGTCACTGTTTGCATGAGTCATGCCAGTGGTTGGCCACAGTGATCATGCGCCAGATTCTTTCCGTATGCCATGTATGTTGATGCTGAGGTTCATTAGGTTGATGTGATGAAGACTGATGGTTACAGTATAACTGATGATGATAAAGAGTTAGTAGGAAGCTAGGACTTATTCACACAAATGCATTTGCCCTGCATATTATGTTTACAAAATTTGCGCGTGCAGTAAGTAGCAAATAGAACCCATTGAAATCAATGTGTTTAGTCACATGTGCGTATTTTAGTCACGCTAAAAAAAACTTGGCATGTCCTATTTTGGTGCATATTAAGCTTTGATTATATTATATTATTAAACCCATATTAAACTGGACTAATTGGCTATTGAAATCAAAACGAGCGTGCTTGCATGTTTTTTTGCATGCGCAAATACGCAGGGCATGCAAGTGCAAAAAATACATTAAAACTTGCACAGGCGTGTGCATAAGCGCAATGCACATCAAGCAGGCATAAATAACCTTATTCTTGTGTGAAGCCAGCCCTAGGGAAGTGTAACAGTCTCTGTTGCGACCTGTGTGGACATTGTGTGACTGGTCCTGATTCCAGTCACTATAGCCATGTTTTTGCTATTCATCACTGAGAACTGGGCTGGGTGGGGTTAGTGCAAGAGAATCCCTGACATATCCTGCCTGGAGGAATTTTGCCGGGACAGTTCGACCATGGCAGTTACAAAAACTCTGCTTTGTGCTTGGCTGAAGTGCTGAGTCAATGAGAGGGATGTGCAATGTAAGGACTGTGAGTGTGAGCCATGTTGGGTGTCCATGAGGTTCTTCAAGGCCAGATAAGTAAGTATGGAGACTGTAAATATAAAGTGACTGTGAAAATAGAGAGACTGTGAATTATAGACCACTGTGAATACATAGCAACTAGAGATGAGCGAGCACGCTCGGATAAAGCACTTCTCGAGTAACTGCTTACTGGTCCGATCAGGCTCGGGGGGGGGGGGGGGGGCGGGGGTGAGCGGGGGGCAGCGGGGGGTTCTCTCTCTCCCCTCAGCTACTCCACGCTGCCCCTCACTTACCGCCGCCAGCCCCTCGAGCCTGCTCGGACCAGTAAGCAGTTACTCAAGTAGAGCGATGCTCGCTCGAGTAACTGCTTTATCCGAGTGTGCTCGCTCATCTCTAATAGTAACACATGTTCATCCAGGTCAGCCTATTACCCCCCAATGTTGATCCAGATGAAGGCAAAAAAAAAAACCCAGCGAGGTAGAAGCCAATTTTCCCCATTTAAGGGAAAGAATTCCCTCCAGACTCAAAATTAGGAATCAAATTAATCTTGGACCAACAACCCTTTCGAATATACAGTGAATGTGAAGTATCCGGCACGGGCAGTGAAGCTGAGAATCTGCTACAGGTACCCAACATACTATTGCACAAAGACTTTTATAAAAGAGTTTACTGCCTAGTAAAGAGACTATACTTCATTCGCAAAAGGTCAGTAAGCCAATACAGCGTTACCAAGATTATAGCAGCTGTGCAGAAGAGTGCTACGAAATACATTGTTAAAGAATTTGAAACTGTGTTACAATGTTCTTAAACTGTATACCAGGTTAAAATGACTGCGCCACCAATTCAGCTGCCAAGTAGAGATTGTTTATATATATATATATGCTTTGTCTCTTATCCAAGCCTGCACGGTGGGAGCACCTGCCCACTCTACTGAGGGCAACTATGCCTGGATGCTTCACTACTCTCCAACTCAGTACATACGCGCATGTCCAACAATGCCGAAAGACATTTCTCCTTGTTACCTAGCAAACACAATCCCTGCTGCTTTCAACACATATAATTATGTAAAATTATTTTATTATAACCCATTTCACTATAGCGCTGTGTGATTTGCAGCCTGTGTCTAAATAAAGTAAGCATAGCTTTAGGAATCAGGTGTATTTCGGAATCGGAAGGAATCAGAAGGATTTAAAAGAAATAACCTTATGATTATGTGACTGTCTATATGGATATGTTCTTATTGTGTGGATATATTTGTTTTAACTTGTTTTTATAACTTTTAATGCTATTATTATACAGTATTATGTACATATGGGGCAGCATACAGAATTGCAGTTTTTAAACAGCTGTATGTTAAATGTATTATGTATTGCTCCATTTTACTTGAAAAAGGTTGTGCTGGTGCCATGAAACCAATAGCTTTTTAAAGCATGTACGCAAATTGGGAGATGGAACAATACATCTGCAGTGCCACCTATTGGAAGGCAGCATTCCTGGAAGTCAATTTTCAGACTTTTTAAGCAAGCCTTATAACAATGACTGGCAATTGTAAGCCAAAGCCAGAATAACCATGCACAGACAGCTGTTTCAGGGTGATTGCCCCTTATCAGTGCGCAGTAGGTTTCTGGCTTGATTTGTGAGAGGCCTATAGACATAGGTCAGGAAGGGTATTTTTTCTCCTTAAGAGGGCACCTAATGTGAGGAAACATATAAGGTCATCCATGCTCCTCTGGGAAATATTTCCCAGAGGAGCATGGATGGCCTGGTAAGTCTCCTCAGGTGTTAGTGTAGTATGTCTCCACCGGAAGTATGGATTGGCCAGGCTGAACTACAGGTAACGCCCAGGTCATGCCCAAAGCTGACAAAATCACTTCCCGAGTGGAGACATACTAGACTAATACCTGGTTCATCTAATGTAAAGCTCCATTTTCGCTGGCCGAATATTGGGCAAACGATACCCGACACTCGTCCCTGTGTGTATTCACTCCCGTGCTGCTCTACAAGAGCGAGTATCGCTGGCTTGCTCAGCAGGAAGGCTGGGGGCAGCTAGAGGAGATTTCACTCCTCGCTCTCTCCCTGCCCCTCTCCATTCACTTTAGCAGCGGACAGTCAGTACTGAAGGCTACTGTTTACACTGAACGATCATCATTCAGGATTTTAAGCTGCACAAAATCCTGAATGCTGATCGTTCAGTGTAAATAGCAGCCGTTCAGTACTGAACAGCCGCTGCTAAAGTGAATGGAGAGGGGCGGGGGGAGAGAGTGAGGAGTGAAATTTCCTCCAGCTGCCCCGCCGGCCCCCTGCTGGCTGTGTTTGTGCCTGGAGAAGGAGAAAAAAAAGATGACAAACCCAGGAATATACAAGGGGGGTATTAGTGTAGTATGCCTCCACTCGGGAAGTGATTTTATCAGCTTTGGACGAAACTTGGGCGTAACCCGTATGTCAGCCTAGCCAACCCATACTTCCGGTGGAGATATGCTAGACTAATACCGTCTCCTCATTCTAAGTGCTCTCCTTAAGGAGAAACAATACCCTTCCTGGCCCACAGCATGTATGGCAATGGCTTATTTGTGAATGATAAGAAATATAGCCTACTGACAAATGAGTGGCTTCAAATCCAGGTCCAAATGCAAATGTCTTTTATTTGACCTCTGGGCGTATTAGAGTGGACTCACATGGGATATAATTTTATACCACAATATCAGTATGTGTTACATGCAGATTTGGATGTGGAGTTGCCACGGAATTACTGTGGATTTAGCTCTGTGCAATGGAAACGACATAATCAGCTACAATTCTACGGTAAATCTACATCCAAACCTGCATCCAAATCCACTTGTAATCCACCCTTATTATGTCAGAACTGGACTCACCAGAAGATCCCTTGGCTCTCTGGTAAGCCGGTCCGACCATGCCGTCTTTATTTTATTTCAACTGTTAGGTGAAATCTGCTCGTGCAGTTTTCTTAAGCTTAGGATTTGAAAGTAGCATCATAGTCTTCAGAACATTTATTGAAGTAGTAAGAAGCACCCAAAACCTTGCTATTATTCTACAGGAGCTACACAGCTAATTACTAAATAAAAGTTCTTGTTGGGATAAAAACAAAGCCTCTTCTAACCGGGCGAACATTGAAAAATGTGCGTCTTTCGTGACCAATGTATTGACCTGCAACCTTTTCATTATTATCTGGATTAAGTTGTTCCGATAATGCAGAGCTCTCCCTGCGCCTGTACGTGACTTGTCTGCAAACTCCTCTTTGTTTTCTGGAACAAGTATAAGGGCTACATTTAGAATTCTTTTTTGTTACGACTGTTCTTGTACCAAGTTTTCAAACTCGGTTAACCCTGAGTCACCAGGCAGATACAATGTCTAATTAGTTCACTGTTTGTGGCATATTCCTACTTGGGTGAATCTAAAATTTAGGTTTATTAGTCCGCATTGCTCAATGCAAATGTGATTATAATCTGGGCCCTTTGGCATTTTGAGCCCAAGCAGAAATGTAATTGATGTAACCTGGTATTGTGAAATTAAGTTACTGAAGTACATATTAGTAGTACATGCATGCTCGCCTGTAGAAGAGAAACAGTCACATTAAATATACAGTTGCAAGCAGAATGATTCAACCCCCAGTGCAAATTAGATTTAATTGCAAAATTTACAAACTTTCAGCTGTTTGCAAAAAAGAAAAAAAATCTAACAATTTAAATAGCTCAATACTACTAATATAACAAATATTTTTTTCCAAAATCAACATTACAATGCCACTTTTAATGACCACTGCAGTCTCATAATTATTCAACATCTTCAATAGAATCCCTCCTAATAGCACACGTTCACAAATCAAGTGTTTCTCTCAAGCACACCTGATGTAACTAATCAATGCCTTCATTAGTTGCATCAGGTGTGCTTGACATAAAGCACATCAAATACCTGGACTGTGTAGGGCTGTGCTGACTGCAACATTTGATTGCACATTAGAGTATGGTTAAGGAGAGAGAGTGATCCACAAATTTAACCCTTTCCAATCCAGTGTCTGACATCTGAAGACATTATGATTTAAGGCTAAACGACTCCAATGTTGGAAGACGTTCATCGGGGTTCTCTTAGTGTATATTGCCAGCCTCTCTGCTGTCTGAGCCTATCCAACGTGTCACCTCATACAGTTCTGGCTTTAGCCAGCATATAGCACCGGTGTATAACGGCAGAAAAAGAGTAAGCCCCCAGGAAAACCAGGGTACAAATTGGATTGGAAAGAGTTAAGATAGGAGATCATTCCTTTGCACAAATGTAAAGGCACTGAATGTTCTTAGAGATACAGTTGGAAGCATAGTTTGCAAAGTCAGAGTTAAAGGAACACTGGTTACATGACCTGGACGTGGCAGAAAGAGGAAGCTTTCACCGGCTGCCAACAAATTCCTGAGGAGGCAGGTGGTTAAAGATCCTCCAGTAACTGCAAAAGAGCTGCAGCAAAGTTTCATGGCAGCAGGCACTCAGGTTTCCATTTGCACAGTAAGGTCCATACTGAAGGTCTTCATACCTGAACTCCAAGACCTACACCTCTACTGACCCAAAAGCAGAAGAAAAGGGGCTGTATTGGGAATTAGAATTTATAAAATCCACAGATCCTTATAAGATTAACAGATTTTGCTGCGTGTTTGCGGCAGATTTCGACCCCATATTTAAAGGGGTGAAAATCCACAGCATAAATTGATATGCTGTGGATTTTAAGTCTGACCCACAGATTAGTTTATGGTGTGGATTTTTTTCTGCAGTGTGTGGATAAGATTCCTTGCAATCACTTGTATTGTAAAGCGTTGCATATTTTCTGCATGCAAATCTGCAGCAGCGTATATGCCACATATGAACATACCATAATAGTTTCCTAAGGCTGTCTGTACACAGTTCATTCCAAGCCCTGGTAAGCAGACACTTTTTTACTACTAATTACATTGCAGCACTTGTACTTGCAACTGAAAACAAAGGCAAGTACAAGTGCAGTCTGGGAATTAGCGATAAACGTGTGTGCTACCCATGGCTTGAGCAAACCATATAAGAGAACCCTTATTGTTTAATTTTGGTGTACTAGAGATCGTTCTTTTGTTTCAATAGCCAACCCAAGATTACAATGTGGCTATCTTCCATGGAGCACATTAGAGTGGTATTCATAAAGGGTGGCACTTGGCATGTACTTTAATGATGGTTGGGATGGATCTGGCCATTCGCATCTACAACTCACAGATCATATTTTCGTTGAGCCAGTGCTGACTGGGAGCTTTAGTTATTGAGCTCTTCATGCTATGTTGGGTTGCCTTTGGCTTGAATTTGCTTTTGCGCCGGCCGCGTATATGTTCTTTTCTTACACTCCTGGTGTATTTATGCTCTGTATAATCGCCCGTGTGAACGAATGCATTGAGAACCAATGCTTCACATGGGTAGCATATATACACTCGGGCGTGAAAACGCGCCGTATATAGGAATAAAGCCTTAAAGGCATACACGCCTTGTATTACACTCTGAGAGTATTAAATGGGGCTTTTATGACTTTTAGACAGTGTTATACACCAATGTTCAGGACTAGGTTGAGTGAACTGAACCAGTAAAAGCCTGTTTTGGGTAGAACTTTGCCAAAAGGTTTGTGCAGAACCGAACTTTCAGCAAAGTTCGAACCGAAACAGACTTCTACTGGTTCGGTTCACTCAACACTAGTTCTGAACACTATCTAGTGACAAGAAACAATAATTTGGAGATCTAAGGATAACAGAATATCCCATTGAATAAACCCAAAGTTTTGTGTAGAATAAAACTTTTTAATTCCAAAGAAATCCGTTCTGCTTCTCGTATAAAATGTGGGTTTTATACGTGTGCATATGGTCACTTTCCTATCGAGGCAACTAGAGATGCAAGACTGCACCTGTGAGCTATGGATGATAAATGAGGCTTGCAGGTCTTCAGTCCAAGACAAACATAATTATCTCTCCACTCTCTCTCTGTGCCTTGCCATGTGTTGCCCCCTCCTTTCACTCCTCACTTAAGGAGACCTGTGTATTTTCTGTCCTCGGAATGATATCAGACATCCTAAGCCTTGTGTTTGTGAAACGCTATATATTTTCTGCAATGTTAACTCATGAGCTACCGGAGAAGGTGCAGATTATATCTGACTATGTAAAACCATGCATGTGTTATTCCTGGGAACAGAAGCAGTGGAGACAGGAGGCATCACGAGGATCCTCCAAAGCCCTTAGGCATGGGTTAATTGCCAAATTTGAAACATTAGCTATGTCTATAGCTATAAATATTAATGTAAAATATTCCATAGGATTATTTAATTATGGAAAGTAATTAGAGAGCATTACATTAAAACAGTGAAAGAAAGGTTAATGGTTCCAGCTTGTTCCGATGACCTGGTAATCAAATGAGACATTAAGCAGTAGAGCAAAAGCTAATTCACAAGAGCGTATTTTGAGTCCGTGAACTATCCAAGCTTACAATGGACTAGACTCTGGCTACACAGGGACCAGTAACAGTCAGTATGCCAATTCGCACATCAAGTTTCTTCACATAGAAACACGGATGCAATGTTCCAATCTGATTTGTAGATAAGATGTAACACTGTGTAATCCCCACCCTATATTGTTTTATGCTTTAATATTGTCTTATATTGATTTGTCAGTATTGGTTTACTGTTATTTAAAAATGGGGTTAGTGTCATTGACACACCAGAAAAGGAAGAGTAGTGGCACTATGATGTGTGGCGCAGTGTGAGAAATGGGCGTTGCGGAACAGCTGTTTGAGTAAGACACTCCCCATTGTTGTGCGCCAGAAGTTGATGCTTGACGCCTCAAGAGCTATGAAGTAGCATGATGTATCGGACTACAGATACATTGGAGAAAGCATCCAGATCCACAGTTGGCCCAACTTCTTGTACCTCAGAACCCCTTCTCTGACACCGGGTCTAACCGAGTGCCAGGCTAGAAACTTGTGAGTAGAGAACTACCGCCATAAAAGACTGTTCTATTTTATGTAAATGAAGCCTGTTCCTGGTTAAACAATAAGTGGATCTGTCAAAATTTTCGTGATGACTACAACTGGGCCAAATACACAAGCTGCAACTGAGGATTCTTAGATAGCCTACCAGAGACCCACCAACCTGGACTGACTTGAGTTGAGACACCCTGCTTCCACACCTATATCGGAGGTAAGACCCCAGTCCTCAGACCCCCAGTGGCATTTGCCCCAGCAGGGAGGTCTAGACCTGCAGTAGAGAGACTTTACTGTTCAAGCCAATGAGGAACCAAAAAAAGGAGAGCTGATGTAGGCTGCTCATGTTCTGTCTGTATTGCATGGATCAGTTGCTAAGAGATGCAGGCAAAAAAGAATGGGGGTCTGTTTCAGATTTTTCATGTCGATGTGAAAAACGCATGACATATGGAAGTAGAAAGAGGATATGCAGACCACATATGTATAGCATGCAGGCCTACACTCACATAAAAAGTAGACATTTTTTGTGTATGAGTTTTTATTTGCTCATGTGAATTTGGCTTAAGCAGTAATATGCCAATGTATGTCAGGTATAATTGTGCCGCTGTATGCAAATACTAGTAAGAGGAAGAAAGTAAGAAGATTTGGAGAAAACTAAATGTGATTTCATCTGACCTTGTACACTTTATGGAGGCACTATACAGAGTGCCTATGGGTGCATAATATAGACCTGCACAAGCATGGTGTGCACAGATCTGTTGCCATATGATTCCATGGCCAATCTCAAATCATATTTTAATAGTTGAAGAAACACCATCAAAGTCGTTACTTGGAATGCTAGGATCTCCCATCACCAAAAGATGTGACTACATGCATTTTTGAACCATTTAGCAATAGACAGTACAACATGTTTCAACCTTTCCTGGGGGCTTCATCAGGTTCATGCCAAAACTATCAAAATATATCATGTAATGGGTTTGAGGTGTTCTCGGCAACACCTCCCCATTTTAACCATAGCTTGAAACCAGTGGAACTGAAAAACTGTTATTTCAATGGGACATCAGGTATTCATTTCAGTTGTGCCCAAAAGTGCACAATGCCATCAGGTGAGAGTTTTCAGATTATCCATACATTTTTTTCATCATTTTTTTACTACTACATTTAGTTCTGCATCCTTCTCTCCTGTTTTGCTTCTACTCTGTTGGGATCCGGATATCCAATCCCAAATCATGTGTATATCTTGACACATACCATGAGAAAAGCAAATTAAAAAGTGATGGTCTTTGAAGTCAATGTATCAGGATATTATTAGACAGCTCCAATTTCTCCATTTATTTACATGTCCCTTGGTGATGAGACATTGAAGTAAATCAGGGATCTGCTGGTTCAAGGTTTTCTGCTCCCTACAGACAAGAAGTCCTAATGTTTGCAAAATGAGCCCTAATCAATCACTTCAAAGTCCAATTGTGCTGAGTTTGACCTCATCTGATCAGTAATTAGCATCTCCTCCTTGTCAATAGTCTGAGAGTCTTCAGTGTTGGCCAGTTTAACTCATCCATTGCCAAAAGAAATATTAAAGAAATGGAAAAATATAATTTGTATAGCCATTAAAGGATGTCAAGGTGATCAATGCCCATCTCATTAGTCTGCCTTGTCTTTACACCTTATTAAAGGGGTTGTTCACCTTAATAACTATTGAAGTCTTATCCTTATAATAGATCCTCAATAGTTGATCGGTGGGGGTCTGCGGCTCAGGACCCTCACCGATCAGCTGTTCTGGGCATGGACTATGAAGCTGACCGGGTTCGTAATGTAGGCACAGTTCACATTGCATTCAATTCAATGTCCTCTAGATCTTGAGGTTGAATAGCATTGCTAATAGCCCAGTTATCGGAACAGAATAGGTGCCCTTCATAATGGTATCTTCCACAAAGGTCATGGCACATGCAGAATATATAGAAGATGTCAGTATCCTAAACAGTAGCTAAAATATAAAGCTGAATTGCAACTTCCAAGCAGATAAAACTCTTCTAAATGCCATGGCATAGCAGATATATGGTGGCCAAGTTCCCGTATTTTTCAAGAACCTCATGTAAAGCTCTCAAAGTCTTAGTGTGGCTCTATGAACACTGGAAGAATGGTGCAAGGTTGAAAGCATAATTTAATGGGTGGTAACAATGCCAAGAATACTCAATTCTGTGGTTTTGTGCTGCATCAATAAGGGCCGAAAAGTTATTTGTGAAATATCTAAAAAAAGGTCAAAAATGTTGCTTTGATGCAGCAAGAGATGCCTTGTTGACATAAAGTACTTTGTTGTACCTGTTCAGCTACGAAACATCTCTGTTTTCTTAGTTGGCAACTAAAGAGTTATATGTAATAAGTAAATGTAAAGAAAATTCCGGTCACAATCGATGCCGTGTCAGGGGTCATATCAACTGAGGATGTAATGAATTTCCTGTGAACTTTATTGAAAACTGTTTTGCAGAAATACCTTTTCGCAGCTAATTATTTATCTCAAGGCCTTTACATTTCTTCTTTGCCAAGAAGGCAACCCTAGTTCAAATAACTCTGTTAGGGCGTATGAAGGTCATAGAAAGGGATCCAAGACTAGACAGTCACTCTGCAAGAATGGCTCCAATTCTGGCAGACCTTGTTTGGTCCTTGTGTTACATGACAGCCATTCAACTCAATGCACATCCTACATATCCTTTGCAGGAGCTGCTGCATGGGGCATGTCTAGTTGACCATGGCTCTGCCCAGCAAAGCTATGTGCCAGGGTAAGAACCCAGACTGGTCAGTTGGCACAGTGAGTGACGCATCCTAACAGGGTATGTGGCATAACCCCCCTTTAATCCGTTAATTACTGTGTAATGTAAAAATATGTCTAGATGTTGCAGGGAGTATGCCAAGCCCACTGCATGCCATGCAGATGCCATCCTTTTTCAGCAGTTGACATCTGCCAGCAACAGCTGCAATCCAACATAGCTCCAATCATGGCCGTTTAGATTCTTTTCTGCAGAGTTCAAGAAACTGCTGTTTCTTATGATGTTTCCATTGGGGAAAGAATAGCCAGACCAATAGACACCCATACACAGCCAAGCTTTTACACTGGCTATCCTTGCTAGCAGTTCTCAGGGACCGCAGGTCTTCACCCTTTAAGCCCTTCTTAAGGGATAAGGCCTTTCCTGCTATGATTACCAGGTTGTGTCCCCAGAGCAGCCGCTGACTGTTGGCGCAAACAAGCTGCAGAGTCACACAAGCCAGGGGTCGATAGCAAGATGTCGGGGTATATATCAGAGCAAAAGGAAATCCAATATGAGAGTCAAGTACAGAGCAGGGACAAAACTAGAAGAACTACAAGGGAGCAGCAGACAGCAGGCAATTGGGTAGCAAGGCAAATCAAAAGTCAAATGCACAGATAATCAGAATTACTATTCCACAGAATTCCACAATTACTGGCAGGGTATGAAGGGATGAGTAGGTTCAAATGGAGAAACTACTAGATGGCTACTAGAGAAACGGATTGGTGTGTGGCAGAAACTAATTGACAGGTGAGAAGAAGCAGTAAACACACAGCTCACAATCAAAGGGATAGACAAAGGAATAGTTTATAGAATACAGAAATCCTCTAGTACTACAACCAGGGTCAAAGTATCATGTAAGGACAGGTAGGTACATTACGCTTCTGCATTCCAGTAGTAGCTAGGGAGCTCTTTAGTGTCATTACTGATTAATAAAAAGTGAAGAAATCAGAATAAATAAAATAAAAAAAAGTAAAAATAATTAACAGGTAAAAAATGTAAAAAAAGCCCTTCTCTCCACAAAAAAATTGCATGCCCCTCTGAACCCACAGGCACTAGTTTAGGCATCTTTTATGACACGAACATGAACCCCAGATGCACTGACATTAATGATTTTCTGTTACAAGAAGAAGGGCGCCAACATTAGTTTTTTCTTACCCAAAACTATCTATTGTTGTGTCTATATGTGTAGTAAAAAAGTTTTACCAAGTTTTAGACTTATCCTTTATCCACAGGGTAAGGGATAAGTGTTGGATCGGTAGGCCCACTGGAACACTCACCGATCATAAGAGCAGAGGTCTACTGTCCTCGGATGAATGGAGCGCTGGGTGAGCCTGGGCACTACTCCTGCATTCATCGCTATGGACTTCCAGTGATAGCTGAGCACTGCACATTTCTGTGCATTTCCATAGATATGAATGCTTAAGCGCCACTCCATTCATCCAGCAGAACACATGACCCCAGCAGTCAGGCCACCACTAATCCCTTCCCAACATGTCGGGTGACTGTGTATGGGGCAGGCTTTGAGTTGAGCCCTCACACAATCCCATTTGTGAAAAATTGAAAACTTATGGGGGTCGAAAGATGGCGACAGAAAGCACATTTTTAAATAATGTTTTTAAGTAGTACTACATTAAACAAATATGTCAATTTGGTACTAACGTTACCCACAGAATAAAGATAACATGTCATTTTTACTACATCGCAAACATCGTAAAAACACCCCAAACCCCTTAAAAAAAGGTGCAATTGTGTTTTTTTTTCCATTTTGCCCCACTTAGAAATATTTAAAGTTTTCTAATACATTACAGATGGTCCCCGACTTGCGAACAAGTTCTGTTCCAGGAACCTGTTCGCAAGTCGATTTGTTCGCAAGTCGAACAAATGCTTGTATGGAGCGGGATCACGGGTGGATCCCGCTCCATACAACGTCGGGTGCAGGCTGTTCTTACAGCGGGCACCCGGCGGCAGCAGTTCCAACGAGCCGCGCCGCTCGTCTGAACTGTTAACACTTTAAATACCGCTCTGACAGCGGTATTTAGAGTGTTAACAGTTCTGACAAGCGGTGCGGCTCGTTGGAACTGCTGCTGCCGGGTGCCCGCTGTAAGAAACAGCCTGCACTCGACGTTCAGGGGGCCCGTACAGCGTCCCACGATGAGATCGCGGGACGCTGTGTGGTTGCTAGGCAGCCGGGGACCTCCTGAAAGGCCCCAGGGCTGCCCATGCAGAGTGCCCATCAAGTGCACGGCTTGATAGGCGCTCTGCATAGACAGCCCTAGGGCCTTTCAGGAGGTCCCCGGCTGCCTAGCAGCTGCGATCTGACCGGGCAGGCTTCTATCAGGCTTGATAGAAGCTTGTCCGATCCCTGCACAGTATGATGTAATGCCATAGCATTACATCATACTGTGCAGGACAGATAGTTCGTATCTAGCGAAATTCGTAACTCGAACGTTCGCAAGTAGGGGACTATCTGTATATGGTACTTATGAATAGTACCATTGGAAAATGCAAAAAACAAGTCCTGATGTGGCTATGCTGCTGGTAAAACAAAAAGGTTATGATTTTTTTAAAATGGGGAAGAAAAAATTAAAATGACAAAAACAAGAAGGGCTGCAGCAGGAAGGGGTTAAGGGAGGGAGACACATTTAAAACTAAAAAAAAATGTGGTTAGACTAGGGGAAAAAAATCATCTTCAGAATTGTAGAAGATGAATTTTGCTTTGGATAGAGTATAATTTGGTTAATGTGTGCTGTGTTAGTTTAAGGGTTAACGTCCACGCGTCTCTAATTGCTTCTCTTGTAAAGCATAAATCATGTGTATATACAAGCGGGGAGCAGATACTGCTGATATAATGAATAATGCCACACTGGTTGGACTAATGCAGGTGACTAAAACTAAATAGGATCTGACTGCTGGTGGACTCTGTTCTACACAGTCAATATCTCAGAGACATACAAAGTGTCAGCAGATAAGGAGTCATTGGCCCTCCTTAATATGTCCTTCTACCAGCTGCCTGCTGTGGTGACATCTGAAATCCCCATCTGATCATGCAGTGTTTTACAAATTCAAGCTTCCAGCCGCTCTACCGCTAACAGCTTTTATATGTCGGCTTGCAGACTCCCACCTGGGATACAGCTTCACGTATGTTCTACCAACCTAGTAGCCTTCCTTCATGACTCCTTATGGGCCTAACATATTTAATTTATGTTTGGACTTCACATTTTCATGAATTATTTCTATAGGTTGACTTATCTCCACACAGTCTCTTTTATTTTTCATTACATTTACATGTAAGTGCTGCATCTCTAGACCTCTACAATAATCATATATGGATTTGTAACTTTATTCCACTAGTAAAACAAGCAATGATATGCCGTTTCTTAATATCTATAGTCTAAGTAGTCATTGCTACAGGGTGATTCAAAGGTCAGGACCACACGGAATATCTTCTAGACAAAAAGAGATACAAGTAGGAAACTTTTTAGAACACTTAGATGGGTGGGAGAAAAGTTTTTGGCACTAAGGTGGTGCCTGCCAGCCATCTTGGTGGCAGTCATCTTTGATTCAGCCCAAGAAACATCGATGGAAAGGGGGTCATAGAATGCATATGACTTAAGGGTAGGAGTTAATCTGATATTGATTTGTGCAGTAGTTTTTTCAATACTTGCAACCACTTTAAAGTTATAGATGATGTCATCTTGAGTATTAATAAAGCTGTTATGTAGAATTTTGTGGCAGGGAAAACACTAATCGCATATCAATTCAAGTACCAGAAGATGTATAACTGTATCATCCTGATGGTCAATAACAGAAGCTCATGTAAGGTGGCACATAGTATGTTAGGCTGAATGAAGAAAATGTCCATCGAGTTCAGCCTGTTTCTACCCCCCGTTGATCCAGAGGAAGGCAAAAAAACCTAACTAGGCATAAGCTAATTTAGCTCATTTGGAGGATAGAAATTCCTTCCCGACTCCATAATGGCAGTCAGAGTAATCCCTGCTTCAATATTTCAGTTCTACCTAATTCCAAGACCCCAATCAACAACCCCACTGGTTATTTCCTGTATTATCATAGTGCTCTAGAAAGACATCTAGTCCTCTCTTAAACTCCTCTATGGATTTTGCCATCACTACATCCTCAGGCAGAGAGTTCCACAGTCTAACTGCTCTAACAGTAAAGAACCCCATTCTGTGTTGGTAATGAAACCTTAGTTCCTCTAGTTGTAGAGAATGCCCTTTTGTTACCGTTGCAGTCCTGGGTATAAACATATCATGGGAGAGATCCTTGTATTGTCCCCTAATGTATTTATACGTAGTTATTTGGTCACTTCTTAACCTTCTTTTTTCCAGGGTGAATAATCCCAATTTTGACAGTCCGTACACAATATTCCATGTGAAGCCTGACAAGTGCCTTATATATCGGAAGAATAATGTTCTCATCCCTCGACCTTTGGTCCTGTTAGCTATACTGCCAGTTCTAACTGTACTAACCCCACCTCTTGCTCGACCCTCACTCCTATTACTTGGCCGAGGATTTCAATCAACACACCTAGGAAGGCAGCCAGTGAGTGCTTGAACTATCAGGAAACCGATTCAGAAGTTCAAACCTATTACTGGTCATCCAAGAACTGGTCATTTGTATGGGTGCCTTATGTGTCTTGAGGATCCTGCCGGAAAAAAAAAGTTATGATTTTTTTGAAAGTGGGAAAGAAAAAATGAACAAACTCAATGTGACTTCATGCATAAATATGCAGTGACTAGGCAGGTGTCCAGTGTATTTATGCGTGCCTACTGATATCAATGGGCTACTACAGTGCGTAATACGCGCTAACATAGGACATGCCCACATTTTCTCACATGATAATCCACATCATGTGATAAAAATACACTCATGTGAAGAAAGCCAATGAAATCAATGGGTTCTATTCACTACGATTACGTGTGCAAACAAGCTTATGTGAACGAGCCCCTAGATCTACAGTTGCAGTCAAATGTATTCCACCATCATTGCAAATTAGGTTTCTTTTCCAAATTTACAAACTTTCAGCTGTTTGCAAAAAAAAAAACAATCAAACAAGAACAATTTAAATACCCAACACAACTAATATAACAAGTTGTTTCTCCAAATTCAACACAGAATGCACTTTTAATGACTACTGTGGTCTCTGGATTAGTCCATGACAAGTGTCTTTAGTACTTAGTAGAGCACCTCTCGCTGCTATGACCTGCTGCAAATGTAATGCATAGCTGGACACTAGATTACAGTCGTGTATAAATATATCAGGGGACAATACAGAGATCCCTCCCATCATCTATCTATACCCAGAAATGTGACTGTAAAAAGGGGGCGCCCTCTACATCTAGAGAGACAAAAAAAGGTTTCTACACCAACATAGAAGGGGGTTCTTTACTGTAAGAGAAGTGAGACTATGGAACTCTCTGCCTGAGGAGGTGATGATAGTGAACTCCATATAAGAGGGGCCTGGACTCCTTTCTGGAGGGTTACAATGTTATATTCACTGAGTAGATTAGTGGAGATGGGTTATTATTGGCAGTGCTATATGTGTTTAAAGAGATGAGAAGGGCAGACTTTGTGGATGAACAGGCAGCTGGCAGAGATGGTTCAGCGCACCCATTGGACCACTCTGCCTCATTTACGGTGAGGGAGAACTTGGAAGAACAATTACAGAGGTATACTTTTATAATCAGACCAACCAAAAGGACTTTAGAAAGGAGAGCACTGTCACTATTGCAGTGCTGCTCTTGGCGTAGGTTACTAAAGTTCCCTTTAAGTTTGAGCTATTTTATTTTGCAATACATTTGGGATATTATAGTGCCAAGCAAAGGCATTCTGTAGCCAAAAACTGTGGTGTCAAACTACAAAGAGAGCCCCAATGAAATTTAGCATTCAACAAGATAACATAAATACTTGTGTGAAATGATTGGATCATGATGCAAAGTACATTCAAGACATTTCTCTGTTGTATATGTGAAGATTCTATGCAGTTTTAGGCATTTACAGACATAACTAAAGGCACCAGCAAGCAATGGAATATATACATAGATGCAACCTCTGTGGCATTTATAGGGCTTTAGGTCAGATTAGATCTTTGTCTGAAGCAAATGGGCGTCCCAGAACATATTGACCAGCTTATAAGGTCGCTTTACAACAACCACAGCGCACAGCCTCTTAACATTAATTTGGAAGGGTGCAAACATTCCCATTGATCATGCCGTAGACCCCCAAAGGGTCATCCATGACAGAAGCAACAGTCAGGAGAGCTTATGGAAACACGGATTGGTTCAGAATCGAGAAAGGCATCCAGCAAAGCTGCATTCTATCACCGGTCCTTTTCAATCTGTACACAGAAATGATCATGAGGCGATACAATCTGGACGAATCAGAAATTGGTGTCAAAATCGGTGGCAGAAATGTCCACAACCTCCGATATGCAGATGACACCACCCTGCTTGCAGAAAATGAAAGGGACCTGGAATACCTTATCCAACGAGTGCAAAAGAAAAGCGAACGCATAGGACTGCACCTCAACAGCAAGAAAATGAAAGTCATGACCGCGGTAGGCAACGGTACAGTGAACATAAAAATTAACAACAAAGAAGTCGAGTCGGTCCAAGATTTCACCTTCCTTGGATCCAAAATCGATTGCAACGGGCAATCTGGACCTGAGATCAAGAGATGGATTACACTTCGTAGGAAAGCAATGCAAGGAATGGAAAAGATCTGGAAAGCCAAGGATATTAGCATTGTAACAAAAACCAAACTGGTTGATGCAATCATCCCATAACGAAGTACGGGTGTGAAAGTTGGACTTTCAGAAAAACGGACAGAAGGAAAATTGATGTGTTTGAACTCTGGTGCTCGAGGAGAATCCTGCGGGTACCTTGGACCGCCATGACAACGAACACGGTAGTGTTAAATCGTGTCAGACCGAAAATATCACCAGAGGGCAAAATCATCAAACAGCGGCTCTCTTTTTTGGCACGTGATGCGCGCTGACTCACTGGAAACAATACTGATGCTTGGCAAGGTCAGTGGAAAGAGAAGATCAGGATGACAAAGAACAATATGGCTAGATACAATCAAGGCCACCGTGAACATATTAATCGCGGAACTAAAAGGAGCCGTGAAAGACAGGAATGCCTGGAAAACATTGATTCATAGAGTGACCGAAGGTCAGATCTGCTTGAATGGATAATCATCATCATTGGTTGACCCAACTGCTTATCCAAGGGCTCTGATTATAATCTATTTGTAGCTCCCATTCTTCACAAGCAATACAATACTGGATAATAAGAGAGTGGGAACTATCCAAGATTAACACCACCCTTCTCACCTACAAGGCATGAGGAATTAACGGGCGCATGGCACATCTCTTTGAGGATGAAGGGTACAGTAGAATGATCCAGCATCATAATGGGAAATTTTCATATTTGCTTGGAGGTCAGTTTTTACACTATGTATGCCCTTGAAATTTTTATAGTGGTTTTTATTGTACAGGGTGATTCAAACATCAGAGCCCCCCGGAATATCTTTTGAAGAAAAAGAGATACAAGAAGGAAACTTTGTAGAACACTTAGATGGGTGGGGAATGGGGATACATTTTTCGTCACTAAGGTGGTGCCTGTCAATTATCTTGGTGGCAGCCATCTTGGATTCAGCCCAAAAAAATTTGAAGGGGATCATGGGATACATGATTTAAGGATACAATTTCATCTGAATTTGATAGGTGCAGTCATTTTTTCAATACTTGCAACCATATTTGAGTTATGCATGATGTGATGTTGAGTATGAGTTATGTTGAATTATGTGGTAGGGAAAACACTAATTGCAGTTTTTTTCAGGTACCAAAAGTTACCATTAACAATCCAGGACAGAATTGAGATTGGCCTGATGGTCGGTAACAAAAGTTCACAGCAGGTGACTGAGAACTGCTTGTCAGAGCATTGCTTCTAATCTCCAGGTGTTGACAACTGTGCTAGCTATTCATGAAGAACCCACATAAAAGCACCAGGAGGCTGGCATTGGAACGTGGTGTGAGTCAATTAACTGTCGTAGGGTTCATCACAAGGCATCCATACAAGTGACCTGCGTATTCACTGCATATTTCTGCACAAAAGCAATGTGATTTTGTGCAGTCTTTTTTGCATGTGCAAATATGCAATTTATTTGCGCACACCAAAATATACCGAAGCGGGCGAAAACCGCTGGAATAAGCATTTATCTGTTGCATAAATACGCAGTATGTGAACCAGTCCTTAATCCGACAAAGGGCAATATCTGCAGGGTGTATGAGGTTCTCCCATCATTCGTGCTTAGCTTCCTCCCACACACTAAAAACGTATTGAAAGGTTAATTTTCCCCCTTGTGTGTGAAATAGGGAATTTAGACTGTGAGCCCCACTGGGAATAAGGACTGAGGTGAATGATGACAATCTGTCCAGAAAGTGTACAGTGCATCAGTAAAGGAGCCATGGATCCAACTTTAACCCACTCAAGGACCAGGGTCTTTTTATCCTTAAGGACCAGACACTTTTTCGGAATTTTATCCATGTGGTGGTTTTACTGCCGGCCTTTTTTTTTTTCTTCAGCCACCAAAATTATTTTTGGTGCTTTTTTTTTTTTTACTTATAGGTAGAGATGAGCGAACGTACTCGTCCGAGCTTGATACTCGTTCGAGTATTAGCGTGTTCGAGATGCTCGTTACTCGTAACGAGTACCACGCGATGTTCGGGTTACTTTCACTTTTCTCTCTGAGACGTTAGCGCTCTTTTCTGGCCAATTGAAAGACAGGGAAGGCATTACAACTTCCCCCTGCGACGTTCAAGACCTATACCACCCCCCTGCAGTGAGTGGCTGGGGAGATCAGGTGTCACCTGAGTATAAAAATCGGCCCCTCCCGCGGCTCGGCTCAGATGCGTTCTGACATAGAGGAGGGAAAGTGCTGTTGGTGCCGGAGCTGCTATAGGGAGAGTGTTAGGAGTTAGTGTAGGCTTCAAGAACCCCAACGGTCCTTCTTAGGGCCACATCTAACCGTGTGCAGTACTGTGGAGGCTGCTTTTTGCAGTGTTGCACATTTTTTTTTTTTTGGTATATCGGCCATGCAGAGCATTGCGCCCTGCAGTAATACTCCAGGGACAGAAGTGTGGAGGCAGGGAGAGCATTAGGAGTTATTGTAGGCTTCAAGAACCCCAACGGTCCTTCTTAGGGCCACATCTAACCGTGTGCAGTAGTGTGGAGGCTGCTTTTTGCAGTGTTGCACATTTTTTGGGGGGGGGTATATCGGCCGTGCAGAGCATTGCGCCCTGCAGTAATACTCCAGGAACAGAAGTGTGGAGGCAGGAACAGAAGACATATATTATTGATTGAATATACGCAGTGGGCCTTTTCTAAAAAATATTGGGCAAAAAATCTATTTGGCCTGCCTGTCACTGTGCTCAGTGTTCTGGGTCCGTGTGTGCTGGGTGTAGTAGTTCTACAAAATCATACGCAGCCAGCTAAGTGTTACAGCAGGCTTGCGCCAAATTATTTCCTGGCTCTGAAATCACCGCTCTGTTGCAGTTAATAACAGTGCAACACTCTGCAGTTCGGTGACACACTCCAGGGGCAGAATTGTGTAGGCAGGGCCAGAAGACATATATTATTGATTGAATATAGGCAGTGGGCCTTTTCTAAAAAATATTGGAAAAAAATTTATTTGGCCTGCCTGTCACTGTGCTCAGTGTTCTGGGTCTGTGTGTGCTGGGTGTAGTAGTTCTACAAAATCATACGCAGCCAGCTAAGTGTTACAGCAGGCTTGCGTCAAATTATTTCCTGGCGTTCCGTAAACGAAGTCAGCCTCCAACCACAGGCCAATAAGCGGCACATTTAATTACAGCGTTCTGTTTCTGCACTACTGGTAATACACCATGCTGAGGGGTAGGGGTAGGCCTATAGGACGTGGACGCGGGCGAGGACCCGGAGGCCCAAGTCAAGGTGTGGGCACAGGCCGAGCCAGTGAGGTGGCCAGGGGTAGAGGCAGGGCCAGACCGAATAATCCACCAACTGGTTCCCAAAGCGCCCCCTCGCACCATGCCACCCTGCAGAGGTCAAGGTGCTCTACGGTGTGGCAGTTTTTCACAGGGATGCCTGACGACCGACGAACAGTGGTGTGCAACCTTTGTCGCGCCAAGATCAGCTGGGGAGGCACCACCACCAGCATGCGCAGGCATATGATGGCCAAGCACCCCACAAGGTGGGACGATGCCCGTTCACCGCCTCCGGTTTGCACCACTGCCTCTCCCCCTGTGCCCCAACCTGCCACTGAGATCCAACCCCCCTCTGAGGACACAGGCAGTACCGTCTCCTGGCCTGCACCCACACCCTCACCTCCGCTGTCCTCGGCCCCATCCAGCAATGTCTCTCAGCGTAGCGTCCAGACGTCGCTAGCGCCACTGTTTGAGTGCAAGCGCAAATACGACGCCACACACCCGCACGCTCAAGCGTTAAACGTGCACATTGCAAAATTGATCAGCCTAGAGATGCTGCCGTATAGGCTTGTGGAAACGGAGGCTTTCAAAAGCATGATGGCGGCGGCGGCCCCGCGCTACTCGGTTCCCAGTCGCCACTACTTTTCCCGATGTGCCGTCCCAGCCCTGCATGACCACGTCTCCCGCAACATTGTACGCGCCCTCACCAACGCGGTTACTGCCAAGGTCCACTTAACAACAGACACGTGGACAAGCACAGGCGGGCAGGGCCACTATATCTCCCTGACAGCACATTGGGTGAATTTAGTGGAGGCTGGGACAGAGTCAGAGCCTGGGACCGCTCACGTCCTACCCACCCCCCGAATTGCGTGCCCCAGCTCGGTGGTGGTATCTGCGGGGGTGTATGCTTCCTCCACTAAACCACCCTCCTCCTCCTCCTACGCAACCTCTGTCTTGCAATCAAGATGTGTCAGCAGCAGCAGCACGTCGCCAGCAGTCGGTGTCACGCGGCGTGGCAGCACAGCGGTGGGCAAGCGTCAGCAGGCCGTGCTGAAACTACTCAGCTTAGGAGAGAAGAGGCACACAGCCCACGAACTGCTGCAGGGTCTGACAGAGCAGACCGACAGCTGGCTTGCGCCGCTGAGCCTCCAACCGGGCATGGTCGTGTGTGACAACGGCCGTAACCTGGTGGCGGCTCTGCAGCTCGGCAGCCTCACGCACGTGCCATGCCTGGCCCATGTCTTTAATTTGGTGGTTCAGCGCTTTCTGAAAAGCTACCCCCACTTGTCATACCTGCTCGGAAAGGTGCGCCAGCTCTGCGCACATTTCCGCAAATCCCACACGCACGCTGCCACCCTGCGGACACTGCAACATCGGTTTAATCTGCCAGTGCACCGACTGCTGTGCGACGTGCACACACGGTGGAACTCTACGCTCCACATGTTGGCCAGACTCTATGAGCAGCGTAGAGCTATAGTGGAATACCAACTCCAACATGGGCGGCGTAGTGGGAGTCAGCCTCCTCAATTATTTACAGAAGAGTGGGCCTGGTTGGCAGCCACCTGCCAGGTCCTTGGAAACTTTGAGGAGTCTACCCAGATGGTGAGCGGGGATGCTGCAATCATTAGCGTCAGCATTCCTCTGCTATGCCTCTTGAGAAGTTCCCTGCAAAGCATAAAGGCAGACGCTTTGGAACCAGAAACGGAGGCGGGGGAAGACAGTATGTCGCTGGATAGTCAGAGCAACCTCATGTCTATATCTCAGCGCGTTGAGGAGGAGGGGGAGGAGCATGACGAGGAGGGGGAAGAGACAGCTTGGCCCACTGCTGAGGGGACAGATGCTGCTTGCCTGTCATCCTTTCAGCGTGTATGGCCAGAGGAGGAGGAGGAGGAGGGGGAGGAGCATGAGGAGGAGGGGGAAGAGACAGCTTGGCCCACTGCTGAGGGTACAGATGCAGCTTGCCTGTCATCCTTTCAGCGTGTATGGCCAGAGGAGGAGGAGGAGGAGGAGGAGGATCCTGAAAGTGATCTTCCTAGTGAGGACAGCCATGTGTTGTGTACAGGTACCCCGGCACACATGGCTGACTTCATGTTAGGATGCCTTTCTCGTGGCCCTCGCGTTACACGCATTCTGGCCACTACGGATTACTGGGTGTACACACTGCTCGACCCACGGTATAAGGAGAGCCTTTCCACTCTCATTCCCGAAGAGGAAAGGGGTTCGAGAATGATGCTATACCACAGGGCGCTGGTGGACAAACTGATGGTAAACTTCCCATTCGACAGCGCTAGTGGCCGAAGGCGCATTTACGCGGCCCAGGTAGCAGGGGAGGCGCAGAGATCAGGCAGCATGTACAGCGCAGGCAGGGGAACACTCTCTAAGGCCTTTGACAGCTTTATGGCTCCCCAGCAAGACTGTGTCACCGGTCCCCAGTCAAGGCTGAGTTGGCGGGAGCACTGTAAAAGGATGGTGAGGGAGTACGTAGCCGATCGCACGACCGTCCTCGGTGACGCCTCTGCCCCCTACAACTACTGGGTGTTGAAGCTGGACACGTGGCCTGAACTCGCGCTGTATGCCCTGGAGGTGCTTGCTTGTCCTGCGGCTAGCGTCTTGTCAGAGAGGGTGTTAGTGCGGCTGGGGGAATCATCACAGATAAGCGTACCCACCTGTCAACCGTCAGTGCCGACAGGCTTACACTCATCAAGATGAACAAAGCCTGGATTTCCCCAGACTTCTCTTCTCCACCAGCGGACAGCAGCGATACATAAACAATACGTAGGCTGCACCCGCGGATGGAAGCATCGTTCTCTATCACCATCCAAAATGGGGACCTTTTTGCTTCATCAATCTGTGTATAATATTCCTCCTCCTCCTCCTGAAACCTCACGTAATCACGCCGAACGGGCAATTTTTCTTAGGCCCACAAGGCTCAGTCATATAATTTTTCTAAACAATTTTTATACGTTTCAATGCTCATTAAAGCGTTGAAACTTTCACCTGAACCAATTTTTATTTTAACTGGGCTGCCTCCAGGCCTAGTTACCAATTAAGCCACATTAACCAAAGCGATTAATGGGTTTCACCTGCCCTCTTGGTTGGGCATGGGCAATTTTTCTGAGGTACATTAGTACTGTTGGTACACCAATTTTTGGGGCCCTCGCCTACAGTGTAATCCAATTAATTTTTTGCCCACCTGCATTACAGCTGACGTAACATCAGCTGTGATGGGCAATGCAATGGGATATTTTTATGTACCGCCGGTGGGTTCCAGGGAGCCACCCATGCTGTGGGTCCACACGGAGTTGTAAATGCATCTGTGTCCACTTCTAAAGAACCCCAGTCTGACTGGGGCATGCAGTGTGGGCCGAAGCCCACCTGCATTAAACATGACATTATTACCTCAGCTGTGATGGGCAATGCAATGGGATATATTTATGTACCGCCGGTGGCTTCCTGGCACCCACCCATGCTGTGGGTCCACAGGGAGTTGTAAATGCATCTGTGTCCACGTCTAAAGAACCCCAGTCTGACTGGGGCATGCAGTGTGGGCCGAAGCCCACCTGTATTTCATCTGACGTTAGCTCTGCTGTCCAGGGCACTGCAATGGGATACATTCATGTACAGCGGGTGGGTTCCAGGGAGCCACCCATGCTGTGGGTGCCCATGGCATTCCCATTGCGGAGTTGGGGATTCCCAGTTGTACCTGCCTGTGACTATTTATAAAAAACCGCAGTCTGACTGGGGCATGCAGAGACCTTGACAGAATGAATAGTGTGTGGCACATAGGTTCCCCATTGCTATGCCCACGTGTGCAGCTCCAGATGGCGGTGGCACAGGATTGGATTTCTCATTGCTTCTGTACAGCATTGTGGGCTATCGCCCCGCCCCTTTTAAAGAGGGTCGCTGCCTAGCCGTGCCAACCCTCTGCAGTGTGTGCCTGCGGTTCCTCCTCATGGCAGACGCACTTATAAATAGACATGAGGGTGGCGTGGCATGAGGGCAGCTGAAGGCTGGGCAGGGACAGTTTGGTGTGCGCTGTGGACACTGGGTCGTGGGGGGGGGTGGTTGGTCAGCATGTAACCCAGGAGAAGTGGCAGCGGAGTGTCATGCAGGCAGTGATTGTGCTTTGTTGGAGGTAGTGTGGTGCTTAGCTAAGGTATCCATTGCTAATGAAGGCTTTTCAGAAGTAAAAGTTGTTGGGGGGGGGGCCCACTCTTGCCACTATTGTGGCTTAATAGTGGGACCTGGGAACTTGAGATGCAGCCCAACATGTAGCCCCTCGCCTGCCCTATCCGTTGCTGTGTCGTTCCCATCACTTTTTTGAATTGCCCAGATTTTCACAAATGAAAACCTTAGCGAGCATCGGCGATATACAAAAATGCTCGGGTCGCCCATTGACTTCAATGGGGTTCGTTACTCGAAACGAACCCTCGAGCATCGCGAAAAGTTCATCTCGAGTAACGAGCACCCGAGCATTTTGGTGCTCGCTCATCTCTACTTATAGGGCTTTTGACCACATTTACTAATACTGTAAAAATTTAGACACTAAGGGCTCTTTCACACTGGCGAGCGCGATATCGGACCGTGACTCACGGCCTGATATCGCACTCGCCATCCATGAAACCCCATGGATGCAAGGCGTTTTCATGTCAAAACTCCCTGCCGTGGGAGAGAATCGCAGAGTTCTCTCATCGCTTTCAAGCCCCGGCCCCATTGAAGACAGAGGATGATATCGAAGAAAGATAGGACATGCTGCGATGTGTTTTCCGCATAGCATCATGGTGCCATGCAGAAAAACATTGCTAACGTGGATGAACTCATTCAAAAGAATGGGTTTCATATTTGTGCATCTCGCATCAGGTGCCCTTAAGGCCTTCACATGGACGACAAAGTCGCGTTGCTACAATGCTACAAATCGCATCTATGTGAAGCCCATGTTTTCCTATGGGTTCCTGCACACATGTAATGTTTTGTAGCATGCGATATCCTGACACAAAAACCTTGTGGGTCCCACCTCCTGGAAGTGCTGGCTGTGATTGGCTAAGTGTCAGCCAATTACAGACACCGCTTTCAGGAGGCAGGATTTTTTCAATCCCTGGCAAAAAGAGATGAAGAAAAAGACTGCCGGGAACCAAGAAGAAGCTGCGGCGGAACCCAGGACAGCGCTTCTACGTGATGTATACTTTTTTTTTCTGCAGCTATGGCATATTTTCGTGTTAGGGCTTCTATTTCAAGCCCCCTTTCCCCCCCCCCCCAAATCCTTGCATGTGGTGCTACAAAGTTGCGCAGCTTTGTAGCACCACGTGCAGATTTGTAGCGCTACAAAGTCGTGGTATCACCACGAGAAATCACAGCGATATCGCACTGACCAATGATGTGGTATCGCTGCGATGCCGTGTCACCTGTGTGAAGGAGGCCTTAAACAGATAGTCCTGAAATGTGCCAGATTCATTACAGCTGCATGATAGATCTGTGGAATTTTAGTTAACATGCTTTTATTTGAATTTTATGTAGCTTAATGGAATTTAAGGCTCAGTACTGCCCCTCACAGGGGGTCTTTAGAAACAACAGTCATATAACTGACAGCTTTTGTCAGACAAATCCTTGAACAAATAAACATGAAACAAAACAAAAGGTTATCCACTCATATAGTTGCCATGAGAGAGATCTCGTTTATTTTACAGGTCAACCCCATATGATGTGTCTCAAGGAAGTTTATCCTATGATGTCAGAAGTCGTGGCATATTCGGGATGTTTAGATGTCCTGAGGAAACCCTCCATACGCTCATCCCTCGTAGCGGACAGTTTCTCACAGATCATCATTTTCTAAATTCTAGCTATGATAGGGTTTTTATGTCAAGGGAAGGCTTCAACCATTGGGATGCTATATAAATCCTGGCTACCATACAGATAAATTGGGAGAGTTTGTGTTGCTGATTGTTAAACCCGGTTGGCTTCTATGCCAGCAGATAAACCGAGGGGGTGAGAGAGAATGATTTGCCCAAGACGCTCAATACCAGACTGTCTCCATAGAGCTCTCACCGATGGGCATGTACACCAGGTATGCAAAACGGTACCCAACTCCCCGCAGCCTCTAAAGCAATTGGGGGAAGTTGTGGGAGAAAGCCTGTGAATCGTTGTGGGAACGTAGTGAGCCCTGTGCAATATCTTATACGATGTTTCGGCCAAAGTCACCCGGTGGCTTCCCTTGGCAATAAATGGACAGCAGTGGTGCCATCTCGCAGTTGAAAGTGATATGTTCAGATCCTCCTCCCAGCGCCTCATTAACAGGAGTATATCATCATTAGTTTATTTTATAGAGAGAGATCAACCCCGGCTGTAGGGGTGACCAGACACACAGTCTTTCAAACTGCATATTGGATATTTGGGAGTGCGGTTGGGGGATCATGGATTGCAGGAAGCTATGTATGTGGCGAGCCTCCAACCACAGGTTGCCTGGGACCGAGTATTTTTCTGTGACTTGCTGTGTAGTCATAAGCTTATTTAATGTAACAAAGTGATGTAATGAAACCAATCCTCCACCTTGCCACCAAATAAAAGTATCTGTTAGCCTGGGGGGGAGAAGAGATCTGTCGAATTTTAAGACTATCTGGTCCACGTTTATACCACATTTTTGTTAGTTCACATCAAAAATTGTGCCAAAATTTTGAATGCAATTTAGGCCATGCCTCCTTTTTAGACAAGTAAAAAACCTGTTTGAAAGTGTCTGAAAACGCATAGTACATTTTGCTCAAAGCATGTGAGACCGGTTTTTGGAAAACATTTTTGTATTTGCACTTATTAAACAAAATGTTTCTATTACCACATAGTCAAGGACTAATGTTAGCATAGTGTCACCTGCTGTTTATATACTGTGTCCACTAGGGTAGCCCATGGAGATATGGCAAAAAATAAAGTGGCAGCTCTACAGAGAGTCACCTTTCCAATTTGTTAGATCTGCTAATAGTAATGTTAGGGTAACGTTTTAGCTTTAAATTCAACTGCAAGATGGCGCTCCAAACTGATGCATATTATGAAGAATGGCTCTTATGCGCAAGATTTCCAGTTACGCAAGCTACAGCATTAATATTAACAATTTGCTTTTGCAAAAGAACCACCATACTTCAAAACATGAAGTATTGACAACGGCACTTGTCCTGACAATCTACACATCTGTGCTGTTCCTACAAAAATACCTCCAAATATATGAAAACAGTCAAAATGACAACACAAATACTTGTCAGTCAGCGCTTAAGGACTCCTTATAACTAAGGAGATTATTCCGAAAAGTTGATTTCGTAAACAGGTCAGTTTTCAACAGACCTCCAGAAGCAGTGATGAGCACATCCAAAAATTGGACCTGATGGTGGGAATATGTGACAGTAAATTTCAGTTCTTCATAAATGCCATTCAGCTCATGGTGGAATTCCAAGAGTTCACTCTCAGTTCCTGTTCAGATGAAGATGTCATCAATATACCTCCACCAAACCTGGACCTTGGTCCAGGATTGGGAGGTATATATATATATATATATATATATATATATATATATATATATATATATATATATATATATGCATCTACTCCACTTGAGTCATAAAGATTAGCATACATGGGGGCCGCACTGGTCCCCCTGGCCGTGCCACGTCTTTGTTGGTAAAATGCGCTGTCAAAAAACAAAAAACATTTTTGCATACAACATAATCCAGGAGAGCGAGAGCGAACTCAATGCTTGAATTAGGCAGCTTAAATTCATTGAGGTGGTCTCTAGTGGCCTGTAGCCCTCTATCATGTTCAATCAAACTACTAACAAGCACATGTCTGTAAGTATGTGAGTGATTCTCATGCTCCTACTCCCTGGCAATGTCATAGCCATGCCCCTGGTGATGTAATAGTCCCGCCCCCTGGTGCCAGCATAGCCCCGCCCCTGGCGCCTTTATGGCAGGTCCTAACACACTGAGAATACAGCTAAGCCGTTATTATGTCAGGCACAACTCAGTGGTTCTGACAGGAGACACTGAACTACCACCACCACAGAGATCCAGCGGACTGAAGGACCTGCGGTGATGTCACTGCTGTGGGAGGGGCCATTCTGGAGTTTGATAGTACTGTATACTGGATAAGCTGCCAGAAAGTACCAGGACCTGTGATGATGTCACCATCATGTGATCACGTGTGGGTGGAGTCAGGGATCACATGACCAGGGGCTCCTCATTGTATTCCAGGAGCTGTGTGTGTCATGTGTGCAGTCAGCATAAGGCTTCATGTCCACGGGCGGGTCGACTTCCGTGGGCAGGAGCCCCGCCACGAGATCCCACCATGCCCACGGCATACGGACACTACTTACGAGTCCAGATGCGTACAGGTCGTCTGTCGTCTCCTCTGTGCATGTGGGCACGTCTCCTCCGGCACGCCCCCCGCACGTGCGCAGTGGACCCGCAGCACATGCAGAGGGACAATTACGCTTGTGCCGCAGATTGGACGGCTTCCATTGACTTCAATGGAAGCTGTTCCTGCAAGATCCGCTGCAAAACGGAGCAAGCTGTGACTTGTTTTCTGGACCAGAAGGTCCGGAAAACAAACCCACATGCTTTAATTAATCTGCGGGCACACATGATTGTCTATGGGCGGCTTGAACTCCGGATCATCTGCGCAGGTGCCCCACGCGGATCCTGAAATTCAAACCCGCCTGTGGACATGAGCCCTAAATGTAGTATAGCTGCGAGTGGCTGTTTATCTAATGTGCTGTGCATATAAAGTGCATAGTCAGCATGGATGTATGTCATGTAGCACAGCTGTGTTTGTGACATGCATGTCATGTAGCAGAGCTGAGTTTGTAACATGCGCATATACTGTGGCACAGCTGTGTCTGTCACGCACATATAATGTAGCAGAGCTGTGTTTGTACCATGCGCATGTCATGTCTGTCAGGCGCATGTCATGTACCAAAGCTGTGTCTGTGACGGGCATGTCATGTAGTAGAGCTGTGTCTGTTAGGCGCATGGCATGTACCACAGCTGTGTGTGTGACATGCATGTAGCAAAGCTGTATGACGCATTGCACCCCCAGAAACACTGGTACCATAATTTCCCAATAATTACTAGTATTAGTATAAGGAGAGACTGCATAGAATGAACCCAGGAGATACCCCTCCATGACCAAAACATCCTTAATCTTTAACAAAAAATTTGTGGTGTCTTTAATATGGGATTTTGCCTGTGTGACAAAGTCCCTCAGTATACTTGACACAAACAGTTGTTTTTCTTCTTCATCGTTAGTACAAAGTCTGAAAATTCGTGGTCTTTGAGCACAACCTTGTCGCAGAAATAAGAACCTGAAACTGCCCTCAAATAAAGGTTTGTTAAACGGAAAAAAAAATACAAGGTGTCTTGCTTTATAGTTGAAGGTTGAGGCTTTTTGGGCCACTTCAGACCTTAGTAAGGGCGAGTGTCTACGGGCGATTTGTCATAGCCTAATCCGCGGCTATAGATCCCACATGGAGCACGCATGACACGCTTTCCATAGGATAACTATGGAAAGCGCAGGCCAATGTACACAATAGGTACTATTAAAATAGGTTCATCGAGGAAAATTGCGTTGCCATTAGTACTCCCTGCAGCGGAATATCGCTCCGTCCCGCCCGTGGACACTCAGCGTAAATGTTTTAAGTTGGTTACACATGCTTACTGTTGCTTCTCTGCTCATATCTTATCACCTTCTTGGCATCTCTTCTGATGTCAGGGAAGACGCAGCAACTTCTGAAACAGGTGATCACCACACCAGGGATCCCTCCACATACCAAGTGGAGTAGAGAGAAGCAACACTGTGTAGGAGGAACAATTACTGATGTGGACACAGAATAGAGACAGCAGGGGGTGCTATTCTAACATTAGTCCTGGAATATCTGGGAATAGAAACTTTTTTCTAATAAGTGTAAATACAAAAATAAGTTTGATATATGTTTGTGGGACAACTTCTTTAATTAGTTCATATCCAATATATACGTATCACAATAAGACTGACTTTACACAGGTGAGAAAATCGCGCAAGATTTGTGCGTTGAAGACACGCAAATCTCACACAATTATCAGAGATGTTTTCCTGCATGGTTCTGCGATGTGATGCTATGCAGGAAACAAATCGCCGAATGTTCTATCTAGCTGCATGATCTCACATGACAGCCCCACCCTTCCCCATAGGGGCACGGGAGCAGCATCGGCCCCATTGAAAGCAATGGAAGAAACTCTGTGATTCTCTGCCACGGCTGTGACAGCTGCGGCTAGGTTCCCTGCATCTCTGAAGTGATGCAAGGCTGTTTTCACATGAAACCGCCTTGCATCCCTGGGGATTTCACATGGTGGGAGCACAATGTGGGGGCAAGATTCTTGGCCCCATATCGCACTCGCCAGTGTGAAGTTAGCCTTTGGTATGGGAGAGTATTTAGGGTTTGGCAAATTGTGCAATTCTTTAGGGGTCCCATTTCCTAGAACTACCGATTCACCTTCTAAGGACAGGACCTCGAGGAACAATCCGATTTCACCTTTGATGAGTTCACATCTCTAGACAACTAGAAAATGTAAAATTAAACCAACTTATTTACCATGAACCTATTTATCACCCCAAACCCACCAGGTGGTGCCAACTTCACCTGTGTGCTTGTTTTCTGAAAAAATAAAACTGCCATGCTAAGAAAAGATAGATGAGGTCAATAAAGTGAGGAGAAACTACACAGGAGATAACTTGCACATCAGTGGTGTCTCACTGCTGAAACCCCCCACCAATCCCAAGAAAGGAGGTCCTGTGTCCCCCACCCTCATCACTGTGGGGTTACTGCAGTGAGGAGGAAACTGAATGAAGCACTGGTCTTGCTACTGGAGCTACATTTGCTTTCAATGGAACTGCTGAGAAAGCTTGGCCAGTGCTCCATTTATTTTGACGCCACGTCATGGTGGAAGCAACTTCACAGTGACAGGCAGAGGGAGACTCCAGACCCAAGTTCTCTGGATTTAGGGAGATCTCAGCAGCGAGATAGGGGATAACTTGTGATCCTCGTACAAGCCAATTAATAAACAAAGACCCTTATTTTTTATTGCTCTTGTGCCAGTTACCAGTGTTTAGAAACCAAAAATTTTGATGCAGGCTTTCTTGTATAGCAAAAAATTATGACCATTTGGATTTTTTTTTGCCATGCTGTTTCAGGCACTAGGGTGGGACCTCAGGTGTAGCAGCCACAGGTCTAGAGAGTAGCCAAGAGTCAGCAACAGGAGGTCTCGGTTCACAGTATGGATGGAGGAGGCGGGTAGCGTAGTCAGAAGGGAAGCCAAAAGTTAGCAGTAGGAGATCAAAGTTGAACAGCAGAGGAGCAGGCAGAAGTACAGCTTGATTAAGACTTGGGGCACAATAGTCGCATACTGGTGCAGTGGCAGGGTCAGGCTTTTATAGTGAGCCTGATTAGAAGCAGGGCAGGGCCATAACAAGGGGAGAGGAAATGGATTTAACAAGAGCAAGGACAATACTAGAGAGAAACTGCCTTGAGTATCGGATGTCCCAGGTTTGAGTCCCGACAGTTTGATACTTTTAAGAAAAATTGATATGGCAAAGCATAATATATTAGGCACAAACTATCATGTGCACCTCTTAAAAAATTGGCATAGGAAACACAAATCATGGCCATAATTTATAGCTATATTAATAAGTGAGCTATTTTATTGAATTTATGTAAACGGCTAGTAAAAGCTCTAATACTTGGTAATATACCGTATGCTAAAATCCATAGTGGATCTGTAGATATTTACCATATCACACGGTACTTTCAACAATAAGCACATTTTGCACTTGCTTCATCAGAAATCTTTAATTAAAGCATAAAGTCAATGTTGAAGTAACCATCTCCCTCTGCCCCTCAACTTGGGCTTTCGCCAGATGCATATGCAATGCAATGTGTAAGAGTGGTGGGCAGCATAAGCAGATGGCTTATCCCCAGTGTCCTTCAAGCCCAGAAGCTAAGGTCACTATAATCCTGACCCCTACAGATACAACAAGCTGTTTACAGCACACAAAAATAAGTGCTACTGTATGTCAGCTTAACTCCTTGTAAACAATGTTAGCTTTGCATGATATGTTACTATGCCTACCAGAAGCATGAAATTACACCATTAGTCTGACTAGAGATAAAAGTATTATATGGAGGAACAGCTAATCCGTATTCGGCCTCTTGGGTTCCTTCTCTAAAGCATCTAGACTCTTGAGCCTGTTATTTCCCATTTTCTATCTTTTACACCTTGCAAATAACCAACTTTCTGCCAATGCTAACTCTTGGATCCCATTCCATCTCGTGATATGCCCTCATAACCTTTTTGTTTGCTATCTTTGTGGTTTTTTGCGTCTAGCTATTACTGGCGCTTGGAGTTCAGGCTCAGGACACAGCTTCATCTGCTTCAGCCAGACTATATCCACCAAATCGACTTCACACAATCTTATTTTAATGAATGGTCGTTATCAGCCGCTGCTGTACAAGGTCATTCAATGTCATCACTGACTGCTGCCTATAAGGGAACAAAGCGAAAGTATAGAAATAGATTCTTTCTTATGAATAATTTCTTACTCTTTATTTTGATATTCACAATGTGGAACTTTCTATATGACTGTAATTTCCATTAATTGGGATTGTTTAGTGCCGGAGTATGGTACAGTGTTTACGGTCTCTCTGGCAAGAAGCAGAATACTTTGTTGGAATTAGATTTTATGGCTAATTTTGAAATTGACTCTTAATTTTGAAAGGGAAATGGTTTAGTGGTGCTTCATTAAAGACATAATGAACTTGCATGTCCAGGCTTTCGCAATGCATCCCTCTTATAGCTGCAGCAGTACTGAATCCGGCAACTTGGTGGGTCGGTATAATGTCAATCAAAGTTAAGGATACACTATTTAAGGATGACTCCTACTGACCTCTGGAACAGTTATGGTGGATTGTTCTCTGTTTTGCCTTTTTAGTTATTTCTGTGGTTTTCCTGACTACTCTCTTGATTACTGATGATTGAATATCTGAAAAGTTCAGCGAACTTTTGCAAAAAGTTTGGTTACGCCCTAACTTGTTCTAACAAACCAGACATTAAGCAAAACCACAAAAAGTTATGTACAGCACTGTATTAAGAGCCATAACAAGGCTATATAACAGTCTGAGAGGGTTCACTAGGTCTGAATCCACTAGTGTTCAGGACTAATGTTGAGCGAACCTTACCAATAGAATACTGTCTCTGGTACAACTTTGCAAAGTTCGACCAGAAATAGGGTTCTACTAGTTCAGTTTGCTCAACACTACTTCTAACTGTTACACATTACCCCTAACACATATCAGTTGGCCTCTATTATCTGAAAATGGTTTGCCTGGCTACAGTTCTAGCTATTGAACATTGTATCGTATTTCGGCTAACCCATTTTGCTTGAACTCCATTTCCTGACTCTGGCCTACCTGACTACTCTTCTGATTACTCCAGAGGACCACATCCCGAAATCTGATTTAACAAAATTACTCGTTTATGTTTGCTTTACACCAGCATCCCCAGTTTATGGGCTTCCTCTCACTGGTGTTTTTCAACAGAGACTTTCCCTTGTCATTGCCCCTAGTAACACTACCTCCAAAGTCTTCGTGTAACGCGTTTTTTCTCTAGAGTTGTTCCTCTTTAAAATTAGGCAATCACGGGCCAAATAAAATTTAAACTGTTCAGCTTTACTGAACACAGTTGTGAGTATAAGGGAACAAAATGCATTACAGTTACTATCATTTCAAGAGGCACAATATGCTTATTAATTATAACATTTTAATGAGGCACAGATGCTTGGCAGTTTCAGTATACACAAGATGATTTCTAAATGTTGCAGAATAATCAAATAAAAAAAGTACTGATCATATGAGTTATTCTTCCCCTTCAGGTCCCTATTTACATCAGAATCCAGATCCTAGATTATGTAACTTCATACAGTCTCACACCAAACTCTCGATGCCTTTCATGTATGTGGTGACAATTTCTTTCTCAGACCCTGTTTTTAAGGTCTGTGTCTCTTCATTATAGTTTTCTGCATCTTTAGTGTTCTGTCTCTTATACATTTCTTACATTAATACCATCCAATAGACAATCTCAGTAGAAGACACTCAGACTACTCCTCAGGTCTACGCCACATTCACCCACCAACTTCAACAGTAAGATAGCTTTCTCACTTTGACCCTGACACTCCAGGGCTCCCACTATGCCACCACTCACACTTTCTTCTCCACCCAGTCTAGTTTAGTCAAGGACTATACTAGCAGGCAACATCCCAGGGATGCAGGGCAACCAGTCCTCACTATAGCTCTGTTAGTTTGTGCTGCTGGGACCTGTTGTTCTATAGGTTTCAAGGAGGACATCTTTACACGTGTAGGATAATTGAGCTGCCTGGGTGTGGATTTTTCCAGCCAGCAAATCCCCACTGGTCTGCTGCACATATATGCCAGCCCCTCTGGCTAGAGGATGCTGGTTTTCCTACACCCTGGGGTTTTGCTTTCATGTATTATGTGTTGTGGGTCTGCACAGGTGGCCAGACATGAGGTATGAGCAGTCCTATTCTGTGGTGCGTGCAATCTCTAGTGTGTTGGTGTGAACTGTGTCCTGTCCTGCTTTGGATCGTTTTCCATCCTGCGTGAGTTAGGTCCTTAGGTTCCAGCATATGTGAAAGTTGTCTTGTGAGAGTAGGGACCCACAAGATAACGAAGACCCTTGTCGGCGGGCTCGTGGATTTAAGTATCTTGGCCAAAATATGAACTAAAACCTCATACTGCATCTATTCCATCTGTTTATGCAAAGTGAGTGCTTTAGGTGTTTGTTAGTCCTTGGTTTATGACTGTCCATGAGTAACATTTCAGTTCTGTAGTTTATAGATAAAGGAGATGTGACAAGCTCTTTCTCAGACCAATACGGACAGAAATCACCCGCAGCCCTAACAAGTATCTAGCTACAGATTCCTCCAGGTTTGAGCATATCACCACTACCCACCACCGGTTTCCTAACTGAGTTGACTATTCTCACAGTCCCAGGAGACTCTCTAGAGCTAACCACTCTAGGCAAACAGTGTATTTCAGTCAATCCCACTTCATTGATAGCCTACACAATACTTATGTAGGTCTACTGTAGTGGCCAAGAGTTAACAGGGTTGCTCCATAGGTATGAATGTGTTTGTCTTGTGTATTTGTAGTGTTAGTGTCTTCTATGTTTGTGAATTTGATGTGTATTGCACCTCTGCAGCACTAACTAGCTTAACATCTGGATTATGTCTGGGAAATGTATCTTGTTGTATGTCACGTGATCATGTTTTATATATGTGTATGCAAGGTGTAGTGCCAGGGTCTTCATGCCAAAGTTAGCCTGCAAGTCAGTCTGAGTCAGTCTAAGCCTGAGGCTGTCTTGCGAGAGTCTGAGTTGGAATCTAGGGAAGAGAGAGCTTTTTGGTGAGAAGGAGAGACTGTGCCTCGTCCAACGAGGTTCACCAGGATGAAAGAGGCTGAAAGATGGCCTGATGTGTGCCCTGGGCCCAATCCACCCAGGCCTCCTTGCTTTTAATATGGAGGACTGAGAGAGTGAGAGGAACGGCTAGGCAGCACTGAGCGTTACTTCCAAATATGAGTGTTGACCAGTACAGAGCTGGAGAGAGTAAGGGAGTGGCCAGGAGCAGAACCCCAAAGATAACTGGGATTGTGGACTCATCTGTCATCCTGTGAATCCTCCCTGTCACACAACTATTGTGTCTGCACTGGTGCCCTGCTGGCTTATGTAAACTCCCAGCCTCCTATCTCCACACAAAAGGACAAGCTTGCTCTCACAGGCAACCAAGTCCCAACCTAATGGTATGTTCACACAGTGGATTTTTGCTGAAGAATTCATGTCGATTCCACGTAAAATTCCATGGTAATCATTCAAATTTTTCTGCCATTTTTTCCCTCAGTTCATTCAGTCCATCGCTGGTCTATCAAATTGCTGGGAATGGTCTCCAAATGATTGAACGATTGCCTTTTACTCCAAACGACTGGCAAATGACAAATAAGGATTTTTACGCCTGCATAAAATGAATTATGAATCATAAGCGAATTGAGTACTGTTGAGTGTTCAATTGTTGGCTATATTGACACTGAACGATTATTGTTCGTTTTCACATGAATCAATTATTATTTAAACCATAAATGTTCCATCAAAAGGGCCGTAAGGTCAGATTCACATGAGCATACACGCATTTGGAACATGGTTTTGTGGAATGGACATTACGTATTTGTGCGTGGAACAGTGTTTTTATTGTACCTTTAGCGCATGCAAAAAAATACATAATGATGCTTTGAGCTATTGAAATGGCCAGTTAGTTTCATGACCTCCAAAATGTTCTCTTTCCTTGCACAGATTTGCAGGAAAATAGAGCATGCTGTGTATTTTTTTGTGCGACCCAAATGCACGCGCAAAACACGTGCATGTGGATGAACTGATAGAAATCAATAGGTTCTATTTTCTGCCAATTGTGCGCGTGCACAAATACGCTCATGTGAATCCGACCTAAAGACCCATTTACACGGGACGAATGTTGGGCAAATGATGCCAGACACTCGTCCCCGCCTGTACTCGCTCCCGGGCTGTCACACAAGAGCGAGTACCTCTGGGTCTTTGAAAGAGCGGCCAGCAGGGACGTGGGATGACTGGAAGAGATTTCACTCCTCGCACTCCCCTTCCCCTCTCCATTCACTAAACACAGCAGCCGATCAGTACAGAGCGGCTGATATTTACATTGAACGATCTTTGTTCAGGATTAGAGATGAGCGAACGTACTCGTCCGAGCTTGATACTCGTTTGAGTATTAGCGTGTTCGAGATGCTCGTTATTCGAAACGAGCACCACGTGATGTTCGAGTTACTTTCACTTTCATCTCTGAGACGTTAGCGCGCTTTTCTGGCCAATAGAAAGACAGGGAAGGCATTACAACTTCCCCCTGCGACGTTCAAGCCCTATACCACCCCCCTGCAGTGAGTGGCTGGCGAGATCAGGTGTCACCCAAGTATAAAAATCGGCCCCTCCCGCGGCTCGCCACAGATGCGTTCTGACAGAGATCAGGGAAAGTGCTGTCTTGCTGGAGTTCCTATAGGGAGAGTGTTAGGAGTATTTTAGGCTTCAAGAACCCCAACGGTCCTTCTTAGGGCCACATCTAACCGTGTGCAGTAGTGGCAGGATGCTTTTTGCAGTGTTGCACTTTTTTTTTTTTTATATCGGCCGTGCAGAGCATTGCGCCCTGCAGTAATTATACATAGTCCAGGGCCAGTAGTGGTGGTGAGGCAGGGACAGAAGACATATTTATTGAATATAGGCAGTGGGCCTTTCCAAAAACATTTGGGAAAAAAAATCTATTTGGGCTGCCTGTGACTGTCCTCAGTGTACTGGGTCTGTACTGGGGGTAGTTGTCCTAATTCATACGCAGCCAGCTAAGTGTTACAGCAGGCTTGCGCAAAATTATTTCCTGGCTCTGTGTTGGCTGTTACATCACCGCTGTATTCCAGTCCACAGTGCAACAGTCTGCAGTTATTTTACATACTCCAGGGCCAGTAGTGGTGACGCAGAGAGAGAAGACATATACAGTGTATATAGGCAGTGGGCCTTTCAAAAACATTTGGGAAAAAAAATCTATTTGGGCTGCCTGTGACTGTCCTCAGTGTACTGGGTCTGTGCTGGGGGTAGTTGTCCTAATTCATACGCAGCCAGCTAAGTGTTACAGCAGGCTTGCGCAAAATTATTTCCTGGCTCTGTGTTGGCTGTTACATCACCGCTGTATTCCAGTCCACAGTGAAACAGTTTGCAGTTATTTTACATACTCCAGGGCCAGTAGTGGTGACGCAGAGAGAGAAGACATATACAGTGTATATAGGCAGTGGGCCTTTCCAAAAACATTTGGGAAAAAAAATCTATTTGGGCTGCCTGTGACTGTCCTCAGTGTACTGGGTCTGTGCTGGGGGTAGTTGTCCTAATTCATACGCAGCCAGCTAAGTGTTACAGCAGGCTTGCGCAAAATTATTTCCTGGCTCTGCTGTGCGTTCCGTAAGAGAAGTCAGCCTCCAAGCACAGGCCAATAAGTGGCACATTTAATTACAGCGTTCTGTTTCTGCACTACTGGTAATACAGCATGCTGAGGGGTAGGCCTAGAGGACGTGGACGCGGGCGAGGACGCGGAGGCCCAAGTCAGGGTGTGGGCACAGGCCGAGCCAGTGCGGTGGCCAGGGGTAGAGGCAGGGCCAGACCGAATAATCCACCAACTGTTTCCCAAAGCGCCCCCTCGCGCCATGCCACCCTGCAGAGGTCAAGGTGCTCTACGGTGTGGCAGTTTTTCACAGAGACACCTGACGACCGACGAACAGTGGTGTGCAACCTTTGTCGCGCCAAGATCAGCTGGGGAGCCACCACCACCAGCATGCGCAGGCATATGATGGCCAAGCACCCCACAAGGTGGGACGAAGGCCGTTCACTGCTTCCGATTTGCACCACTGCCTCTCCCCCTGTGCCCCAACCTGCCACTGAGATCCAACCCCCCTCTCAGGACACAGGCACTACCGTCTCCTGACCTGCACCCACACCCTCACCTCCGCTGTCCTCGGCCCCATCCAGCAATGTCTCTCAGCGCAGCATCCAGACGTCGCTAGCGCCACTGTTTGAGCGCAAGCGCAAGTACGCCGCCATGCACCCGCATGCTCAAGCGTTAAACGTGCACATTGCCAAATTGATCAGCCTGGAGATGCTGCCGTATAGGCTTGTGGAAATGGAGGCTTTCAAAACCATGATGGCGGCGGCGGCCCCGCGCTACTCGGTTCCCAGTTGCCACTACTTTTCTCGATGTGCCGTCCCAGCCCTGCACGACCACGTCTCCCGCAAAATTGTATGCGCCCTCACCAACGCGGTTACTGCCAAGGTCCACTTAACAATGGACACGTGGTCAAGCACAGGCGGGCAGGGCCACTATATCTCCCTGACGGCACATTGGGTGAATTTAGTGGAGGCTGGGACAGAGTCAGAGCCTGGGACCGCTCACGTCCTACCCACCCCCAGAATTGCGGGCCCCAGCTCGGTGCTGGTATCTGCGGCGGTGTATGCTTCCTCCACTAAACCACCCTCCTCCTCCTCCAACGCAACCTCTGTCTCGCAATCAAGATGTGTCAGAAGCAGCAGCACGTCGCCAGCAGTCGCTGTCGCGCGGCGTGGCAGCACAGCGGTAGGCAATCGTCAGCAGGCCGTGCTGAAACTACTGAGCTTAGGAGAGAAGAGGCACACGGCCCACGAACTGCTGCAGGGTCTGACAGAGCAGACCGACCGCTGGCTTTCGCCGCTGAGCCTCCAACCGGGCATGGTCGTGTGTGACAACGGCCATAACCTGGTGGCGGCTCTGCAGCTCGGCAGCCTCACACACGTGCCATGCCTGGCCCACGTCTTTAATTTGGTGGTTCAGCGCTTTCTGAAAAGCTACCCACACTTGTCATACCTGCTCGGATAGGTGCGCCGGGTCAGCGCACATTTCCGCAAGTCCAAGACGGACGCTGCCACCCTGCGCACCCTGCAACATCGGTTTAATCTGCCAGTGCACCGACTGCTGTGCGACGTGCCCACACGGTGGAACTCTACGCTCCACATGTTGGCCAGACTCTATGAGCAGCGTAGAGCTATAGTGGAATAGCAACTCCAGCATGGGCGGCGTAGTGGGAGTCAGCCTCCTCAATTCTTTACAGAAGAGTGGGCCTGGTTGGCAGCCATCTGCCAGGTCCTTGGAAACTTTGAGGAGTCTACCCAGATGGTGAGCGGGGATGCTGCAATCATTAGTGTCACCATTTCTCTGCTATGCCTCTTGAGAAGTTCCCTGCAAAGCATAAAGGCAGACGCTTTGCACTCGGAAACGGAGGCGGGGGAAGACAGTATGTCGCTGGATAGTCAGAGCACCCTCATGTCTATATCTCAGCGTGTTGAGGAGGAGGAGGAGGAGGGGGAGGAGCATGAGGAGGTGGGGAAAGAGACAGCTTGGCCCACTGCTGAGGGTACCCATGCTGCTTGCCTGTCATCCTTTCAGCGTGTATGACCGGAGGAGGAGGAGGATCCTGAAAGTGATCTTCCTAGTGAGGACAGCCATGTGTTGCGTACAGGTACCCTGGCACACATGGCTGACTTCATGTTAGGATGCCTTTCTCGTGACCCTCGCGTTACACGCATTCTGGCCACTATGGATTACTGGGTGTACACACTGCTCGACCCACGCTATAAGGAGAACCTTTCCACTCTCATTCCCGAAGAGGAAAGGGGTTCGAGAATGATGCTATACAACAGGGCCCTGGTGGACAAACTGATGGTAAACTTCCCATCCGACAGCGCTAGTGGCAGAAGGCGCAGTTCTGAGGGCCAGGTAGCAGGGCAGGCGCAGAGATCACGCAGCATATACAGCGCAGGCAGGGGAACATTCTCCAAGGCCTTTGCCAGCTTTATGGCTCCCCAGCAAGACTGTGTCACCGCTCCCCAGTCAAGGCTGAGTTGGCGGGAGCACTGTAAAAGGATGGTGAGGGAGTACGTAGCCGATCGCACGACCGTCCTCCCTGACGCCTCTGCCCCCTACAACTACTGGGTGTCGAAGCTGGACACGTGGCCTGAACTCGCACTGTATGCCCTGGAGGTGCTTGCTTGTCCTGCGGCTAGCGTCTTGTCATAGAGGGTGTTTAGTGCGGCTGGGGGAATCATCACGGATAACTGTACCCGCCTGTCAACCGACAGTGCCGACAGGCTTACACTCATCAAGATGAACAAAGCCTGGATTTCCCCAGACTTCTCTTCTTCACCAGCGGACAGCAGCGATACCTAAGCAATACGTAGGCTGCACCCGCGGATGGAAGCATCGTTCTTTATCACCATCAAAAACTGGGACATTTTTGCTTCATCAATCTGTGTATAATATTCCTCCTCCTCCTCCTCCTGCTCCTCCTCCTGAAACCTCACGTAATCACGCCGAACGGGCAATTTTTCTTAGGCCCACAAGGCTCACTCATATAATTTTTCTAAACAATTTTTATACGTTTCAATGCTCATTAAAGCGTTGACACTTGCACCTGAACCAATTTTTATTTTAACTGGGCTGCCTCCAGGCCTAGTTACCAATTAAGCCACATTAACCAAAGCGATTAATGGGTTTCACCTGCCCTCTTGGTTGGGCATGGGCAATTTTTCTGAGGTACATTAGTACTGTTGGTACACCAATTTTTTGGGGCCCTCGCCTACAGTGTAATCCAATTAATTTTTTGCCCAACTGCATTAAAGCTGACGTTACATCAGCTGTGTTGGGCACTGCAATGGGATATATTTATGTACCGCCGGTGGGTTCCAGGGAGCCACCCATGCTGTCGGTCCACACGGAGTTGTAACTACATGTGTCCACTTCTAAAGAACCCCACTCTGACTGGGGCATGCAGTGTGGGCCGAAGCCCACCTGCATTAAACATGACATTACCTCAGCTGTGATGGGCAATGCTATGGGATATATTTATGTACCACTGGTGGGTTCCAGGGAGCCACCCATGCTGTGGGTCCACAGGGACTTCACAATAGGGAGTTGTACCTGCCTGTGTCTATGAATTAAAAACCCCGGTCAGGTTGGGGCATGCAATGTGGGCCGAAGCCCACCTGCATTTAATCTGACATTAGCTCTGCTGTCCAGGGCACTGCAATGGGATACATTTATGTACAGCCGGTGTGTTCCAGGGAGCCACCCATGCTGTGGGTGCACACGGAATTCCCATTGCGGAGTTGGGGATTCCCAGTTGTACCTGCCTGTGACTATTTATAAAAAAACGCGGTCTGACTGGGGCATGCAGACACCTTGACAGAATGAATAGTGTGTGGCACATAGGTTCCCCATTGCTATGCCCACGTGTGCAGCTCCTGATGGCGGTGGCACAGGATTATATTTCTCATTGCTTCTGTACAGCATTGTGGGCTATCGCCCCGCGCCTTTTAAAGAGGGTCGCTGCCTAGCCGTGCCAACCCTCTGCAGTGTGTGCCTGCGGTTCCTCCTCATGGCAGACGCACTTATAAATAGACATGAGTGTGGCGTGGCATGAGGGCAGCTGAAGTCTGCACAGGGACAATTTGGTGTGCGCTGTGGACACTGGGTTGTCCGGGGGGGGGGGTTAGGCAGCATGTAACCCAGGAGAAGTGGCAGCGGAGTGTCATGCAGGCAGTGATTGTGCTGTTGGAGGTAGTGTGGTGCTTAGCTAAGGTATGCATTGCTAATGAGGGATTTTCAGAAGTAAAAATTGTTGGGAGGGGGGGGGGCCCACTCTTGCCGCTATTGTGGCTTAATAGTGGGACCTGGGAACTTGAGATGCAGCCCAACATGTAGCCCCTCGCCTGCCCTATCCGTTGCTGTGTCGTTCCCATCACTTTCTTGAATTGCCCAGATTTTCACAAATGGAAATCTTAGCGAGCATCGGCGATATACAAAAATGCTCGGGTCGCCCATTGACTTCAATGGGGTTCGTTATTCGAAACGAACCCTCGAGCATCGCGAAATTTTCGTCCCGAGTAACGAGCACCCGAGCATTTTGGTGCTCGCTCATCTCTATTCAGGATCATTGCTCATCATTTAAGCGGCATAAATTCCTGAATGATGATTGTTCAGTGTAAACAGCAGCGGTTCACTACTGAACGGCTGCTGTGTTAAGTGAATGGAGAGGGATGGGGGAGAGCAAGGAGAGAACTCTCCTCTAGCCGTCCTGCTGTGAACCAACGATACTCACTCCTGTGCAACAGCACGGGAGCGAGTACATGCGGGGACGAGTGTCGGGCATCGTTTTCCCGACATTCGTCCCATGTAAATGGGGCTTAACTTTTACACAAGACTAAACCTCTCAGGTATTATGTAGAATGCTAGAAAGTGAAGAACCATACAAAGCAATACAGTTGGGTGTTAAAACAAAGCAGAGTACTAATAAGCTAATAATGGTATTACATGGAAGCGAGGCTTTGAATTGTATGTACGTGTGCGTCAATGCATAATTGGCTTGCTGAAGGACACAAAGACCTCATGTGACAACTGTTGGACTAGCAATACTTGAATAGGAAATGTGTATTGCATTAATTAAGCAGGTATTGTATGCGATGTGATCAGTTTTCTATCGTGTTCATTAGTTTTGGCAGACCTCTTTGCTGTTGCCACAAATCAAGGCAAATTAAGCACAATTTTCACACATTCAGTGCTAAATTGGTCACAGAAAGAATTGAAAGAGTCCCAAGTATCTTTTCAGCGCTGACCCCTCTAGTGAAGAAATGGAAGCTAATTTATACCCTAGCGTTTTACCAATTGGACAAAGCCATGTAACAGCATTGTTCTTTCTCATGTGATCACTCTTCTCCATATCTTCATCACCTACTAATGGGTTTACCCTTTCCTTGCCTCCAGTTTCACTAAGATTACTCATAATACAAAAACTCTTAATTCTCACAAGAGTAAAGCAAAATAACCCATGAGGACTGGTGGTATCCATTGGATGCATTGATCAGGCGTGCACATTTTCTTTTTTTAATCTTGTGCCACACTTTTTTGGATGTGTCAAGTTAAAGAAAATCAAATATGCATCCTTCTTGCTTTGACAATGACAGAGCAGCATTTTGCTGATTTCTGGCTCTGTCATGGAAGGCTCTTTGTGCTGCAAAATATTAGTATAAGGGCTTTTTCAAATGCGCTCATGTGCAACTATGCTCGCCATTAGCGAGCATAATTGTGCATGAACCATTTTTTTTGTTTTTTTTTTACTATTCAGACTTTGCACTAGTACACGCGAGTTTGAAAAAAAAAAGTGTGAAGATAGGTCCTGCCCTATCTTTTCTTGCCCGTGCTATAAATGGGTAAGAATACTGCTAGTAAAAACAAAACCATTAAAATCAATTGTTTTGTTTCATCCCATTATGAACTCATGATTATCACGGCCGCATAACGGGACAGAATCACATCCATCTGTTTACGCCCTTAGGGCAGCTTCACGTGTATTCTCATGGGCAAAATTTGCGCACAGAACATGTTGTAAATAGAACCCAATTATTTCAATGGGTTTGTTCACATTTCCGTACTTTGCACACGCATTCCACGCATGTGAAAAATAACGCAACATGCTCTACTTTTCTGCACATTTGCGCACCAGGAGTCCCCATAGACATCTATAGGGGTGTGCAAATGTGCGCTTAATACGCAGGGAAAGTCTATTTTAATTGTTCTGACTCCCCTTTCCATCACTAAAAGGAAGTAGCAGTGGTGCTAAGAAAATGCTCTGCCACTTCATTTCTTGCCTGCCTTACCCAGACATTGACTCCTGAGGTTGTTGACCATGCAGCCTTTAGAAAAGGTGAAATCAAGAGAAGATAAAGTAATATGGCTTGTTAATTCCCGTGATTTGCAGGGGTCACATTGGTTGGATCAGTTGAGCCATCACCAATTGGACATTGATGGCATATTCTGGTAATACGCCATCTATGTCTCTTTTCAGATGCCCCTTTTAAAGAATGATCCCAGGACAGTTGGTGCCAAGCCGCATTTTCCATGTTGAATGCTCCGCAGGATACCTTCAGGGTAACTCATCACACAAATATATTCTTCAAAGTGGCTCTCTACTAAATGAAAAGTGAGAAAAGTCATCAAAGAGTCCCTTCCATAAGTATGAGGAAATTGAATAAGTTTTTAAGGTAATAATGCCAATGTTTAGATTAAGAGCCATTCTAGGGTTAAACCACGATTACTCTAAAATCACCTTCCTTGGCAGTGTGCCCGCAGTCTGTTTATCTGGAGGAGCAATATCACGGCGCAGTTTTCTGTTACGCAACAAGAAGTTAATTATGCATTCCAGCTATTAAAATGATTCATCAAAGGAAACATGGAATTGAATAATGAAAGGGCCGTGTTACCAAACCCTCTCTGCGCACATAGCCTCCACATAAAACCTCATTTTATTCTGCAAGAAGTTTGTTGTTTTACAGCCTTAAAGCAACACTAAACCTAGAAACTTTGCTATCTATTTTTGCTATAGCAGTGAATGCAACTGTGAACATTTCCTTGTGAGAATCCTTTTCTGACTGAGCACAGGCTGACTGGTATTCCTCAGCAGGATTACTCATAGAAAGTCCAGAAAAATGTGTGTCCCCAGGCTCATGATCCTACCACATATATTCCAGTTCTGAGAACCTCCAGAGACATTAGCTTGTTCTTTAAAGGCTATGGAACAATGTGTGCATGAAAAATCAATACACACATATCGTACTAAGCTTGTGCAGAAAAAAATGCACTTCGCTATTTTTTGCATTGAGTTTTCCTTCTTATTGCATTTAGAAAGCCTCATACTTGCTTATAAGCCTCTGCTACATTCTAGTTTCTGGGTTTCTCTGCAGTCCCGTTTGCCCTGCTCTATACAGGATTTACATTTGGGACTTTGGCATCCTTAGGTCTCCAACCATCTGTATGTTTTAACCAGCCAAGCTGATGAGGGGGTGTGACCCCGAAATGCGTTTTCACATGCTGGATATACATGTTAGTCCATAAAAGAGAAGTTCTAAACTGCATTATCTCCGATCTCCAGTATGCACCTTATTTAGAGTGTTGCACCTATTTACCAGTTCTTTTAGCCTTTTCTCCCTGTGCATTTACACCCATTTAGGTGCAGCATCATCACCACTACTATTTCAAGCACTAATTGAATCTCCACAGTCCTAAATTCTTCTGTTGTATCCCCATATTCGGATTTAGCTTCCCCCTCACTTTTTGCTCCCCAGCCAAAACTTTGCACTCTGCATTCTAGTTTTTGGCTGGGGGGCATTTCGGCACTAATCAGCTGGTTTCTTCCAGAACCAGCACAAGCCCAGCCTCCCCTCTCCTCTTCTCTTTCAGAGGCTGTGTAGCCACACCCACTCAATATTACATAATGCTATCTCTTACTATTTAGGTTTCTTTTAGATGGAATGATAATCATTCAAATGAGTGAAAGTGAATGTTAATCTTTCAGTCTAAATGTGAGTCAATGAGTGAACAATGAACAAGAAACATGCGCGGCTCGATTGTCACACCTTTTTGAGGACCAATCAGAGCCAGCTCTTCCTGTAGGCAGGGTTTTTGAAACCACTGACCAGGAAGCACTGGCTGAAGACTACAAACAAGTGCTGGATAACTACTTCACTGAAGTAATGCGAAGCAGTTTTGACTTAAATACTCAAAAACTATTTTGTTGCATTTTTAAACCACAATTGAAATCACGTTAAAAAAAATGCATACGCTACCGGGTTTTCCCGAGAATAAAACACTGTAGTTTTTGCTCCAAAAGAGGCACAGTGTCTTATTTTCGGAGGATGTCTTAAAATACTCACGTAGCATTGAATGGCTTGGATTAGTTAATTGAGCGCCGGCTCTGATTGGCTGACGCGACGCTCAATTAACCAATCAGAGCAATCACTTACCAGGAAGAAATGCTCTGTTGGTGTTCAGGAGTACATGGAAAGCCTACAGCAGCACTGGAGACCAGAGCGAGGAACCGAACGCCATCTACTAGGTGAGTATTGCTTTTTTTCATGTAGTATATTATTTTCGGGCAAGGGCTTATACTCTTCCTACATTGTAGATTTGTTTTCTTCACTTTGCCTATCTGCACAGAATTTAGAGCACCATGAGCATCCATATCGAGAAACAACTACAACTGGTGCACAAAAATATGGAAACAACGTATAAAATGCATGCCTTAAGTTACATGGGATTCTAAATCATATTTCTATAAGACGTGTAGAGACTGATTTTAAATCTAGGTAATATGACACAGATGGTGCTGGCCAGAAATGAACATCTACCAGAGCAACAAGATTCCATTGGTCAGGGGTTTGAGCCACTCAGCTGATGTTACCAGCTGCTCTCAAAACCACCCAGAGCAGGGCAAGAGGTGAAGTAAACACAAATTTGTCAGGAAAGCTCTCAGCCAAGCAGGGGTCAAAAGGGCAGCTCAGTACTAATGGTTAAAATTCCATACATTTCATATGGTATTTCTATATTTAGTCCACCCTGTATAGGGCTGGAGTGAGCCTAAACAGATAAGACTGTGACAATCAAACTAAAGCCACCCGGTATATAGCCTCATGTCCACGGGCGGGTCGGCCAGTGACCCCCTTCATCTCTTCACTTCCAGGTTTGCTGTACTGTGCATGGTCCTCACGGCTCGCCGTCGGAAATGCGCATTACGTTTTTTTGTCAAACCCCTGCTATTTCGCGGGATCCATGGCACGTCCGAAGTGTCAGCTGCTGATGTGCCATGGATCGGACGGCTTCCATTGACTTCAATGGGATCTGTCCATAAAGGAATTGCACAAAAATGGAGCATGCTGCGATTTGTTTTCATGACCGAAAGGTCCGCAAATCAAACCCACATGCTCTAATTAATTTGCAAACTCCCATCCTTCCCTATGGGCTGCTTGATTTGCGGATCTCCCATGCCCCGCGCGTATTCCGGAATGTCAAACCTGCCCAGTGACATTGGGCCTTATTTAGCAGTGTATCATCTGGGAATTTTAGTATTATGTGGGAACTATATGACAGTACTATTTGGATGCTGAATATTATTCAAGCATTATATGTGAGCTAAAAAATGCGAAAAATTGTCTACTACTGACTACTTTGCTTGTTGCCAAGAGACCGATTTTCTAATTAACTTGCCTTGTACATATCCATAAACCATACATGATTACTAGTCCAGTCTGTGAATTCCCACAGAACTGAACTTTTGATGTAAATTATGTTTCCAAGACAACAGAACAACAGTTTCATAAAGTTTTAGAAGTTGTTTCAGTGGAGAACATTAATATATATGAGCTATTTTGTAGCCATTGTCATACCGCAACAAAAAGCCAACTCAGAAGGTCTAGACACGTCAATAGTTTTTGTGCTGAATGATATTCTTCTTTGTCCGGATCATGAAATTTGCAGGTAGATGTTAACAAAGCAATATATTTGTTGAACGTGTCTTTCAGTATTTTGGTTGATGTGTGATTTCTACTAGCAAGAAGCTGGTAACAGACTGCAGGTACAGTGGGTGGTTAAAGTGTTTTTGAAGTCAGAAAATATCATACGGTGCTGTCATACAAACAGATTCAGACATAGTTTGTTTAATCTCCATTACTCATCTTGTTACAGACCTGTGTTCCTCTCCTGAGCCTTGCACATGCCTCTTTTGCTTTCCACTCCGCCATAGTAATTGGCCCAGATTGACTATGTCATGACAGCTGGTGCATTTGAATGTTTCTGGCCATTCAATTCTCTCCTTGATGGCCAATTAGGCTTTTGACTACTCATAGTATTTGCTTCTATAGTATTTTCCTAATCCTGACCTACATAGTAATATAGTTGATAAGGTTGAAAATAGATACAGATATGTCCATCAAGTACAATTTATAATTCTATCGTTTTGATCCACAAGAATGCAGGAAAACTCATGCAGTGGATGCCAATTGCCCCATATTAGGAGAAAAATGTTCTTTCTGTGTCCAAATATGCCAATCACAATAAATCCATGGAACATCGTCCCATCTCCACAACTCTATTATGAATATTTTCCATATTTTTGCTTTCAAGAGAGGCACCCAGGTCCCTGCCTTGCACAATTGTAGTTTTGCCTTGTATCTGTTATCATGGCAGAGGATGTAGATCCAATATCCCTTAAAATTGATTTAACTTGTGCCGTGCCCGAGCGGAGGCTGGCCGATGTGGGTGAGACCACAGGGTTCTCAAGGTGGTTGTTATGGGTGGCTATGTGATCCCTTCCCAGTAATGGCAGAACGTGGCCCAGCTCAGCCGCGTGCAGTGCAAAAAGAACAGGCAGATGTACCAAATAGTAATTAGTCTTAACAGTGTTATCACGTGACACCAGTACCTCTTTTCAAGCAAACGGTTACTCTTTGTTAAATAACAGAGTCCACAGACAAAGAAATAGTTTTTAAACCAGAGGTACATGGTTTTTCTTTCAATCACAGAATCCAACTTTGATTTTCCAAGAACAAAGGAAGTTGATAGCCCCGGACACAACAATTCTGGCAGACTTCCTTCTGATTCAATTCTGTTACACACACACATACATTTTCCTCGGAGGCTCTTCTCTTCCTGAAATTTAGGAGTCTGCAGTCCCAGGTATCTGATAGGCGATCCCCAGGGTACACTCCTGGCACAGTGGGTCAACACACAACTCTTGCTTTTTCCCTTTTCTTGCTAGTTATTTAGGTACTCTTCATCATGTCATAGCAGGAACCATTACTCTGAGCTTCATTCCTCGGAGGAAAGATATCCCATGGCAGAAGCAAAATAAGCTTCAGCCTCCCGCTGACACATCCTCCTCCACCAACTACATCTCTGCTCTCTCTACTCACTCTCGACTCTGCCCCCCAACTTCTTCTAAACTCCCATTATACCACACACAACAACAAGTTAAGGGAGACAGTTTTGCCACTACAAAGCTTGTTAGCATTTACGCAGAACATGGACCAAGTACACACATTTACACACAAGACAGTTTACACAAAACAGACATACACCTACCCTAAAGACAACTCAACTGTGGGCCACTACACTTGGGGCAAGAACAAGGAGCATCATCTGAGGTTCACCTTTCACCCCACCAATTGCAATCTTGTCTTCACTGCGAGGACCTCCAGAGAATTATCCTAGAAGCAATCTCTGTTAAGGGGCAGCTGACACACATGGTCTGGTTTCCCTAGGGGTGTAAAGAGAGGCATAGAGTCCAGGCTTTCACAATGTAGATCAGGTCAAAGTTCAGGACAGGCAGCAGACAAGGAAAGCGTAGTCAAATGAGCCAAGGTCAGGATTGGAGGGGTCCAGAAAGCTGGGTGGTCAACTGATCAGACAGAAACACATTTGCACCTATTTTGCACAGTATGGAGACTGATTGCTCAGGCACCTTCTGATGGGTGGAGTAGCCCTAAATAGCCCAGAACCAATCAGGATTGGTTGGGAACTAGAAAGTTAGATGAGCACATTGACAAACTGACAGGAGATGAGGCATCTGCCACAGACAATGGGGATGCTGCAGTTCATAGCCAGGGGCAATAACCTCTTCATTTTGGATCATCTAATATTGACTTTGGCTCTATCCTCTTGCAAGGTCTTATGTCTTCCCTGGTGCTTCCAACTTAGTCTGACTGCCTTCCCAATATTGCCTTCTGGCTATCTGGACCTTCTAATGTGTCTTCACCCCATCCCTGCCTGGTGTCCTCAGAAAACACCTGTCAACAATCAGTGACTACTCCAGGGACACCCTGGTTATTTGGCTATTGAATGGTTGCGGCAGTAGAGATTTTACACTTTGATGAGATGTGTAACTTAGTGAATTGCCATCTGTACAGATACTGACCTTACACAATGTGGACTCCTCCAAGGCTTTGCATTTTGCATAAAAGAAGGGTGGAGAGTACCTCTACTAGGATAGACCTCTTTCAAAAAGCAGCTTATATTTCAAAAAGACATGCAGTACCTCAGGATATGGGTTAACATTTTTGTAGGCGTGTATTTGAAACTGCAGTCTGTTTGTAAATACTCTGTGATATAGCACTTTCCCTTCCATTCCTATGTATTTTCTGTTGGTGTACTGAACTATAACTATTTTCAAAGGGAAATATAAACATTTGCATACATCTCTAAATATGCAAACATATTAATGTACTATATAGAACATTTGCATTATTTATTACCAAGAAACCCACCATTGCCTTGTTCTAACAGATACACCCCCACTTGTGCTGTCTGTGTCGAACTGTTTGCCAGATCAGGAGGTTTCTTGCTGAGCCAGACAGAGAGTCCATCTGCAGTTACTGTATATTAATTGCTAGATACCCAGTTCTCGTGTATACATCCTCTCTAGTCAGGATAGTGAGGCCAAGGAAAGTATTAACCATTCTTAAAGGGAAATTGTACCCACACAAAAGATCAATTGTAGCCATCTAACAGTTTATCTCTACCGGGTACTGTAGTTATGCTGGACCAGCTAGCAATAATTAATTCCTAAAGCAGCATGGCTACAGAATTATGTGATCACAGCCTGTCTCTTGCAGATTACATGACCATATATTGCATTCAACATTTCTTTAAAAAAGTAACACAAGAGATAGGGACAGCGATCAATGTTAAACTTACTCAAAAGTAAACTTTAAATTTTAGGTGGGCTTAAAATTCTATAGTGTGATTGTTATCACTAAGAGAAACCAAGTAAATTTGTAGATATGATACCCTTTAATGGTTAACAAAAATGCTTGATGTTATAGCAAGGTTTCGAGCCTACAAGATTACTTGGTTTCTCTTACTGAGATCAATCACACTTTGCTCTACTAGCTAACACGGTACCAAACTTTTTTAGTTTTACCTAAAATTCTATAAACTTGGACTAAGAAGTAGGTGTAAACTAGCCATTAGATTAGTAAATCCAGTAGATTTAATCAAATGAATTAGTATTTTAAGTGCACGGACACATACACTATATTGGGAAAAATACTGGGACACCCACCAATCCTGTGAAGGGGAAATACAAATCGGATGTGGCAGCATTATGTATAAAGGAGAGTATCACACAGGCATATCCCAGTACAGAAACCATCAGAATGCCACGAGGTGTAGAGTTGACAGACTTCAGGGTATGGTAGTGGGATGTCACTTGAGCAAACAATCAGTATAGGACATCCCAGCACTTTTGAATTATCTAAAGTGCATTGTTGGCAATGTCATTCAGGAATAGAAAACATCTGGTGTGTCTGCAGTGCAGCCATGTTCAGGGAGACCTTATAGTCTGACAGAACATGGACAGTGAAGTCTTGTATGAGCTGCAAAGGCATCACACATACTGCCTGCCAAAACACTTGCTCAAGAGGTCTCATAGTCCATTGGAACATCCATTAGTACCAGAACTATCTATAGGGAATTGCATTTGAAGGTTTACCATGGACGAACGGCTGCACACAAGCCCAACATTGCAGCAGTGACTGCACAGAGGCATCTGTGTTGGTGCTTGGAGCATCATTCTTCGACTCTAAAGCAAGTGTTGTGGACAATTGAATCACAGCAAGTGTTGTGAACAATTGAATCACAGTACACCATCTCCCAATCGGATGGCTGCACTTGGGTGTGGGAGTTGCCTCAAGAGCAGTTTCTATACAACTGCATCATCCCGACAGTGAGATTTGGAGGAGATTCTGCTGTGGTGTTGGGGTGTTTCTGCTGGGAAGGACTAGGGCAATTGGTTAAAGTGAAGTGCCATTGGGTACAGAGACATTCTGGAAAATGTAGAATTACCTACTCTGTGGCAATACTTTGGTACAGCTTTGTGTCTCTGTCAACATGACCGAGCAGCATGTAAAATACCATACAGTGTTGAAGCTTGGTTTGAGGGACAGAACATCTGCAAACGTCATTGGCCAGCCCAAAGTCTGGATCTCAATCACATTGAGCATCTTTGAAATGAACTACAACTCCATATCTGTCCATGCCCAAGATACCCATCATCCCCCACTTTTCCTTTTCAAGGAGTGAAGGCAAATCCTTTCACACATCTATTGAAGTTTGGTGGAAAAAAAGTCTAGGAAGGTTACTGCTGTCATTGAGGCCAGAGGTGTCCCAACGCTATGTTAAAAAATGTGAATAAAATCAAATTTCATCACCTTGTATGTGTGTCCCAATATTTTTGTTAAAATAGTGTATAGTATCTACTGCGCAGCTGAGGTGCAAACAAGCATTGAGCCAACATACACAAATCAGTGCAATTTTCAATTGTGTGCTAATGGTTGGATTCTAGAGATGAGCGAGCATACTCCCTAAAGACAATTACTCAATCGAGCATTGTCCTTAGCGAGTACCTGCCCACTCGGAAGAAAAGATTCGGCTGCCGGCGCGGGTGAGCGGTGAGTTGCGGCAGTGAGTAGGGGGTAGCAGGGGGGAGAGAGGGAGAGAGAGATCTCCCCTCCATTCCTCCCCACTCTCCCCCACTGCTCCCCGCCCGCCGCTGTCAGCCGAATCTTTTCTTCCGAGCGGGCAGGTACTCACTAAGGACAATGCTCGCTAGAGTAATTGTCCTTAGCAAGTATGCTCGCTCATCTGTATTGGATTCCATATATTAAGGCGGGATTCACATGGAAGTATGGACATCCATATGGTTCCTCTTTAATTGGGAGTCTTTTCAACCAATTGCATCCTTTTCTAGACAGATTTTCTTTCCCTAGAGATGGACATTTGATTGGGCTGGGTCCTGACCAATGACAGTCTTTTGCAATTATTGTAGCCCCCAACAACAGCAAGTCATTGAGTGCTCACTGAACACATGTGACTAGGGTTAAGGGATAAATTGCCTGGTTCGGGGCTAGGTGGCTGTTAGCCGACCCCTCCTGGAGAAGTGAGAGGTGAAAATACCTGCCCAGTCTTCCCTCCTTCCTTCTCAATGTTGGTCATAACTTTCCTGCTAAGAGCTTGGGGTAAAGTTGTTCAGTAATTAAATGGACCTCTTTTTAGCAGGTGTGGGTGAAGTTTGAGTCTATGGATGAACTCTTATACATGATTCTTAAAGTTAATGTTAAATGGCAACAAATAACTAAAAATAATCCCTACTGCACAGAGTTGACGTTTTACCCACTGTCATGTGACTGCTCATCAGTGCCGAACCTGGGATTGGTTGTCGATGTTACATCTAAGTAGACAAACGTCACCAGATATCCAAGTGCAGAGTTGTGTCCTGTTCCAGCAGCTTGAGAACCGTTCCAAATTTCAACCACGTAGAACTCTTTTTAGGGGTCAGAAAACGGCATTGTATAGTTTGATTTAAAGGCAGAACAAACTTCCCTTGTAGATAGCATCTCATGAATATGGTATGTAATAGTGAGGATAAAAGGGCGGCACATCTAGTCATGGATTTTCTTGAAATGTTAATGTTATACTGGAGAAATCATAATGAATAACTAATGCTAATACACACATAACGTTATATTTAAATCCATGTGTACTAGTGACATTTTAATGAAACAATAAAAGAAAAAGTATTGCAATTGAGATTACAGGCATAAAAAGGATAAAAGAGCTGCATATAAAATGAATAAAATGCAGAAAATGGCTGTGTAAAAAGACAAAATTGATCCTCACAGTAATGATAACAGATTGCATAATTCAGAAATGATTACCCAGATGAATCGTGGTATAAGTGTAATGACTTGTAGCACAATTCGGTAACTATTCCTCTTTTTATTTTTGGTCCATGATTCCAAACTTTATCACAGCCATACAGGATCTTTGGATGGGGCAGCAGGGAGGTATTTCGGTGGAAGGTCTGATGCAGCAGGACCCCCCTTAGTAAGTATATAAAGTCTGGGAAGCTCCCGTAAAACTCACATGAGCAACATTGTTAAAGTAACAGGTGGTGTAGCGGCATGGAAATGGAGCGGGACCACATCTTGTGATGCAATAAACTTTATTAACTGTAAACAGCAGTTTTAAGCAGCAGTCTCTCCGGTCACCATTTATGGTTGTGGGTTCTTGAGACAGTAATTGACTTCAACAGTGGCTCGGGAAAATGTGTTCCTTGTCTTTAGCTTCACGGTTTAGTTTTCGTGTTCAAGCGTGGCCTTGACTCTCCATGTCAACTTGCCTTCACAGCTCACAGGTCAGCTGTCCTATCTGCAGAACTCTTTCTTTCTGCTGCGTCATACCCCGGACGCATGGGGAAACCCCATGTTATATACCATAACTCTGACAGCCCATTCTTGGCCCCACCTTTTGCTTCTGCCTTCCGTGCTCCCCTTACAATTGTATTACCCTCCAATCATTTTGTTATAAGTTCATGTGTTATATTCTACTTTGTCTTTAGGCAGGAAAATGAAGCCAAACCATTTTGTACTCAGCTGGAGAGAGACTAGTGTATAATACGGCCGTCTCACACATCACTCCTAAAAAGTGGCATGCTAGTCCCTGGTGACACCGGTGATTCTGGAAGGCACCAATGAATGTTCTAAGTATTGCAGATTTGGGTGAGAAAGAACTCAGGAAGTACTGGAATCCAAAGTATTGAAAAGCTTGTAGATACTACTAGTGGCTTCCTTCCCACATGCTCTCGGTGAGTCCTGCCTTTGCTCATTGGTGGGACAATTGTTAACGCCGCTCCACATACTGAGGTCAATTATCAGTCTGATGAACAAAAACTGAAACTACTTTCATTGTAGCAGTTGTGCTTGTTTGCCTTTTGCAAATAAGGGAGATGGACTAAAGGCCCATTTAGACACAACGATTATCGTTCAAAAGATGTCTTTTGAGCGACTTTTGAGAGATAATCGTTGTGTCCATTTACAGCGCATGGTGATCGCTCAAACATTGAGCAATCACCTTGTGCTCCAAGTGAGGTATGCAGAAGAAAAGTGGCCCAGGTGTTCTCTGCACCGAGCACCCGGCTGTCATACAGCTGAGCGCTCTGAGCGGAGGATGCAGAAGACAAGCGTGGTGGCCCCGCTTATCTTCTGCATCCAGTTGTTCTCTGCTCGGAGCCCCTGGCTGTTATACAGCCCAGTGCTCTGAGCAGGGTATGAAGAACACAGCTGGACAGCTCTCTTTTTCATACCCAGCCTGTCATCAGGGAGTGGGATACATCTGAAACAATAGTATCAGCTGTACCCCGCTGTGAATCCCTGATAAGGCTCATGGTCATCTTTCAGCATGTTGAAAGACAACAATGAGCGACAGCTTAACGGAAACCGCACGATGTCAGCGCAGTTAGACACAACAATTATCGCTCAAAAGACGACTTTTGAGCGAATTTTGAACGATAATCTTTGTGTCTAAATTGTCCTTAATACTCCACTGCAAATAAGGGAGGTGGAATAATACCTTTTGTAACAGACATTTTCAAGGATTAAACCCTGGTATTTCTACTGGAGTCATAAGAAGGCATTGTTTCGGTTGCTGCTGGAATAAAAGTTTACTACACAGATATGCACCATTCTGGTCCCCAATTCCTGACAAAGTTATTAACAATTTTTCCGTGACATGGGACACAATGACAGTCACTACATGATATACTCAATGTGCTTCTTGCTGTTTTGCATTGTCAAGTTCATCCTCTTCTCCCATTCACAATGCACTGAGAGTAACACCTCAGAAGAAATGTTCACACGTGTGTCCAGGATTTGCTGTCGCATATGCGCCACACTCACGGCATAAACCCTGGACTTCACATCATCCCAAAGGTAGAAGTCCAAGTTGGTGAGATCTGGCCAGTGTGGGGGCCACTCCACCCAGCCATGATGCCCAATCGATTTCCCCGGAAATTCCTGATCCAAAAACTCACTGAAATCATGTTCATAATGTGGGGGGAGGTGGTGGTGGTTGTGGGGGAAGGGGGGGTACCATCCGGTACCATCCTGCTGGAAGACTGGGAATGTGCCGTCTTTGTTGCACAGTGATGAGAACACCTCATTACATAGCAATTACAGATGCTTGGCAGCAGTAAGGTTACTGTTGATGAAGAATGGGCCCACTATTTTTGTACCCCACATACCACACCACACCGTGACTCTCTCTGTGCCAAACATCTTGGAGGGATCTGTCCAGTGCGGGTTTGTGTCAGCCAGTAGCGAAGGTTTTGTTTGTTCACCTCCTCATTCACAAAGAAGTTTGTTTCATCACTGAACAGTACCACCTCTGTGAAATGTGGATCTCACTCCAATTGCTATGACACATTTCACAAATTCAATAGTCGGGATCCTCCTCATTGGGATGATGCAGCATTTGTGCATTGCCAGTATCTGCCTGATGATGGTTTGACTCACTCCGCTCTCCTGTGACAGTCACCAGATACTATGATGTGGGCTCTTGCAGAATGATGCCAGAATGGCCATTGTTGTTGCTTGATCTCTGGTAGTTCTATTACGTCTACTTTTTGGCAGGTCCAACAGAGAACCTGTTTGACGAAATATGGAAAGCAATTTGCCAACTGTGACATGGCATATGGGTGGAGTATTAGGATGCCGATTGTTAAAATCCATTGCAATGAGTCGGGTACTGCCAGAGATCAGCAAAACCTCTATCCTCTCCTCGCATGTTAATCTTGCAGCCACATCTGTGTCTGTAACAAAGAGAAAATGAATAATAACGTTGGAAGGGATAAACATATTCAATCACATTTGGTTACATATTTGGTTTCCTCATCAAATTCTCTATGTAATACACATGTCACATGCACCCCATTATTTTTGAAAATATCTACTTGGTTCCAAGATGGCAGCTTTCAAAATGGCCACCATGTTAGATGTCACCCTCACAGAGTTGCTTTTTTCTCTTTAGCATAGATAGATGGATAGACACAATAAATCAACCGAATATGTACAGAGATCACCTCTGTTACATAGTAACATAGCTATAGGAGGGTACAAAGCAGAAATAGCAGTCACACTGGAGTGCCTTAGGAGGACCAAAAGACCCTCAGTTCCATAAAAAGACATCAATTTTATAAATGACACATGATAGTTGGAGCTCGTTACGGATCTTGCATTGAAGCCAAAAAAATTCAAATGATACATTTGCTTAATCCAGTTCATCAGTATGCAGTAGGCCTTACCTAGTGGTGGCTGAAGGTAACCAACAGGGGCGTAACTATAGAGGATGCAGGGGATGCAGTTGCACCCGGGCCCAGGAGTCTTAGGGGGCCCATAAGACCTCTCTTCTCCATATAGGGAGCCCAGTGCTATGAATAAAGCATTATAGGGCCCTGTTCCAGGTTTTGCATTGGGGCCCAGGAGCTTCAAGTTACGCCTCTGGTAACCAAAGTCTTAGAATTTAACTCTTTGGAACCCTGCATCAGAAAATCGGAACTAAATACTAAACAATATAAAGAATTATTAAAGAATTATTCTGCACAGAATTTTGAACCTATTTAAATAAAAAACAAAGTGGTTTTTGAGGGTTTTCATAGCAGAAATCTTTTTCCTTCAAGTTCTTCCCAGAATATGTCATTTCTGGCTCCGGCTGGTGTTGAGCTTTTGCCCGGTTAAGACAACTGAGGTGTAGATTTTTAGACTGAAGTGATAAAGATTCATCATCCAGAACAAGGGGCTGAGAACTTCAGGTACAGTCATGTAAGGGATAAATAGCCATATTGCTACAAAGTCTGCCTATAAATAAAAGTTAGTGACGATCATCAGTCAGGGAGACAAATAACCACAGATGTCCCAATGCAGAACACGATGTGCTGCAGAGTATTTAATTTCACTTGATGTATGAAAGTCGCCATACTCCAGCTATAGCTGAACCTGCCTTTGGGTCTTCAGAAGAGTGCACAGATTTTCTTGATGCTAATGTGGCTGGAAAATTCTGTCTGCAGATGTCGTATACAAGACATCAGATATTCTGTTAGAGCAGAATAAAGGATACTCTTCAAGTGAATTCATCATTTGGGACTGGGAGACATCCAGCTGCTCCCTCTTGAATAGGAAACTTTTTACCGAGTGTCTGAAGAGCTCTTATCATATTGATCCACACATTGTTCTGTAAAAGATCATTCAAAAATTGCAAGTTCTTGCCTTTAAGCTCAATTAAAGAATTTACTCACGAACAACATTGATCTACAGGATAGGTGATAAATATACACTATCCTACCAAAAGTAAAATTGGACAACTGAGCCAGAATCAAAAGTAGTATTTTCCATATAGTAATACTTAGTGGGGCTCCTTTGGCCCTAATGACATTGGATATTCTCCATGGCATACTTTCTACTAATGTCTGATACACTTCAGCTGGTATTTCCTTCCATTCATCCTGCAAATGCCTAGTGAGTTTTCTCAAAGAAGATGCATCGGACCATCAACAATGCTGGAAGGAGCCATGTCATTAGACAGTTGAGCAAGGGAAGAATGTTCCATGGAGTGATGAATCATGCTTCTCCGTTTCAAATCAGATGGATATACCAGGGTGTGAAGGACAGCTGGAGAACGCCTTTTGTCCGAGTGTGTTGTGCCAACACTATGGAGTAGGTTCTGTTATGATCTGAAGATGTTTTACATGCCATAACCTTGGTCTGTTGGTTGTAGTGGCAAGGACCATGAAGACGGAGGTAGACCTTGACATTCTAGACAATAATGTGCTGCTGACAATGTGGCAATACTCTGGGAATCGTCAGAAATTCTTCTAACAAGACAATGTGCCTTGTCATAAATCCAAGCTATTTTAGGTTAGTTTAATGCTATGGATGATCCATGAGTGGACTGGTCTGCACAGAGTCCCGACCTCCCCTCATCAGACCACCAGTAATGAGGATCGTCTGATTGTCCGACAAGCAGGAGAAGCACCAACTGTTTTGTTGTCCAAAATCCAAGGCCAGGTGGCAGCCCTATGTCTGTCAGAACCAGTTATAGGTGCTTGGCTGAAGAGTATTTGGTCTTGCAGTGCCCATTATTTGTATTGTCTTTGACACTCACCCACTGTCATCTCCGTTTGCAGTGGTGTCATGAATGACAAAAATGGATTGCTACTGAGTGGAACTGGGTTGTCTTCAGGGACAAATACAGGTTTAATTTGGTCACTGATGATGGCAGTGTTCATGCCTGAGGACCTAGGGGTGAGAGCCTCTATCATGCACTTAGTGTGGAGAGGCACACTATTGATGTGACAGTCTGGGGGCCATCACATATGACAGTCAGTCACCCCTACTAGCTTTACGTGGGACAATGACAGCTCAGTGATATGTTCAGGACATCCTGCAGCCACATGTGTTCCTCTCATGGCGGCTTCCAAGAGGCATTTACCAGCAGGATAATGCCTGGCCGCACACACAAGGGGGTCACAGGAATGTCTCCACAACATTGTCACACTTCTGTGTTCTGCCCAGTCACCAGATTTATCACCAATAGGACTATCTGTGACACCAACTTTGACATTATACGATTTTGCACAATCTAGAGGCTCAGTTACAGCAAATGTGGACCGATATGCTGCAGGATACCATGCGAAACCTTGTATGCCTCCATGCACGGACATATCACATCTTGTATCCAAGCTAGAGGCAGTATAAAAGGGTACTAGAGCCTCCATGCCCACCCGTATCACATCTTTTAGCCAAGCTAAAGGTAATACAACAGGGTACTAGAGCCTCCATGCCCACCTGTATTACATTTTTTGTCTAAGCTAGAGGCGGTACAACAGGGTACTAGAGCCTCCATGCCCGCCCGTATCACATCTTGCATCCAAGCTAGAAGTGGTACAACAGGGTACTAGAGCCTCCATGCCTGCCGGTATCACATCTTGTATCCAAGCTAGAGGTGGTAAAACAGGGTACTAGAGCCTCCCTTCAAGTGTTTGGTTTTCCACAATATATTATTCTTTTGCTCTGATATTGTAATCCCTTACTTATATCAGCGTTACAATCAGATATAAAGTTTCATTTCTGACAACGCCTTCTAGGGAAGGGATTTTTTTTGACAATGAGTGTAAGGGTCATAATGTATTCATTTCCTTTCTACACCTGAAAAGATTTGATTAGCCTTTATTGCACCTTCCTGGTGCCGAGCACTGCTTTTCAGATGACAAAGTACCCGAATTTGTACATTTCCCTTTATCACTGATTTCCCAATTGTGTATTTAATATATTTTTTAAGAAATTAAATGATCAGGGCCAGTTCAGAATTCATTGGCTCTCAAGCAGTTTTTAGACTGTTCGGAATTTACTCCTTTCTTAATGATCTCTTCAGATAATTTTAGCCATACTAGGCTATATAATTGTACTATGTGTTATTATAGCCTTAAAAGTATCAACACAAAATGTGCTGAGGCTAGACTACAGCAATGAAATGTAATTGTGAGGAATGAACATGATTAATCTAAGAGGTGGCTATTTTAGGTCACCATTAGTGGGATGCACTTTACAATTGGGTTTGATGGAGAATTATATTTTATACCTGCATCTTATTTTTGCACGAAATGTAACATTCCTCTGCACAGCGGCTTTACAGTTGTTTGAATACCGTCTTACATACAAAACCGGGCACTACCAACTAGTACATAATATGCATTGAATGACTACTTTATTAGAGCCATCCATCTAGTTGCTCACTGGACATCCTTTGATCTTCAGAACTGAAGCCATTCATCATGGTATAGATTTCACTAGACGTTGAGATCTTTCATGCTGCTTGCACCAAATTCTGACCTCCCATCAGCACAGAAATCTGGATTCATCTGACCAGGCGATGGTTCTCCACTGCTCAGTGATACAACTTTTGTGCTCCTTTGCTCCAGCAAGGGTGTGCCTCTAGAACATCATCACACTTCCGTGGCCTACTCGGTCGCCAAATATATTTCTCTTAGACAGCAGTGGCGTTGGAACTGGTCATCTGGTGTTATAGCCCATCTGTGCTAAGGAATGACACGTTGCACATTGAAACATGTTGTTCGGAGCACCAGAGATTTTTTGGCTGCAACACTGCCTGTTCATTAGAACGGCTCTTGACATCTTCTTCTGACTTGTTTCGTCAATGAGTTACATACGTCCACAGGATCCCCTGGATGTTTTTCCTCAATCCCATGACTATCAATATATTCATCACACTGTTGCATGAGGAAACTCCACAAGGTTGGAAATACTGTCCAAGGCTAGTCTAGCACCGATGACCCGGCCTCGTTGAAAGTCAATCAGATCGCTTGATTTTCCCATCTAATGTGGATTCACACAAACTGATCAACAGAAATCTTGCTCATTTGATCTTACGGGTCGCGGGTTTAATTTTAATACAGAGAACATTCAATCGTGAAAGGGCCAGTGTCTTTAATAAAGTGTATTATTAAATGGTTTTTCCCAACAATTACTGGAAAGTGGGTCTTGAGCCCCCCATTACTCCTTACTGCATGACAGCAATGGGCAGACCATCGAATGGAGCAATAATCGAACATGTGACTGTAGGACCTAAAGATAAAAGGAAGGGGCTCCCTTTGTCATTCTTTCTTTATCTCAAGGGGTATCAATGGGTGGCTGGTGCAGCTGGGAGACTAATACTGCTTTTATACTGCACGATTGTCGTTTGCACGAACGAGCTGGTGACGCCATCACCAGCTGGTCCGCGCTTGGGCAGCCTGTTTAAACAGGCAGATTCATCAGTGATACCTTCAATGAGAATCGTTCACTTCTCGTTCAGTGTTCACATTCGCTATGTGAAACACTGAGCGAGAAGTGTTTAGACGGAAGTGAACGAGCCAATGATGATTTTTGTGCCTGCAGAAACTGTCGTTTAGACGTTGGCGCACTTTTAGGCTGCATTCACACGAACGTATATCGGCTCGGTTTTCACGCCGAGCCGATATACGTCGAACTCATCTGCAGGGGGAGGAGGATAGAAGAGCCAGGAGCAGGAACTGGGCTCCCGCCCCCTCTCTGCCTCCTCTCCGCCCCTCTGCACTATTTGTAATGAAAGGAGGTGGGACATGGGCGGGGCTAAGTTCCGAGAATTAGCCCTGCCCCATCCCGCCTCTCCCCATTGCAAATAGTGCAGAGGGGCGGAGAGGAGGCAGAGAGGGGGCGGGAGCTCAGTTCCTGCTCCTGGCTCTTCCATCCTCCCCCCTGCAGATGAGGACGACGTATATCGGCTCGGCGTGAAAACCGAGCCGATATACGCCATGTGAATGCACCCTTAGACTGAACGATTAGCATTTACTTTGGTTTGCTTGAATGATTTTTTTTAAAGGATGCATCTTGCACACAGCCGTATTTGCATTGCGAAAGCCGGAGTGGGTGTTCGCCTTTGGATTCCTCAGCAAATACCTGACGTAACTTGCGATGGAAAAGAGGTTTTTACTGCTCCCGAGCGGAAATCAATTGCGATTTTCCGTTCGCAAGGGAAAAATCGCAGCATGCTCTATTTTGAGGCGGATTCCACCCGGACGGCTTCCATTAAAGTCAATGGAAGCCATCCAACCTGCGGCCTTTCATCAATCGCCATTGCAGATTGGCTGCAGGATCCGCATCATTGCCTAGTGATCGCGCGGCATAATCTGTAGTACCGCCCGGCTTATCTGCAGTACAGACAAAAAAGATTACGGAAAGGCATACGGGGTCACCGTCCGGGCATAGGGTCGGATTCTGCTGTGGGATCCCGCATGTGGAATCTGACCCATCCGTGTGCAGGTGGCCTTAAGAAAGACTGCCAGGTCAGCCTCCACAAACAATCACTGATATATAATAATACACTGTAATACATTGGCATTTAAAGAAATTATGATTTTAAAGTTCATAAGTGAAAGGAAAAAATAAGCAAGGATAAGAAATAAAAGATAAAAATACATTTTTTACATTAAAATAGTTTTCATTGGAAATAGTGAGTGAACATGAAGAATGTATATGTTCCAGGCAATGCGTGAAAAGCAGGCTTTGTATAAAGTGTCCTGGCAATCTGTAGAATGTGTGAGGTTTTTAGGCAAGGAACGAAATGTGTGTTTTATTTAAAAATGCTATATACTTTCCCCAGGCATTGTATAGAATGACTAGGTATTACACAGAGCGACGCGTACTATTGAGTTAAAGTATGAAAAGAATGTCATGAAAAGACCTTGACTGAAAAAAAAGAAAGCATATAAAAATGTAACAAGAAATAAAAAACTAAAGTACAGGACTTGTCTGCCTGAAAAAAAGAGAAAAAAAGTACTGCCCTAGCGGCACACTGTGCTTGCTTCTCCGAGTCTCACGGCGGTGAGTGAGTACTCCTCTTTCTCTCTTCTTCTAAGTAACTCAAGTCTTTTAAGAGGTGCCAGCCAGGGGAAGGTGAGGAGCTGGATGGGTCCTGAGTCCCGTCGTAACGAGCCCTGGCAGCAGATGTAGCAATACTGAGGTCCCTGTGTTGGCACAGCATAGGGCGCAGAGTGATGAGAGTTGATGAGGACCTAACGCTATGCGGCAGCTGCAACGTCACACTGACAGATGGAGATCCAGACCTGTCCAACCTTGCATGCAGCCAGCCTGCCGGCGTTGTGATGCCTGACTGCGGGACTGTAGTAGTACACCTTCGAGGAGGATGAAGGTTGGGTTGTTGGACATTGGAAGAACATAATGGTTGATGGTATAAAGGGTGGAATCATATCTTTTGACATAGGGAAAAAATGGAAAGGGGAGGAGGGAGGGTAATATTTTATATTCTGGTTCGCATTTTAAAATGCCTCGGCAGTGTGTGAAATATTCATCATTTCATACCTGAACATTCTATTTTTGGGCATTCTATAGATTGCCTAGGCTTTCCATATAAAAACTCATTTCACACATTGCCTGTAACATATACATATTTTGGGAAGGGTAACATCTCTCCTTAGGGAGAGCACAAAAAAGGTGAGTGAGAAGCCTTATAAGGCCATACTTGCTCCTCTGGCTAATATGCAAATAAGGAAGATGAAACAATATCTCTGCAGCGCCACCTATTGGATGGCAGAATTCCTTCAAATCAACACTTGACCCTTTATACAGGTCTGTGGAGCAATGATTGGTTTTCAATTCATACATACCTATATAAAGGGTCAAGCATTGATTTGAAGGAATGCTGCCATCCAATAGGTGGGGCTGCAGGGGTATTGTTCCATCTTCCTTATTTGCATATTTAGATTGGGAATACAGTTAAGTGCTAATATATTTACCTTAGAATGGTACTAATTAAACAGAAAAGAACACATTCCACAAAGATCAAGACCTGTCACTCTTATGGTAGCAAAGGCAAACTAATTTACTTGTCACTTACCTTATTACAGACAACAATGTCTTTCCCTTTGGATATTCCGCTCCTACATCCTTTACTTACTGTATTGAAGTCACATTTTAATACGTCTTACCGATAGATAACAGCCTTCATAGTTTCCTCTAAGAGCTGCAGCAGATACGTCCAATCAATGTCACATCAATGTTTCTATCCTTTTTTGTCCTCCCAAGGCCAATGAAAATTAAACTAATCGATTCCAAGTCAATAGATCTGGATGGAGCAACAGAAAGTGTAGAAGCTATGTGAAAAATGGCAGGAATTCCACGTGGAACAGTCCAAATGTCATTATGGAAAGAGGTTTTGATAGGGCAGTATATAGAGGAATACACCGCTATCACATGACCGGAACCTTCTATTAACAAAGGACAGTTCGTTGTGCATGAAACCTCAGGACCAACACAAGTAGACTAATAGGAAAATACTAAATTGTTTGAAGTCGAAATTTCTAGATTCCAGACTTGTAGCCGCCTACAAGTGGATGAATACACCAATACCATAAGGGCTCCTGCACACTTGCGTTTTTCTTGCATGTTTTTTTCACGCGATATCGCTGCAGTTTTTTCACGCGATTGTCAATGGGACTTTCTAATGCTAAAAACGCATCGCACACAAAAATTGCAAAGCACCGACTTGTGATGCGTTTTTAACATTAGAGTGAGGCCAGAAACTGACAGCAGTAGTCATATGACAACGTGTTTTTCATGTGATCTGTCTCGCTGGAAGCGCGCTGGGAACCAGCCCGCGTACTGTAGAGGCCAGGAGGGGAAGGAGCGATGCAAGTGAGTATAGGCATTTTATTATTTTTATTGCAGTGGCAGACAATAAATAGGGGCAGTTTTACCATCCCCTACCGCCCCTTTTATAATGCACTATTGAATAGGAAGGCAGCAGCCTCTAACAGTCTGGGACTGCGGAACAGCGGCCCAAATCCGAGACTGTTCCGCAAAATCTGGGATGGTTGGGAGGTATGTCAACACTCAAAAAATAGCATTAATTTCTGGACTGCACCTACATGGATTTGCAGGTTCAGTCCAACAATTATCAGGAAACTAAGAGCACAAGCAGCGGTCATGACTGCTATTGTAATAGTATCCTAAGTGTTCTACGAGGGGGTGCTGATAAGTCTTTGGCTTTGTGTTCTTTTTTTGTTTCTATGGTAACGAATGTTACATCACATGAAAGCCTTATGTGTCTAATATAGGTTTTCAAAATGTTGTGTTTGTAGCTTATGGCAACAGTGATCTAGGCACGCGGGGAAACAAAATGGCGGAGTCTAAGGTGATAGTCACAGCCAATGAGAGCAGAGCAGTGATAAAATTCTTGTGTCTGCAAGGAAAGTCTGCGAAGGATATTCATGGTGATATGTCGCAGACATTGGGGGAATCGATGCACTTCATATTCTACAGTTAACAACTGGGTGGCCAAATTTAATACGGTCCACTTCAGCACCAATGATGAGGAACGTCCTGGACGACCGAGAGGGGTTGTTGTTTCGGAGATCGTTGATGCTGTGCACAACCTCATACTGGAAGATCCGCCAATTTCAGCTAAAGGAATAGCAGACATCATGGGGATTTCTGGTGAATGTGTTTGTGTCATTATCCATGGACATTGGAACATGAAGAAGCTATCTGCAAACTGGGTCCCGAAATGTTTGACAACAGATCAGAAAAGCATGCGAGTGAAAACTTCCCGGTCCGCTTGTCAGCGTTTCTGGACTGATAAGAACTTCCTGGATCGACTGGTCACTATGGATGAGACCTGGATTTATTTGTATGACTCTGAAACCAAGGAGCAGTCAAAAGAGTGGAGGCACAGTGGTTCTCCTCGCCCAAAGAAGTTCAGGGTGCAAAAATCAGCCACTAAGGTGATGGCGTCTGTGTTCTGGGATACGGAGGGCATGCTGCTAGTGGACTACCCTCAAAATGGTTCCACCATCAATGCAAGGTATTACATTGAACTTTTGACCAATTGAAGGCAGCTCTGAAGGCCAAGAGGCGCGGCAAGCTGTCCAAAGGAATCTTCTTCCTGCAAGACAATGCCTCCGCTCACACTGCACAAGCGACCACGGTAAACCTGGTGGAGCTAGGCTTCCAGCTGGTTGACCAGCCACCTTATTCACCAGATCTAGGTCCCTCTGACTATCGTCTGTTTCCAAACCTGAAGAGACACCTCAAGGGGACCAAATTTCACACCATTTCTGATGCCATGGCTGCTACGGATGACTGGTCTGAGGCACAACCGAAATCCTTCTTTTTGCAAGGCTTACAGAACTTGGAATACCGATGTAAGAAGTGTGTTGACATCAGTGGAGAGTATGTGGAATAATTGTAAAGTTTCATCTTCCTATCTCGTTTCTTTCTGGGTAAAGCCAAAGACTTATCAGCAGCCCCTCGTATTGTTAAACTAAGTAAGGCTTCATCTACCCGGTGATATTACAGATCTGTATTGTACAGGTTTGCAATATGGCACCTCCTTATGCCTCCAGCTTTGTACAGAAGTCATTGTCTTACACATTCATACAAAATCCTTGAGAAAAAAAAGTGGTATACCCCATTGCAGTTTTATAGATGTACACTCTCCTACAGATTAAGCTTTGCTTCTAGGGGAGAGTGTGGTGTTGTACTGCGGCACCATATGGCAGTACACAGAGTGCCTACAGCTCTATGATGCAGAACTACAGGGACTTTGTGTAGTGCCATACTAGCTTTGTAAATGTGAGTTTACTGTGTAATTGAGTTGTGAGATTTCTCCTATAAATACTGTAGCATTTGTTTCCTTCATATGTATTTAATTGTAAGTTTTAAAACTGTTTCTGTGATATGGTTTATGAAAACAGTTATAACTTTTGCACCTTGTTTTTCATAGTTGGGAACTAAGCAGGTAAGCAATCCATAAACTACGGAATTACTAGGTTTTCTGATTTTATTACAGACTTCTAAAAAATATTAGTATCATCTTTGACTCATTAAACAGGCTGTCCAATAGATTTAAAAATTAAAATTAACCATAGGATATGTTATACAATGAAAACAACAAATGTTAAATTCCCGCCACACCCAGGTCCCTGTCAGATTTTATCTACTTTTCCTGCTACAGTGACATACCGTACATCCACGTGACCCCTGCAGCCCATCACTGTACATGCAAGCATCACTGCCAGTGTAAGAGGGGTGAGCAGTGCTCCACTCCCCTTTCACAAGTGACAGCAGCTCCAGGTGCTGTGAGTAAGCTCCACTCCCTCTGGTTTGCAGTGCGGCCAGTAGGGGAGACAGCACCATGTGCCGCATTCAGGCCTATGCCAGGGGGTTTCAGAAGCATGGATGCACCAGAAAGTAAGTGCGCAGAAGCACTAAAGGTAGGAGGCTCAGCCGCCTCTTTGACATCAGTAGTGACACATCTACTGTGTGACAGCTAAGAAGAGACAGTTCCTGTAAATGGAAATGAATAGGACTATAGTCCCCTTACCGAATGGACAGAAATGTAGCAGCCTCAGGCGCCCTAAAAAAAACATGAGCAGCGGTGCCACAAGGAGTAGTGGCACAGCACAAGAAAGGTCAGAGAAGACATACAGCCAGCAGAGGACACTTAAGGTGGCAGAGGCCTCTGTGGAGTAGAGTGGCCAGAGGCCAAGCAACCAGAGAGCCCTGATGATCTAGGGCCGAACCTGATGCACACAGCATGGAAGGAGAGGGAGGCACTCGTCCTGCATGGGACTTGGTCCCAGAAGAGGACAACACCATGGATCTATGACAATGACAAAGTGATCAGAAACATGAGTTCGGTCTCCCATAGACTAAGCGTGCACACTTTTCGGAACTATGATGGCATGACGAACATGGACTGGTGGAGTATCTTATCAGATGGGACTGTGGTAAACAAGGATTGTGATGGACTGTATTTAGCTGTGTTCATAGGAGTTGCAATGTCATATATCGAATTTTTGTAGTAGGGATGACCAGGCACTTGGCTTATGTTAGATGGGAGTTGTGATCCGCATTCTGAAGTCTGAAGTGCCTTGCCTTAAAAAAAAAATGAGATGTAGATGTAAATGGGAAGTCTTGTTATAACACATAATATTTGAGTAATTTGTGCCTTCTTATGGAGTGATTTAGAGTTACAGTTCATGCTTAGTAAAGGTTATTGTGTAAAAAAAAATACTGTCTCTCTCTCTGTCTGTCCGCTGCTGTATCATCAACTTACCTGCAACTTGGGTGCCTAACCAGTGACCAGTTTCACCAGTGATTACCTGCAGCGGTCACACGTATGTACGGCACATGACAAATTTCCTTTTTTGTCTACAATGGAGTAGGTCTTTCATTGTACAACAAAGGAGCCTCTGATAATAAGATCTGGAGGTGCTCAGCACTCCAACTAGGAACCCGTTCATGCCTACATCTAGAGCTTTCGTAAATATTAATGGCCATGCTGCAAAGAAGAATAAACATCCCAAATCTCAGAACCCTATATAAACAACAATTTGATGGATGTGAGTTTTAGTAGTCCCTTAGAATTTGGTAAGGGCATGTACACTGCCCACCACAGTAATTCCTCAGATCCATTGTGCTTCCTCTACAGGGGGCAACATAACTCATATCAGCAAGTCTATAGCTGAACTGGTAAAACGTTAATCACTATCAAAGAAATCCTAATGAACAATGAAGTTTTGTCATATTTCATTATATATTTTTTTCTTTCATTGATTTTGGCAAGTAAAACTATTTTCCATTATTTCATTTCAACAAAGAACATACATGTCCAAGCCAATGAAAGCCGCAATCTATGCCAAGGGAATTGATGTTATTGAATAAGCCTCTTGGCATATCATTTATAATGATACAATTTTTTCTTTCTAGGCACTGAGAATTACGTAATCCAAAACTAAACTTGGGTTGAGTTACTTTTTGTTTTTATAGCTAACTGTGTTGACCACTTCCGGACCATCTGTATGTGGCATGGGGTGGTCAACAGCTGTGAAGGCTCTGTTAAACTGTTTCTTTAACTCCTACAGAAGTAAGAGAGTTTTACAGAAACGGCTTGCTGTACTACATGCTAGAGCTGTTTCCATCCTCATGGCAGCCGCGGAATACAAAAGAGTATTCGTATAAAAGCTACGCTTGGCCTAGATGGGAATAACCCTTTAATTTGCCCACAATCGCAATCTAACCACAAAACACAATTTAATAAAATTAATAACAAACAGTTGTACAGTTCATGTCTTTTATTCAGCATCTCAGTAAAAATCCTTAGTACAGAGGAAAAATAAGTGAACCTCTGTATTAATGACTTCTTTCAGAGCTAATTGGCCAAGAAATGTTTCAATTTATCAGATGATATTGAAAGTGTGGGTTTCAAGGTTGCTTTGCCCATTAAATAAAGGCACACATTGCTTGGTTACTGACAAATCTATTCTTCTCAAGAAGGATTGTCTAGTATGAATCATGCCTCGATGTAAAACAACATTCAGGATAACTGCTATATTGATGTATTAAACTTGAAAAGGCTTTAAGAGCATTGCTAAGGGCCTGGGTATTTGTCAATCCATGCTTAGACAAATTATCTATGTAGCACCAGAGTCGCACCAGAGCCCGCTCTTTAGATCTAGCCCACTAGCCAATCAGCAACCAGCTGAAGTTCTGTTAGAGTAGAAAAAAACAGTCATATGACCTCTCTCTTAACGTCCTGGAAGGAGCATAAAGTGCAGCAGTAATATTCATAGATATATGAAGTACATAGCCATTTACCCACACATGGATAGGTAAAGAATGACTAGAAAGTGTGATACTTAAAAAAATGGATCCCTAATTTTCTTGTATCTAGACAAACAGAGCCCACATTGTGCAAATGAATGCCAAGAAAATGCCATACATAAGATAAACAGTAAATTATAGTACCCACATACTACTTACAGCCCACCCACCCCCCGAACAGAATAAGCGCAACTTACTGCACCCTCCTCCTCCCCATGTTACCTACAGACATCTGCACTGTGTAGGTGAGTGATGCTGTCCCCTGCCGGGTAGTAAAAATAGTAATGCCCTCAGGTTGCATTGCCTTTGGGCCTTGGGGGTTTAACTCCCTAACTTCCGCTTGCTTATGCCTATGCTACAGTGGCTATAATACAGCAAAACAGTCATGTCTGAACGTGCCCTTTTAGAATATTATCTCCTCATGTCCTAGTACCTCCAGAAGGATTTCAGTGCTTCTCTCATCTCCGTCCTATCACTAGAGGATTGCAGCGCAAGCTTGGATTCAAAAGATTATTTGTGCTCCCAGATGGCTCTTCTGTCTGACTATGGCTGATTGATGACACATGGCAGAGTCTTGTTTTCTAACTATTTAATTGGGTTATTTACATGCGCTCTGTGATCGCGCTCATTTACTGACTGAAAACTGCTGGTTTTATCTTTATTACAATTGGTTTAATAGGGGCGAGCTTAAGGATGCACAACTTGTCAATAGGAAGAACTCTAGGGACAATTTAACAATACGGAGAAGTAGAAAAACTTGGAAAGCAGACCAATACACTATGGAGCATTGCTATGGATCACAACCAGTTTAGTGTTCACGAAATACTGTAAGTCATTTACTTCTTAGTCCAGCTATAAATGTAAACAAAAAAAACATTCTTAGTCCATATTTTCGACTGTCCCTACGATATGTAGTGCCAAGTATCAGAATATATCAGGATTCTGCCAGGACAAAAATGTTCTCCAATAAGAACCTGATCAGAGGGCCGGTTCACATCACGTTTCACCTTGCTTCCAGGGGTTCCGCTATGGTTTACGTCTAAGATGCCAAAAATGATGGGATCCCTGGATGGAAGAAATCTGCTGAAATGGAGATCAGTATGCCTCCACTTTGGCAGGTTTCTGTTATTTTCCGGCAATTTATTTCGGAAAGTATACTGTGATGGACCATGTTAATCTTTTCAGCAAAAAGTCATTTTCCTTCTTAATTTTCCTCCTTCATTTTCCTTTTTTCTTTCTTTATTTTCGTGTTTTCCTTTCTTCTCCCAAAAATGAATGAAATCATGCCGAAAAGTAATGTGAACAGGCGTTAACACAGACAGCACCGGCCATCCATTTATAACCAACTATTACTGCAAAAAAACATTTTAACAGTTTCAACAGATTGACCATTTCCTTTATTAGGGTGGATTCACACGAACGTGTTTATGTGCCTTCAATTGTGCACACAAAAACACGCTCCTATTAGAACCATTGGTTCCCTATGCTGTGTTCACATGTCCGTGTTTTACAGGCGTGCAAACATGCGCACCTGCAAAAAATAGGACATGCGTGCACCATAGGTCTGTGGTGCGCATCAATATTCCCCAGCGGGGAGTCCCCTTGTCACTGAACACTGTGACAGCACTGTCACATTGATCAGTGCCAAGGGGACTCCCCGCAGGGAGTAAAGAATCCTCTTCCACAGCTGTCACAGCTGTGTCAGAGGATCGCAATGTTCTCCCATTGCTTTCAATGGAACCGGCACTTCTGCAGTCCCATTGAAAGCAATGGGCTGCTGGCAAGCTCTGCAGGGATTTTCGGGGAAGGGCTTTAAATATAAGCCCTTCCCTGAAAATCATCCCTAGAATGTGTTAAAATTTAAAAAAATTATACTCACCTCTCCTCAGCTGCCAGGGCTCAGCCACGTCTAGCCTGTCTACTCCCTGCACTGCTCTGAAGTTCATTCAGCAGCAGGGATTTAAAATCCCCGCCTGCTGAATGGGCTGTATCTGATTGGCTGAGCACTCAGCCAATCACAAACAGCTCTCAGCCATTCATTGAATGACAGCTGAGTGCTACCCATGATTGGTCACAGCACTTAGTGAATCACAGGCAGCACCCGGCCATTCATTGAATTCAAATGGGAGAACATCGCAATCCTCTGCCACAGCTGTCACAGCTGTCACAGCTGTGGCAGGGGATTCTTTACTCCCCGCGAATAATTTTCATGGAAGGGCTTATATTTAAAGCCCTTCCCCGAAAATCACTGTGGGAGTTTCCGGCAGCCCATTGAAGGCAAAGGGCATAGATCTGCATTCACGCATGTTTGTGCATGTACATGGGTGCGCAGTTTTGTGCGCACCTATGTATGGCACATGCTCGTGTGAATGCACCGTTAGGTCGAAGTAGTAATGATTCACAAGGATATGGAAACAATTCTTACTAGTCAAGATAGCAATTGAGCCTATCTCTGAGCATAAGTTTATCTTTTAGTATAAGTCTACCTTTAACATGGCATTTTGGCAAGCGGTGAACTTGTAGATCTCTACCAGCCGCACGCCAGGGCCAATTTTGGCATCGTCCTGGTAGATTTACTATTACGAAGGCACAATCAGCTTGCGTCTGTGGGCTCTGGTTAATAATAATATCTATTTGCACAATAACCAGACCCTGAAGCAATAAATTTACGATTATTGTGGCATACTGGGGTTTTCAGTATACGACTATATGTCGACATTGGTGATTTGTCCCCAATTGCCCAAGAGGATACATACACCTTGCCTGAATAGATTCGAGCACGAATTGCGTATCTATAACCAACGTGTTCGATACTACTTATCCTTCAGCAATTTGTGTCTGTATTAACCCCTCTGGGCTATCCCTATATATACAACAAGGGATGAACACACTCACCTCTATGCACTACCAAAAGTGCTGAATCCCCCACGTACCTCTAAACCAGGGTTCTTTCTTTGGTTTTTTTCGTTTCGTTTTGATTTTTGTATGTGTGTCAGTGTAAACCCATGTCCTTTTAAAAAGTATTTAATAAACATTACTAATTTTTATCTATATCTGTGAAGGGTTCAAGATAGCAATTGGTGCAAAAGTATGAAAACACACAGGGCCATGTAATAATCTACATTTAATTTGGATATTTATCTTAGATAGGTATCAGTCAAATGCTTGTTTGGCCAATAGTTATTCTTCCCGACTAGTGTTAAGTGACCCACACTCACTAGTAGAACCCTGTTTCAGGTTAAACTTTGCTAAAACTTCCATTCCGCAAGAACTCGAGCTGAGCTTTTAGCAAAATTCTAACCAAAACTGGGATCTACTGGTTTGCTTCCCTCCACACTAGTCCTGAACACTGGTGTATAACATTTGCCTAAGAGCCATAAAAGCCATTTATAACACTCTCAGGCCTTAGTCACACGGGCGTTTTTTCACGCGATTTGCGCATCGCATGACGGATGCGCATGCGCAAATCGCGTGACCGGCGCCGAAAAATCGGCCCAAAAATCGCCCGAAAATCTGCTCCTAGCCGCGTTTCATTAGAAACGGGCCGGAGCTGTCCAGCGCATTGAATTCAATGGAGCCGGCAATACAGCGGCTCCATTGAATGCAAGCGCTGCGGGCGTGCGCGGGGTTAATTGTCGGGAAGGGGTTAAATATATAACCCCTTACCTGCAATGCATCCTTAAATGTGAAAAAATAAAAAAAAAGGATGTACTCACCTGCTCCCGGCAGCTGGAGATCCCGGCGGTCGGCCTGCAGTGGGTGTGAAGGAGGTGTGACTCAGGCTTGCCCCTGATTGGCTCAGCGCTGAGCCAATCAGAAGCAAGTCTCAGTCACACCCATTCATGAATTCATGAATGGGTGTGACTGAGCTCAGCCTCTGATTGGCTCAGGCTGAGCCAATCAGGGGCAAGCCTGAGTCACACCTCCTTCACACCCACTGCAGGCCGACCGCCGGGATCTCCAGCTGCCGGGAGCAGGTGAGAACATCCTTTTTTTTTATTTTTTCACATTTAAGGATGCATTGCAGGTAAGGGGTTATATATTTAACCCCTTCCCGACAATTAACCCCGCGCACGCCGGCAGCCCATTGCTTTCAATGGAGCGGCTGTATTGCCGCTCCATTGAATTCAATGGGCAAACATCGTTCTTCTCTGCCACAGCTGTTCCAGCTGTGGCAGAGAAGAATGATTTGTCTTCTATATGTTCTCAATGGGGTCGGCGCTGCTGCCGCCGGCCCCGTTGAGCGCATATAGAGAAGAGAACAGGAATCGCAGATCGCAGATAGGTGCGATCTGCGATTTCTGTTCTCTAATTTATCGGACGAGCGCATAAAAAGCACTCATGTGTCCGATACCATTGCAAAGCAATGGTTTTAAAAAGTCGCCGGACGCATGCGCATGCGCAAATCGCGGCAATAAACGCCCGTGTGACTAAGCCCTCAGGGTGAAAAGTCCCCGCTTCTAGAAAGCGCTGCCTCTGATTGCCTCTGGTTCAATGACGGCTGGGTACTGCCTCTGATTGGCCACAGTGCTCAGCCAATCAGAGGCAGTGCTTTCTGGAGGCAGGGATTTTTCAATCCCCGGCCTCCAGAACAGAGAAGAAGACTGCCAGGCCGAAGAGAAGAGCCAGACGGCTCTTCTAGGTGAGTTAATCTTTTTTTTTTTTTACTTTTTTTACAGCTTGCTATGAATTTCAGGGAAGGGCTTATTTTTCAAGCTCTACCCCGAAAAATCATTGCTGAAAATCCACTGCTTTCAATGGGGCCGCAGCAGTGCCGGACCCATTGAAAGAAATGGGAAAGCATCACGGACTTCTGCCACAGCTGTCACAGCTGTGTCAGGGGAGAGCAATGCTCTCTCTATTGTTTTCAGTAGAGCTAGCGCTGCTCCGCTGGCCTCATTGAGAACAATGGGCGATATCGCCCTTTCTCTTTTGCGATGCGAGATTACAGTTAAAACATCGCAAATGAGAATGAAACCATTGTAATTCATTGATTTCATTATAATGCGTTTTCACTCACTCTCACATTGCAAAGCTATCGAATAGCAAGTGGTTGTCCACCCTAACAGTGATCTTATTGTGGCTTTTTATAGAATATCTTGCTCTTAGAATGTTAGCCCTGTTTTATCAATGTACTGCCAAATCAAGCACATCAACCCACAGTAAATATTGTTAATATTTAGGATTTATATTAGTGTAGCACCAATAATGTCCCCAAAGACAGCACATTGGTAGAACAGGACAAAAGGTACAAAAATAAATGCAGCTGCATTCAATGAAAAATCATCATAGTGTACCAGGGGACGTCACTTCTCACAACACTCTACTGAGGACCTTAAAGGGGTCTTCCAGGAAAAAAAAACTATTGCTGACCTATCCTCATGATAGTACACCAATAACAGATTGTCCAGCGTCTGCAAAAGCCAATTTGGTATTGCAGCTCTCCCCTATTCACTTCATTGGACGAGAGCTGCATTATCAAACTGGGCAACTGGGCTACAGTTGATGTTCGATAATTCTGGCAGTCCATAGCAACTTCTCATCAGCTGATTGGCATGGGTCCCAAGTGGCCAATCTGCTATTGGTGGCCTAACCTTAGGAAAACTGTTTTAATATCAAGATCCACAGGGAAATAAGCCTTCTGGTATTGTAAAGGAACCGTGTCCTCTATCACATTTGTATGGAAACATAGGTCAGGAGAGGTATCGTTTCTCCTTAAGGACTTCATCGTGGCAGAGGAATCAAGAGAACTAAGTATAAACACATTCACTCATTTGACTCCTTAAAACATAACTTTTAATAAATGCCTCTTTAAAATAGAAGGCTTTTTAACCCGTTTAGGACCAGCCGCCGTAAATTTACGGCGGCTGGTCCTGGGCTTAGAGCACCGCCAATAGTAAAATTATGGCGGTGCTTTAAGTCTCCTGACTCTGTAATCAATCAGAGTCAGGAACAGGTTATCAGCTCTTAGCAGTAGGGTTTTTTAACCCTTTCTGCCTTCCACTTCCCGGATACACAGTGCTCAATGAGCACTGTGTGGGAAAAGTGAAAGTAAAATGCACTTTCACTACAGGAGTCGGGGGGGGGGGGGGGTCATGTGACCTCCCGGGATTCCCTGCTACTGAAAGCTGGAGGGTCAAACTAGACCCTGGCAGCTCTGCAAGTGACTAATGTCACTACAGGCGTTGTTTTCCCCTGTAACTGGGGCTCCTATGGATGCCCCAGCTACAGTAGGAAAGTGTCAAATAAAGAAAAAAAATGTGAATGTCCCCCAGAGGTCTTATATGACATCATGGAGGACATAGATAGTAAAAAACATAGTTATATAAATAAGTAAAATAAAATTCCAGAATAAAACAGCAATATATACATAAGAAAGAAAATAACCCAAAACCGACACCAACCAAAAACGTTGCTATAAGCGCCCTGTAAAACAAAACCATACATATTATATATCAAAATAGCCAAAACAAATAGAGGAACCCAATCCCATACTTTATTTTAGTGTAAATATAAAAATAATTTTTAAAAAACTATAAATGTAAGAAAAAAAATTTTTTTTTAGCTTTTTACTCCCAATAAAACTAAAAAAAAGTCAGTGAAAAAGATATAAAAAAAATTGTTCTATATGTCAGGGGGAAAAAACGCCGCAAAAATAATTTTGATAGCTAAAGGAAAAAAAATAGAGCAGTAAAATGGGTAAAATCCCCAAAAAGTGTCTGGTCCTTAAGGTACAAAACAGCCTGGTCCTTAAAGGGGTTGTCTCGCGCCGAAACTGTTTTTTTTTTTTCCATAGGCCCCCCGTTCGGTGCAGGACAACCCCAAGGGATGTGTTAAAAAAAAAAACAATACATATTACTTACCCGAATCCCCGCTCTGCGACGTCTTCCCTCTTCCTTCTTCTTCCTTCACCAAGATGGCCGCTGGGATCTTCACCCACGATGCACCGCGGGTCCTTTCCCATGGTGCACCATGGGCTCTGTGCGGTCCATTGCCGATTCCAGCCTCCTGATTGGCTGGAATCGGCACACGTGACGGGGCGGAGCTACGATGACCAGCTCTCCGGCACGAGCGGCCCCATTCACCAGGAAGAAGACCGCTCAGCGCAAGCGCGTCTAAAAAAGCAAGAAGACATCAGAATTAGACGGATCTATGGCGACGGGGACGCTAGCAACGGAGCAGGTAAGTGAATAACTTCTGTATGGCTCATATTTAATGCACAATGTACATTACAAAGTGCATTAATATGGCCATACAGAAGTGTATAACCCCCCTTGCTGCCGCAAGACAACCCCTTTAAGGGATTAAGCAAACAAAATTAAAGAAAATCACCTACCCACTCATTTATTTGTCTTTAAATAGGTTTCATTCTTTATCAGAAATCTATAAGAAACCTATAACTAACTGATGTTACACTTTTTGCTCTTTTAGTTCCAAAGATTTTTTTATTGAAATTTGGTAAAATTTTTGTTGCAAATTGAGCTGCAGATTTACACCCCTCGCAGGGGGATCTTCTGTTTATAAAAATTGTAACATAAACAAAAATAAACCCACAAACAAACAAATAAACAATGCCTCAGAGTAATATTCAATAGATCGTATTCTATCAAAGGTATAGTAGAGTTACCTGACCTATTAGTACCACTTCTAGTCGACCAGTCCCCCCATCCAGTAGAGTCGTGAAGCCCTTCTCCTTACTCTCCCCCACCACATATCTCCAGCGCTTCACCTCAGGAGGCCAGCATCCGGGGAAGCCCCAGGATGGTCAGATACGTGGCCCTGGGTAACCAGGTCCTAAGGAAACTCTCCATGTAGTCTTCCCTCATGGCGGACAGCTTCTCGTGCAACATCATTCTGGAGATTTGGGCTAGAATTGGGTTCATATGGAGAGATGGCGAAAGTCACTGGGATGCGATATAGACCCTCGTCAACATACAAATATATTGTGAAAGCTCCAAATGTGCGTTACCCACACTCCCCACCTCCATTTATATATCTATAAGGGTAATGGGTGGTATTTAACACTGCCGTCAGGTCCCACTGAGTGCAAAAGACCTTGAACGACTTGGTTGTATGTCTCACACGAAAACACTGGTTCCAACCATTGATATAAAGAGTTTACTAGTTCAATGGTTCAATCGCTTTCTAATGCTATGGTTCAATATTTACTAGTTCCTGAGTTCTGGTTCATTCACTTTATATGGTTCACATTATCTACTTCTATAGTTCAGGTTCAGGTTCAATGTGTTTCATCGCACTACCGACTCATCAGGAGCCCTGACCCTATTGAACCTACTAAACCTGTCTATAGCGATGCTGATGTACCAAGAAAAATCTATAGAGACACAATCTCTCTCTGATGGGTGCTAGTTCCTGTACAACGATTCCACATACAGCATATTAGCAAAATGGGCCAATATCCAATCTTTCCAATGAAACTATTAGAGGTGAAACATGCAGCTTGTGGACGACAAACTACACCATCTGCCCTATCGGTTTGATCTGATTGCCCTCCTTTATTCTATTACTGAAAAATACTTTCTGATTATAGCCCAATAGCCTGCAGATTGTGGCGAGGAGCATGAAAATAACAAATAGGAGACCCAGTAAAACCTCCAGCCTTGAAGGTAGACTGAAGGCAGATCCTTAAGGAGAGCACCTAGAAGGTGTAAGGAGACTTGTAAGGTCATCCCTGCTCCTCTGGGAAAGGAGACAGCATTCCTCCAAGTCAATGTCAGACATTTTAAGAAACCTTGTAACAATGAGTGGGAATTATGAGCCAAAACCAACCATACACAGACAGCTGTTTCAGGGTTATTTCCGCTCATCAGTGTGCAGTAGGTTTCTGGCTTGGCTAGTGAGAGGCCTAAAGACATGGCTCGGAGGGGGTATGGTTTCTCCTTAGGGAAAGCACCTAGCACGTGTGAGGAGACTTATAAGGCCACCCATGCTCCTCTGGGAAATATGCAAATGGGAAGATGGAACAAAGCCTCTACAGCACCACTTATTGAAAGGCAGCATTCCTGCAAGTCAATGTTAGACCTTTTAACAAGTCTCGTAACAATGACTGGGAATTATGAGCCAGAGCCAACCATGCGCAGACAGCTGTTTCAGGGTTATTGCCCCTCATCAGTGTGCAGGAGGCTTTTGGGCTTGGCTAGTGATAGTCCTATGATGTGGGTCAGAAGAGGTATGGTTTCTTTTTGAGGAGTGCACCTAGAAAGGGTGAGGAGACTTATAAGGCATTGTTCAATCTTCCCATTTGCTTGGAAACGTAGATTATGAGATTCATATTGACAGGATAATTATGATCCCTTCTAGTGGATTATGGATCTAGAATGTCAGCCTAGATAGCTATTAAAAGCGGGGAGATATTACATAGAAATTCTCCACATCCCGACTATTTCACTTCTTAATGCAATATACTATATCTCTTATCTGGAATGACATTCCCATTATCAGTAAATTATACAGTGCCACTTACAGCGACTGACGACCATACTTAAGGATTATTTCTTGGTATAATGCGCTCGCCGCGATGTTAACGTCGTCTTCTTTCTCATTTTCAGATATGTTTGATAGACTATTCCCTATCTGAATATTGGTTTTATAAATGCACTCTTCATTTTAATGGCAATCTGAGGTCTTAAAATTCTGTGAATCAGTATCTGTTTCCTATGGTTTTATAATATAAATGCTCTGTGGTCTGTCCAGATGGAAATGTTCATGATAGTCTAACTAATCTTTAGGCTGCTGTCACAGATATTGTTTTTTTGCAAAAACACTGAGCTTTTGACATATTTGCCGTAAATGTTTCTTGTTGCTTTCTTTGCAGCATCAACTCTACATCCACTTGTCAGCTATAAGTCAATAGGGAATTATGAATGCAATGCAAACACTGTATTTTCTGCAGTAGTGTTTTTATGTATTTTTGGGGGGTTTATGATGGTTTTTTTTTTCAAACACACGTTGTTTGGGGTATGGTTCCTTTTCTAGTGTTTTCCTATATTCTTCTTTATTGGAAAAAAAATACCAAATAATAAAGTTATGTGTGACCAACAAATGCCACCAAATAACCTGTAAAATAACACAGGCATTATCAAAAAGTTGCATGCCGCTACTCTGGCAACACACCATAGGGATTTGCACCAGCAAAGTCCGTAACCCTCAAAGGTGGATAAAAGTCAAGACCTGTGGTTCTTTGGTGCCTCTATCTAGAGTAGCTTGTTCCCAGCCTGACTGTGGATGAAAGATTGCTAGAGAGGCTATTTGCTTGACTTTTGATGCGTGAACTTTATGAAAGAACGTATGCAAAAAGTTAGGTTTGGTCATCATTAGTTCAAACCGAACATGCACAAAACCCCTAAAACTGATGCACTACACTGTCTTATATCTATAAAAACCATTTATAACACTTTTAGGTCAACTTAAAGTATATCTAAGTACTTTTGAACTGTTTTTAAGGCAAGGGCTGATGAAGAGGAGGAAGAAAAAAGACAGAGAGAGAAAGAAAAAGCAGAGGATGCGAAGGAAGAAGAAGACTTTTTCGTGGATTTGGCCATGATGAACCGCCTGAGTTTCATGTTCAGGCCAAACTGATCTTTCAGCAAAGTCTTTTTTTGCATGTCTTTTTTCAGCCTTACAAACTATAAGGTGATAAATGCATAGGGTCCAACCTCTAGGAGCCCCATGTATTGCGAGAATGAGGACCATATGGCAAAGTGTTCAGGTACTATGGAAACTTTTCAAATGACCGTCTCTGTGATAAAACCTCTAATCTTGAGCAGGTTTTTAAATGATTTCTAATATTCTTTAGATATTTGTCCTTTTCTTTGAGAGAACCACCCTTCTAGAAGACGGTTCCTCACTGCAATTTTAGGTAGTCAACTCAAAGTGTTTTCGCTATGTTTCCAAATATATGTCCAAAGTTTCTCCTTCATCTCAGTTTGGTATTTTTATTTCCTAGCGATTAAGAAAAATGTGCATTTCGCCAATATTTTTTATGTTAGCAAGAGAAGGCTCTTTCAATACCTCCTGCCGTCTATGACCTCCTAAGCTGGACCTGAAAATGTCAGTTTTGCTAACAGTTAACTAAAGCATATTTCTTACAGACACAATCTAATTTATACAAAAGATGCTGACACGTCTTACAGGAAGAAAAAAAAATCGAGCGTAGCAGAAGACACAGAGATTTACGAGCCCCCCTTTCTAAATCCGAGCCTTATCCGGCTCATGCACTGTTGGCGTGGAGAATCTGCTGCATTACAAATGTGGATATCTGAGCTCTGCTCTAGGGATCCTGGGAACTTTGAGTACATTTGTCCCATCCTGCTGGCAGAAAGGAATGATCTTCAATCAGTGCCATTTAGGCTCTTGTCACGCTGCAAACATTAAAGCATCAACCTTCCACACACATAAGGCAGAATTTTGAAACGTCTTTTTATGTGCATCGTGCATTCAGATTTCGGAGCATACGGGTAATTAATGGGATGGAGCATGGCTCCATCACATCTCATGCAAACTTTTTGTGGTGTAGGATTGAAAAGTGATACTTTCTGAAAGTTTTAGTGGAAGTTTAAGGGGTTACCCCTGCAAGAATAAAGATGACAAGAAACCCAAAGTTCTTAAGAGTGAAGAAGAAAATCCGCGGAGGATTTATACAGTTGGGTATCATCAGTACACAGCAGATGCCGAAAGCTGAACCTCATATTTGAGGCTCAAAGTAGAACTGTATAAAGAACAGTTGAGCTAAAGTCATGAAACCAGAAAACAGACATGAAATAAGTGAGTTTACATAAAACTAGCATGGATGAGCATTGTGTTGGCAGGAGAAAAGGCACCGAGGAAATGGCTAGGCAGCAATCGCCGTACACCAGGCTGCATTATTATTCATCACCGTTTTCTACGAATACATTTAACTGGAGAGCATTAAACAATTTAATTTGCACTAGACTTTTTACTGGACACATTCATGTCTCTTAAGTGTCCCCTCTTCGCTGTCTTGAGTCTTGAAGGTCCTGACAAGTGGGAGGACATTGTGGGTTATCATTAACCTGCTGTACAGTAAAACTGTCAATGTGACTAGTTTTACTGGCCATCAATGGGCAGCATAATTCTCCTGTACTTGGCAAGAGAGTTCAGACAGGAGGTAAGTGGTGTCTGCTTAGTGATGGAAAGTTGTGCAGATGTAAGTCCTGTGATGGGTACTAAAAGTACATTATAATGCATTCACAGGCAGGGTATGACACTCTCTGGTCACCATTCAGATGCTATTTGCTCTCTTATGGGCACAATATTGAACTTTATGGACCCTATGTGGCATTCTGTTAGCAAGCTATGGCGTACTTTGGGTGGGTGATGGGATGTGAGCCCAGGGGCTTCCATGTCCGAGGTAGTAGATCTTCCTAGTGAGCTATTTGTGATTTTGGACAGCTCCTTTGCTGAACCTATTGACCTAGCTCCTTACCGCTTAGGATTCTTTGCCTTGATTGCCTAACTAGCCCCACCTTTAACATTCTATATAAGCTTGGCCATAGAACTTTATTATTGCCAGATTATTGTGCTTCCTGACTCCAGGCATGTCAGATCTCCTGGCTTTTCTGAGAGTCACCTGAGTTTCACAGTCCCTAACTTGGTCATCCAGCCCACTTTGATTATCACTCGTTCTTTGATCCCAATGCCCAGGGGTGAGTGTGACTGATGCATAGCTTTAATAGATGAATGATTGGAAACTGGGAGGCACCTTCACTGGCAGCACGAGATGTAGTTGGGTCAGTGAAGCATCAGCGAAAGGCTTTGTTCTTCCTCTACATTTTTTGGTATGCTAGTGGTGCTAAGTTGTGCATTGCCAAGGACAGAGCAGGAGATGCAACAGCAAGTCTCTCGGGAGACACCATCCTCAGACAGAGCCAGTGGGAGTACGGAGCACAATTAGTCAAGGGATGGCTTTGCATTGCTGCTCAGCTGCCTCAGGACTGGAGGTGGGATAGAGAGTTAGAGCTACTAGAAAGCTCAGTAAACGCTAACTTTTCCCCCTCCCTTTCTCTGTCTCTTTTCTCCTCTTTCTTTTTTCTTTTTTTTTCTACTCTCTCCATCTCTTTTTTTTTCTCTCCATCTTTTTTTACTGTTTTTTTCTCCATCACTTTTTTGCCCTCTTTTTTAATCTCTCCCTTTCGTTCTCTGACATTTTTGTTCTTTTTTTATCTTCCCTCTTTTTTGTTCTCACCTTTTTATTCTGTCTCTCTTTTGTGTTCTCATTTTTTTCTCATTCCCACCCACTCCATACTACTCCTGCTCTTGGTCAGCCATGCCCCTTTGTACAAATCATGTCCTTAAAGGCCACTCTGACTCTAGAATCCTACTGTAAATGACTCTCCTGGGTTTACATCTGTGTGTAGCTTTTTGCTGAGGTTGCAGCTATTGCTTCTTATTGGTATAGTGAACTTGGCACACCCAAAGTGCCTCTTTACTCTTTAAGAATGATAGGAGTTTTGTCCTCTTCATGCATGAAATGTGGCTGGCAACGATATAGAACATTGAACCTGTCACTATTATGGGGACATAATTATGAGGATCTAGATTGTGAAGCCATTTTTCTGCTCACTTTCTATTAAAGAATTCAAAATTTTGGGCGTATGATGGTAAATCTGCATAGTTTCTTTATTTGCATATTGGCATAGTCAAAAAGATAACTCACTGTCTTAGTTCCATAGTGTTCTAACTAGCAATCTGAAACATTTTCATGGTGGCACTTTGAATATTTGAACGTTTGTATAGTCAAACGTTTCTGCTTAATGTAGAAATTTAAAGTATACATGTCTTCTATGCCATTTTACAATACATTAGGCTTACATTAAGAGTTATTTCCAATGTTAACATAGTAGTTCCCTTGGAGTTAGCATATTGTTCTGACCCCATGAATTGTTACAGAATAAAACATGTTCTAACTCCTGGTGTTAGCTTACTATTTGATATGATAACTTCAATAAGTACATTCCCTTTCATTCTGGAAGACATCTAAATCTGAATATGATAAGACCGATTCCACATCTGCATCGGAACCTCCGGCCGGCTAAAGATGTCAGAAGAAAAAGTGCAGCATGCAGAGCTTTTTCTTCCGTCCAAAAGCCGGACAGCTGGGCAGGAAGCCGGCGGGCTCATTATAGTCAAGGTGGTCTGCCCAATGCTGTCTGTTTCTGTCCGATGCTGTCTGTTTCTGTCCAGTGACTGAACCGTTCGGCCGCAGGAATTCCCTCTTGCTGCTTCCTGAACAAAGCAGGAAAGCAGAATCCCCAATGCATGTGTGATAGCACCCTTGCTTTTGCATACATAGCCACTATTTATACACTGCTTCACAAGTATTACCAGTAATGTCAATTGAAAACTAACCCTAAGGGTGTTTTCTTGTGCAAAATTTTCGCAAATATCATACTCGCTCATCTATATGTAGCCAGTTTGCACTTCAGAAGAGCCTCCCAACATGCTCTCTTGAAAAGTGTGCATACAGTTTCTGAACGTCTCTTACTTTTAGATTATTGACTTTGGGTTTGTTAGTGTTCAGCTTTGTTACTAGAACTAAATTTTCTATCACTCCACGTCTAGTTTTTATTCGATTCACAAAGCCAGCCAATGGGAATTTCGAATCGTCTTGTAGGGATGTCTTGTACATGAGAAAAGGGCAATTTTTTATATAGAATATCTGTTTGGCCTGTGTGTACAGAAGTTTTTGGTAAGATGCACATTGGGTCACAGTTTTGTAATTGTAAAAGTCCTGAGACTTCAGCTGAATGACAACATATGTCTGCTTAGCAAGAGCGTTGATGATAATTGTGTATACAGCAAGTGGGCTATGTATTTCAAAGTCTGACTTTAATGCTCTATCTAGCACTCTATGGATAGCGTCCACCTCCTGTACACTTTCTAAGTCCAGGTTCGGCCCGTCAGCTGACAAAATACAAGCTGGCTATTGGTTGGAAAAATTAGAGCACCGTGGCTGGTGCAATAGCTTACCCTGGAAAATTAGAACAAAATGAAGAGATTGATATTTCTCGTAGATATATGATCAGACCCAGGGCCGTAAGTGAAGGCTCAGGGGCCCTGATGCAAAAGGTAAGCTGGGCCCCCCCCCCCCTCTATCTGTATCTGTACCCGTACCCATACCTAAACTATGCTACACAGAGACATAACTTGAAGCTTCAGGGCCCCAATGCAAAACCTGTAAAAGGGCCCCTAACTATAATGCTTTATTCATAGTACTGGGCTCCCTATATGGAGAAGAGAGGCCTTATGGGCCCCCTAAGGCTTCTGGGCCCAGGTGCACCCGCATCCCCTGCACCCTCTATAGTTATGCCCCTGATCAGAGCTTACACAATACTCTCTCCTTGTAAACTGTGCTTTCCATGTTATTTGGGTATACATTGACTTGATAAGCTAAACTTGATATACTCCATAGGAGAGCACTTGTACTTTCATCGTTGCATAAACTCAACCAATTTCACATTACAAGTGCGTCCCATTCTCGGATTAAGAACTTTAATAATACAGTCTGCATCAATGTAGCTCATTCCAGAATGCCATGAAGTGGCATCAGTAAGAGGGAAACAGGGCACTGCTCACCCCACTTACATATAAACCATGTATGAACATACCCTTAACATCATGCTACTATACAAGATATCCATCAGTTATGCTTCTACATGCCAGAAATATGAATAAGTCCATAGGGAATATACTAAATAGGGTTCAGAAGGTAACACCTTTCATCTTTTTCAGTTCAGATGTTTTCTGCATGGTAACAATCATTGGAGTTAAAGCTTGATATAAAATACCTGTAATTGAAGAGTGAGTGATCTCATAAGCAAATTGTAATGGTATGACTACGATTTCATGTAGTTTCAAAAGAAAATGGCATACTGTACCTGAAATAGTCCCAATTTTCAAACTAAAGTATGCTTGACTGTCTTTTATCTAGAAAATGAGTACTTGAGAGCAGATAATGATGAGCTATGAAGCATGTGAGGTTATATGGAGGAATACAAGCCTATATGGAGGCAGTAATGTTATTAGAGTGGCCAGTTAGCTATATAACGTACTAAATACAACTATAAATGTAGAATTAAAAGGCCCAAGTGCCTTATCTGTTAAATTGGTATTTCCATCATAGACACCGATAACAGAAGATGCCAAAAAGCTCTGCTATGAGCGTGAGTGGGACCCCATCTTCCTGCATACCTTCTCTGCCAGTCAGAAGGAGCAGATGTACATATGTAGCAAAGTTTAACATGACTTTAAAAGCATTCTAATAACTCGCTGTGCCACAATTTATTTACCCTTTCAATTACTTTACAATGGGCTTTGTTGTCTTAAGATAAAAGAGCAATAGATTTTTAATGGCTTAATATGAGATAACTTTCTGCAACAAGTTATCAAAGACAAGTAACCCATGGTAGAATTTCTCTGGTCTTTAGATTTGTTACAAAAGTTACTAATTGGGGAAGTTGCAAGAAGAGTGCAGATGCCATAAAGGAGTTGTCCAGAGTTCAAAAAACATAGTTCCTTTCTTTCCTGTGCTTGGGTTGTATCTGATGATGCAGCTCAGCTCCGCAGAAGTTTATGGGGGAAACTGCAATCCCATACACAACCTTTGGATAAGTGTGGCACTTGATTCTGTAAGATAACAGCCATGTTCTTCCATTCCTTGTACAACTCTTCTAAAGGTGTTTTTTGGGACCTGTTCATTTTGCGATAGCCCAGCGCCGCTGATCTGGTATATCCTGTTGGTCTTTGCTTTTCACTATGTCACCATTTACCTATATGTCCGCTGATGTGCATCGGTTATAGGGAGTGTAGCATGTTGGACTTCAGTGATTATGTCACCAACTAACCATGTTACTGCTGAGGCCAATAATTGACTTTGGTGGTCACTTGGGTGCTGTAGTTGGCAATATCACTTCTGCAGTGCTAGAAACAAAGACTGCCATGTAGCACCAGGGCAGCGTTGCTGGAACAGAAACAAAGTGAAAAGATGAATTATGCTTATTTTAATATTTTACAACGATTCCTGTCTTTAAGGGGATTGTCCGAGTTAGAACTTCTATGTGAGCTCTGACACTGGCTGCAGCAGCCTGTAATGTCCCGTACACAGACTGCTGCAGCCTTTCAACATGACATTAGTGAGTAGACTGGAAGCTGCCAGCAGGGACCCGGGAGAGGTATTACCTCTATCATTTTATTTATATGAAAGCTTTAAGGCCGTCTTCACATGGCCCATTTGAATGGGTTCTTTCACATGAACAATTTTTCACTTGGATGGGCGAAAAAAATAGTTGCGTATCTTATTTTAGTGCAAGTCTTGCATGAGAGTAGAACATGTAATGTGTTTTGTCCTACACAGCACACAGACAGGGTGTCCTTGTGCTGTGCAATGTGAGTTGCACACAACAATCTTGGGAGCAACTTGCTTTCGACCTTGTGAATATGGCCTAAGTTATACAAGGCCTTTAACTAAACTTGTGGGGGGAAGGGGCTACGAAACCTCTTTAAAGACAGTATCTCAAAATCTCAACCCCTTTTTCAGAATGGAAAGGGAAAACCTAGAAGAAGTCCACATACATAGCAGTAGATTTCAGAGTAGCTTCCACCTCTCTGCATTGAATAGAGTCAAATTTTCATTGGGTAGAAAAATTCCACTGCAAGTAGATGAGATTTGTTAAGTCTCATCCACGTCGCCGGTAATTAGAGATGAGCAAACGTACTCGTTTCGAGTAATTACTTGATCGAGCACCACGATTTTCGAGTACTTCAGTACTCGAGTGAAAAGATTCGGGGGGCGCCGGGGGGCCGGGGGAGGCATGGCGGCGCAGGGGGTATCAGTGGGGAACAGGGGGGAGCCCTCTCTCTCTCTCCCCCCCCCCCCACTCCCCACTGCAACCCCCCACTCACCCACGGCGCCCCCCGAATCTTTTCGCCCAAGTACAGAAGTACTCGAAAATCGCGGTACTCGGGCGAAAAATGGGCGTGGCCGAGTAGGCTCGCTCATCTCTACTGGTAATGTAATCCACTGTAGGTTTTCCATATTCAAATACACTTAGGAATCTAAGCCAATTCCACATCAATTCTACATCCTATTACTTTCAAATCTGCGAAGTAAGAGAAGCGCTAGGCTGTAATCAACTGCTGATCCGCAGCTGATCTCCAGTGAAAATCCACACCAATGGTTTTTGATATGGAAATGCTGCTGATTTTGCCGCAGAATTCTCCAACTGATTTCAAGTTAAAACCCGCACCAAAGGTGCATATTCTGACTCTGTCTTTGATGCGGAAATGCTGTGGATTTTGCAGTAGAATATTCCGCTGTAGTTAAATGTACAGCAGTTCCGCTACATGTGAATGTATCATTAGGGTTTTTTGAACTTGCCAAAAACTATACATTTCTCCTACAGTCTAGTACAGGCTGATTAATAAAGAAAGGTGCAAAAATAAAGCTGATTTCTTCATCTGTGATTTGACATACAACAGCAAAAATGACATAAAAATATAGAAGAACTTTTCAACTTTTTAATGTACCTTACAGATCTTCGATGTGGGCGCCTTTGATGACACAACAGATATCAAGTCGGTAGTTCAGTTCTTCCCAGGCAATCCCGGCCTATCCTCTGTTATTGATTCCACTTCGGCAGAGATCTGTTGTTTTAGGTCATCTTGTGTCACCAACGGTGCTCACATCAAACATCTGTAAGGTGCAATAAAGACTTGAAGAGTTCTTCTTCATTTTCATGTTATTCTGCCTGTTGGATATCAATTCATATAGGAATAAATCAGCTTTACTTTTTCACCATTCTTTTTGAATCACCCTGTATTACCATTCATTTGAACCATGAGCTCTTTGAGAGGGTGGTAGTAATGGTTCTCATTGTGGAGAAAGAAGAGAGTCTATTAGACTGTCCAATGCTCCCTGGGAAAAAGGTATGCAAATGAGTGATGGAATAATCCTTCGCAGCACCACCTCTTGGAATGTAGTTCCCCTTTGAGTCAATATCCAATCTTTTAACAGACCTTGTAACATGACTAGGGATTTCAGCCAGAGTACACTTGTACAGCCAGCTGCTTTGAGGAGTTCTTCTCGTCGTCAGTGCATAGTAGGGTTCTTGTAGGCTGGAAGAGAGGTGAGCCTATGGGGTAATAAGCAACCATGTAATGCTTATAGAAGCAGGTCCCAAGTAGGGGAACTTTACGCTATGATTTCTATATGCCCTAACCCTTTTAATCTACAGCAAAGCACTGCACCCAATAACCCACATGTTTCATATCTTATATTGTATCATAATTAGGAGGATTTTCTCTTGTACACCATTTAATGCCCTTACATTTTTCAGAAAATTTCTTGTACTTACAGTAGAAATAAACTGATGTAATCAACGCTAACTCTCTTTAAAGATTAAGTATCCACAAAGGCATTCCCCCAGGACATTCCTGGCCCATAACAAGTGGTGACATTCTGCTGAAAATGCTGTTAGATCTGAGATGTATACATCAGAGACAGCAACTGAATAATCAATGAATTAGCAGAATACATAAATCATTTCTCCTCCGTATGGCCAGTGCAGTAACGTAATTTATTAGGTGTTTTTCGCATATTTTTGAAGGACGTTAAGCTTCATCCAGAAACATAAATTATTCTTAAAAAAAAATCTTCGTTGATTGACACCCTATTGTACTAAGTTGTCCAATTGTGTATATATCTCAGCTTGATTATATGTAAATATCTTTATATAATACCCAGCTCCTGTATCCTCATTTGATTTGCATAATCAGAATGCAGGAAGCAACAAATAGAGAACCACGGAACAAAGTCCTTTGCAAGGACATCCCCCTCTACCTAGTATAGGCAACAGAATCCCGCTTTATAATAGTATAAGACATCAGACTGAACTAGTATATATGTGTAATTAAAGGGATATTCCAGACAGAAGCATTTATTACTTTTCTACTAGTGATAAATGCTAGATTGATAAGAGTGCAATCCCTAGGACTCCCACTGATTGCCAAAATACCATGGCTAGAAGAAGTTTGCACTGAGCAGTGGTCAACCAGGTGCTTTGTCGATCCATTCAAAGTCTATGGTAGTAATGCAAGAAGGTACCCATGGCTGACATCTGGGTCCTTCTGCAGATTACGGACCTCCACTTCCTTTGACCCCTGGGGTCGGGGTAGAGGTAGGCTCCCAAAGAGCAGACTCAGGGGTGACTACTCAGGTTTCACTGTAGGGGCTGTGTCCAAGAAAATAGGTTTGGTCACTGTCTATCGTAATAGCTGAGAGAGGCTTTCTATAGGCAATAATGGCTGACCTAGACTTTTTATTGACTTTGTAAGCAAAGGCAACTGGTACTTTCAGTAACAACGTCTGAGTGTTTGGAGGCAATAGGCTTGAACCGTTTTGAGATAACAGCAACACTAACAGAGCCTCGAGAAGCGGGGGTAATGGTTCTTGAAAGCAACTCACTGGTCTAATGTTCACACTATGTATCCCTGATGATTGAGGGAGAAAGTCCGTGGAAACCACTAGCATTGAGATTTTTCAAAAGCACTGGCATGTTGAAATAAAACAGGGTTCTCAAGGTTCGAAGGCAATTCTTAGGTGCTGCAGCAGAGTCTGTGAGTAATGCAGACACCGGATACTGAGCATAGTCATTTTCAACCATATAGGGTTTCCCCATTACAGCAGCTTCCCTGTAACTTTTTCATCAGCCGGATTCAAGCAACTGTAGCATAGGCCTTACTAGCAGGCCTGGTTACTCGACACTCCAGGTAGCCGAGAGCATCTTTTCACTTTTGCTGTTGGGCAGGAACTGCCCAATACCCAGTGGTCACTTCTGTATCCTGTGTCATAGCCAGTCACATGCTCTGCTGCAATTAATCTGAATCAACAGATTCTCACATATGGCATTCAGCTAGCAATTACAACCTAGACTCACTAGGGGGCAACTTACCAAATATCATGGACACAAAAAGGGAGTTTTGACCCTACTTACTACTGAGCCCCTACACTAACAAAAATGGCAAAAAGCTTTGCTGGTTATCTGTGTGGGGCCCAATGGCCGATGTACATCAGATTTCTGCATGGTTCATATGGAGGGTGCTCAGGAGCTAACAACCTTGTATAGGTGATCTCTTCTACTGACCCAGAACTTCCTAATAGGGTCATGAAAATGGACTTTCTAAATTGGACAACCCCATGAGGACTTGGTTTAGTATATAATTAGAACTGAAACCAAGAACCCCGGTGTTAATTAGATGACCAAAGCAAGGCTAGAGTGGCCTTTTGTCCACAAGAGATCTCGTGATGTTCTTCAACGTGTATTGTAGATTCATTTTCCTGCTCTAACTCCATCGAAAATATTTTTTTTCTTTCTTTTGACTTTTTTATCGTGCTATTCATTCTTCTCAGATGTTTCGCCTAGAATAAAACTAGACCTAAAGTCTATCTACTCTATATATGTTATTCTTGGATACAATGTGTCCCCTCCCATAAGTAACGCCTAGCCCCACAATGAGTACTTTATGCTACATATCCCCAGTTCCGAGAACCTCCCATAACAGCTACTTACATAAGTGTGAATATCAGTCGCTTTTTAATAAGCATCACTTTTATAAGCTTCATATTTTAGGTTTAGAGTTCCTTAAAACTTCTCTGAAAAGTTTACCTTGCCATTTTAGAGTTACTGTTATTGTTATGCTTTCGCCACTAGGATACCTTACTATGCTTTGGTACTCAATTGGTTGTTTTCCAGGCATATTATATTGTTCTGCAATTCATTGTCCAACGCTGCTGTACATTTTAAATTATACCCTACATGCCTTTATTTTGCATAGAATTACATTGCTGTGTGCATTTTCCTGTTTTGCATATTATTACCTCATCCTGTATAGCAATTGCTGGGCATATTATGCCGTTATGCATATCATTACATTGCTATGCAGAGTGGCTGCTCTATTCTTTATCCATTACCTCGCCCTACAGTAGACTGCAATGCACAGTCTCTCTGTATGTCAATGCATCCCTCTGCATTTCATTATGATGCCCGTCACATTATTGCATTCCGGTAGAAGCTGTTAGATTGTTATGCACATTATCGCATTGCTTTGCATGCCATGTATCTCCAATACTGAGACATCGAGTTACATGTCTTGACATCTCCCTTTTACGTATTTACACAGCTCTGCATGACATTACATTTCACAACGTGTCATAATACCTCTCTGCAGATTATTACATCCGGCTTCGTGTCATTTGTCATTATCACATCTTGTTACATGTCATGACTTCGCTCTGAGCTCTGGCACATGCCGGGTAACACAATTCACTTCCCGGTACATTCTCTCACTTCTCCAGCTCGTGTTTGTAGTTAATAAATCCTAATATGGAGTGATTTTGCACCTTCATAGCCCGGTGCTCCATGATTGTGAAGGAAATAGATGATCTACAGCCTGGAAAACAAATAACCAGCAGATAATGTGTTGCTATAAAACTGTCATATACGGCACGTCCCCTGCAGGTGCAGGACAACACAGGTGAAGGCGAGTTTATTACAGTAGCTTGTAATTTATTGCTCAGCCAGAGGCGGACCGGTACGTGTACACTCTGTAACACCGGGACCGCAGAACTTTTCTGTACTTCATACCCTTTCCTAGAACAGCCATAACAATATTTGATGTACTGCATCCTTTTGGAGTCCAGATTAAACTATTGTGATAAACAGAATTGGAGACTGGCAATATAGTGGAACTGGCAAGAATTGAGTATAAAGTTGCACTGGGTTTTGTTGACTGTTTATGAGAAATGCTTTATAGTAGTTAGGACTAGAGATGAGCGAGCACCAAAATGCTCGGGTGCTCGTTACTCGGGACGAAACTTTCGCGATGCTCGAGGGTTCGTTTCGAGTAACGAACCCCAATGGGTGACCCGAGCATTTTTGTATATCGCCGATGCTCGCTAAGGTTTTCATTTGTGAAAATCTGGGCAATTCAAGAAAGTGATGGGAACAACACAGAAACGGATAGGGCAGGCGAGGGGCTACATGTTGGGCTGCATCTCAAGTTCCCAGGTCCCACTATTAAGCCCCAATAGCGGCAAGAGTGGGCCCACCCCCTCTCCCAACAACTTTTACTTCTGAAAAGCCCTCATTAGCAATGCATACCTTAGCTAAGCACCACACTACCTCCAACAAAGCACAATCACTGCCTGCATGACACTCCGCTGCCACTTCTCCTGGGTTACATGCTGCCCAACCCCCCCCCCCCACACACACACACACACGACCCAGTGTCCACAGCGCACACCAAACTGTCCCTGCCCAGCCTTCAGCTGCCCTCATGCCACGCCACACTCATGTCTATTTATAAGTGCGTCTGCCATGAGGAGGAACCGCAGGCACACACTGCAGAGGGTTGGCACGGCTAGGCAGCGACCCTCTTTAAAAGATTTTTTTCCCCAAATGTTTTTGCAAAGGCCCACTGCCTATATTCAATCAATATGTCTTCTGTCCCTGCCTAAGCGCTTCTGGCCCTGGAGTATGTCAAAGAACTGCAGAGTGTTGCACTGTGGACTGCAATACAGCGGTGATTTAACAGCCCAGACAGAGCCAGGAAATAATTTTGCGCAAGCCTGCTGTAACACTTAGCTGGCTGGGTGGCATGGCGCGAGGGGGCGCTTTGGGAAACAGTTGGTGGATTATTCGGTCTGGCCCTGCCTCTACCCCTGGCCACCGCACTGGCTCGGCCTGTGCCCACACCCTGACTTGGGCCTCCGCGTCCTCGCCCGCGTCCACGTCCTATAGGCCTACCCCTACCCCTCAGCATGGTGTATTACCAGTAGTGCAGAAACAGAACGCTGTAATTAAATGTGCCGCTTATTGGCCTGTGGTTGGAGGCTCACTTCGCTTACCGAACGCACAGCAGAGCCAGGAAATAATTTTGCGCAAGCCTGCTGTAACACTTAGCTGGCTGCGTATGAATTAGGAGGACAACTACACCCAGCACAGACCCAGAACACTGAGGACACTCACAGGCAGCCCAAATAGATTTTTTTCCCCAAATGTTTTTGCAAAGGCCCACTGCCTATATTCAATCAATATGTCTTCTGTCCCTGCCTAAGCGCTTCTGGCCCTGGAGTATTACTGCAGGGCGCAATGCTCTGCACGGCCGATATAACAAAAAAAAAAATGTGCAACACTGCAAAAAGCAGCCTCCACAGTACTGCACACGGTTAGATGTGGCCCTAAGAAGGACCGTTGGGGTTCTTGAAGCCTAAAATACTCCTAACACTCTCCCTATAGCAGCTCCACCAAGATAGCACTTTCCCTAAAGTCTGTCAGAACGCATCTGTGGCGAGCCGCGGGAGGGGCCGATTTTTACACTTGGGTGACACCTGATCTCGCCAGCCACTCACTGCAGGGGGGTGGTATAGGGCTTGAACGTCGCAGGGGGAAGTTGTAATGCCTTCCCTGTCTTTCTATTGGCCAGAAAAGCGCGCTAACGTCTCAGAGATGAAAGTGAAAGTAACCCGAACATCGCGTGGTACTCGTTACGAGTAACGAGCATCTCGAACACGCTAATACTCGAACGAGTATCAAGCTCGGATGAGTACGTTCGCTCATCTCTAGTTAGGACTCATTTGATCCTTTTTAGGGTAGAGCTTCTCATTTGGAGTTTGCCAAATTCAGAAATTACCCACACAACAATCATGATTCATCTGATTAGTAAACTTGTGAAAAGTTTGGTTCGCTTATTTTGAACCAGAAGTTAGGCAATGTGGGGCATTGGGACAAGTTGGGGTTGGATGTGTTTAAACCAGCCCTCTTGCCCTTATCCCCAGAGGTTAGGAGAAACGACACCCCTTCTCTAAGAGAATTGAAAAAACAGTGCCTTTATACCACCTAACACCTACTAATATGAAAAGCAGACCACTGTTTGTGGCACTACTATCAGGTGCCACCAAGTGGAAATAGTGGTCAGCCCACATCTAGGGTACCCTGAACATAAAGGGCCCGTGACCGATATGATAATACACTGGAAGAGAACATACTATCTTGGTTGAGCAATTGGTTTGAGGGTCCTTACTAGAGATGAGCGAGCACGCTCGTTTAAGGCTGCTACTCGATCAAGTAGCAGTCTTATCGAGTAACTGTGTAGTCGCCTGAGCAGAATGCGGGGGGGCAGCAGCGGGGAGCAGGTGGAAAGTAAGAGAGATCTCTCTCTTCCCCCCGTGCTGCCCCCCGATCGAGTAGCAGCCTTTAACGAATGTGCTCACTCATCTCTAGTCCTGACCTAACAGGAAAAAGTGGGAATTAATACATGAATAAATCCTTCTTTCGGGAAGAGTGGTTTTGTATATTTCTTTGTATTCCTCCGTCTTGAAGCCATCTATTTTAAATGAATATATTAAAAGTTATGTTTTAAGGAATCAAATCAGTGAAGTTCACCAAAACCCTTAAAACTGTTGTATAAAACTGTCTAAGAGCCATAACTGCTCTATATAGGAGCCTTAATGCCCTATTACTCCATGACTGTTATACATAGCTCTTAGACAGTGTTATACACCAGTGTTCAGGACTAGTGTTGAGCGAACTGAACCAGTAGAACCTCGTTTTGGGTAAAACTTTGCTAAAAGCTCAGTTTGAATTTGTACTGAACCAATCTTTTAGCAATGCTCAACCCGAAACAAGGTTCTGCTGGTTCGGTTCGCTCAACACTACATCTGATTATTCATATATGTTGATTGATAATAGTTTATTTGGTCTATATAATAAGTTGTGATTGGAGATCCATTGTTGAAAGTAGCAGCAATTTTCTTGTGAACAGTCTAGAGCTGACGGGGGCTTACTACAGGTCATTCATGTACTGATTGGTTAGTAAGAATAACATGAAAATCGCCTGGATACTATTGGTCCTTCTCACACTGAACATAGCCTGCAGCTGGGCAGTACGATGGTGCCTTGAAACAGCAAGCTCTAGTGTTCAAGCAACATCTGCATGGAGTTCGTGCTGTGGGTATTCTAGTTTCCTCCAAAAAACAAACTAAGATGTTAATCTGCAATTTAGATTGTGAATTCCACTGGGGATAGGGACCAATTATTGCTCAAAATTCACTCAAAAGCCATCTTTTGAGTGATAATTGTTGCATGTAAATGTGTCCATCTTTCACTTTTCTGCCGAATGATGGATTTCAGTTCAGCATGAAATCCATCATTCAGCAGAACAGCTGATAAGATGAACCACACACTGTGTTCTGCCTGGGGAGTGCTGATAACAGCTGATTACATTGTCTCAGCTGTCAACCCCATGGCAGAACAAAGAGGATGTATTCAGAGAACAGCGGGTGGTCTGTTCTCTGAATACAGTTCCGGGTGACTCACATGCTACTAATTGGTACTAATAGCAATTAGTACCAAGTAGTAGTTTATGCAAAAATGATCGCTCAAAAGCCATCTTTCGAGCGATCATCTTTGTGTCTTTAAAGGGGTTTTCCAGTTCTTGAAAATTGCCCCCCTCCTAATCAGCTGCCACTCTGTGCAAAACAGGAATCAGATAACTTTCTGCAGTTGCCTGGTGTGATATTGAAGTAAATGGGAGCTTTACATGCACTACCAAACCACGCCACTGCAAAATGTAAGGAGCTATCTGCTTTATGCTCTGTATAGAGTGTTAGCTGGCTGGGGTCCTGAGCATTGGATCCCTACAATCAGATATTAATGATCTATCATATGGATAGGTCATTAATTTCTAAGACTTCACAATCGGTTGAGCTTTGGGGAGGTGGCACTATCCGGTTCTGAGTCTCCTTGCCTAGCATGTCCTATAGCTGCCATGTGGTCTGCCGCCATTGGTAGTACACCTCTACTGTGTGCCATACTGTGCCACAGCTATCTCTATACTTTAGGAAATATATTTCCCCAGTCCATGAGGGTACTTTCAGTGTACCAACCTCTGCTGTGTGCCATGGTCTTGTAGTGACCCAAAACTGTCACTACATAATGATCTTGATAGTTTTGAGAAATTGCATAAATGTACCTTTAAATTTGTTGTGCACTTAGCTGATATCTGAACATAAAGATGGTGTTTGATAGAATACAGTATAGAGAAAGGAACACAACAGCCCAATCACTCAGCTCCTTTCTCATTAGCCAATGAGCACCAAACTTTTGAGAGTAGCAAAGATTATAACAGTTCTTGTCACCTTCTAGAAGTTTCAATCTGCAATCTGGATTAGGGGAGAGTATAGTGTAAGCAGTCAGGCTGGTTTAGGGAACAAAAGTCTTTTGGATTAAAGGGGTTGTCTCGCGGCAGCAAGTGGGGTTATACACTTCTGTATGGCCATATTAATGCACTTTGTAATGTACATCGTGCATTAAATATGAGCCATACAGAAGTTATTCACTTACCTGCTCCGTTGCTAGCATCCCCGTCGCCATGGATCCATCTAATTCTGATGTCTTCTTGCTTTTTTAGACGCGCTTGCGCTGTGCGGTCTTCTCCCCTTCTCCTAGGTCCAGGCACGAGCGGCGTTTTGGCTCCGCTCCCTTCTACGCGTCATCGCGTAGCTCCGCCCCGTCACGTGTGCCGATTCCAGCCAATCAGGAGGCTGGAATCGGCAATGGATCGCACAGAGCCCACGGTGCACCATGGGAAAGGACCCGCGGTGCATCGTGGGTGAAGATCCCGGCGGCCATCTTGGTGAAGGAAGAAGAAAGAAGAAGGAAGACGTCGCAGAGCGGGGATTCGGGTAAGTAATATGTATTTTTTTTTTTTAACACATCCCTTGTGGTTGTCCTGCGCCGAACGGGGGGCCTATGGGGAAAAAAAACCTATTTCGGCGCGAGACAACCCCTTTAAGTTCTTGCAGGAGAAATGGTATACAGGACAGCTGTGATTTTTCAGTCCATGGTGAAATCCCACATCAGTAATATGGAGCTACAGCCAGGCTACATATTCCAGGGTCATGGTAAAAAAAAACTATAAAAGTAGAATGGAGCAGAATGGGAAGAACTTCCTTAGCCACCATCTTCAGGACTGACATTGGATCACAAAGTTTTGTGCCTTCAGTGATTTGATGTTATACCATTGTGCTTATGGCTCAAGTAAATGTGAGTTATGGTGTTACCCTCATCCCAACCCTCTGGACTCTCCTTTTCTCAGTACACATTACACTGCACTACATCAATATACCAGGGAGCAGAGACTAGCCATTCACCATAACCCCCACCTTTCACTGTAGTGTAGCCATTTGGGGAGTGCTTCATTTCACTATTGTGTGGCTAAACGCCATCAGCCCAAACCATCACCACCATTCTGGCTTACTACACTCTGCCCTCGTTGTCTACACTCCTACTGATAGATCTATCTAGTCCACAACTGCTACTTCAGAGTACTAGCTGTTACTGGATTCCATGCTCTGATCCAGTTATCTACACTTGTGCTGATATGCTAAGCTAGCCCATAAATTTTACACCGACCCCTGTGATCCTCCATATTTGGTCAAGTTGTCTTTACTTTCTAACTTTGAAGCCTTGCCAATCTACAAATGCCATTTTCAAGCTTTTCGCCATCAGTCTTCCCATTAGCTCCCAACCTATTATCCTATCCACCCCTGTGCCCACTCCAGGGAAGCTGGATGTTGAAGTGAGATTTTTTGACACTGTCCTCCAGATCTTCACTTCTCTCTAGATACATTTCATATTGGCTAAGCATGCGGTATAGTGTGACATAGTTAATTAAATCATATTCATATGTTATAATGCTAGGAGGCTAAACAAAGTAGAATCGAACCAAATGAATATCACACGGGTAATAATACAGGATGGACCTGATAGGGGCCAAGAGGGGCTGAAGGAGTTAATATATGTTGCTTATCTAAATGAATATATTGCAAATATATTTTCATGTGTAACAGAACTCATGACTATTGAGAAACAGGCCTGCAGACTGACCTAGTGGAATCAGGAAGTTCACCATAGCAGATGTTCATAAATGTAGCAAGAGATGGCCTAACCACAAAAGAGAATTATCAGCAATTTCTTAAAGATGTGTTTGTCTCAGTCATATATCACAAGTCTAAATGTCAAGTCATAAGCTTATTGTCAGATGTATGTAAAATCACGAGTTTTTCCCTGTTTAGCCACGAGTCCCATCCTGTGAGAGGGGCTGGCTATAAAAGCTAAGAGATACAGACAATAAACTCAGAGTTCATTGCTTTTAACCATATACTGTGTATGGCTCAATACTTTGACTCTCAAGAGCGCTCCTAGTAGGTCAATTTGGAAGCGGACAACATCACTGACCAGTCTGTTTGTGCAGACTAACCCTCGACAGTTTTTGGCGTCCAACTAGGGGGCGGGGCTTATCTTTACGGGACATCGCAACCAGTAGACTGAAACAAACTCCTGGCCCGTTGACGTGGATACTGGATCCTGAGACCCCAGACTGAAAACACCAGTGTAAAGGTAAGAGCTTGTCTTACTATTATACAGTCTGGATTCTTTAGATCTCTGTGTGTCTCTAACGGACTAGAGGTTAGTTGTTGCCTGTTTCCTATATTTTCTGCCCCGTCCATATTTTAGAGTGAATAAGTTCATTTAACTGTCCTAGACGGAAGAACTCACTCATTGGGACTTAAAGAGTCATGTTGTCTGTATTGGAGATTGAAATAATTGTCATTGTTATAGTCTCATTTCTGGCAGTCATATTGTTACTCTGGATCTGTTATAATATTACTAAAAGTTCCCTAAGAGGCGAAGTCTGGTCTCCCCTGAATCCTAGTGTTTGAGGTTGACCACGTTTTAGTTCTGTAAATCTATTCCGGGACAGGGAACTGTGTGTTCCCAGATAATCTCAGTGATTATCTTAGTTTACTGTGTGAAATATACGTCCTGTATACTTAGTGAAGAATAGTTGGAAGTGGTCAAGATGGGGTCTGAACAATCTAAGATATATCAGACTCCTATTGAAATAATTAAAGATAGAGAAGGGGAGGACATTTGCAGACAAGCCTATAAAGTTTACAAACGTATAGGCCTCAAGAAGGCGGGAACATTCAATTATGAATTTTGGTCACAATATGAGGATAAGCATAGAAAGGAAATAAGAAATAAGGGTTTGGAAAAGGGCATGAAGGCCATTCTGGACTGCTCTAAAACAGCAGAAGACGAACACTGGGACTCCGAGTCCCGAGGCGAGGGCATTTTAGTTTATTGTCCTATGGCCCGGCCACCAATAGACGTTCCCATGGAAACCCCTACGGTTCCATTAGTCCCTCCTGTCGTCCCGGCCGCTCCACCAATGTCTCCTAATAATCCCTTTAATTCTCTGTATCCCAATTTGCCGCCCCTGCCTCCTACGTATCCACAGGCTACTGCCCAGATGGATACACCTCCCTACAGCCCTCAATCAGGATCCCCGGGCCCTGAAGTAAATAGAGGTCCGGCTTGGGACTGTCCACGTTGTGGTCAACAGAATGCCTGTTTTAGAGAACTCTGTACGGTATGTGGGACTCCACGTCCCAGGGATCAGTGTAGACAACCGGTTCCCTTGTTCCCAGTTACAACCTCCACTACCCATTATAGAGAACCAAACAGACCGAGTCCACCATTGGGCACGGTCAGACAAGAGGACACCGACAGACCATCGTCTTCTAATGACAGACCCACGGACACACATAGACCAACTCCCGGGTCTACAGTCACTACATGGCGACCCTGGAGCGCCACAGACCAGATGGCACTGTGTCAGCAACTGCCCGATCCCCAGACAGAGCCAGCAGCTTTCCATAGAAAGTTGGAAGTCATACAGAAAAACTACTCTGCCACTTGGACAGATATGGAATGTCTTATGAATGTAAAATGTCCTCTGGGCCTTTACAATAGTATTGCTCAATTTTGTGGTCTTGAAGATCGCCCAGATGACCCCCAGACATTACTTAGTGGTACTCAATATGTGGACAAGGTTAAGGCCTGGTTTAAGGATAAAGCCCAAGAGAGACGTACAGCCCTAACCCAGTGTAGACAGAACAAGGGCGAGTCTATTGAATGTTACTTTGGCCATTTAGAGGAAGTAGGCAGAGATCTGGGTTTATATGATTGTCCAAAAGCCATACGTAATGCTGCTTTTTGTGAAGCCTTTATGCAAGGAATAGATAAGCGCCTGTCTGACCGCGTTAAAGCATGTACCCCCGATTGGCGACAGGCCAAACCGCGTGATCTATATAAGAAAGCTGTAGGATTTGTCATGGACACAGAAGACCACGCAAAGGGTGTTATGGTTAAACATTACACCATGGAGGGGGACACAGTCCGACTTAACGACCCCAGGCGGGAGACCCGTAAGTGTTATAACTGCGGGAAGACTGGACACTTGGCCCGTAATTGTAGGGCCCCTAAACGCCCTAGACAGAACATGTCAGACGAAAGGGGGCAACAGGGAAGTACGGCCAATACCACATCATCCCGCCCACAGGGAAACAACGGGTATACCAATTACCAATGAAGGTCTGGCACTCCTTCCCCCGTGTCCCTTATAGTTACTGACACACGTGGGCCACAAATTTTTCAGCCTCTAAAAATCCAGGGGAAGGAGGTGCCCTTTTTAATTGACACAGGGGCCACTAAATCATGTGTCAGTACCTCACAAGTCAATGACCTTAGTATTCCCCTCTCAGACTCCATAGCCATAGCCGTTGGAGTGTCCGGTGAACCAACACCCATGCGTGAGACCGAGCCCATAGAAGTCTCCTTTCAAGGGTCACGAGTCCTCACTCGCTTCCTGGTGTCACCTGCTGGGGATTGCATCATGGGAACCGATGTGATGGGACCCCTGGGGTGCTGTATTCAGCTCCATCCTTCCGGTGAGGCTCATGTCAGTACCTCTGCGGCCGACCACCAGGTATTCTGTCTCATGGCAGCAGACTTGGTCACTCCGCCTCCTTCTTGTACTGTATATGTGTTGACCCCAGAAGATACACAGGTTCTCTCAGCAGTGCCAGAGACCCTATGGGCAAAAGGGAAGACAGACTTGGGCCATCTCCACGTACCCCCAGTCATGGTATATCTCAAAGATGGGGAAAAAGCCCCCATGATTCGCCAGTATCCCCTAGCCATGGCACAGGAAGATGCAATAGCCTCCACTATTACAGAGTTATGTGCCTTGAATGCTTTAAAACCTTGCGTCTCACCCGCTAACACACCACTCTTCCCGGTTAAAAAGAAAGGCAAGAAAGGCGAACCTGATACCTACCGGATGGTTCACGATCTAAGAGAAATTAATAAGGTGACCATCCTAGAAACACCTTTGGTCCCCAACCCCTACACTCTGTTGTCCACCATACCCTCCGGAACCTGTTGGTACACTCTGGTCGATCTCGCCAATGCATTCATGTCCGTCCCGCTACACCCCGATTGCCAGTACCTGTTTGCCTTCACGTTCCGAGGAAAACAGTACTGTTCTACCACAAGGGGCGCAAAACAGCCCAAATCAATTCACCCGATGTATGAGGCTTGTACTTGATGCATGGACGGTCCCACCAGGTGTGGCCCTGCTTCAGTATGTTGATGATCTCCTACTCTGTGCACCGGACAGACCTGCCTGCGTTGCGGCCTCACTCAGCCTCCTTTGTTTTCTTGCAGACAGCGGGTGTAAAGCCAGTAAAGACAAATTACAGTTTTGCAAATCTCATGTTGTGTTTCTTGGTCACTGCCTAGGTCCTGGTACAAAACACCTCACGCCAGAACGTACCAAGGTGGTGGAGGACATGCCACTCCCCGCCTCCCATGCTCAGTTGCGGACATTTCTGGGGTTAGTGTCATATTGTCGGCCATGGATTCGCTCTGCCTCCATGACCATGCAGCCTCTGTACGACTGCCTGAGTTCTAAGCCATTTGCTTTGTCTCCGGAAGCCGAGTCAGCTTTTCATCAGCTGAAAATACAGATCACCAGCGCTCCGGCACTGGGTCTGCCAGACTATAATAAACCCTTCCAGATGTTCGTGACTGAGATGGCGGGACATGCTACTGCCGTCCTCACACAAGAGCATGGTGACAAAAAGCGCCCTGTAGCATACTACAGTGCACATCTTGACGCAGTAGCCAGGGGTTCACCCTCCTGTGTACGAGCAGTTCTGGCTTTACAAGCACTACTTGAGAAAGCTTCTGAGGTGGTCCTAGACTACCCTCTTGTGGTCCTCACGCCCCATGACGTACATGGAATTCTGACACAGGTGAGCCGTAGACATCTGTCTCTTGCTAGACAGGTCAAAATGGAACTTGCAGTACACTCTTCATCCAATGTCTCATTTCAACGTTGCACAACTTTGAATCCGGCCACCTTACTGCCATTAGGTGACACTGATTCAAATGGGGGAGTAAGCACAGGGGATCAACTTTTTGTCAATTCCCTAGGCGAAGAGGAAGCTTTTGACACCGAGCACCAGCATGACTGTGCTGCTCTGATGGAACAGGAGACAGCTGGATTTGCTCATGTCACAGATAAGCCACTCCTGAACCCCCACCTTGAAATGTTTGTGGATGGATCACGATACCAGAATGAGATGGGCAGATTTGTGACAGGGTTTGCTGTAGTATCAATGAATGAAGTACTGATAGGCCGCGCCTTGCCCCCACATATGTCAGCACAGGAAGCGGAGCTGTGCGCTCTGACCGAGGCCTGTAAGCTCGCCCGGGGAGTCACCGCTAATATCTATACGGACTCCAGGTACGCGTTTGGCGTTGCGCATGACTATGGGCCGATTTGGCGCGCGCGGAGCTTCCTAACAGCTCAAGGCAGACCGATAAAGAATGGTGAGGCAGTAAGTAGTTTAATGTCAGCTATCATGCTCCCGAAGCAGGTAGCCATAATAAAGGTAAAGGCACACACCCAAGGGGACTCCTTGGAAAGCAGAGGCAATGAGAAGGCAGACGGAGCAGCTAAGGCTGCAGCCCTGCTGGACTGGAGGGCACCCGTGTGCAGAGTTCAGACCAGGTCCTGCCCAGCGGAGGAGGATCCTGATCCCCCTGCCAAGGACAAGACCCTCTCTGTCCCACCACAGAAGGAGGTGGACCTACTCCCCTCAGGGCAAGAGCAGGAGCGCTGGGCAAGTGCAGGGGCAGTAAAAGGAAATGAAGGTTGGATGATGGGTTCCCGTATGTGTTTACCTGCGGCTGCCTATTCTAGTATGGCCCTTTTGGCTCATGGAAAGGTGCACGCTTCTCGTAATGCCATGGTAGCCCTGGTGGAGAAAATGTGGTACGCTCCGGGATTTGACAGGATGGCAAAGGCATACGTCAAGGCTTGTGAAATCTGTGCACTACACAACCCCGGTCAAGTAGTAAAGACCCCTCGGAAGTGCACTCCGCGACCTTTGTACCCCTTCCAGAGACTACAGATAGATTACATCCAGCTGCCCAGGTCAGGAAGGTATGAGTATGTCCTGGTATGCGTTGACCTCTTTTCTGGGTGGGCTGAGGCCTACCCAGTCCCGAAGGCCACTGCCCAGGCCACTGCAAAAAAACTTGTGTCAGAGTTAGTGTGCAGATTTGGGGTACCAGAGACCATTGAGAGCGACCGTGGTACTCACTTCACTGGTGAGGTAATGAAGGAAGTCATGTCCGCCTTAGGAGTAGAGCAGGCGTTTCACACCCCCTATCATCCGCAGAGCTCCGGAAAAGTGGAAAGACTCAATGGCACCCTCAAACTTAAGATACAGAAAGCCATGGTTGAAACAGGAAAACCTTGGCCCGAGTGCCTACCTCTGGCCCTCTACTCAGTACGGACCACGCCAAATAGGAAAACAGGACTGTCTCCTTATGAGATTCTCTTTGGCTCCGTGCCTAGGTTAGGACTGTATCACCCACAAGCTCTATCCCTGGGTCATGATAAAGTTACTTCCTTTGTGCAGGACTTATGCCAAAAGCTAAAAATAACGCACGACCTAGTTTTCTCTTCTATTCCAGACCCTGATAGTTTGGAAGGATCCCACTCTCTGCAACCTGGAGATTGGGTGGTGGTAAAGAGACACGTCAGAAAGACTTTGGAACCTCGCTTTGACGGACCATACCAAGTACTGTTAACCACTCCCACCTCGGTCAAGCTAGAAGGCAAACCCACTTGGATCCATGCCTCACACTGCAAGAAAGTTCCAACGCCTCAGCACCACGAGGGGGGTGGAGAATAAGCCCAACCCAGGGTGGGGGAGGGGGATGGCAACCTGGACACCAGCATTGATAGTCTGGATAGGTGTATTATTTACCCTTTGTTTTCTTGGACTACTCTCTTTTCGGGACAATTCCTCACCAACTGTCGATGTAAGAAGAAGATGGACTGTTTGGGCGGAAGGACACCCCAACATGTGGGAATACTTTGCAAAAGACGTACTGAATATCTCCCACATGTGCATGCCCAACCTTCGGAGTGGGGAAGATATTTTACGGACTTGCTTACTGTCTATCCCCACTCCAATAAAGACACTTCGCGATATATATTCAATAGTGCATAACGATAGTGATGTGGAGGAGAGCAATGTTATTCAGGAAAATACCTTTCTTAATGTATATGAATATTGTCCCCATTGTGATGCGGTCGAACATACACTTTGGTCAAATATGACTCGTTTCCGGGTCAGGAATGTCGCTCCGGCTGAGGTATGCTATAACTTCACGTGTAATAAAGAACATATGGGAGGTTGTGCGCAGAGAACCAGGGTGACTAGTGATTCCCAGAGACTCTGTAATCGCACAGTCGAGCAATGTAGAAAGGTACACACTCCTATGCTCTGCAACCACACAGTCCGAAGCCCCAGCCATTTTAGGCACGTCAAATTACCATTATGCTGGGTCCTGTCCTGCGGTAACCTGACTTACACATATATTCCAGCTAACCTGACCGGAGGTCCCTGCTCCCTAGCTAGATTAAGCATACTAATGTACCAAAAACCTAGCAGCCCACAACTCACCAACAGACAAAAGAGGGAGGTAGAAGGACTGGATAGCAACTGTGAAGGACCACCCACTCTACTTAGCTACTCAGAACATACGGCACTGGCAGTCAGTATTGTGGGTGTTCCCGGGTTGGCACAATATAACACAAGAGTAATCAATGGATTAGCATGCGATATGGTAAAGGGCCTGAATGCTACATCACAGGCCTTGGACCTCCTCCTACTAGACATACAAGGAGTCAGGAAAGCAGCTTTACAAAATAGAGCCGCCATAGATTACCTGTTGCTCGCAGTAAACCACGGATGTGAGGAATTTGAGGGGATGTGTTGTTTCAACCTCTCTGATCACTCAGAATCCATTCACCAAAAGATCAATACCTTGGGAAAAATAGCTACTAGCATAAAACAGGATAAAGACCAGGGATGGTTTAGTTTTCTTAACCCTGCAAATTGGTTCTCTGGTCTGGGAGGATGGTTCATGGGAATCCTACAAAGTATAGTACAGATAATTGTCATGCTGTTGTGTATATATATATAGTAATCAAAGTCATAATCTCTTGTGTGGGCAAATGTACGGCAAAAGCCTTTACAGCCCCTGTGTAGGCCGACCCCTGCTGGAGGTAGGCAGAACATACGGCGGTTCCTTCCAGTCTTGTCACTAGGTAGTGTAGGGTCAGGGTAAGGCGACCTGGACGTGTTCACCATTAGGACTATCTCCAGGAGGGACATTGGTGTGGGTGAAGATTAGGGAGTCCCACGCCGTGCGTACCTGTGCACGCTACTAGTATTGTAACATCATACTAGAGACGCCTTATAGGGACTAGTCGACCAATAGGACCTACCTCGACTATGACTTTTCAAAGTAGAACTAGACCCTGCGTGTGTCTTCCTGATGTCCAAAATGGGGGAATGATAGGGGCCAAGAGGGGCTGAAGGAGTTAATATATGTTGCTTATCTAAATGAATATATTGCAAATATATTTTCATGTGTAACAGAACTCATGACTGCAGACTGACCTAGTGGAATCAGGAAGTTCACCATAGCAAATGTTCATAAATGTAGCAAGAGATGGCCTAACCACAAAAGAGAATTATCAGCAATTTCTTAAAGATGTGTTTGTCTCAGTCATATATCACAAGTCTAAATATCAAGTCATAAGCTTATTGTCAGATGTATGTAAAATCACGAGTTTTTCCCTGTTTAGCCACGAGTCCCATCCTGTGAGAGGGGCTGGCTATAAAAGCTAAGAGATACAGACAATAAACTCAGAGTTCATTGCTTTTAACCATATACTGTGTATGGCTCAATACTTTGACTCTCAAGAGCGCTCCTACGTAGGTCAATTTGGAAGCGGACAACATCACTGACCAGTCTGTTTGTGCAGACTAACCCTCGACAGACCACGGAAAAGTAGCCCAGCACCACACTCTTATGGAAGCCGCCTAGAAGAAACATAGCAACCAAGGATAGCACAGCTTTCATTTCTTACACTACTTAGGAGAAATGAAAGCTAAGCTGTGATTGGTTTCTATAAGCAAAAATGATCTTTCAGAAGAGTGTGGTGACCCAGCCTGTACTCCCATTGGGTGAATACATGCAAAGCTCTTGATCATTCTCAATGTACTTATGACCATTGCATGGCCGTTAAAGAGGCATAAAACCATAATATGAGAAATGCACAAGAGCTGTTTTATACTGTGAATTTCCTGAAAATCCATGGTATATTTGTATGCAAAATTATGATTTGAATAGCGGACATAAGATTATCATGAATATAAAAGAAGGCCATAGATGAAATGGCTGTGTGATTTTACAGCAGGTATGAGCAGGGCAGGCAGATCTGAAAGGGAAAAACCTTTGTCAGAACAAAAGAAATCTATTGAATTGAGCTTGCTGTACTTGGTATTATCAAAGGAAAGTATAAAGGAATGGACAGGGCTTCACTCACTAAGCTGCGCTCTTGTATTATCGCAGCAGCTAAAGTATAAATGAGTTTAGACCCTTGGCGAGATGGACGTCACCCACCACTGGCAGGACCTCGGGAACTTTACCGGGAACAGCCGTGGAAGATGGAGTTGACATGTTCACGTAAAATATATTGTACTTTCCTTAATTATAAAATTTTATTGCATCTATGTTTCCATGGGGATGGCGGCTGGTGTTCTGATGACCTCTCTGCAGAATGTAGAAGTTTAGTTAGAGATCTATAATTCTAAAATGTGCTCATTACTCAACAAAAACAAGAACGTTTCTCTGTTCTGCATAGGAATAAGCTTTAATAACGCAGACTCTGAATTACCTGCCTCCCACCATAAATGTTTGAGCATACTCCCGAATCATATTACAGGGTGGAAAAATAAGTATCACAAAAGATGTTTGCATATTATATATGTTGTGGAGAGGCAGACACGAACACTAGAGGACCAATACTTTCCAACAGGCCGTCAAAAAACACTCATCAAATCTATCTAGCCAAGGGGTACACAACCTTTAGTGGTATGAGGGCCACATTGTCATGTAGAACCTTTCCCAAGGGCCGTCATAAAACTTAAAGGGGTATTTTCCATCGGAGACCTTTACGGCCATCAAAAGTATATAGTGCCATAAATATCTGATGGTGATGAAGGTTCCACTTCTAGGACTCCGACCAATCAGGTAAATGAGGGTCACATTTTTTTTCCTAATTAGCACACTAGAGAGGAGGAGACTATAAAGTTAGAAGAAGAGTAAGTGAACCCATTGGAATTACTTGGGTTTCTGCATTGATTATTATTAAAATGTGGTCTGATTGTTATCTGAGTCACAATTATAGACACACACTATTTAACTAAACAAATAACATACGGTTGTACCAATCGGGCGAATGAGCATGTTGTTTATTGAGCACACTGAATAAACATCCAAACTGCAGGGAGGAAAATTAAGTGAACCTCTGTGTTAATGACTTGGTGTTTCAGTTACAGAAATAAAGTTGGAAATGTGGATTTCACAGCTGTTTTGTCCATTAAATAAAGTCACACAAACTTGGTTACTGACAAATCTATTCTTCTAAAGAAAGACTGGTTAGTGGGAACCATGCCTCGATGCAATCAAATTTCACAAGACCTTATAAGACGTGTTATAGACATGCATGAAGTTTGAAAATGTTATAAAAAAGATCTGGGTGTACATTAATCCATGATTTGACAAATTATCTACAATTGGAGAACATTTCGGACTGTTGCTACTCTCCCCAGGAGTGGATGTCCTGTTAAGATCACTCAAATAGCAAAAAAGACAATCCTGAAAGAGGTGAGAAAGACCAACAAAAGACCCTACAAACTGTAAAAACATATATAAACTATGAGAAAGACACCGAACAAAAATGGTGTTGATGGGAGGACACCATGAAGGAAGCTACTGCCGTCCAAAAAAGATGATAGCCCGTCTCCAGTTGGTTGGATACCATCAAGATATTCCCCAACACTTCTGATAAATTATTCTATAGACAGATGAGATAAGAGTGAAACTTTTTATCACAAATGCACAACATTATGGAGGTAAAAGAAGACTGCACACCAACACCAAAACCTCATCCCAACTGTGATGAGGAAGCATTGTGGTTTGGTGCTACTTTGTTGTTGCAAGGCCTGGATGGGATATCCCTTACACATAAGCCAATTTCTCTGATGGATTGTAGTTCACTAGTAAAATTCAATTTATTTATTCATTAGCTCAATCTTTTACTTGATTTTCAGTGGAAATGTGGACGTAGAAACGGTATTTTCTCTTTAAGAAGTCAGTGGGCCCCTTATCTACTGGCCCCTGTGCAGCTGCATAGGTTGCATATATGGCAATTCTTTCCCTGATTTGCTAAAGTTTTTTTATTGCTTTAATGTAGTAAATCACAAAGTGAAATGACACAACTGTTTTGTAAATGAAGAAAAATCCAACTGATTATAATTATAGAGAGCAGCATAGATAACCTCAGCACAGATGGCTGACCCAGGAATTAAAGTCATCATTGTCACAGATATAACGTCTTTCCTGCTTGAATATTGAATACATATTAAACTTTGTAAAATGTTCTACATGATTATTTGATGTACAATTCACTGATCTTTACAAGTTTGCATCAATGACAAGTTATTCAGTTTAAGCAGGATAAAGTATTTGGAATGCCTATCTGACTGGGCCATTCTGGACAGAATCTGGTGTTGTACTGTTTTACCGGATTGCTGCTAACTCCATTAGGGTGGTGTCACATACAGCGTTATTTTTAAAATCACCACTGCAGTAGCATATATAAATAGGAAAAGCAGGAAGTGTCAGGCTATTGTGTTACTTACTGACCAGAGTGATAACTGCAAGACTTCAGGATTTTCTTTTTTCTATAGATAACATGATATATTAGTAGTACACACCAGAGCCGCTGTTTGGTGTCCACATACCAGGATTAACAACTGGAGGTAATTTCCAATAGAAGGCACCATTTCCTAATTAATCAACAATGTGTAGTTTGTTTAATAAACAATTATGTAGATCATATAGAAATATTAAGTGTAGATTCTCTTGGATTGCTTTTATAAATGTGGGGGTGGTAGAGGAGTTGTCGGTACGTTATTTACATGTATTATTAGGACCTAGTGAAGTGGTAATGTGCTTCTATATTCTGTGTTTGTGGCTAAGGAACGTCCCTCCGATGCTTGACATGCACTTGCTCAGATGATAAAAAATATTTGAAGGTTATCAGTAGTTTAATGTTGCGAAACAGATACCTGACAAAGGGAACAACTGGCCTCAAGCTCTCAGAGACAGGTAGAATACAGATTAGACTGACCACACAGCCGGCCGGAAAGGTATTCTGCCGTCTCCATTTCTTTACTTTAAGTGGTCAGAGTTTAATGCATTACGTTCGTAGATTTGTTTTCCTTTTTAGCCTGATGAGCTTTCAAAATCAGCTGAATAGGCTACAGAGTGAATGCATCTATGGGATTATATACACATTTGTACATTCGGCTTCATTCACTTATAAAATGATAAAGCTGAAGAGATAGTTTTATCAATATTCCCAAAAGGAGATAAATCTATGTATCCACAAAATTATAGAAAACCTGTCGGGGGATATAATCAGCAGGGCTGGCTATATAGCTGTACAGCTACAACCCCGTTGACTCTATCCTTTGTTTTTTAATACTCACCTTCCTTTTCATAGAGAGGGCATTGTTACTTTGATGAGAGCACTATTATCTTTGCAAGGGCACTATTAGAGACACAAAGGGGCATTATTATAATGATTGGGACACAAGGGGTCTTTATTACTCTAGGGAGCTACAGAGGAGACATTATAACTGAGGGGGCACTATAATTAAGTGTAGCCATAAAGAAGGCATTATAATTGTGGCCACAGAGGAAACATTATTACCTAGTGGCCAAGAAAAAGAAAGAAACATTTTTTTTCAGAGGGATGAATGTGGCGCAACCTTCAGACATAAATTACCGAACTTGGATAATTGCCAAAATTGAAACCTTCTTTCCTCTAGACGTAAAGGATGCCCCTTGTTACAGTCACAGTCCTGGGTATAAACAGATCATGGGAGAGATCTCTGTATTGTCCGCTAATAAATTTATACATAGTTATTAGGTCGCCTCTCAGCCATCTTTTTTCTAAACTAAGTAACCTCAACTTTGATGACCTCTCTGGGTATTGTAGTCTGCCCATTCCATTTATTACTTTAGTTGCCCACCTTGGTACCTACTCAAGCTTTGATATGTCCTTCTTGAGTATTGCAGCCTAAAACTGTCCACAATATTCCATGTGTGGTTTGACCAGTGACTTGTAAAGAGGAAGAACAATGTTCTCATCTTGTGCCCCTAGACCTCTTTTGTTGCACCCCATGATCCTATTCGCCTTGGCAGCAGCCACCTGACACTGGTTGCTCCAGTTAAGTTTACTGAAATCCTCAAGTCCTTTCCCATGTCAGTGTTTCCCATTTAGTATGTATTGGTGACATGTATTTCCTCTGCCCATGTACATAACCTTACGCTTATCAGTGTTAAACCTCATTTGTATATTATTATAAAAATATTTGCTACATGTGAATTATGTGTTGATACCATTACAATTGTAGTACCGTAACTATTAACATTCAACCCTGTCTTGCATTGTTCAAACAACTTTATGTCAACGGAGGCTGGAATACTTTAACAGAGATCCCAGTTTCAGCTTCTATTGTATAAGGAAAAAATGCTCTGTAATAGGAAATAAGCCCATCGGCTAAATGTATTTTCACAGATTCACTTATGCCTACTTTCTGCCCCCTGTGTAGAAAACATTAGCATTTTCGTTTCTTCCAGCATATATTTCACTAGCCAGAGACTGTTCATTATCAGTGGGAAGGAGAAATTATTTCTGCTTCAAGTTTAGGTTAAATTTAAAAATGACTTTAAAAAATTCACTTGCTTATTAGAGATGAGCGAGCACACTTGTCCGAGCTTGATGGTCGTTCGAGTATTAGGGTGCTCGAGATGCTCGTTACTCGAGGCGAGCACCACGCGGTACTCGAGTCAATTCCATTGCCTTCCCCGCATGTTTAGCGCCATTTTCTAGCCAATAGACATGCGGGGAAGGCATTACAACTTCCTCCTGTGATGTGCCAGCCCTATCCCACCCCCCTGCAGCGAGTGGCTAGTGAGATCAAGTGACCGCCGAGTACTTAAAGCCTGTTTGCAGCCTTTCAGTAATACTTTTTTCTGGCTGCAGTGCCGTACAATCCCGCTCTCACCAGGAAAGTGCACTCAAATTATTCCTAGCCTGCTGCGAACTACCTCATTTATACCGTTCTCTGTCTGCAGTGAATTAGACGCAGAGTGTTGGGGCAACAGCCACCTCTATAGTGAAAGTAATATACACTATACAGTCCGTATCCTCCGTGCAAAAACCCCAAAGCTCCTTCTTAGGGATACATCTGACCGTGTGCATTTTACCTGGGGCCTGCTGGGAGTAGTAGTAGTGCTTCAATTTTTGTATTACGCAGCTAGGCCTGTTTGCAGCCTTTTAGTAATACTTTTTTCTGACTGCAGTGCCTTACAATACCGCTCTCACCAGGAAAGTGCACTCAAATTATTGCTAGCATGCTGCAAACTACCTCATTTATACCGTTCTCTGTCTGCAGTGAATTAGACAGCGGTCTCACCGCTAAACAGTACTCCACACAGCATCTATTATATACAAGTCTCTGCGAGTAGTAAATTACCCCTAGGTATCAGCGTAAGACAGCGGGTAACTTTTTTCAAGTCACAGCATAGAGCCTCCGCTATCTACAAGTCTCTGTGTGCGGTGAATTAAGCCACAGTTGTCAGTGCTGTATAGTGGGGTAATTTATTTGGGCCCTGCTCTATTCTTAATCCGCCATGATGAGGAGTAGGGGTAAGGGTCAAGGACGTGGACGCGGACGTCCAAGTGAGGGTGTGGGCACAGGCCGAGTTCCTGGTCCAGGTGAATCACAGCCGGCTGCTGCGGGATTAGGAGAGAGGCAAGTTTCTGGGGTCCCCAGCTTCATATCCCAATTTATGGGTCCGCGTGGTAGACCTTTATTACAAACAGAGCAGTGTCAGCAGGTCCTGTCGTGGATGGCAGAAAATGCATTAAGCAATGTATCGACCACCCAGTCTTCTACGCAGTCCACTACTCCCGGCTTAGGGACTGCAACTCTGAATCCTCTGGCTGCTGCTGCTCCTCCTTCCTCCCAGCCTCCTTACTCCATGAAAATGACATATTCTGATGAGCAGGCAAACTCCCAGGAACTGTTCTCGGATCCCTGCCATGAGTGGAAAAAACTGGTTCCTCTCTCACCTGAGGAGTTTGTCGTGACCGATGCCCAACCTTTGGAGAGTTCCCGGAGTCCGGGTGATGAGGCTGGGGACTTCCGGCAACTGTCTCAAGAGCTTTTTGTGGGTGAGGAGGAGGATGATGATGATGAGACACAGTTGTCTGTCAGTGAGGTAGTAGTAAGGGCAGTAAGTCCGAGGGAGGAGCGCACAGAGGATTCGGAGGAAGAGCAGCTGGATGATGAGGTGACTGACCCACCTGGTTTGCTAAGTCTACTGAGGACAGAGCTTCAGAGGGGGAGGCAAGTGCAGCAGCAGGACAGGTTGGAAGAGGCAGTGGCAAGAGCGAAGAATCCCCCAACTGTTTCCCAAAGCACCCCTGTAGGTGATATCCACCACATCTATATTTTCGGGACAATGGACATACATTTCATGTCTAGTGGATAGGGGACCTGTTTTTATAAATGTAGGCATTCCATTTTGTTTGCTCTTCTACAAATATAGATATATTCTTTGTGTATCCAATATATTCACTTCCTCATATGTAAATATAATGAAACTTTCCATTCTCTAAACTCCTATAGATGTAAGCAGAAGCTAGCATTTAACATTTAGCAAGAACGCTCTTTTACTAGCATCGTAGTCCGCTTTATGCCCACGATTGCTGAGGGTGTGGGCAGAGGACGAGGTCCTCGGCGGAGTGAAAGTCTGCCATGTTTGGGCACTGTAATTGCTTCATGTTTAATACTTTCCTTGGGTTCCTTTGGCTCACCTATGCTGTGAGTGCACAAAGACTTCCCATAGCGGTGTTTTACCTGTCTGACACAAATACACTGACTGACTAGGGTAGAAATGTGGGCCGAGGTCCTTGGGGGGTGAAACTCTGCAATGTTTGGGCACTCTGATTTCCTAATGTGTAATACCATGCTTGAGTTCCTTTGGCTCGCCTATGCTGTGAGTGCACAAAGACTTCCCATTGCGGTGTTTTACCTGTCTGGCACAAATACACTGACTGACTAGGGTAAAATGTGGGCCGAGGTCCTTGGCGGAGTGAAACTCTGCCATGTTTTGGCTCTCTGATTTCTTCTTGTGTAATACCATCTTTGTGCACCGACAGCATAGGCAAGTCCAAGGAACTCAAAGACTTTCCATTGCGGTGTTGAGCTATCTAACACCTACACAGAACGAATTGTGTGGGGAGACATGGATTTCCCATTGTTATGCAACTCGCGGCACCTTGGGTCACACAAGATGGAGGCTGGGACTGAGCCTGACCCAGGGCCCGCTCACGTGCTTCCCACACAGAGTATTGCTTCATTGCGGAGATGTGTAGAAGTGCTGGCACTTGAGTCCCCTTTATGCCCAGGTTTGCAGCCCCTGACAGGGCTGTGTTGGTGGATCGCTGGGGCTGAGGACAGGTAAATACCCTTTATTGTTTTATGCCTTTTGGCTCTGATTGGAAAAAGTTAACTTTAGGGCTTATTTGCATGAGCGTATATCGGCCGCCGTTTTTATGGCCGGTTGATATACGCTACCATCTGAGTGGTCTTCCCCTTCCCTCCCCCTCCCGTCTCACCTCATCTCTCCTCCCCTCCGGCTGTTTGCAATGAAGGGGGTGGAGCTAAGCTCCTGCCCCTCCCAGCCCCTTGTCCATACTCAGCAACTAAAGGGGCGGCGCAGGGTGGGGCTTTGCCCTGCCCCCTCCCATTGCAAACAGCTGGAGGGGGTAAGAGAGGAGGTGAGCCAGCGAGTTGGAGGGAAGGGGAAGACCACTCAGATGATAGCATATATTGGCCGGCCGTGAAAACAGCAGCCGATATACACTCCTGTGAATAAGCCCTTAATAGGATAATCCCTTTAAGTGACACCATCTGTGCAACGTATTGTGTCTCACACTGAAACTTTGTTCTAAATCAACTCATTGAAGTTGCATAACTTTTCATCACTTAATTTTCAATCACAAAAAGCGAGAATAATAAAAGCCACTGTGAATGGCGCAAATGTAAATTGCACAACAAATATCATGCAGCTCTAATGGCTACAAACCAGAGCTACATGTTAACTCTAGAATATAATATCCCCATATCCCACAGCAAACAGATATACAGCACCTTCCATAATTTTCTGAAGTGCATCCTTACTGTTGTGAAAGAATGACTATATATGACAGTCACGCACAAGCAAATATGTATCTAATTCTGTGACACATGGTAATTGTTGAGAGAAGGGATCTCGCTCCTCACCTGGATGTTGGTTATTCTTGGAGGTTTATTTATTGCCGGCTCCCTTGCTGTTGTCACCCTGCATTCTGTCAGATCCTGATAGATTTAATGAATTTGCTGTGTGACTGATTCCCAGAGGGAGTCGGAGGTGTACGCCTGTGCTGTGCACATCTTACAGACCGCAGGGACTATGGAGAGCGAGCACGCACATGCTAATTTTCTTTAATTTTGTTCTTTTCCAACTTATGACTCAATATTTTGGGTCAAATCTTTAGCTTTTTATCCATTATGACTATACTTTATGGTAGGGAAAGAAAAATCCCATTTCTGTGCAGCTAGAATGACTGCAAGCTTGAAAAGAAAAATATCTAATCCGATCCATTAAGTGTGACCTTTCATTTTTTTCGCTGGTACTTACCATTCAGGGCAAACATAAAACATTCAAATATAAACATTTTTCTATCCGATATGAAAAGGGAAGCTTTCAGCACAGATAAACCATATTTTAAAAGTTATGAGCTTCTGTAGAGGCTTTTAAAGTATTTGGTCGGAGTCCACATTTATTGAGGCTAGTGTTCTCTGTATAAGAGCTCCTTCATATGGGAGGATGTGTTTTTTGCATACGCATCAGTGCAACGTTTTTGTGGTATGAACAAGGCTTTTTTGCACATGTATTGGCGTATTCCACTTCATATTTTGCACCCACAGGGCATGTTCATTTGCGTGCGGAAGATGAAAACGCCCAAATTTAAATGGATATTGGTCTAATGGGTTCCAGATGTGTTCTTTTTCTTGCAGAATTGCACTTTCTTGCAATTGTACCCCCTATAGACTTCTACAAGGACCTTTGGTGCACAAATGCACACAAAAGTGGAGCATTCTGAGTTTTTCTTATGAAGGAGCTCTAAGGCCGGTGTTAAACAGGCGAAAGCTTATTTTTGCATGTATTTGCGCTGCATAATGGTATTGCGTCTTTGCACGCCTGCATGTGTTTTTTCTGTACTTTTTAAGCACGCAAGTCGTGTGTATTTGCATGCGCAAAAAATCATGCAAATATGTATCCATTCATTAAAATGAGCAATTAAGTGAATTGGCTCTATATGTGCTGTTTCCATGTGCTCAGGCTTTATTCCCATGAGCGTATATCAGCCGCCGTTTTCACGGCCGGCTGATATATCCTACGATCTGAAAAGTAAAAGCTCATGAACTGGCGCACAAATCTGACGTTTGTGCTCCCCTTCAGATGGCATGGGCCCCGGCACATATACGCCGAAGCCGCCATTCCGTTGCCACTTTCCCTTCCCTCCCTCTCACCGGCTCACCTCTTTTCTCCTCCCCTCTGGGAGGGGGTGCAATGGGAGGGGGTGGGATAGGGGCGAAGCTCAGCTCCTGCCCCCTTCCCTTGTCCGTAGCCAGCAATAGTAGCAGGTGGGACAGGGCGGCCCTTAGTCCCGCTCCTGCCCTGCCCCCTCCCATTGCAATCAGCCGGAGGGGAGGAGAGAAGAGGGCGGGAGTTTAGCAGTCACGCTGCTAAACCCCCTCCCACGCCCTTCTCTGGCCGCTGCCATTGGCTCCCATAAGAGCCCATGCAGCAGTCGACGTATTTCAGCCTGAAAGATAGTCCCAGAACTATCTTTTGGGCCTGACAGAAAAGCACCCGGCACTATATTGGCCCAGCCGGGCGCTTTTACGTCACGGGAATACGGCCAAGTGATTAGATGTATTGGAATCCAATGCATCAGATCACAGCATATATCGGCTGGCCGTGAAAATGGCGGGAAAGAACCCTCATACATAGGAAAATAGAGTATGCTGCGGATTTTTTTGCATAAACGGAATGTGCACTCAAAATATGCTTATGTCATGAAACCCATTGAAATCAATAGGTTCTTTTCACTGCGTATTGCACGTGCAAAATGCTGTGCAGATACGACCGTGTGACAGGTCTAAGGCTCAGGGCAACACGGTTTTGTAGACTTTTTTTCACAAAGTAAGCAAACTAGCTCATGTCAGTCAAGCCGAATACACCACCAAAATGAAGAGTGCCCCGTGTGCAGACAGCTGTTTCTGGGTTCTTGACCCTCATCAGTACAGAGAAGCATACTAGTTGGCTGGATTAGATAGCCCTTTTCCGCTGGGGTGGTAGTGCGATGCGAGAACGAGGATACGGTGCAGCAGATGGAATATCCAAAGTGAAATGGATTTATTACTAACAGAAAAATATTAATGATGATTAATTAAAGTTTAAAAAAAATGCAATTATACTCCACAATACTAACAGAATCGTGCTCTACTCTATCCATACATTGTGCTGCTAACTATACGGAGGGGCACGTTATTGATGTTGGCAAATGTCTTTTTCAAAACTCACTATAAATTCCACCAGGGTTCAGAACTCAAAAACAACACCGATCAATGTATGCTCGAGTCAACGAACATGGCCCAGAGATAACTCAGTCCTTGTGGCTCATTTTACCTACTGCAGGCCTGCAGGCTACACTGTCCTTAGCAGTGTAATATTGGCAGTCCCCCACTTACATTAATTGACAGGAGTAGCAACGCAACTGCCTCTGCATTGCCAGAGCCAGGAATACCAACCTCAACCACATCTGATGCTCCTCATGGTGGCTCCATGGGTGCGACGACAGCTTGGCTCCTCCATGACACCAGCACAGGCCAGCTTCTCCAGGCACCAGCACAACTCTTCAGCTCTTCTTTGGTGTCCGTTTTCTGGCTAGCAGCAGCTCTACACTCTTTCACAGTGCCTGAGCTTCTCTTGTGATGCAGCTCAAAATACAGTCTTTTATAGGCAAGGTAACAGCCAATACATCTCAAGCTGGTGAGCATGCTCAGTTCAAATTGTTGCAAATTTTGTCGCACGTGCTGATTTATTGCAAAATTTGTCACATCTCTCAGTCATTATTTGTATGGCACAACTTTAACCCCTTCAGAAGTGAGCTGCTTACACCCAGATACAGCACATGAGGGTAATACTGAGAACTCATTAAAAAGATTCAGTGGATGTTTGTAGATATATTTTCAGGCAGAGATCCATGGGAAAAAGTATGCAAATTAGTCCACGTCCACAAAATTAGATACTCTTCCAGAAGGAAGAGCAACCTATCTGCAAACAGCTTTTTCAGCATTATTTTCACTCATCTGTAAAGAGAAGGGTACTCTGGCTGGATGTGATGCCCTAGATGCAGTGTGAGGGATTTAATATGGTCCGCTGTGTCACCCAACTAGTAGATGAATCAGGCCAGCAGGACAGACACCCGACTCTGGAAACCCGGATGCTCACAGCTAGAGGCTTGGCTTGGAATGCAAAGGTGACCGGGGATCTAGCCCTATGCTGGAAGCAGGAGATGAAAAGTCGCTGCCTATCAACAATACAGAATTCGCCCTGACAAGGGCAGCCTGCGCGGGAACGTAGGCGCTGATTAACCCTGTCAGAACTGGTCACCAGGAAGTCGGATACCATCACGCCGTCTGCAGAACCAAGGCATGAGCAAGTTCAGGACCAAGCTGGAAGTACTGAGCAAACTGAAGGCAAAGTACCAACTGCAAACACAACAAGAGCAACAGAAGCAGCTACGACACATGCATACATGAGTGGACCCATACACTAACACTGCAGCAGATGCTGTCAGGCCTCTATATAGTGGTGAAGAGATGACAAACAATCTGCAGCTTGGTGGAAGAGGCAGAACCAATTTAACTATGGATGTGCTGGAGAAAAGGCAATCACAGATTCAAAAAAATGACTTCCACGTCTGTCAGGTCAGACCTAACATGCAGCTCATGGGGGTAATGGTGGTTCTCATTGAAGAGGCTCATTAAGTGTATGCAGATATATTTTCAGATAGACCTCCATTAGAAAAAGTATGAGAATTAGTTCATGGCCACAATATCAAAGGCTTCTCCAAAAGGGAGCGCGACTGAACTGTAGAAAGAATCTTTTAATATTCTTGACCCTCATCTGTACAGAGTTGGGGAGGAGTACCGCTTCTCACTGAAAATAGTCAGCCAGTGTCTTAAGACATATTATCAAGCAATGCTTCATGGGAAAAGAATGCAAATTAGTTCATGTCAGCCAAAGCAGAAACTCCTTCAAAAGAAAGAGTGGCCCATCTTTCACATAGTAATCGAGATATTAACAAGCAATTTTCAAGACTTTCAAGCAATTTTCCTATCACTCTCTGAAGGGGGAAAAAAACTATTGCTACTTAAAATGACTTAGAAATCCATTTAAGTAGCTATTAAAAACGGAAAACAGTGAACAAGAGTTTTACAAGAAACTCATTGCATTTCTTTGAATAGAGGTGTAGTTATAGTTGTTCCAGGGGTAGCAGTTGAATGCAGGCATTGGGGTCTGTTACAGATTTTGTAGTGAAACTCAGAAATTTCAGAAGTTAAGTCTGGGCATATGGACAATGGATTTTGATTTTTTTCTTGGGACTGATTAAACATCTCAGTGTGTGTGATGGACAGGGCTGATTGTATATATTTTATGGAATCTTCATATATGTCAAAAATATGAATTTCAATGTGTTATAGATTTTCCCACATATTTTCAATATAACTATAACAAAATCTTGTTCTTTCATGTCCTTAAGTAGCTCCTAGTTGTTTTCGAGGCACTGCCTTGTTGTAATAAAAAATCTCTTTACGGCTTCAGCGTTCTTCATTGATTGTGAGATAAAAAATTTAAGAAAATGGCTCCACGAGGAGCTAAATAGTTGCACTGTGAACAATGAGTGAATAAATTATACAAGTCCATTTGAGTCTACATGAGTGCTGCTTCTTCTACACGTTGTCTAATCTACCAAATGCACTTACCAGTGCTGGCCTTAGGTTACACGGCACCCAGGGTGGAATTTTTTTCTTGCCCCACCCCACCCTGTCATAATGAGTAAACAATTTATGCTGCACTGATAAGCAGTCGGCCTGTATTCTGTATGTGCAGAAAACAGTAATATAACAGCATAGCCACGCTAGAACACTTCAGTGAATAAATATTATACCAGAACCAAGCTTTTAACATAAATGTAGCCCAAGAAGTAAACTCATGACATAAATACAGCACCAGAACCAAGTTCAGAACATAAATACAGCACCAGAACCAAGCTCATACCATAAATATGACACCAAAACCAAACTCATAAACATAGACACAGAACTAAACAATTGTGTTGCTGGGGCACTGATAGGCAAAGAGCCATGCCACAGAACATCAGAGGGGAGGAGCCAGGAGGAAGATGATTCATGTTGCTCCACAAGATGCTGAAGCAAGAAAGAAGAAGATCATTTGCCTGTATGGACCTATATCTTCCAGCCTCTCCTACAAGCAGGTGAACAGCACCCTGTGCAAACACACGGGCTGCATATTGCTAATGCCTGCCATGGCACCTAGGGCTTTGATAGACGAATGTATGTGCAAATACGCTTGCTACAATGGAGGATATTTGCGCATGAACAAGGTTTGATGCCAATACTCAGGCTGATATGCTTATGTCAGTGCATAGTACTGTAAATTTTGTGCTCGCAATGCCAGTTCATGCGCGCGTGATACTCCCTTTCTGTGGAATAGAATGGCTACTTTCAGCCTAATAAGGGCCAGCTATCTTCTTTTCCCTACATTATCCGCAGTGTTACACCTTACCCTTGCTTTTTTTAACCTACCGTTGACTTCTATGGCAGCTTTCAGTGTAAAGCGTAGAAAGATAGGGCAAGAAACACATAAGAACAAGCCCGGTGAAATCAATGCGTTTGATTCATCACGTTTCGCAGGTGTGAGTTTCATGCATGCAAAAGGATGCGCTACCGCGTTCATCTGTTTAAACCATTAAGGCTCATTGAACCGCAAAGATAATCTTTCAAACTATTGAAAGTTTTAGCAATCATTTTGCATAAAGGGTTAATGGACAATAATGTCCATTAACACTTTATCATCTTCATTTGTGTGTAAAAGGGCCTCTGGGAGCTTTTTCTGGACTGGACTCTGCACACAGCTGCATTGTCTTCGTCGGGGGTTGCCGGCAGAATACAATGTAATCTCCTGACTTGTGCTGAGAACTCAACATGCAGTCTGTTGAGAAATACTTTATATCTCCGTGGCTGAAGGATGGATTTTAAGTTCACCTTAAAATCATCATTAAGACGAAAGATGCAGAATGGTCGTGTTTACACGCAACGATTATCGCTCATATGCCATCGTCTGAATGAATTTTGAGTGATAATCGTTGCATGTAAATGGGCCTTTACTCATGCTACATTGATATGGACAATAAAATGAGATGTAATGTTATCACTGGAAATCACAGAAACAAATAATTATATTATTTTTTTAGGGTTGGTTTCCCAATAAGGATAAAACGGCTTGACATGTATCTGTGATTAAATGACCGGCGCAGATCAGACTTTACAATGCAGAGAACTAACATGTTTTGTATGCTAAACAGTGTAATTTCACAGTAGGCGTTTTTATGGTGATTCTTCTGGCTGCTTTTTCTTGTAACTTCATATTTTATATGCCATGAATCTACATTGCAAGATTGAATAGAAATGTATATTGTCATTTTCTATCCTTTTTACAGAAAATGTATTTTGAAAGTCTACATTTCCGATTCTCCTTCTCAAAACTACTCATGTGCATGACTCCTCAAAGTCTACAAAAACACTTTTATGATTCTCCTGCATATTGTATCTCCCATGACCAGGTGTGTAGCTGTAGGGGATGCAGAGGTAGCCGTCCCTCCTGGCCCTGGTGCCTAAGGGGGTCCCTCTGGAACACAAGAGGACACCAATATTATAGATAGCATGTCGTTTGAAGAAATGTTTTTCTTTCTTTGTCCTATGTTGTTGTTTTTTATACCTTACCGGTAGTAATGTTTGGTATTTTTTAGACTTGTCTCTAATGTTTCCGTGAGATGTATACACATTGCATTAGTGCAGCGTACTGTATGGAACGACTTCCGATGACTGCTTACAATTCCTGTTGGGGTGTACTTTTGGTCTTTTCTATAAATAATGCCACCAATTATTTTATTTGCAATGACTAGAGAGGAAGCCTAGAGCTGGCCATGTGCATTAGATAAATGTTGGCAGATGCTGCTAATAACATTTTGTGCATCCGAGTACAAGGAACACTCATGATGGATTTTATAGCATGCTAACTCTTTGTCTAAGCCCTCATTCACACAAGCGTTTTTACGTGGCAGGATAAAATGTGAAGCATTGGATTCCATCACATTCATTCATACTAGTGATTTTCTGGTGGGTCAAAAAATCACGCTGTCAAAGCGTAAAAATGGACGACTGTTTTCGGTCGCCAATTTTTCTCACTGCGTCAAAAGATAGGTCTTGACCTATCTTTTGATGAAAACACAGGAAGCTCCCATAGACTCCTAGACAGATGGCTCTATTGAACCCCTTAGTGACGACCCCATTGCCTTTTTTATGTCCCAGCTAAGTGGGCTTTAATCCTCAGGGACATAAAAACATGTTTCCTCTGAGTATTAAAGCCACGTGGGCTGGGGACGTGACAGCTCCATGTTGACGGCTGATGGAGGTAGCCGGTAACCTGGAGATGTCATGGGAGGCCGGGATATCCGACCCGCGGTCATGAGATCAGTACTATTCAATTGATAGCGGTGATCGCATGAAAGTAAATAAAAAATGACAAAAAGTTAGAGTTTCAGCTCCACTCATGGATCACAGTCTACTCACCACCATCATCCGCGATGTCCCGTGATGATCTGGTCCAAAAATGACCTTTGGCCATCTTCTGCGCATGCATGCCAAAAGAAAAAGGGTGACGCAGGTTGTCGCGGGACATTTGAAATCTCCTGGCTCACGGTTACTGAAGGTAGCCGAAAAGCAGGAGATGTCACCGGGGACACGGAAAAGTTAAATAAAGTAAAAGTTTCAACTCCCCTCATAGATCGGATCCAAAATACTCATGATACCCCTCAGTGAATACATTAAGGGGTGTAGTTTTTAAAACGGGGTCATTTGTGGGGCTAACTATCATTCTGGCACATATGAGCCTTTGCCATCTTGGCTTGGTGTAGGAAAACAAAGTGTTTCTCAAAATGCAAGGAATGATAAATTTGTATGTCTCCTAAATAGTTTTAAAAAAAAACTAAAGTTTTGCAAATGTGTTTCCAGAATAAAGTAAACAGATGGAAATATATCTTATCAAAAATTTATACAGTATGTTTGCACGTATTTAAGATGTTACAGTTGAAAATGTGAAAAAAGAGTTATTCTATGTTAAAGAGACATGTCAGATTTCCAAAATTTGGCTCCATCACTAAGGCGCAAATAGGCTTCGTCATTAAGGGGTTAAGCTAATAGAATTAGAAGCATTTATTTTTACAGACACATGTAAAATGACTATAATTGCAATCACAATAACCTGCTAAAATAGCACCAGCCTCAAAAAATTAATGGACGCATGTAATATTTTTCACAGACACTGGAAAAAATCAAACTACTTTTAAGGACTGACCAAGAATTCCTGGAAAGTTGACAACTCTGTTTAGAAAGCATTGCTGTGATGGTATTAGGGCTAGTGTCCGTAAACAGATTTCTGCCGCGTGAAACGCAGCGGAAATCCACGAAATCCAGCAGCTATTAGGTTCTATTGAACCTAATAGCTCAATGTTCACACTGCGGAATTCCAATGTGACCAATTGAATGACAGCTGAGAGCTGCCTCTGATTGGTCCCTTCGCTCAGCCAATTAGAGGCAGCTTATTCAGCAGGCGGGGATTCTAAATCCCAGCCTGCTGAATACTACTGAGAGCAGTGCAGGGAGAAGCGCCGGTTGGACTCGGCTGAGCCCTGGCAGCTGCAGAGAGGTGAGTATAGATTTTTTTTTTATTTTTACACATTTTTAGGAGGGTTTTTAGGGAAGGGGTTATATTTTAAGCCCTACCCCGAATATTACTACAGCGATGGCCGGCAGCCCTTTGCTTTCAATGGAACCGGCTGTATTGTAATTGTAATGGGAGAACATCGCACTCCTCTGTGACAGCTGTGGCACAGCTGTGGCAGAGGATAGCGGGCAGCGCTCTTTTTGAGCGTCAAAATGCCCGTGTGACCGAGCCCTTTTGTGCAGATAAACGTTGCTAGCAGCATTTTTCCACTGCGCCGCCCGCTTAAGTCACGCTAATTTTTAAACGCATCACCTGAGGACTGAGGTAGTGAGCTGCTTCTTGCTTTTTCCTTTTCATGCAGATAAATACAGCCCCAGAACCAAGTTCATGACATGGATACGGACTCAGAATCAAGCTCATAACAGAACCGCAGTAGCAAAACAAAGCAACTGTGTTTTAGGGTGCTGATGGGCTTGAAACATCAGAGGTGAGGAAACAGAGCCAGGAGAAGGATGATTCATCTAGTTATACAACATGCTGCCCTCGAAGAAAGATCATCTGACCAAGCTGAGGGAGGAGATTGTCCTCAGCCTACATCCACCTGGTGCCTCTCCAGGCTGGTGGCCTGTGCTCTGTGCAACCACATGGGTCACACACAGCTAAAGCCAGCTATGGTTTATACTAATCAAATGAATTTACACTAGAATTTGTCTCACCATGCACTTTGTCATCGCTCTAATGATTTCTGTATTTATGAGCAAACTTCTTACTAGTTAGTGCCCTTCACATCATCTGTGAATGGAAAATGTAGTGGTCTCAGTACACATCTCCCTCTTTGCCAGGAGGAATCTGAATGGTTTACAATATGTAGACATACACTGAATAGCTGCTTTATTAGAGTAACCCATCTAGTAGTGCATTAGTCGTCCTTGGACCTTCAGAATTGCAGTAATTGGTGCGTGTTGTTGAAATAGTTCTGCAAGAATATTGGCCCACACAGACAGGATAGCTTCTTGCAATAGTCAGAAATTAGAAATAGAGGTATCTAATATAATGGAAATTCAGTGCGCAAGCAGGTGAAAGATGCGAGTGGTAATCAACAGTAACACTGCTAGTCCAAAACCTAGGAGAATATAATAAATGTCACATTCAATATGCATAAACATCCATTATAACAGCGCCACAGTAGCGTAAAAGCATAAAAAGGTGCCCGAGATGGTAAAATAATAAAAGTAATTATAATAAAGCTAAAGCTGATAGTATCAATATATGTTGTCTCAGCAGTGATGACGTGAAAACCATGTGGGACGCGTTGTTTATGAGGGTGACCATCTCCAAGTACAGCCCTCCTGTTATAGGAAAGCAATGGGATGAAGGCAACCCCTGCAGCAATGATTTTTGAGGGGGGCTTGAAATATAAGCCCTACCCCGAAAATCATCCTTATCTGTGTAAAAAAAAATTAAATTAACTCACCTAACTCTCCTCCGGCTCTTCTCCCCATCCCCAGCAGTCTTCATCTGTATTCTGGTGGCTGGGGATTTAAAAATCCCCACCTCCAGAAAATGCTGCCTCTGATTGGCTAATCGCTATGACCAATCAGTGGCAGCGCTCAGCCATTCATTGGATTACAGCTGAGCGCTACCTGTGATTGGTCACAGCGCTCAGCCAATCAGAGAAAACACTTTGTGGAGGCGAGGATTTTTCAATCCCCAGCCAGCAGAATACAGAAGAAGACTGACGGTGATGGGGAGAAGAGCTGGACAGTGCTTCTAGGTGAGTTATATTATTATTTTTTTAACAGTTAGGGATGATTTGCGGGGTAGAGCTAATATTTCACACACCCCTCCCCCCACCTCCCCCGAAAACCATCGCTGCCGGGGTTGTCTTCATACGTCCGTTCCTAACCACGGACACGCTAAAGACGCTCGTGGTTGCGCTCATCCACTCCCGGCTTGACTACTGCAACTCGCTACTCATTGGCCTCCCCCGCACTAGACTCGCTCCGCTCCAATCCATACTAAATGCAGCAGCTAGACTCATTTTTCTATCCAGTCGTTATTCAGACGCCTCTGCATTATGCCAGTCGCTGCATTGGCTGCCCATCCACTGCAGAACTAAATTTAAACTCCTCTACCTCACTCACAAAGCTCTGCATGGCGCTGCACCACCATACATCGCCTCCCTACTGTCAGTACACCACCCAGCCCGCTCACTCCGATCGGCTAACACCCTCAGACTAAACACCCCTGTAATACGAACCTCTCATGCTCGCCTACAGGACTTCACTAGAGCAGCACCCATCCTCTGGAATGCTCTACCCCAAGGCATCCGGACAATTCCCGATGCACGAAATTTCAGACGTGCCTTAAAAACGCACCTCTTCAGGGAAGCATACCAAATCTCCTGACCTAGTCCCCTGCCCCTCACTATGGTGCTCCACCCTGTTTGCCTTCTGATAAATGATCTGTACATAATATTTCCTATTGCCTGTGTTCCCCACCCCCTGCACCTCCTGTACCACCCTCAACCCATTTGTGTCTAACCCAATGTACCTTATATTGTAATTGTTGTATTGTTTTGCATTTATCCATGCCTGAAAGCGCTGCGGAATAAGTTGGCGCTATACAAATAAAGATTATTATTATTATATTATTATCCCATTGCTTTCAATGAGGCGGCAGCAGTGCCAGCCCTATTTGAATCAATGGGATAGCATCAAGGTCTTCTGTCACAGCTGTGACAGCTGTGGCAGAGGATTCTTTCATCCCCGCTGCAGTCCCATCATCACTGAACACTGTAACAGTGCTGTCACAGTGTTCAATGATGAGGGGAACTTCGCAGAGCAGCTGCGCTACTACAAGCACAGCTGCTTCACACACATGTAAAAAACAGCACAGAGCTTTGGTCACACGCATTTTCTACATCTGTGGAGTGCATTTTTTTGTGTACATAGGCATGCAAAAATAAGCGCTCGCTTGACCGAGCCCTAAGACAGCAATTGTACCCAAACTGGTTGTTTGCTGTTATAGTCAATCTGATCTAAGGAATAGCAAATTGTGCATTAAGACACATTTGATGGAGCACTAGCATTGTATTCGGCTAGATCTTGGTTGACTATGCACTGCATGCTCATAACTCATTCTTTGCATCCCCCTTTGATTCCTTTCGACAACCGGTTGTTTACCTCTACAGGATTCCCTTTTGCTAAATTGTTTACTCAATCACACTATTCACCATATAACCCCCCCCCCCCCCCCCAAGCTTTGCAGTTTATGAAATCCTGGCCCCGACTAGTCTAGAGCTGATGAGCAGGCTTCATTGGAAATCACTCAGATTGCTGATTTTGCCATTCTGATGTGGATTCACACTGAAACTGATCCATGAAAAACTTGCTGATTTTATGCTGCACTCATGGGTCTAATTTCCATACATGAAAGCACCAAACATTAAAGGGCACCTACCACCAATAAAGAGGTCACTCATTGCATAGTAGAACTAATCACCTAAGGTTTCTCTTCTGCATCCTACCCCTCCCTAAATTACTCAGATGTAGCCAAAGAAGAAAAGGGTAGCCATTAGGGATGAGCGAGTATACTCGCTAAGGCACTACTCGCTCGAGTAATGTGCCTTAGCCGAGTATCTCCCTGCCTGAGATCTCCCCTCCGTTCCTCCCCGCTCTCCCCCGCAGCTCCCCGCCCCGCGGCGGCACCCGAATCTTTTGGGATGAGCGGGGAGATACTCGGCTAAGGCACAATACTCGAGCGAGTAGTGCCTTAGCGAGTATACTCGCTTATCCCTAGTAGCCATGCTAGAAGCCATGTTTTTGAGTTCCAACATTTAGTATAAACATGAAGGACACATACTCATGACACCCTCAATATTTCTAGTAGAGATGAGCAAACTTTTCAAATGTTCAAATCGGCTGTTTCACCAAATTTCATCAAAACGTTTGGTTCAATTCAAATTATTTTGAACTAAACTAGAGGGTCATAAAAAACCCTAAAATTAGTATGAAATGACAGTGTTGCTGGTTCAATGGCTAGCACTGTTGCCTTGAAGCACTGGTGACCTAGGTTCAAGGCAACATTTGCATAGAGTTTGTATGTTTTCAGCATTTCTTATTCTTCCCCTCCTCTGGCAAAGGAAAAGGCAACAGCATAGTGGCTCATGGTTAGCACCGTTGCTTTTCAGTGCTGGAGTTCTAGGTTTAATCTGACTAAGGAACATAGGACAACCATGCTAAACGCTAAACGTTAAACTACCATTCAACACTAATTTTAGAGGTTTTTATGAACTTGCTATTCTACCGAATCAAACCGCATGAGGTTTGGATTCTTGGATTCTTCTTCATTAACAAAGTTTGACTTGAAACAGGATTCTATTGGTTTGGTTCGCTCAACCCTAATTTCTGGTCCCAGCTGTTTGGACAGAGGAATCAGGTAAAGCATAAGGAACAGGGCACTGAATCGAAGACTTTGTATATTATCTGTCCATTTTTCTATATTAAATAACAGACTTACCACATTGTAATTATACAACAATATCCAAACATTTTCTCTGGAAGAAGCCCTAGACTGAATTTTGCATTCATTAATCAAGTATAATGAACTATGGGCCTTTAAGTAAATCCCAAGCCTTCTTAGTCAACACTGAATAAAGCCGCAGCAGTCTAGCAAATCCATTATTCTAATAACCCACAGCAATTAAGAGTAATTGATTTGTTAAAAGCCAGTTAGCATGTGCTGCAAAATTATGGGGGATTATGCCCTGCAGTTTATAAGTATTTAAAGGCCCCGGTGTATGCTGAGGAATGGGGAAAGGATTTATTGCAGCAGCCATATAATAACATTCATCAAATATGTTACACACCAAGTAATCCTCAGTCAACACATTTGTTGTGGTGCGTATTGCCAAGGTTCTCCCTCTGTAGGATTTCATTATGTGTACAGTGTGTCTGTAGGAAATAATATATTTCATATATCTTGAATGTATCGATTTGAAAGCATTTATATTAGAATGATCATCAAGTCAAACATTTGAAGCAATAAAGCTAAACATGGACGATGCTTTCACTGAGCATACCACAGATCTAATGAGTGTAGGAAGGGCCTAGGGGTAAGGAGGACATTGCATGTTAGTTCTATAGAAGTCTAGTAAGAAACTATGCCCCATTCCTCCAAGAAATGATGAAAAGCCTACTGGTGTGCATAGAGTATCCGTATTACGACCGTGTTACAAATGACATTACAACCGTTTGTTAGCAGTATTTCATCAGTATTTGCCGCCGTATATTTTATACGGAGGCGAATCTATACAGCCGGTGATATGTAATAAAATATAATAGTTTTAGTTATATTATATTTTATTTAATTACATATCACCAGCTGCATAGTGAAGATTTTTGAAAAAGTGGTCTATATAGATTGGGAACGTATATAGGGTTCCAATAAAGCTTGTTGAAAGAGCAGGTGCATTGAGTCATCACGCTGTTACGTGATGCGCGTTACGGCTCATAGGAGTGTGACCTTTGGGAGGTCTCTTAGAGCCTTATGCATTACGTCATCGCGTCATCACATGCTACGCTTCTTGGAACACTATGTGCGTTCCAGACGGCCTCAGAGCCTTTTGGATTTTGTCATTGCGTCATCACTTGCTACGCATTTTGGAATTCTACGTGTGTTCCAGACGGCACTAGTTGATGACATTAGAAGAATAGACGTCATCAAGAGGCGCCTTAATGGCGCCTGATGCTGGCGGAACATGGAGGACCTCCCTCTTCTATTCGAACACATGATATGGGCTGAGTATTATTTATAGCAACAGTTTTGAGATATTCTTATGCTTGATAAAGGTGGATCTTTTCGCCGAAACGAGTTGCATGCACTCTATCCTGTTTGTATTTGATTGTTTTTTGCAAGAGGTTTTATTACCTCAGCGGTTTTAAGTAATAAACCTTATCTGTGGATTGAATCAACTGGCGGCTACTCCTTAGAGGTAACTCCATTATAAGCACAGCAGGACTTTTTCTTTTTCAAATCAATGTTAGACTCTGTAAACAAGCCTTGTAACAATTACTAGGAATTGAAAGCCAAGCCAGGATACCATACACAGACAGCTGTTTCGGGGTGTTTGCCCCTCATCAGTGTGCAGAAGGTTCCTGGCTTTGCTAGTGAGAGGCCTGTGACATGGGTCAGAAATGCTGCCTTCCCATAGGTGGCGCTACAGGGGTGTTGTTCCATCTCCCTTATTTGCATATTACCCAGAGAAGCATGCTGCTCTCCCTATGGAGAAACGATTATATTAATTAATCAGTCAACCAAAAATATTGGACCTGCAATCGATATGGTATTAAAAGGTTGGGATTCATGTTAGAGGCATTTATTCATCCATAATTGTACACTGTATGATGGCAATCTAGAATTCACACCTGCAGAAAGTCTAGAAATATTCGAAGCCCTTCACAGACTAGACTATTTAAAATTATTCTTTATTGAAAAGTATCTAAAAACATACATACAAGGGCTAGACCAAATGGGATAGGGATAAATATGCCCCAAAACCCTGTGAAAAACACACAGGGCTTTGGGGCGTATTTACCCCTATCCCATTTGGTCTAGCCCTTGTGTGTATGTTTTTAGATACTTTTCAATAAAGAATAATCATTTTATATGATGGCAATCTAAGTTTAAAGAGACACTACAGTTTGAGGAAAAATTCTGCCGGGGATAAGTTACCTGCAGTTAGTTTTCTCTGCTGTCCCTCCTATCCATCATTTCAGGGTCTGTTTTCAACCATCCAAGATGTTGATGCAGTCTTCTGACTACCTGATCCCCAGAGTGCATTGGTAGTGATAGAGTACCAATGCACTATACCTGCTCTTTCATTGGCCAGCCCTGATCATGTGAGCAGCTCTGACCAGTCAGAGAGCAGTGCACAGTGTGAATTAGGTAGTTAGCAAACTGCTGCGGCCATTGGGGATGGCCAAAAAACGGAATCTAGATCTTGCAGATTGGAGGGGCGGCAGAGAAGAAAAACTGCTTGTAATCTACCCCACTCCCTTTCCAATCCCAGGACAGAATTTCGTCTTGAAACCAAAGGGTTACTTTAAAGCCATGGCCATAAAATGACTTTACTCACAAGACATTAAGCCTTAGATTCCAAACAGAAGAAGAACAGAAGCGCTACAGCTAAGCGTTATATCAATCAAAACCTAAGTGAGCGTGCGTGGTTGTCTTGTAACTGTACTGTGTCATAAGTGTGACTTGGGATTAGTGACTTTGGAGTCAGGAATTTTGGAAGAGTAACTTATTTAATTACTACTTATTTGAAATTTTTGCATTTACATTTTTAGGTTTTTTATTTAATATATCTGAACGATCCCCATTTAGAATGTGCTCCATAATCACATCAGTGCATTTAAGATATACAATGCCAAAAAAACATAACCTTCAAAGAGAAAAAATTCCAGAGTGAGCTAATAGAAACCAGCATGAACATGTTGCAAGCTGACCGCGCAGGATCTGACATGCACGGGCTTGATTCAATTTTTTTTCTTGGTTCTCGCCTGTGGTACTATTGTATCTTGATGCCACCGGAAGTATGGGTGGAGACAAGATACAGGGTGCTTGAAAGGGTGGTGACGCTCTCAGGAGCTGATTGGCTGCCATGAGCAAGGTCCTAGCATGCCTCAGCAATCACTCTCCCCGGAGCAGCCGTCTCCCTTCCTTCTTCCCGTGGTGAACCACTAGGAGGCACCTAGTGATACTGCAACCACTCTAGAAATCCCCCTGCTGTGAGGCTGTGCCCTCCCATTTCCCCAGGCAAAGCCTTTGCGCTGTGACTTATGAAGCCGCAGAGCATCTTCCCTGGCCATATGCTCCCTCTGCAGACATGTCTGTGCCATTGTCCCGCCTCTCTGCTGTGTCCCAGATGCTAGCTCTCTGCTGCTTTGGCTGCTGACAGCTCGCTCCCACACTCAATGTCTGCCACCGATGCCAGTGATGCCGGATCTCTGATGCTGTGGCCACTGACAAACGGAAAGAGAAGGAGTAACTCCCACAATCTCTTTGTGTTAGCTTGTCATTCTTAAATCGTGTTTCCCCAAGTTAGCGTTATGGCTCCGCGGAAGTGTATTAATTCGCTTGACAGTTTATGTTTCATTTGTGGTGAATATACAGTGTTGAAGCAACAGCTGAATATTACAGACTTTATGCTTCCATTGCTGTAGGTTATTCCGTACACTTGAAGGAAACCTATGAGAACTTGGAATTGGTTCTTCGTAAACTTAAATATGAAGACCACGGTTGGCAAGTGTGTGGGGATTTAAAGATCTTGTGCATGCTGCTTGGGTAACAAGCTGGATATACCACATACCCTTGTTTTCTGTGTCTATGGGACAGTCGAGACTGACAAAATCACTGGACAAAATCACTGGACCTAGAAGAGTTGGCAGCCAAGGCTGCTCACAGTCAGTCAAAAAAATGTCCTCTGAGAAACTTTGATACATCCTCATAAAGTTCTTCTACCACCTCTCCATATAAAATTGGGATTGATGAAGCAATTCGTGAAATCACTTCCAAGAGATGGAGAATGCTTCAAATATTTGGTCACCAAGCTTCAGGCCTCTCGGAGGCAGAATTGAAGGAAGGCGTGTTCATCGGACAAGACATCAGAAGGCTTATAGCTGATCAAGAGTTTGTCAATACCATGACGGATTCTCAAAAAGAAGGGTGGATTGTGTCGTTGAGAAATTTTTACGCAATGAGAAAAATCCTGACTACAAAAAGCTCGTTGGACGAATGCTGAAAGCATTTCAAGCTTTAGGTTGCCTGATGAGTTTGAAAGTGCATTTCCTCCAATCCCATCTTGACTACTTTCCTGAAAATTTGGCAGCTGTGAGTGAAGAACAAGGTGATTGATTCCACCAGGACATTAAAGAGATGGAAAGAAGATACCAGGGAAAATGGGGCATTACAATGATGGCGGACTACTGTTGGATGCTTCAGAGAGACATAACAGATGCTACTCACAAGTGTAAAAGTACCAAGAGGAGCCTCACGGGGAAGAAGAAACTATTTTAGTATGTTTTACACGGCTCATTTCAGTTCAAAAATGATTTTCATGTAAAATTTGTAATTAAAAATTAATTTAATAAGTCTATTTTAATTTATTTTCAGGTATTACCTTATTTAACATAGATAACTGAATTGTCAGGAAATGTGGCATCCTATGACAAAACAGAGGTCATTTTCGAATTCAGCGTACCGAAATATATAAAGATTATGTGGAATAACCAAAACAGCTCTTAAATTATTTTTTTTTTGCAGACCTGTGTAATCTGTGCTCCTAGAGACACTGATGCCTGAGTAAACTGTTCACATCAGATTGGCGCTATATCAGTGAGAAATAACGCCATAAAAATAGAACTTATTAACACTGGATGATATTAAAATGTGAAAACTTCCTCTGTTGAAGATACACTCTCTTACATATTACTTTTTGTTAAGAAATCCCTGACCAAAGCTTCAATTCCCATCAGAGGAGGACAGTTTTATTAATAATTACTATAATTTTGCATGCATTAAATAATAATTTCCAGCACTGCGTAATTACAAGAGCGCTGCAGAGAGCATGTATAATGGGTGACCTTGGCGTGGGGAGGGAACAGACAGTCATGCACTTTGTGAGTCTCCTTGTGCGGGGAATAGAAGCAGGTCTCTGGCTTGCCATAGATTTTCTCATATCTGGTTTACGAATCACATCAAGTGTCTCTGAAGAAGATGGGAATGAGCTGGACAGAAAATCCAATTACTGCAAGCTTTCAGGGGCTGTCCGTTATGAAACAGAGTGAGGCCATAATGGCTCCGACATGACATTTATATTTGACAAAGGTGTCTCTTTCTAGCTGCTTACTTTGTGAAGCCCACGGGGTCTTGTTTTATCCCCATTGCAGAGAAGTGATCATATAACAATAGCACTTGTACACATCATGAATCACTAAGTTCAGCCTACACTTCCATTTTGCCCCCTAACAGATGACAGACCATAAAGTGCCAATTGAGGACCCTAAATATTGTGTGACATACAAATGAGCCTTGAACAAGCAACATTTTGACCTGCTGATGGTTCCCCTACCGGTTGACTTGTCACAAGAGGAAGAGATATAGAGAGTCACAGGAGCTTTCCTACTACCTTTTCGAGGGCAAGAGAGCACAATGAGCATTGTTGGTGCCATGGGCAGCCTTAGTTATGTGCCACCTATGCAGTCAAACAGGGCACCGATTAGCAACTCGTACCAGGCAATGTAGGCTGGGAGCAATCGCTCTGTGCCCTCAGAGATGATCTTCTTCCTCCATGCAGCAGTGTCATATGGAGCTACACGAATCTTCCTTCTCCCAGCTCTTTCCTGCCCTCTGGTGCTCGGAAGCACCATTGTCAGCCCATCAGTGTCCTATCAACACGACTGCTCGGTTCCGCTACTGAACTTATATTATGAGCTTGGTTCTGGGGCTGTATTTATGTTATGAGCTTGGTTCGGGTATTTTCCCCATGTATTGAGGTAGGTTTGTGCTCTATTTATGTTTATGTTATGAGCTTGTTTCTGGTGCTGTATTTAAGTACTGGGCTTCTTCTGGTGCTGTATTTATGCTATGATCTTGCTTATGGTACTGTATTTATTCACAAAGCTATTATGGTGTGGGTATGCTGCTATCTTGCTGCTTCAGTGCAATATATATCTAGTTTATTTCCTATGACACTTTTAAAGGGGTTGTCTGAGTTATAAACAATGAGGTAAATGCAGGAAATTACAAAGAACAATAGAAGAAGCTATGTTCACCTGTTCGATGCCCTACTGCAGCTCCAATTCCCCATTCTGATTTGTTTACATTGCTACAACAGTGACCTATCTGTATAAACCACATGCTTGCAGTCTGGTGCCATATATCACTAAGGCTGATGATTGGCTGCAGCAGTGGAGTATATGGGCATATCACCACTGCAGCCATGTCAAGAAAGCCTGTTTGTAAGCACTGGAGTGGTTGATCGAACAGGTGAGTACCACTTAGGCTTTGTTCCCATCTGTGTTGGTGGCAATATACATCCAAATGATTATAGATTGAGCAGCAAATGGGTGCAAAAAAGTAAGTTCACATCCAACGGATGTCTTTATTAAATCCACACATAAACAACGTTTCGGCTACCCCATGTAGCCTTTGTCAAGTTCAACACATACACTGACATACAACCTTAAATAGTGTCTATACCCCCTCACCAATTACATTAAAAACCCACCTGACATAGCAGCTGTGCAGGGTAGGTGTTCCGGGCAGGGGCGTAACTATAGAGGGTGCAGGGGATGTGGTTGCACCCGGGCCTAGGAGCCTTAGGGGGTCCATAAGGCCTCTCTTCTCCATATAGAAAGTCCAGTACTATGAATAAAGCATTATAGTTGGGGGCCCCGTTCCAGGTTTTGCATTGGGGCCCAGGAGCTTCAAGTTACGCCTCTGGTTCCGGGTAGTGGTATGCACACTCCAACCACAGGGATACCAATTGCCAGGGCCGCGCCATCTTAGCAACCTGCTGGCTCAAAGGCGCATGTGCAATGACCGGGGATATCGTGAGAATATTGCATCTCAGTGGCTTCCCCGTCTAAAACAGCCTCCTTAGTGTGTTTGCGCGGGATCCCGCAGATCTTGCGAGAGTCTCTTCATTTTGGCTGTATACAACCAGATTCCTATAGCAGCCCCGCGCAAGTGAGGAACCTATGCAGGCAGACATAACTGCCTCAGCAACAACCGTGTATTTCTATTGTTCCCATGGGAACCAGTGCATAGCGGCAAGGCACCTCAGAATTTACCTACAGCGGTTTATATACCCATTATTAAAAAGATAAAAGCATACATAATGGCTCCATGCATAACAGACTTCATTGTTTACACCACTCTAATCACTGGCATCAAGGGTAGAAACAAACAAAGAAAAAGTACGTGCAGAAAAACACGCCCCTTGAAGGTCAAATAAGATCTTCCTATGTCCCTGTGGTACAGAAGCAGCACCATCTCCACATCCCGGTCACCTATAACAATAAGAACAAAAACAGAATGTGAGTACAAGTACACCCTATACCAGAGGCGTAACTTGAAGCTCCTGGACCCCAATGCAAAACCTGTAACAGGGCCCCCAACTATAATGCTTTACTCATAGTACTGGGCTCCCTATACGGAGAAGAGAGGCCTTATGGGCCCCCTAAGGCTCCTGGGCCCGGGTGCAACCGCATCCCCTGCATCCTCTTAGTTACGCCCCTGCCCTATACATTCAGTGTTAAAAACAGCACGGAGAACTACTAACCTGTCTACATGAAAGCCACAGGATTACATTCCAGATTCATACCATGAAGTGCATCAAGCTTATGAGTCCAGTTCAATGCCTTATATTTCAACAATCTCTCTTGATCTCCACCCCTCTTACTTGGCGGCACGTGATCGATCACACGGAAACAAACTTGACTCACTGCATGTCCTTTTTCGACAAAATGCTTTACCACAGGTAAATCAAGTTTCCGAGTCCTAATCGTGCTTTTATGGTTGATGATCCTGTTCTTCACCTATATAGTCGCTTTGCTGACGTATATCAGGCCACAAGGGCAGCTAATGATATACACCACGAACGACGGGGTATGCGTAAAACGGCCCCATATAGGATAAATCTCGCCCGTCAAGGGGTGAGAAAAGTCCTTACCTCTACCGATGTTGCACAACAGGAGCATGATAGACAAGTAAAAATTCCCATTTCTGCATTGGGCTTAAATCTTACTCCTCTGCTGGCTTGTATGAACCAGCAAATCCTTAAAATTAGGCCCTCTTCAATACGACATTAAAGGGGGTGTGCTGAACTCTTCAACCTCCAAACCTCATTCTGCAAGAATATGCCAGTGTTTCCTGAGTGTATGAGCAATCCTGCCACTTAACGGACCATACATCGAAATAAATGGAATACGTTTTAATGTTTTCCTCCTATTGCTTGGTTTTAACAATGTCTCACATTCGACTGTACGCGCCTTCTCACTCAAATGGTGACCCAACTCCCTTGGGTAGCCTCTACTGACAAATTTATCACACATCTGTTGTAAACGTGTATCGATGTGTTCGTTATCCAAAATTCTACATACCCGAAGGAGTTGGCTCCACGGTAATGAATTCAGCATAAGGCCTCCGTCAGACGGGCGATTTTCGGTGCGATCTGCGCATGCGCATGCGATCGCCGTTTTTATAGAACCATTGCTTTGCAATGGTATCGGAAACATGAGCGCTTTTTATGCGCTCGTCTGATTTATTATAGAACAGAAATCGCAGATCGCGCCTTTCTGCGATCTGCGATTCCTGTTCTTCTCTATATGCACTCAATGGGGCTGGCGGCAGCAGCACCGACCCCATTGAGAACATATACTAGACAAATCATTCTCCTCTGCCACAGCTGTAACAGCTGTGGCAGAGAAGAATGATGTTTGCCCATTGAATTCAATGGAGCCGGCAATACAGCTGGATTAATTTTCGGGAAGTGCTTAAAAATATAAGCCCTCCTCTGAAAATCATCCAGAAATGTGTAAAAAGTTAAAAAAAATATATACTCACCTTGTCCCGGCAGACAGAGTTCAGCCGCGGCCGGCCGGCAGTTCTCCTGAACTGCTGTGAGTAGTATTCAGCAGCCGGGGATTTAAAATCCCCGCCTGCTGAATGAGCTGCCTCTGATTGATCACAGCCTCACCAATCAGAGGCAGCTCTCACTCACCCATTCATGAATTCATGAATGGGTGAGTGAGTGCTGCCTCTGATTGGCTCAGCGCAGGGACCAATCAGGGGCAGCTCTCAGCTGAATGACAGCTAAGAATAGTTTTTCGCCCAAAGAATAGGATATTCCTCTGTTTGATATATAGGGTCTCTTGACTGAATGTGCATCAAACATCTGGCATCTACTCTCTGGGACCATAGTAAAAGTCCTCCGTTTGGCCTTTTTTAAAATTGCCCTTGATGTCTTGCTTTAGTTGCCTATAGGAATACATAAGCATCCAGCAGGCAACGTCTTTGAGATATTCCGAGTTAACAATGCGTTTGATACTTGAAGGATATTGATAATGTAGCGTGTTCGCGTCTTGACATCTCAATGTTTGTTTAATTAGAGCCTCACTATCCAGCTTAACAGAAGACTTTATGTATAATAGTACGTCTGACTGAGATATGACCAGACTTGCATGTATCTCCGACAGCCTGAGTGGTTTCTTGGGCCATAACAGTATTGGTTTTGTGTTTATTGCATTCCTCATCTAGGCCAGTAATTCCAGCTCAAGCAAAGGTGTTATTAACCTCATATTGCAGCCGGGAACACGCAGCTTCGCTGTCAATAACTGTGAAGGAGTGATATTGATAACTGAGTTGGATGGCACTAGCCGCTCAGGCATGAAATAAAGCAGGTGACTGTCCCAGAGTTTCCGATTCTGCCCTCATTCAATTTGATTTTATTTTCCTCAGCATAATAACATTTAGTATTTTGTGTCCAAGGAAAAGCATTCTGTATGTTTGTGTATATATATATATATGTATGTATTGGTATATATAATTTATTTCCAAGAAAATGGATATTCCCCTTCATGTCTGAGTTATCAGGAATTGAATATAAACTATTCTCTAGTATTTCATGCAGTTTAACTCCCTCTGGTAGAAAATCCTCTAAATTTGTTTATGTGGCATAAATGTTTTATTCATCTCAAGGCTCAGGCTGTTCTAGTGCGAGAGGGTGTGCAGAAGTGTCACATTTATTTGAGGAGCTAATATAGTGTAATTTTCAATCTAATGTAGATGGGACATCTTCACATAAAATGTCTATGAAATGTAAAAAAAAAAATCAAAAAGAAAAACTAAAACAAATCTGTACAAAAATATGTCTCAAAATGTACATCTTTTGGGAGGATATTGTTACTCTCGTGGAGACCACAAGCTGATGAAGGGGGAGTGTTACAGGCAATGCTTCCTGGGGAAAAGTATGCAAATTAGCATACAGGGCTTATCCCATGTGTGGGCGTAAGTCTAATAGACAGATATCACACAATATATACAAACATAGTCAACGTAAAAATATGTAACAAATAACAATGCAAAAAAAGGGATATCAGGTAAACTGACCCTAATCAACTGATATGAGAGTGAACTGCCTTTAACCCTTTCCAATCCACTGTCTGACGTCTAAAGACATTCTGATTGAAGGCTGTGCAGCCCCGATGTCGGAAGAAATCCGGCAGGGTATTCTTACTGTATATTACTGGCCGCTCTATTGTCGGGGGGCCTCTCCAGCATGTTCAATACTGCAGTACTAGCTCTAGCCAGCAGGTGGTGCCATTGTATAATGGCAGAAAGAGAAACCCCCCCTAGGAAACCCTGAATCCAAAATTGGATTGCAAAGGGTTAAGCATGGTGATTGCCCTGATCTGGACGGTCCCATGTCAGGAACCTAGGGGGATTCTGACTTTCCCTGGTTTGAAAAGGGGGATGTGACAAAAGATTCAATGGAATATAAATATAAACCGCAGTCATACAGGGAAATGATGTAACCACACCCCAGACAAAGTAATCACCGAATAGACTTAGCTTGATAAATAAATATGTTATGAACAGGAACCAGATACAACTTCCAGCAGAAGGTTTTCAGACAGGAATTAGACAGTAGTCAGACAGGGAGTCACATAGGAGTCAGATTGAAGTTAGACAGGAGAAAATCAGAGTTCAAACAAGTCTCAGAAAAAGAGTTAAACAGGAGTCAGACGGGTATCAGCCAGGAGTTGGACCAGAGTCAGACAGGTATACAATGGAGAAAGCAGACAACAAGTCAGACAGAAGTCAAACCAACTGACGCTGGAGTATAACCAGCACCCTCTGAGAGGAGAGGCCGGAATACATATGTGCAGATAGATGGTGATTGGCTGGCTGAGCTGACCCACTTCCCTGCCAACCAATCCACCAAAAATAGCAGGAGATATGTCACACTGAGAAGACAGTCACCATGGATCGAAATGGGGATGTTGAGGGCTATGGCTCATGGTATGATGTCTATCCAGGCTCAATCCTCACTCTGCAGGTGATGCTATGACAGCCACAGTACCTTATCTGTCAATGGCTAACCCATTAAAGACTCTTGAAACATGGCTCGAGGTTTTAGCCAAACCAGAGCCCCCTCCAAAAAGAAGAGACACCTATCTGTAGACAGCTTTTTCAAGGATTCTGGCTTGCACATCAAAAGGTACAAGAATTGGTGAATTTTGTATAGTCCCTCAGATATGGGGTATAAAGCTATTTGACTTTGTGGGCCTCCTATATTTTTACAGTAAGGAAACAACATTTCCATAAAATGGCAAAATAGTACAGCATTCAGGGCATGAAGAATGTTCAAGATAACCTGTCAGTGATCACAGTTGCCCCTGGAGCTATAAGCTGTAGGTGCTGTGTGTCAGTTCGGGTCTTGACAGAGGTCTTAAATAGTGAATGCTCCAGAGGAATTGCTTAGAGAATTTTTTTTCAAAGACATTTTTTTTTCATTATTTTCTGCCGCCATCTTCTGCGCACGATAACTTTTTTATTTTTCCATCTACGTATTGCACGAGAACTCATTTTTTGCGAGACATCCTGTAGTTTACGTTGGTAACATTTCAGAATACATACAACTTTTTGATCACTGTTTATTGCATTTTTTCTGGTAGATAGGGTGACTGAAGAAGTGCATTTCTGACATTATTTTTTTTTTGCGGACTACGTTACTGTGGAATGTGTTACTTTGATAGATTGGACTTTTACAGTCGCGGTGATACCAAATCTGTATTTTTGTTTTACTTTTTAGATTTTTTTTATTATAGATATGGCAAACGTGGGGTGACTTATACTTTTATTACTTTATTGACCTTATTTTTCCTTCTTTTCTTTTTAGCCCCCCTCGGGAACCACAACGTGCGATGCTTTGATCGCTCCTGCACTATGATGTAGATAGCATTACATCATACTGCAATCTGACAGGCAGTCTATCAAGCCACCCCACGGGGATGACTTGATGGGCCATAGGGCTGTCATAGCAAACTGCCTTTCAAGAGGAACCCGGCTGCCATGACACCCGCACAGCTCCCTGCGATTTCATTGTTCAGGGGATTTAAATGCCAGAATTGCCAGTGGGATTTAAAGGGTTAATAGCACCGATCAGCTGTGCAGCTGATTGCAGCTATTGCCCGTGCGTGTCAGCTGTAATAAACAGCTGCCGCCCACGCTGTATGAAGTCAGGTCAACCCGCAATCTCTCTTCATACATACCCTGATGCTGCAGGATGAAAATGTATGTCCTAGAGCATTAAGGGGCTAAACACTGTAACTCACATTTGAAGTGACTGCTACTAGGGATCTCCCAGCTTCTCTGCCATCCACTGTCTGTCGTTAGGTACAGAGCTTCTGTAGTAACAAGGACATGGACAATTTTTTGGCAATAGGGGAGGAGGGGCTATCTTCACAGGTGTACTCAGAGGCTGCAGGCTGACAGACTTGCAGATACTTTGATAACAATCTCCGCAATCTCTGCCAATTCCAACACCACATCTGATGCAGCCACATTGAATAATATTAGGCTTTGTTTAAATTGAATTTTCCCACCTAAAACATTTCTGATCAATTGTACAATAATTGTCTGATAACTAGGGCTTCCACTTTATTGTGTGTGATTCTCTCCATTCAAGTCTGAGTTTATATAGCCACCACCTTCACATTATTGTATATTGAGAGTTAAAATTCTGCATACATCATACAAGTAGTCAGATTGGGGAAATAAATGGTCAGGTCAATATTACTATCAGTTTCAGGATACTTTAGAATGCTTTCCTGATTATTATTCACCTAATTTTGATTAGTATGATTACAAATTTAGTTCATTTTAATTATATCTTCTGTAAAATATTAAAATTAGTAATTGCTAATTTTCTTTATTATAACAGTAATTACAACCAATAGTATTTTAATAATGACAACAATTAACATGTCTTATAGTTTATATTTAACAGGGATCTACATGACATGTTAATTCTTCAAGGCGCTAAGACAAGTTTATGTGTTGTACCCAACTTCCTGCTTTGTTGTCCACTCCACCTATACATGTAACAGACACAATGGGGCAAAATTAATATGCACTGGACGCTAAAATTCTGGTGTCTGAACATCACAATTTTGGTGAATGCATGAAAACTGTAATTTTTGGGGGGCATTTCCACTGCACAATGCCACTTTTTTAAAAGTTGGGCAGAGCCTGGTTTTATGGCGCATGGCCGTGTGTAGTATTTACCATAATCTACACTGGAAAATAGTGTAGATTGTAGCTAACATCTACTCCAGCTTGGGGCTGGTGAGGTTTTCAGCTGACAAACAGAGGTGCCACCAGATGAGACATATGTATTGATAGGCTTGTGCCTCTTAATAGACTTCTAGATATTGGGCCTCTTTCACACGTGCGAGAAAAATCGTAGCAAAATTGCGTCTTTGTTCCCTTGGTTTTTTTTTTTTTCAGCTATATGACTGCCTTTTTGTAGAATAATCTAGCATTGCAGCTGCTTGCAATAAAATCATGCATTAAAATCGCCCATTTTTTTCTTTAATTTCCAAAGTCAATAGGACTTTCTAATGTTAAAAATGCATTGCACGAAAATTGCAAGTTTGTGCAATGTGATAAACAAGGAGACTCCATAGGTAAACATGGGCTACAAAACAATCACAGCATGATAGAACACGTGGCGGTTTTTTTTTCCCGCAAAGCAGTGCAACAGCCAAGCTGAGCGCACCAAAGTGGGTAAGACCAGGGGGATTGCAAGATGGCTGCCATGAGTGGCTCTGTAATACCCCCCTACCTGACAGTGGCAGTAAAGGGGCTCTGCTCAACTGTTGCACAGTGGCAAAGTTAATGTATGTAGATATGTCTGGAATAAACAGTTGTTTTTGTCACGGGTGACGCCAGTACTCCAACCTAAACTCGCAAGTCTAATGATGGCAGAATAACTTGAGATGAGTCCGGTAGCTTGTGTTAGTAAACTGGGAGCATGCAGATTTACTGAAGCTTTTGATGATAACAAAATACAATACAGTAGAACTTTGTAGCAGTAAGGATGTAGCAGAGCTGACAATGTTGCAGTAATTGAACACGTTGAATGCAGTAGATTTGTACTTTAAAACAACAATTTCTTCAACGCTCTCTCTATACTCCTAGAGGTAACTCAATAAGATTTCCCCTCAGTACTAGTTAGCTGGCGGGTTTACTGGAAGTGTAGAATGCAGGTGTTGGATGATAGTTAAAGATGGCCGCAGAACTAATCCTGGCTTTGAATTCACCGGGTAGTTAAATTCACTGTTTTGTGGAACACTGGCCTGCAACTCAGATCTCCTCACTGGAAGAACAAGGGAGCTGAAAGGGACCTCGCTACACTTGCTGGCTTTGTGAAACACTGCACACACGGCTGGCTTGCTAACACTCCTTCCTCCTCTTCGACCACGACTTGCTGCACATAGCTTTTTCGTCCGACTCCTCTCTCCTTCTCCTCCTTCTGCACACCGACTCCTCCTTCACTTCCCCTCTCTCTTCCCGCACTTTTTTTTCTCTCCACCCACTCTGCATAGGGTCTCATGTTAAGGTTTCCCACCCTGGAATTACTCACCAATCAGTGGAGGCGTGACAGACAGCCAATAGGTAACCAGCTATTTGCCAACGCTAAGCTCTGAGGTTAGGAAGGGGAGAAATGCCATTGCTTAAAGGGGCATTGCCACCTTAGACATTAATGGCATATCAATAGGTATATTTATGGCACGTCCACCTCTCATTCACTCTGTGCCTGGATGCAATGGCCAGCGCCCATCTCACCAGGAGGGATACAGATTAATAGGCAACCCATTCTGGAGATATTTCCAAGGCGGATATGCAATAGATGTCTAAGAAGGGAATATTCCTTTAAGCTATGAGAGTTCACTACTGTAATAACAAATGTCTTTATATTCTGGTTCATTTACCTAGAATGCAGAAAAACTGCTTTTTAGAAATAGCTCTACATTTTCATAAATATAGTAACACTTCCTACAAGAAAGCAAACCTTGAACGAGTAGTTAGAAAGACCCGGCAGTGAAGTAAACCTTGACTGTGTTACGGCTCATTTTATGAAGCAGCGATATTACGCAACTAATTGCATTGGTTTGCTTATAACAATAGCAGGTACATCTGCTGCTTTGTAACTATACAATGAAAGTGTTATATTAGAAAAGTAGGTGAATACTTCTCCCTCCTGAAACCTTTCAGGGCCTGGCCTATTAAAAAATAGTTTTGTCACGTCTTTTCTCCCCTAATTTTAAGACCAAACCTAAAAGCCAAAGCCACTATAAAGCGATTAGCGTTAGCTACAGACCGGCATGGATGTGTTTCCCAACCAATATATTAAAGCCCAATCTACCAAACTTCCTCATATGCTCAATTCTCAAATGACTAAGAAATCATTACTGATTTCCCATTGCAACGGTCCAAAAAAGGACATCCACACCTCCAAATTCACCTTATGTTCTTTTTCTAATCGAATGTAATGACGGGCCACCCATTAGCTCCCGACGTGGTGGTCACCAAATGTTGATACAAAACTCTTCTCATGGGCATTCACTGACATGCAAAATTAAACTTCCCCAGCAGAGATTGCAGGTCTTGCAGCATAATCCTATTGACCTGCTGGGCCCTGTTAACTTCTTGCTGCAAGGACTGCAATTTTTTTATCTGCTGGCAACTGTTTTTTTTCTTTTTATTCCATAACCTCAGTGTGAATGGTAACGCCCAGGAAGTTAAAGTTTTATCAGGAGCCAACAGGACCCCAAAATGTTGCAACACCCACTGAAGCATGCCAAGGAGAATCAAACAACTAGGCAAACTTACCAGACCTGGACAAAAAATGTTTTGTCCTTGTAATGAATTACCGAGACAGTCTAGAATATCTAATATGAAAATGCTGAACATAAAATATCCCCCTTTCCAATAGCATCCTAACAAACGAATGCTTTCGAGATGCACTGGGTGAATAACAGTCTTTGCTATCAATGTCCCCATTCCATATTTTCATACCTAACTTACTGCTGCATCGCAAAGAGGGAGGAGGTCCCTGAAGCCCCAAGAAATTTGACGCTGTACCATTTAAAGGGAAATATCCCTATTGCCTCCAACTGCACTCCAACTGACTCAGACACCACTAGCCTTTACAAGGCTATCAATTCCACAATCTCTGCAAGGACTCTCTCTCTCTCTACCCTCCCCTGTCAGACCTAGAAGCGTCAGACCCAACACAAACCATCCAATTTTTTTATAAATGACTCCAAGGACCCCCACTACCCTCATGCGATGATATGCAACACTTCACAAGCTGCCGGACTCTCCCACGGAGTTGATAGGGTCATTCAAAACAAAATGGAAGATGGGTCAACCCCCCCCCCACTCCCCTCCAAACTCAACCCAATTCCTCTCTTATATCTTTTTAAAAATGTACACCCACAGCCCAAAATGTCCCTTAAATCCTCCCTGCCACTGCACGCATTCAAACCTGTCACTTCACCCCCAACCTAAACCACTGCCTGCGAGCGCCATATGACTATCAACATTGTATGGACATAACATGGACATATACTCAACAGGCTGATCCAGCAGTCGACCCCCAACATCCTTGACAACTAATCCATCCTCTGTGTCATGGGACTGGCTGATTGCTGTCCGTTCCCTTTTACCCGCTGACTTCCAGACCGACATCTGGATTCCGGGCATCCTCTTCACCATGTACTCCAGTTGGGCGACAAGGAAGCTCCCCGACTGGTTCATTGCCAGGAAAATTTCTCCTCGCATGTCCACTGCTCTCTGATGTCAACCGAGTACCAGACCTGCCTGGAGCGAGGCCTAGCACTGAGCTGTGCCTTCTCGTAGGATTCTTCCCAGGCTGACTCTACCCGCTAGCAGGTAGTGTGGGTGAAACCTGGCCCGGGTCCTCAGAAGGGCTCTCCAGCAGGCAACACACTCTCGTCTTGCGCCCTTGGCTTAGCCATGCCAGAGCGGGCATTCTCCTCTGTGTTGTCTCCTGCAGCATCACTTTTTCTTCTACCGTTCTGCAGACAGTCAGTACCTTGGACAGCAGCAGCGCAGAACTGCTCAATCACAGCATCCACATTCATCAGTCAGTGTACTTTTTTTCTCAGTTTCTTTCTCCCTGGTTCTCCTGCTTCTGTCTTCTTCTCCTCTGATATCTGCAATGCTTTCCCTCACACTTTTGTACCTTTCATCCCCTGTCCAACTCCCTCTTCTTAGCTTACTGTTAAGCCTTTCCTTCCCACTTCCCTGCTAACCCTGTCATGTGGGCCTTCAGCCACCACCCTGCAGGCCTATGTTATGGCCCTTACTTTAAAGGGGTTGTATTAGGATCACAAGTCATTCCTATCCACAGGATAGGAGATAACTTACTGATCTGTGGAGGTCTCACTGCTGAGACCCCATCAATCTCAAGAATGGGGGACCCGTGTCCCTCTCTGCCTGTCATTGCAGGGTCTCTTCTTCTCCTGCAGTAATATTAGAATGAATGGAGTGCTAGCCGAGCATGCACAGTCAGAGTTCCATTCATTTCAGTGGGGCTGATGAAAATGAGAGTACTTGCTGCTTTGCTGTTTCATTAAAAAGGAATGGAGTGGCAGAGTGCTGTGCAACCAGTGTAGTGGCCCGGAATGTATATATTTCTGGTCCCTCCATAAATGTCCTGCATGTCATATCTTTTGTAGATGTGCTTTTCAAAGTTGTCTAGTCATTTTGTCATATGTATTGCACAGCTGCAGCAAGTGAGAGGTTAATGTTTGCATGAGACTGGGAGATGCCTGCAACCTATCAATATATGTCTAGTCACATTATCTATGTTGTCTATAAATATGAGTGTTTTGAGTTAGAGAGAGAGAGTTCCATTTCTTCTGGGTTCCTGAGTAAGAGTGCCAGCAACATGGGGTTACCTTCAACCCTCATGTAGTGAAGCATGGAAGAGGGGGAGCGGTTTCTGAGGATCTATATGCCAGTAACTGCGGAGGAGTGAGAGCCGGAAAAGAGAGAGAGAGTGTGAGAGCAGAGAGACGAGGTTGAGATCACCATGCAGAGGTACTATAACCAAGAGTGTCTGTGGAGTGTCCATACCCTTATACTCCTTTGGAGATTTCCCTCGTCTAGGAGCGGTGCCAGTTAGATAACGTGGCCTGCATGACTGGTGTCATCCTGTATTTTCCTCCCGGACCTTAAAGGGGTTGTCCCGCGCCGAAACGGGTTTTTTTTTTTTCAATAGCCCCCCCCCCCGTTTGGCGCGAGACAAACCCGATGCAGGGGTTAAAAAAGAAAACCGGATAGTGCTTACCTGAATCCCCGCGCTCCGGTGACTTCTTACTTACCTGGTGAAAATGGCCGCCGGGATCTTCTCCCTCGATGGACCGCAGGTCTTCTGTGCGGTCCATTGCCGATTCCAGCCTCCTGATTGGCTGGAATCGGCACGTGACGGGGCGGAGCTACAAGGAGCCGCTCTCCGGCACGAGCGGCCCCATTCAGAAAAGAAGAAGACCGGACTGCGCAAGCGCATCTAATCCGGCGATTAGACGCTGAAAATTAGACGGCACCATGGAGACGAGGACGCTAGCAACGGAACAGGTAAATGAATAACTTCTGTATGGCTCATAATTAATGCACAATGTACATTACAAAGTGAATTAATATGGCCATACAGAAGTGTATACCCCCACTTTGTTTCGCGGGACAACCCCTTTAAGTCTACTGTTTTGCCTGCACAGCCATCTTGTAGAATTGTGCCTTGTATTGAGTTGATGTCAAGTAAAGTTTTGCCAGGCCCTGACTGTTCCCAGGGACCTGAGTTACGCAAGTCTGCGGCTCATTTATTTACCACCGAGGGTCATCCAGTGGGTAACGAAACAGTGGGGTCACCCTGACAACTTCAATGCCTGTTCGCATGTTTATTGGTCATCCCTCTCCTAGAGGTGTCCGGAAGAGGCCCAGTGCTGGCCTGGCCGAGGCTATGTGTGTCCCTCCGGGAGGGAGCCTGGTAAGTGCCGCCATGATAAACGTCCACCTTACCCTCCCAGCTCCTCAACGTATGGTCTGCATCAGGGGACAACCTATGGGACGCTGCACCAGCACTTCGTATGGTCTTCTCCTCATTGCAAGGGCGCAATAAGCCAGCAGTAAAGAGGACAGGGACCCCCATTCTCAGGATCGGTTGGGACCTCAGCAATTTATTCCCTATACTGTGGACATAACCCCTTTAAATATATAGCAGCCAGTGCAGCTGTTTTGCATTGATCACCACCACATAGCTGAACATCATGGTAGTTGTATATATAACCCTAATGCATTCCAGTTGGAATCCACGGAATCCATTTTTGGGAACTTGAGCTGAGGCCTCAAATTTACATTTGGTGAGATGCAAATTGTTGTAACATTTGAATTAACAGGAACCCAATGCTTTCTTGTAGGAACATATAGATGGAAGACCACCTATGTCTTTATTTCCTGAAGGAAAACATTAATGCGATCTTCCAGTCCTGGACAAACAAAGATGGCTGAAGTACTTGTTTGACTACCTGATGCACACTGTGTATATTTATGCATCAGTAGTCTACAACTACATGTTGCCTTGATTGGCTATTGCTGTCCACATGAGCAGCACTGGCTAATCAGAAAAGCATGCAGTGTCTTAGACTAATGATGCCTATTAATGCACTGTGTGATCAGAAGTGGTTCGGCCATTTTCGTTTGTCCAGGACCAGAGGGTCGCTTTAAGGAAAAGTCATCTTCACCCACCGATTCTGTTCACACCGATTGACTATCATGTGTATGGTGGCCTCCTAGATTCTTGTCCTAAAAATTAAGTAGGGGCAAACAAGAATCGGACGCGTTGAATTTCAACTGCTGATCCTGATGTTCTTCCGGAAGAAAAGCTGCTGCCAAAGATGTCTTGCATGGCTTTATCAACTCTGCCCAGCCAAATGCTACCAAATGCACCTTTAATTTATTTCTAGGCTGATTTGCATGCTACTAAATATTGCTGAAGCTTAGCAATGGGGTTGATTCCCGTTCCTTGTTTGCGATCACTGCAGTCTATTTGGGGAGAGGGCTTTGCAGAACTTCACACTGACCATGGAATTGTGTCAAACCCGGAGTTAGAACCTCTATTCGTAAGTGTCCCCTTTATATTGCTCTACTTGCATTATGTTAGCAGTACAAAAACATATAGCTCACGAGCTCTGCTACATCCGTAGGTGCAGACTGCTATACATTCCATTTACAGACCCGCACCTTAGGTAATTTGTAGCATCGATCAAATTGTAGGCAGTTGGTTGCTAAACTTTGCTGTTTTACAAACAAAAAGCACACCTCAGATTCCGCTCGGTTTTGGAGGCATGGAGCCATTAAATCAGTGTTGGTAATTGAACACGCTGCTGCTTTTAATTTATTCTACTATCCATCGTGTATCCATTCATCTGTGCCCGCGCTCTTATTTTACACATGTACATTCCTCTTGAGAAGACCTGGCTTGATCTCACAGGTATAGACTAGAAATATTAGACATGATATTGACTCAGTCAAGAAACTTGTGGCAGAAAAAGTCCAATCATTTGCAATCTACGATATAAAAGAAGCAGAAATGAGATTTGGTATGTGTGTAGCTTAATGTTTAAAATGTAAATTCAGTTTTAGAGGAGACTGCACATTCATATAGTATGTCTGTGTTTAGTTATGTGAACTTCACAAATTGAAGCAGATTTACTAATATTATATGATTAGAGTCTTAAAATCCACCGGATTTAAAACAGTGACTTATGCTAGAGGACAAACTTGGTAAATCTTTAAACTGGTCTAGTCTAAGTTTATATCACCAAGTCTTACGCCATGCCCAATTTTGCAAGAACTTTTTGAGACAAATTTGGTGCAATTTTTGGAGCACAATGGCACATTTAGGCCATACACCCATTTCATGTAGCTAAGCCCCATAGTTGGATGCAGACTGTAGGGTCTATTTATTAAAGGGGTTGTACCAGAATTACAAGTTATCCCCTTGAAACAAAGTCAATGGATGGACAGGGGTGGAAATGGGAGCAATAGGTGGCTGTCTCATCGTTGTCCCACACATGTGCAATCAGCTCCCTCATCTGCTAGTCTGCTACCTGCATGGTGAGAGGATGCATCTATACGCACTCCTTAGTAAGTAAGTATATGGCCGTTTTCTGTAATTGCTTTTATGTTTCTATATTTCCCCCTCTGTGATGTATTTATATTAGTGTAGGGACTCACTACATGCAAGGAACCGTGACATGGTTAGTGGGCTGATGTATCTTGGCCAAAATCCAACTAATGCCTTGCATTTATTATCCATCATTCACATGCAGCTTGGCTTTAAAACTCCAGGGGGAGCCCAGGGTGGCAGTACCAATGTGGTTCACTATTGGATGTACAGGGCAACCCGCTGAATTATTATGGCGTCATTAATAGGTTGCTTGTCTGCATGGTGAACTACATACATCAGAATGGTCTGGCACCCTGTATCCACTATGTGTGGGAGTGTACACCAAGCAGCCACCCCCTCTATATCAAGAGGCAGTGTGAGTGGCTGCCTCATCGGTGTCCTGCACAGGTGTTATTGGCTCCTCCATTTGGTAGTCAGCTACCTGCATGGTGAGAGGAGGATGCATCTATATGCACTCCTCAGTCAGTAACTATATGGCCGTTTTCTGTGATTGTTCAAATAGAATAAAAGATCCAGGAAGCAGCTTAATAGGACAATCATATGGCCAATGAGGGGGCTGTTGATCGGCGTTCTTTTTGCTGCAGACTGGTATTGTGGTGGACTCCTTCTTGTTTTTTAGGGGATAACTCTTGGGGTCTTGCCCCTCACTGAGCATGGGCAGTTTGAATTGGCAGTTCACCTTACAATGCTCTGAGAGAAAGGTGATAGTTCTCGATTCCCAGTTGATGGCCGGGTTGTGAGTAGAGAACCAAGGGATTCCTTGAATGACTGGAAATTTTGAAGAAGAAATTAGATGGAAACTAATCGTCTCTCAATGCTCTGGCTCAGTGAATATCCAGTTCACTTGACTCCTGAGTGATGGGCCCCGAAATCACGTGGGACCCGTCCAACATTTCCATGTCTATGGATTCAGTTTTAATTCTGATTGCAATATGATTGTCAAGAGCATATTGGCAGTCCATGAAATTCACCGCTGCTCCTGAATCCAACATAGCAGTGCCTAAGATGTTGCAGCTCCCCATAGTTATCTCGATAGGGATAAGGAAGTGGGGAGATGGTTGATGCCTCTCCTTGTCATCTTGGGTAACAGATGGGATGACTGGCAGAGCAGTATCCAGCCCTTTCAGGTTGGCAGGGTTAATTGTGGTTTTAACATAGGTGAAGGCAATAGTCCTCTGGAACTTATTAGGACAATTCTTACCATAATGACCAGACCCCTGCAGTACAGGCATAAATTCTCAGAGCAGCACCTCTTTCTCTGCCATGGAGAGGGGGTTGTGGATGGCACTGATCTGCATTGGCTCGGGTGAAGAGTCCATCCTTGGTTGGGTGTTTAGGGTGGATGGACTGAATAAATAGGATGGGTGATTTCCGAAGAGCCGTAGCTTCTCCTTTCATCATTCTGTAAGTCTTTGATCTAAATAGATATGTAGTTGAATAAAGTCATCCGTGGTCTCCGCTCTAGCCAGCTCATCTTTAACCCTTCCGAGAGTCCTCTTCGGAACTGACTCAGCTGCGCAGCAGGATTCCATGCAGTGTCATTAGCCCAACGACGAAATTCCGCTGTATACTCAGCAACCGAACGCCGACCATGTTGAAGATTATGCAATTTCCTTTCGGCTATTGCACAGTGATTGGGGTTGTCGAACACTTGATTCATAGCCGCAATGAAGGTGCGGAGGTTATCAAGAAGGGTGCTATTATTCTGTGCCGAGTCTAGCGTGGGAGTGAAATCTCATGCTGTAGCCACTTACTGGAAGGTAGCGTTGTCCAAGAGTTGCCGAGGTCTGGTACACGAGATGGCGATGCAGTACAAAGGGGTTGGAGAAAAAACATAGCCAGCAGGTATAGCCGAGGTCTGGTACACGAGATGGACGATCAGTTGTAGAGGAGCAGGTATGTGGGAGAGTACATTTGTTGCTTCTAATTGGGCACAAGGTTTTCTTAGTCCAGAGTATGAAACACCGGTCTAAGTAAATATAAGTTTTTGTCTTGCAATTTTCACCAGAAAGCTGGCGTATTTGTAACAGTAAAATCGCTCTATTGTGTTCTTAAAGGGGTTAATGTAAGCTGGCTATAGGTTCAAATAACAAATAAGGACTTATTCAAAACATTTCAAATCCCTTTATTTTCAGAATAAAGAGCCACGGAACCAGACTTTGAATTTTTCCGGGGGAAGTATCGCCCAGCCAAATCTCCCCAGCAGTAATTGCTGCAGAGAAAATGTACTATTACATATTCCATAAGGCTATCTAGATGAATGGATGTCCATATATTATATGGATGTCTTCAGTCTGCCAGAGCAGGAGTTGCTTATGCCAAGTGGCCTCCCTCCTGTCTGGATAATAGGGCATCTGGGCAGAATAACCTCTTCTATTACATCTATATGGATGGGGGTCATCTTGATGAGACAACCCCTTTAATATGAACATGGGATACATGATTTAAGGGTAAATTAAAAGGTTATTTAGGAATGTTTGGGTTTCCTAGTGAGAGGATCATGCTGTACTATAATATTTGAATGAGATTTTTCAACATGTTGGAAATTCTCTGCTCATCCTCTCCACTTGCATGGAGATCTATATAAAATCCCATCATGTCTGACTACATTTTCATTATTTTTAAAACATGCTCATCTTGTAGATTAAAATGCTGTTTTTCTAATTCAATTAACTTACCGGTGATTTCTGCCGTAAACTTGTCTTAAAAAAATCCTCATGTTTCTACAGAGAACCTGCAGCTAAAACAGCGTCAAGCATTGAAAATCTTGCACCTCTGCCAACACCCTGCGAGTTTTCAGTTTGATTTCTCCTTTTCTGACACAGACTCAGAATAATCAAGAAAGATGCCGTGTACAATAGAGGGCTAGAATTAGCATATATAATACATAATCTTCATTAGCAGAGGGAGTTCCGTAGTCAACTTTCCAGAGACACACACAGAATATATTTGTGCTAAAGGTGAATGGAACCACAGTGAATAATTACACAAAATAATTATACAATCCCCGCAGAACGGCTGAATTATCATGTACCCGTCTTGTACATGTTTTCCTACACCCACTGTTAGCTATTGCCAACTCTAAGATTAGAAGCTATATTACAATCTGTGCTAGGACATTTCTATAAGGTCTGTGCCACAAAATTAGGTTAATTCCCACTCGCAAGACAGGAAATAACTATATGATCCCAGTGCTCGGACCCACACTGATCAAGAAAACACAGGTTCTGAAGGTCCAGAATGAGTAGAGCAGTGGTCACACATGCTCACTGCCACTCCATTCCATTCAATACAACCACAAGAGATAGACTATCTCTAAATATCAAAATGGGTCTGTTTCAACATATGCCTTAATTTTTGCTAACACCATTCTGTCACGTCTTCTTAGGCCCATTGGCACAAAAGATGGCACAGGCTATGGAGCTTGACACTGTGACAGTCTGGGTCACAAGTATACAGGAAGACATAAAGCTGACAAAGGAGGCAAAAACCCACAGTGATTAATGGCAGAAAGTATTGCTACAGAGTTCTCCCTGAACTGCCCCAACTGGACCCACAACTAAGCAGAGCATCTTCCCTGAAAAGAGCAACTCTACTGCTTCAAAGAAGCAAGGTCCAAATCAGAGGAACAAAGGTAACTGACCACATAGCACAAAACACTGAGCATTGACCAGAACACAAGGACTATAGCAGGCACCCTCTGATTTAGTTTAAATATCCCACAAGAGATTGCTGATAGGCTTACTGAGATGACTACCTGCCCACCCATCCCATAAGTGCAGAGATAGAAAAGAGATGTCTCTCCCTGTATGGAAAATGCAGAATAAAATGATGAATGGTGCATCACTTGGTCCAGAGCCAACATAATGTGTTTCCAGTCCATTCATAGCGCAGTTAGGGAACACATTTTTTGCAGTCAAAACTGAAGACTAGATCCCCAAAAAACGTAAGGGCTTGTATGCACAACAGAACCACCGGTATGTCAGTGCATGTGTAGTGGCCCGAAGGGCCTTACAGGGTAGTCAAAACAGTTACTAAGTCCTGGGGACCTCACTATGTGCTCCTAGGGGGGCATCAGAGGCATGCTTCTGGGGAAGAACCCTGTTTTTCTGGTATAATGGGTTAAAGAGCTAGTCTGCCTAGCAACAGCTCAGCTCTGATTTGCTGTTGGCATATCATTTTCTGATTGGTGGAGTGGGAGGAGTCGAGTGAAGCTCAGGAAAAAGCCAGGGTGCGGTAGAGGAAGGGAGTCAGCAGAGAAAGGCATGTAGCGTCGGAAGTCGGAGAGAGCAGGTATAGGCGAATAGCTCGTCCGGACAGAGCAGCGCAGTGGGACAGTGGAGATTCAGAATTTGGGTAGAAACTGGTACCCGACAGCACCTAACAGGAGTGCGGAATCTATTTCATCCCTGCTGGAAGAAAACCAGATCCAAGGCAGACCCCACGGAAGCTGGATGGAGAGTGAGTCTAAACGGTCCCTGCACAGATAACAGTCAGTGTGCCCCTCTGCAATCCCACACTAGTTTCTCCACGCCACTGCAGATAACTTTCACAGACAGTCAGGACTTAAACCAGTCGGGCGACTTCAGCTTGCAAGGGAGAGAGAGTTCAGGAATCACCACATGCTCTTTTGTGTCTTGGAACCAAGTTACAGTTTCTACTGCTTGCTGAATCTGCCAATTGAAGTTTACCCTAGAGGTTCGCAAGCTCGCTATAACATCATGTATTTTTGTTTGCCATTAAAAGGTATCATATCTACAAGATTACTTGGTTTCTCTTGCAGGGAACAATCATATTTTGTTCTACTGGCTAGCACGGTACCAAACCTTTGTATGAAATCACACACATATGGAGGTAAAGTAGCTGCCTTATGCACCTCTAAGGTGGTCCAATTATCGCTCCATGTAATAGAGTCGTAATACAACCATATGTATGACTAAGCAGCATGCATAAAGCTGTATTAGGGTTATATACAAACTCAATTGTACAGAACCATAATAAGGGACCCGAGTCGATGGGGCCATACTATGCCTCAGTATGCACTGCACTAATGCCGGAGTTGTCAGTTTAACCCTTTGTCAAGCACATGGATATGTAAGAAAGAATTTGACGCTTGGTGTACAGTACTTGCTCTTCTTGCATTGTGTTTCACTATCGTACGGAAAGTTATTTATCTTTGCTTATTTCTGGAAATGGCTTGTCTGCCAGCTCCTTTAAACCCCATAAAGTTATGAGCACATAGGAGTTGAAGTGCTGAATCAGAGGATGTGGCTGTTATATTTATCTCCCCCGCTGTCTGCTTGCAAAGCCACAGCTATATGATTCCCATGGACTACATGGGTGCGTGCATACAATAACAGGAATAGTTCACATTATGTGTTCACTCACAAGTAGTCTATGGGTTGATTGCAGCTCTAGCTTGCAAGAGGATGGCACGGAACCTTGAGGGAGGCAAGTATAAAAGTCGCATGCTTGGATTCAGTGCTTCAGCTCCTATGAGCCCATAAGTCTAGTTTATGGGGCTTATAGGAGCTGACAGATTCACTTTAAAGGGCATGTCATTGAGAGACATTCATTATTTCATTTGGAACAAGGTTGACATTGTGGTGCCTAAAGACATTCACCACCCAAAAAAATAATGGGAAAATAGTTTATGATGAAACAAATGAGGATCACAAAGTAAATTATTACACATTTTCTGCATAGATCCTTCTGTGTTGTAGACCATTGTCAAAGGACCTTGTGATCTATTATGACTCTATGGAAATGTATTGAGATCAATTATCCATTAACCACATAGTATAGATGAATATACAGAACTCCAATTCAATTAAATCCTGTTACATAACTCAAGTACACATTCAAAGATGCCCAACTGTCAAAACGACACCATTCATATAGAAGACAAGTTCCTTTACTGAAAAGTATAACATATACATCACTTCCAGATACAGCGATACATTACATTGTAGATAACAGAGAAAATAGCCTCCTGCTCAGAGTCAGTCTGGGGTGTCTAGGGCCTACCAGTAAAATGTATTCTTAGGGCCCACTGAACAGTTGCATGTAAATATTACTCCGCCTATCAGTATGTATTGCAGTGTATGTACAGGCCTGTTCATGTAGGGGGCTAGGTGCCCACTTTTGGCTCAGGGCCCGCCAGTCCAAGCCTTCTGCTAATGGTGTTACTCATTCCAGCCATGGACCTGGTCTCCTTGCACCACCTGTAGCCTGTCAAGGACATTTGTAGCCAGAAGGTTATGCATGTGTGATATATGTATGTATGTGTGTGTATATATATATATATATATATATATATATATATATATATATATATATATATATATATATATATATATATATATATATATACTGTATATACATACACACACACACACCAGTTGTACTGTACCTACACTCCTTACCTAAGTTTCAGTGTTGTTCCTTCTAATTGCTTCTAGAATCCCTGATCTGATTCCAGATTCTGATTCCTAATTTGGTCCTATATAGAGGTATGTCTCCGATTTCTCATTACAACTCCCATTCCTGATTCTGTTTTTTTTCCCCTAATCACTTTCTTTACTGCATGGTAAAGCTATGGGCTCTGACCTGGGTTTAGTACCATTAGCAAAATTATTTACTAATTAGTAGGTTTTCAGGTATCCAAATTAACAATCAATGCTCGAGCATCGAGGAAGCTTACAAATCAATATTTTATACAAGGACATTTGAAACAAGGCTAGAACATGCCTCACTTGTAATAATTATAATTTATTTTTACTGAAAACTCAACAAGAACAGTGACATCTCTTTAGAGGCAGGACTTCTCTCAGGCCGATTGGAACTATTTCTCATGACACTTCTATAAAATAACCTGGAAAACAACCTTGCATTCTTATGATAGAAATAATATGAGCCACAGACAGACAGTAAAAAGCTGCAATAAGATCAGGTTACAAGACCTAAATGGAGGATAGGAAACCTTGTAGCTTCTCTCACAGTACCATTTCTAGTTGAGGTCTCTCCTAATTCTAGAGAGCAATCTTGAGAGGGCAACATATAAGTGATAGTTCTTTTATATAAACCAACAGGGTGATTAACAAGAATGTTTACTAGTCGCTAACCGTCTCGTTTCAGCACATCTAAAAAAATAGTCGCTGGTTGATGAATTCTCACCTGGTGTAAGTAGATAATCTATCTTAGGCTTACTTTACATGGAATGACTGTTGAGCACCCGGCAGTCATCCCAACAAGTTTTGCTCTTGTGCTTTCTCACAGGAGCAATAGTCGTTCAGTAACATCTGTAAGAACTGAAACTTTTTATTGCATGGTGTTACAGTTGTACAATTTTTTAGGAATCCCATCCAGTGAAATTATCAGTACTTTATATAAATTATTTGATAGCTCTACATTCATGACTATACTACCCTCCAATAAAAAAGAGACTGCTAGGTTTAAAAAGGACAGTTCGCCATATGGGAGCTGCTTTACAGATCAGTTGTAGTTTCTGGTCTTCTCTCCATATTCAGTGCACCATTTCCATGACCAAGAATGTCCTACTCCATGTACTGTGTGCTACGTTAAAGTAGGTAAATGCAGGATGCTCAGCTCTATAGCATTATGACTCTCATCTCCTGTGTGTTCTTGACATTTTGGCTTTATCTGACCTAATCTTTTGACTTCAAATCTTTTGTTTTGGTTAACCAATGTATTGTCCATCTGATGTACTCACTTGGCTTATTCTACCTTATACTTTATACTCTGGTACCTTGTTTAAATCATTAATCATTAATTGTTTAACAACCTTAGTAAGTTACAATTACACTTCTGTCACCCATCCTCTACCAGCTGCCCCCTACTTGGAGACCATCTTATAATTCCAAGGTGATGAGACCCTCTTGTGCAGTACTCTGGTGAAGATCTCTAGTCCTCTAAGTTTAAATCACTGTCTTTATGGGTTGTTAGCATTTCTTCAGTTCTTCCATAATGATCTTGGGCCAGGGCTGTTCTTGCTAAAGTTGACAGAACAGAAATGTGCCTAAAGCAGTCCACTACTATCAGTCAGCATGGATTTGGGTTCCCTGGAGCAATTCTGAAGGAGCCTTGCTTCCTAAAAGTTAATAGTCTATGTTTTACCAATTAAAAAGGCAAGTTAAAGGTGTGAGCTAAACATGAAGTACCTAATGAGATATTGATTTAAATTAAGTTTTAGTATTTGGAGAATTCTTAAAGGGAGCCTGTCAGGATATTTATGCTATTCTCTATGAAGGCAGCATGCAGTAAGACTGCCGACAGGCTGTAATAGTCTTAAAACAGGGGGTAACCTTGACCTCCTCTTCCCCATGGACCCAAAATATTACACAGGACACCATAGTTACTCTGCTGGGTGAAGTTGACAACTTTTATTTAACTTTATTCAAACCTCTCAATAAACGTTTTCTTAAAAACATTACTTGGGGGTTCTAATTCTCGCAGATTCACTTTAAAGACACTGGGGCATGTTTATTACTGCTGCTGCACCAGACAATTGGCATAAGCTGTACCTTTTTTGGTGCAAATTAGTTTAGACACATTTCCTATTGATTTACACACACAAAAAACAGATGTTACACCTCTCACTCCACTTTTCTAAAGTGTCTAGAAAAGATGGTGGGTTTGAGTGGAGTGAGCTATTAAAATACATTGCCACACTTTCACTCTATTAGATGGGTGGCATACAAAGGTACTCCACATCTCTACAGAGACTTCAACCTGAGAAAGCCTTATACAGTGTGATGGGTGAGGCTAACCCAGAGCAGAGGGAGAACAAAAGAACAAAGAGAGGGAGAGAGAGGGAGGGAGAGAATGAAATATGGTCATTTTGTTTTGTACACCTGGGTTGTGAATAATGTTTTTTTTTTACGTTTTACACAAAACCATTATTGGCAACCCCTTTTGTGGTATAGAAATATCTATGGCTGACATCCTTGGTATCAGTTCACATGTGCAGGCTATGTTTGTTAGCAGTCACCCCTCCCCCAATCTGGGCTGGGTTGAGCTGGTTGGCTGTATAGTAGTCAGCATTGAACATTTAGCTTGCTCATGTTGCAATCTGGCTCTCTGCATACCACCAGGGTCTAATGGTGATTGAGCCCACCCTGCAGTTTATCAGATAGTGTATTTTTGGCTTCTTTTTCTGTGAGTTAAAACATTACTGGTAAGTGGTAACTAATTTTGTGGTATAGAAATTGTTGCCATGTGGAACTACAGCTTCCTGTGTGACCTTAATAATGGTAAGGACATGCTGAGTGATGTGGCACATGCTGCAGACCTTACATGTGAATGCAATTCTGATGTGATGCAGTCAAGAGACCAAATAAACAATGATATTAAACGACTCAAGGTGAATTCCTTAAGATTCCTTCCTTTTCTTCTCCATCTGTTCCAGACCTTCATGACTCCTCCAGCTAATTTTTGCCTCTGAAGTTTGCAGACCAAATATCTTTGGCTCCTCTGTAAATAATAGCATCACACTCTGTCACCTGAAAATGGCATTCTGCATCCTAAAATCTAAACTTTGCCCTCAAAAGTAAATTGCAATGCATTCTAATTCCTCATTCAAGGTCGAAGACACAAAGCCTCCATTTGTGGCTCCACACAGTAATAAGCTCCCATTTGTGGCTCCACACATTAATAACCCTTATTTGTGGCCCCATGCAGTAGTAAGCATCCATTTTGCTAAACATGTATCAACATTCTAGAACATTTGATAAATATATCTTATTTTTTAACCCCTTAGCTCCCCAGGAAGCAAACACACATGGGTCAATAAGCCCTAAGGCTGTTTACTGTATTACAAAGCCTATAACATTTGACTTGAGTGCTTTAGGGTTAAACAGTGCTGCTACACCTCCATCACCCTTTTCCTGAGGGCATATTACATTTCCTGGTCTATCACCAGCAAATAGCCATTTGAAATTACCCCAAATTATGAATCTCACTGAGGTAATGACTTCATTTAGCATGTGTAAATGGTGCAGTATTAATGTGGAGATTTAGCCATGAGCGACAAGTGACCTCTTTAAACGAGGAACTACATTTTTCTGCATGCCGGCTAGAATTCTAATCACTGGATCACAGCCAAGTCTTGGACAAATAAAATTGTATACTTTGGAAGACACAAATTTACTGTCTTAAGAAACTGCATCAACCAATCTACCACTGTGTTTGCTTAGCTGTCGGAGTTATATAAAACTAAGCAATAGACCATGAAATGTGACTTATTCCATTTCTCTTGGTTGAGAAATGTCAAAGCTAAAAATACAGGTAGAATGAGGAACTACGGTCAGTCCAGTTTCTTATGAAAGTATATTGCCACCCTGACTCTTAGGGCTCAGTCACACGGGCGCATCCAGGCGCCGATGCGCCCGTCTTCCTGCAGGATAAGACAGCCGCACTGCAGGTGCGGAGAAAGAACACATGACTGGCTCCATTGCCGGTCATGTGTTCTTTCTTCCGGCACTACGGAGAGCCATCCACACCTTCAGTGCGGCCATCTCCTTCCTGCAGAAAGACGGGCGTATCGGCGCCCGGATGCGCCCGTGTGACTGAGCCCTTAGGGTGCCTACCCACTAGCAATATTTTTTTGTGATGCGAGACTGAGTGAAAACACAAGATTATGAGACCAATGGTTTCATCCTCATTTGTGATTTTTACTCTTAAATCTCGCAGCGCAGAGAAAAAAACTACGAATATCGCTTAACCCACTGTTTTTAATGGGGCCGCCGCAGTGCCAGCCCCATTGAAAACATAAGGAGTACATTTCGGACTTCTGCCATAGATGTGACAGCTATGGAAGAGGATTCCTTCATTCCTGATGGGACCGCAGGGATGAAGGAATCCTCTGCCATAGCTGTCACAGCTGTGGCAGGAGTCTGTGATGTTATCCGATTGCTTTCAATAGGGTTGGCGCTGCTGCGGCCCCATTGAAAGCAGTGGCTTGCAGGCAACCCCTGCAGCGATGATTTTCGAGGAAGGGATTGAAATATAAGGCCCTCCCTGAAAATCAGCCCTAGCTGTAAAAAAAGTAAAAACCAAAAAAATGATACTCCCCTAGACGAGCCGTCCAGCTCTTCTCTCCAGCATGGCAGTCGTCTTCTGTCTTCTGGAGGCCAGGGATTGAAAAACTTTACGGGGACACGGTGAAGTAAGTAGGTATCCAGAAGGTATAAAAATCAACTTTTTGGACTCCCTGTTCCCAGTGGCGTAGGAAGGTCAGGTGGTAGCCGGTGTGGAAACTGTTTTTTTGTCACTCCTCCACACCCCCCTCCCCCCTTCCAGTTTTGAAATTATTGAAAGAATGAAAGACAAGATGCTTACAGTTGCAAGTGTAATTTTCTGGTTATAATACAGTAAAAGTATCACTTCTAATCACGGATGACGGAAGCAGAGGTTTGGTTTACCGACTGCACTGCCTGGGCTTATATTGTACCATCGTGGCTCCACACGGGGATTACCCCCATCCTCCACATTTCCGCCCGATATACAATAAGCACAATAAGCACGCTACTTATTTTTCCAACATCAGCCCTAAAAATCCACCCTGATAATTTCTGTTACATTTGAGCACAATTACGGGTCAATTTGTGGATTTGAATATGCAAATCCAACAATTATGAAAAGCCTCATGTCACTCTATAGCCGTACGGTATTACATCTACAAGCTCCTATTCGCATCTCATTGCGGACACTTTCGCACTGGAAGGAACATTCCACGTGATATTTCGTCATACAGAAGAATCTGCACCAAAATCCAGTTGTCCAATGTGCAGATTGTGATGTGGAACTAAAGATGGCAGAATTCAGCCCCCAATTCTGTGCCGACATCCGCTCTCAGACCTCTAAATATCGACAGCTAAATATTCTGCCCTGCGTGACACCCACGTCTAGGGATCCCCTCAGAGTTCCCATCAGAATCCCCAAAACAGCACCCTGAATCCCTTTGTGCTTTAGGGGAAACTGTAGGAAGAGACCAACAGATCTCCATCTCAGCAGGTTTCTGTTTGAAACAATAGCAATAACATGGTGGGACTGCGCCATTCTTTTCAGAATTTTAAGTGGAACCTCTGATGGGACAGCAGGATGGAGGCCATGATGAAGTGCGAACAGGCTTTAAGGCGTTACCTTTCAGCCTACATCCATACAGTTCTGTTCCAAAACCGCATCCAGACATTTTGAGCACGTTGCCATTCGGTTTCGCCATTTTTGCATAGTCGAACGCTCATAAGAAACGGACCTTATTGTCTTTGCAAGCAGCGGTCGCCTAACCCTGCGTGCATATTCACTGTGTATTTACGGTACGTTCACATGGCAGCATTCATCATGGCTAGATCAGCCTCTATAATGTGCATCCAAATGAGCTGCGTTCTGCTACAGCTTTTGGCGCTTATCCGTGTGAATTCAACATAGAAATGACACGTCACGTCTTGATGATAGTGTGATTGTTCTCAGTGAGAGAAACCAAGTAATCTTGTAGATATGATCCCTTCTACAAGATTACTTGGAGAACAATCACACTTTACTCTTCTGGCTAACACGGGACCAAACCTTTTTTCATATTGCGTCTGGATGATGAAACGCTCTTTTCCACATCCGAATTTCGCACGCGGATCTTACCAGTTCACAAGGCCAAATACTTGTACTAAACACTGCAGAAAAAAGCCATGAATTTTACCTCCGCTTTTAGCGCTCCTACAGACAAGCGTATGCGCATATGCATTCGCGATAGCATGACATAATAGCGCTATTAAGGGAGGGCTCTCGCCAGCTATCCGCGTGTATCCGAGCATTCTATTGTACTTTTCTGCACTGTCGTAATTGAACCGCTTGAGCATTAATAATACAGACCGAAATAGGATGCACTGTGATTTTTTTTTTAACCCCTTAGTGACCAGCCCATAGTGTTTTTATGTCCTGCAGCTGCAGGGTTATGTATGAAGGAAGATCGTGTGGCGATCTCCCTCCATACATCGTGGCTGTTGGCTGTTTCTTACAACTGACATTCAGTGGCAACAACTCCGATAAGCCATGCGGCTCATTGGAGTTGTTAACCCTTTAAATGCTGCTGTCAATTCTGACAACGGCATTTAAATCCCCCAAACGATGAGATCGCAGGCAGCCATGTGCGTGTCATGGCAGTGATAAAAGTTTGAAAAACTTTTTGCCATATTTATACTAAAAGAATCTAAATAATAAAACAAAAATACATATTTGGTATCGCTGCGTCCATAAACGTCCGATCTATCAAACTGACGCATCATTTACCCCGCACAGTGAACGTCATCAGAAATTTTTTTCTCCAGAAATGTGCTTTCTTAGTCACCCAAGTCTCCAAGAAAAAGTGAATAAAAAGTCGTATGTATTCCAGTTTGGTACCAACAGAAACTACAGGACGTTCTGCAAAAAATGAGCCCTCGCACAACTATGTTGACGGAAAAATAAAAAAGCTATTGCGTGCAAAAAATAGCAGCAGAAAATAATTCGAAAAAATTAAATACCTTTGAAAAAAAATAAAAGTAGTACAGCAAAAATAAAAAACTATATAAGGGCGCATTCAGACGACCGTACATCGGCGGGTATTGACGCGCGGCCGATATATGGTGTCCCTCTCTGCAGGGGGAGGAGGCTGGAAGAGTCGGGAGCAGTGCCCTGTGCTCCCGCCCCCTCTCCACTCCTCGGAACTATTTGCAATGAGAGGGGGCGGAGGCGGAGCTAAGTAAAAACAAGATGCACCAAAAGATGGCAGAATTTCATCCTTTTCTCATTTTAAACGTTTTTCAGTACATTATATGGTATATTTTATAGTATTATTGAAAAATACAAGTCATCCCGCAAAAAACAAGCCCTCATACTGCTGCGTCAATTGATAAATAAAGGAGTTATGATTTTTTAAGAAAGGGGCGAAAAAAAACGAAAATGGAAAAAAACAAAAGGGACACGCCATTAAGGGGTTAACTTAATGGGCATGTCAATTGCAAGTTTGTGCACAACACGGTGAGTCAGTGAAGTATAAACTCTCCGTATTACGTGCAAAATACAGAGCACAAATCCACTGCTGTGAACGAGACGCTACTGGCACACATCAGCTGCTGATAACGCGCACAGGCACAGCTATTTAGCTGCCATAAAACGTCGGCCGAAAATCACGACTATCTGAAGCGTTGGATCCCAGTGCATTCATTCAGATGGGCGATTTTCTGGCGCATAAAATTGGCGAGCCAGAAAAGATGGCACATACGCTACGGATTCCAGCCAACCACTTTAATGTGCGGCGGCAAAAGATAGGTCTTGCCCTATCTTTTGGCCGCGATCAGCCAGCAGCTCCCATAGACGCCTATTAGAATTGCTGGCAAGGGGAGCAGGAGGGACTTTAAAACAACTAGCGCTGCTAAAGTCCCTCCCCCTCCGTTTGCCGGGCTTCTATGGGAGCTTCCATTGCTGCGGTCAGTCAGCAAATGGAGAGGGAGAGAGTTTAGCCGCGCTAAGCTCTCTCCCCCCGGCCGACAGAACTCCAGGCTGCGGCATATCTGCCCCAAACCCGGCTGTGTAAATGGGCGAGAAACGCAAGATTTAGACTTGGTCGGGGCTTTCTCTTGTCCATGCGATTTTTGGCCTCGATGCGAGCAGACTATAAAGTCTAAATTTCAGATCCCTTCTAGATCTCCTGGATGCAGAGAATACGATTCATGGGCAGGTTTCAAATGAAGCTCAGTCAAATAGGGGTTAAAGAGCTCCAATTGCCCAAAAAAGGAATCTACGCTCCACATTGTAATGTATGGCATTGCTCAGTAATAAATGGGAACATATTGCGCGGTTACGCAGGAGATGGGACCATCATTTCATTTATTTACTAATAATAAGATTGTGTGGGAATCCTCCGGGCCGGATCTCCTCCCGCCTCGCCTTTGTTCAGCTGTGTTTATTCATCTGTACGTGTTAATGAGCTAAATACAAAGTAGTGTTTGAAAACGAGTTGATAATGGTGGTGATTAGGGAAAATGGGATTAGAGATTAATGTGACTATTTAGTATAGTGTTCAGATAGTATCTATGGACTGCAGGCTATAATGTACAGGTGGAAGGCAGTGGGCAGGTACAGATGGCTGAACGCTAATTAACAAATGGCAGGCTAATGAGGCTGATTGTTGGCATTTACCAGCAATTACAGGTACTGCTTTTAATGATATGCTAAATCTTTAGCTTTATTATTTTAAGCTCTTTCCTTAGTTCAGTTCTTCCAATCAGTTAATCCAATCATTTACCTGTAACAGCTTGAGAATACCATCGCAGATTCTCTAAACGCATTTATGCAATTTGTCATCATATAAGTCTTCAGCGTGATATTAGCCTTAATTATTGTGCGCAGAATTCTGATTACAGAACTAAAGTGCATTCATGAGTCACAATTCTCAAGGCAATTGATATAATTAGTAAAATGACATAAAACGTAAGACATTACGACGCTGTCTGGGGCCCAGAGATTGATGGGGCCACCCAAGTGCATGAACGATTTACCTTTAGGCCACCTGCACACGGTAGAGCGGAGTTCAGCCCTGCGTACCTGTGACTCGTCTTCTTTTTCTGTACTGCAGGTGGTCATCAGATTCTTCCCATGAAGCGGGTGTCTGCAACCTTTCTGCAATGTTAATTGCAGAAGGGCCACGGATCAGACCGGTACTATTGACTTCAATGAAAGCCAGTCATGTGGAACATGATGTTATTTTCCTCCACGAGCAGAATACGCAAGTCGGTGGCTTGACGCTATGTTGGGTTCTCTTACATATGGTGCTATTATCTACAGGGTAGGCCACAAAAAAGTAGCCCCGTACCATGCTTTCATGGAAGATCTTTATTGCCTATAGCAACCAATCACAGCACAGCTTTCATTTATTATACTGCTGAGGTCAAATTAAGGGCTCTTTCACACGGTTGTAGGCATGCCGCCGGCGCAGTGAAAACAAGTGAACGGGCGCACAAATCTAACGTTTGTGCGCCCGTTCAGATGGCACAGGCCCTGGCGCATACCTGCCAAGCCCACAATGCCGTTGGGCCTCCCCTCCCTCCCCCTTGCTTGCTCACCTCCTCTCTCCTCCCATTGCTGTGTGCAATGGGAGGGGGCGGAGCTAATTTCCCACCCCTTTTTCCGCAGCCAGCAATTTTTTTTCAATCAGGATGGAATGAGATACCAAATGCCTTACTAAAGCCAAGATATACCATATCCACCGCATTTCCCTGATCAACCTAGTTCATAGTTCTGCCAAAGAGGGAAATTAGATTAGTCTGGCATGATCTGTTTGTTATAAACCGGTGCTGGCTCTACTTGGGCCGTTACTTCCAACCCCTAAGCCTGAGTCCACACAGCACTGATTTCCAGTGGATTGTCCTCAGCAGGCATTCCACTGCAGATCACCCGTGGTTAAGCCTGCCTCCAAACCTGCACCATTGAGAGGGAGTGGATTCCACAGTGGAGACAGTGATAAAATTGACATGCTGTGGAATTAAATTCCGCACCGCAAGTCAATTTCCACATGAGTTTTGTGCAGGTTATATCCACAGCTTGTGGATGAGATTCTCGTCCACTTTGCTGCTACATAGAATATACAGTACCAGTCAAAAGTTTGGACACACCTTTTCATTCCATGGTATGTATTGTGTTTTTTTTGGTTTTCATTTTCTGCATTGGAGGTTCATACTGAAGACATGAATGATGAAGGAACATATATGGAATTAACGAGTAAACCAAAAACTGTAAAAAAAAAAACAACAGAATAAGTTATTTAGATTCTTCAAAGAGCCCTCTTTTGCTTTGATGACAGCTTTGCAAACTCTTGGCAGTCTTTCAATCAGATTCATGAGGTAAGCACCTGGAATGGTGTTCCAACAGCCTAAGGGTGCGGGCAGACGAGCGCATAAACGGCGCGTTTTTGCGACCAAACGTATATACGTGACCATCTGAGGCAATGGTTTCGAATGTATTCGTTCACATGGGCGATTTTACGGCGCGTAAAAACGGCAATTCGAAAAAAAACGGAACATATGCGACCGAAATACGCGCCAACGCATATTCGATCGCGAAAAGACCGTTTGCAAAGTAGGAACAAACGAAAATACACTTTCTAGCTCTGGTCGTGATCGGTGAAAAACGATCGCTCGGGCGATTATACGTTGCGCTCGTGCGAACGTAAATACGCCTACGCTCGTCTGCCTGCACCTCAGGGTGCGGGCAGACGAGCGCATAAACGGCGCGTTTTTGCGACCAAACGTATATACGTGACCATCTGAGGCAATGGTTTCGAATGTATTCGTTCACATGGGCGATTTTACGGCGCGTAAAAACGGCAATTCGAAAAAAAACGGAACATATGCGACCGAAATACGCGCCAACGCATATTCGATCGCGAAAAGACCGTTTGCAAAGTAGGAACAAACGAAAATACACTTTCTAGCTCTGGTCGTGATCGGTGAAAAACGATCGCTCGGGCGATTATACGTTGCGCTCGTGCGAACGTAAATACGCCTACGCTCGTCTGCCCGCACCCTTAGGGTACATTCACACGAACGTATATCGGCTCGGTTTTCACTCCGAGCCGATATACGTTGTCCTCATGTGCAGGGGGGGGGAGGCTGGAAGAGCCCAGGAGCAGAAACTGAGCTCCCGCCCCCTCTCTGCCTCCTCTCCGCCCCTCTGCACTATTTGCAATGAAGAGAGCCGGGATGGGGGCGGGGCTAATTCGCGGCCCTTAGCCCCGCCCCCGCCCTGCCTCCTCTCATTGCAGATAGTGCAGAGGGGCGGAGAGGAGGCAGAGAGGGGGCGGGAGCCTCAGTTCCTGCTTCTGGCTCTTCCAGGCTCCCCCCCCCTGCAGATGAGGAGGACGTATATCGGTTCGGCGTGAAAACCGAGCCGATATACGCTCTTGTGAACGAAGCCTTAACCCTGGAATGCAACCCTGGGAGAAAATTCCCCCTATCACATTTTCAAAATTTTCAAACTGGTGCCACCGGAGCGCTATTAATTTCATTTTTTTTAATGCAGCAAAACTGTACTGAGCTCTTATATGTAGGATGGTATACATGGCAATCGTACAACTACTTTTAAAAAATAACGTTATTATCTTCCATCTATCTGGCATTGCAGAGTTAAAGGGACTTCACCTGGTTTTAATTAATACAAAAACATTTTGGTGATAGAGAAACCTTTTTTTTCTAATCTGTTTTTATTGCTTAATTGTAGAATTTTTTTATTTCTGTTGTCCATACATGGCTATGGAGGCGGCCATCTTGCCTGAGCTACATTTAACAGCATTTAAAAGATTTAGCGATACGGTATGCTTTACAGCAGCCTCATGGGCCATTCACTCAAGGAAAGGGACAGGAGGGGACTCATTATCTTGTAGGGGAAACTGTTCTAGATATGTTCTGTGACCTGTGCAGATGTCACTGTGCGGGGGACGGGGGAGTAGATGGTCACAGCTGATCACGTATTGTGAATGGTGGATCCTGTGTCTTCTACATCTAGGTGTTAAGCCCCATTTAGATGGGACAAATGTTGGGCAAACAGCGGCCAGCAGGGGGGCTGGGTGACTGCAGGACATTTCTCTCCTCCCGCTCCCCTGCCTCTCTCCATTTCCTTAGCATAGCGGCCGTTCAATAGTAAAGGGTGCTATTTAAACTGAACAATAAATGCCATCTCACTACTTCCTCCATGCTACATGGAGGGAATCATACAGGTAGAAACCATCCACTCACCTTTTCTGTGCCTCACAAAGACATAGCAGTTGGAAACAAAAAATCTCAAATTTTGACTCATCAAACCAAAGTACAAATTTCTAATGTCCATTCCTTGTGTTTCTTGGCCCAAACAAGTCTCTTACGGTTGTTGACATTCCTCATTAGTGGCTCCTTTGACGCATTTGCACCACAAAGGCCCAATTCTTAGTTTCCTCTGCACAGTTGATGTTGAGATGTGTCTGGTACTTGATCTCTATGAAGCATTTATGTTAACTCTAATCTGAGGTGCTGGTAATTTGATGTTTCCCAGATTGGTAACTCTAATGAATGTATCCTCTGCAGAAGAGGTGACTCTTGGTCTTCCTTTCCTGGGGCGGTCCTCATGAGAACCAGTTCCATGATAGCGTGTTCATGAATACACGTGAGGGTATCTTCAAAGTCCTTGAAATTTTCTGGATTGACAGATCTTAATGTCCTAAAGTAATGGACTTTTGTTTCTCTTTACTTAGTTGAGTAGTTCTTGCCATAATGCAAGTTAGAACAGTAGTTTAATAGGGCTAAACACTGTATGGAAGTGTGTACCAGGTTCTACCTCATCAAGCTGATGGACCGAATACCCAGAGTGTGCAAGGCTGTCATCAAAGCAAAAGGGCGCTACTTTGAATAATATAAAATATATTCTAGTTTCGTTAACACTTTTTTGCTTAATTTCATGTGTTCCTTCATAATTTATATGAGTTCAATATCATTCAACAATGTAGTAAATACAAATATACGCCTGGAATGAAAAGGTGTGTCCAAAATTTTGCCTGTTACTGTAACTAAGTAACGCAATTCTTTATATAACTTGGGGCATTGTCTGTCACACGAGAACATACAATTTTTGGACAACATGAAATGGAAATTTCTAATGTTTTTTTCCTTTTATTTGTTTAGAGGTTCAACAAATCGGTAGATGTAGGGTACTAGAATGCTTTCAATTTACGTGGTCAGAAATCAATTGGAATTTATAGTGACTCTGCCTCACAAATCGAAACACACATGAATTTCAATTGTAAGTGGCTTTTCATGGGTGCCTCATAATATGGAGGACAATACCGCTTGCAATTCACTTCAAAGCAAAAATTTCCCATCAATAAACCTTTATTCAATAGAAAATAATGGATGACAAGGCAAAATTTGAAGTATTCTCTCATGAGCTTAAATAGGCCCATAGCAACCGGCCTCATTTTTGTGTTTCTAAGGTCTGGTGTACATTAGCTTTTTATTTGTGTTTTTTTTTCATCTAAATTTTTTCTTTTCTCCTTATCAAGAATTGGAATTTATTAATAAAATTAGATGGTGGATTTCTGTAGGATTTCCGTTTGCAGTATGTCATCTCTTTAGTGCCTTCTGCCATACTTGACCTATGCTCAGCGCCTACCAAGCAGATGTCTCCACTTTACATCGTTGTCACCCCAAGTTTTAGGCCGGCTGTCCATGGGCGTTGCGAAGTCCTGCGGCAGATCTCTGACGCGGGAGCCGCCGCCCGGGAGCAGGAGCCGCATACACTTCTCCGCCGGTCAGCCTAATCTAATAGATAGGCTGACCACGGAGAATCGCCCGCCACGAGCGGAGAATCGCAATGACTCTCTGCTCGTGGACACGGGGCCGGTGCTTTCCATAGCAACGCTACGGAAAGCTTCAGCCTGCTCCAGCCTGCGTGATTCGCCGGCGATTTACCGCCGGCGAATTCACGGTCGTGGACAGGGCGCCTTACTGTCTTTCCACCTTTTGCCAAGATGTTATCTCATTGATATTATTTAGTGATTTGTCTTTATACAGTAAAAGTTTACCATTTACGAAAATAAGGAATTAAAAAGTTTCTTTCTGGCTTCTACAGTCACCACCAAAGAGTCTAGGAGACAATTAACTGCATACTGTTATACATTGAACTCCATAATAACACTCTATGCATTAAGCTCAAATATCCCTCTCCTCGTGGCAGCAGGAAGTCACATTGTAATGCTTTAAAATCGATGACTATGATGAGAATTTAGAATTCTGTGTAAGAAAAATGGAGCTCCAACTGCAATTACCAGGTGCCCAGTTTATTTTTACTTGTTCACTATACTTGTTTTCTCATACTCCCAGAGTTGTTTGACCGTACAAAAAGATATATTGATGACATTTATGGTACATGCATTTTTCTTTATTTGTTGTTCCAAACTCATGTATCACTGCTTGTTGTACCCTATAAAAAGAAATTGGTCAGGATGTAGAGCTTTCTGTTGTTATGCCTAGAACTGTAAGATAGACCACAGGCTTACAATAACACATCAAAATACTCTAAAATGTGGAGATCCTCTTGGCCCTATTTACGATTGAGCCTCAAATGATTTAATGGAGAAGTGTATGGTGGTTGAGCTTCTTTAATTCTGAAATTGATGACTGATACACCAATATTGAAGATTGCCAAGGTTATAAATTCTACTAAAGGGGTTGCACCAAAATTGACTTTTATGACCTATTTATAGGATAGGTGATAAAAATCTGAGCAGTGGGGTCTCACTACTAAGACCTCCACCAATGCTGAAAACTGTGGTCCTGTATTCCCCCTCCTTCTCACTATGATCTCACTGGACCCCCTGCAGCGAGGTTAAAGAGAGTGAATGGAGTGGCAGTCAAGCATATGCGGTGCTACTCCATTTATTTCAATGGGACTGATGGAAACGCTTGTACTCGGCTGTCTCCAACAGACCGCCACTACATTCAACCTCCTCACTGTGAAGGAGGCAGTGAGCCCACAGTGAGGAGGAAAGGAGTACATGAGACCAGGGGTGTAACTATAGAGGGTGCAGGGGATGCGGTTGCACCTGGGCCCAGGAGCCTTGGGGGGCCCATAAGGCCTCTCTTCTCCATATAGGGAGCCCAGTACTATGAATAAAGCATTATAGTTGGGGGCCCCATTCCAGGTTTTACATTGGGGCCCAGGAGCTTCACGTTACGCCTCTGCATGAGACCTCCACAGTTGAGATTTTCATCACCTATCCAATGGGTAGGTTGATAAAAGTCGATTACCTTTTTAACCATTCTTCCCATATTTTGCTATTAATCAAATAATAAATATGCTAATTAAGTGTTGTTGTAGCATTGTTCAAGTATTAGTCACCACTATGAAAGTAAATGTCCAAGGATTGTCTTAATTTCCCATCAGTAATCGCATTGAACAATAGAACAGTCAAATTCTCCATAGTTTTAGAAATAATAAATTGCAGTAAACTTCACAGTAAATTTGATATTTATTGTGATTTTGGCATTGGAGTTCCAAAGAAAAAAAACTATCTACAGGTATCTTTCAGCAGCCTCGTTAGGATGCCTGCAAAAACAGACAAGTGGAAGCCACGTCATATATAGGACTGTATGATATAAAGTAATGTAGATATAGCAATAGTTGCACATAGAGGTTGTGGTCACACAACACTAAAAAAGGTTTATGGCTGATAGAACTGGAATGCTGCCAAGTTTCATTTGCTCCTGCTGGGATGATCCCCAACATGCAAGAACAATGTAGGTTTAGCTGCACCACCAGACGTTTTGGCGCTTTCCATGGCATTGGTATTATTTTAGACAGCAAAACAACATATACAACACGTTTCGCTTCCGGGCTCGATCCTTCATCAGGTGTGTGTTACACATCTGCTCATGGCTCAAGCACGAATTAAAGAGTAAATGGTACTAACATGTACAGGTTAGGGATCAAAGGTTAATATCAATACCATTATGTCAATAAAAAATAGAATTATTAGATTGAAAGAAAAATAACTAACTAAGTTTTGAGTCTCAATCCTAAACTCGTTATATTTGTTGTGCTTCACTGTATGGAATAAAAAGACTTTTATATGGCACTTGCCATGGAAAGTGCCAAAACTTTTGGTGATTCAACTAAATCTACATTGTCATAAAGGGATGCTTGTGGCATGTTTGTTCTCAGAGCTATCATATTATTGCTATATTTCTACAAAGAGATTGTCTCTTTGATATACTGGTTACATAGTGTGTACATTACCTCTCTGCATTGGAACAATACAGTAGAAGAGTGCATGTAAGGCTGCCGTCACATCTGCATTGGAGCCTCCAATCAGAGGTTCCGTCTCAGATTGGCCACACAATACCAGAAGAAATAGTGTTGCATGCAGCGCTTTTTCCTTCATGGAGTCTGTTCGGTGCTGTTCTGTTACGTTATAAGTTGGACCCGTTCTACAAGGGAATTCCCCTTCCCTGCGCCCCAAATGGAGCAGGAAAACGGAATTTCCAAGGCAACCTGATGGCTCCTTCACATGTGCGCATTTGTGCATTTTTGCGTAGGCAAACTTTGCGTGCACATTACGCAGGGAATAGAACCCATTGATTTCAATGGGTTCATTCGCAGGTCTCTTTTTGCTCACACGTAAAAAGAATGCAACATGCTTTACTTTTGTGCACATTTGCGCACCAAAGGTCCTCCTAGAAGTCCATGAGGAGGTCGCAATTGTGTGACCAATACAAAAAGAGGTGCACAACACGCTGTGCAATTCTGCAGGAAAAAAAGAACACATCCCGATGTGTTTAAATAGCCATTTAAAATAGATGTAGTTTCTTGTGCTCCCTGTGGGCACAAAAAGTACAATAAAATTTGACGGTCTGGTCTTAACTAGAGATGAGCGAACGCGTTCGTCCGAGCTTGATATTCGTGCGAATATTAGGGTGTTCGGGATGTTCGTTATTCGTAACGAACACCATGCGGTGTTCTGGTTACTTTCACTTACTTCCCTGAGACGTTTGCGCGCTTTTCTGGCCAATTGAAAGACAGGGAAGGCATTACAACTTCCCCCTGTGACGTTCAAGCCCTATACCACCCCCCTGCTGTGAGTGGCTGGGAAGATCAGGTGTTCGCCTAATATAAAAGTCGGCCCCTCCCGCGGCTCGCCTCAGATGCGGTGTGAGTTAGATGAGGGACAGTGCTGTTTGTACCGGAGCTGCTGTAGGGAAAGAATTGGTAGTTAGTGTAGGCTTCAAGACCCCCCAAAGGTCCTTATTAGGGCCACTGATAGCTGTGTGTTGGCTGCTGTTAGCAGTGGGATTTTTTTTTTCTCAAAATCGCCTCTGCAGACCGTTGCACCTGGCATTAGGGACAGAAGTGCTGCATAGGCAGGGAGAGTGTTAGGAGTGAGTGTAGCCTTCAAGAACCTCAACGGTCCTTTCTAGGGCCATATTTATCCGTGTGCAGTACTGTCCAGGCTGCTGTTGGCTGTGCTGCATTTTTTTTGGGCTTCTCAAAATCGCCTCTGCAGAGCATTCCACCCTCCATTGATACTGCAGGGAAAGAATTGTATAGGCAGGGCCACAACACAGTTATTATTCATAGAATATACGCAGTGCTGCCTGTTGGTGGGAAAAAACTGAAAAGAAATCTATTTGTCCAGCCTCTGTCCGTCCTAACGCCTGTGGAGACGTGTGAGCTGCGTGAAATACATTGCTAAATCATACGCAGCCAGCTACGCTTTACTGCTGGCTTCGCCATTTGCTTTCCTTAATTGGGAAAAAAAATACCTGCTCTCCAAGAGTTATAATAACTCTGCTACCCTCACGTTCTGTGACACATAAGCAGGGACACAGCACAGTTATTAAACTTCGCAGGTTCATTGAATATACGCAGTGCTGCCTGTTGGTGGGAAAAAACTGAAAAGAAATCTATTTGTCCAGCCTCTGTCCGTCCTAACGCCTGTGGAGACGTGTGAGCTGCGTGAAATACATTGCTAAATCATACGCACCCAGCTACGCTTTACTGCTGGCTTCGCCATTTGCTTTCCTTAATTGGGAAAAAAAATACCTGCTCTCCAAGAGTTATAATAACTCTGCTACCCTCACGTTCTGTGACACATAAGCAGGGACACAGCACAGTTATTAAACTTCGCAGGTTCATTGAATATACGCAGTGCTGCCTGTTGGTGGGAAAAAACTGAAAAGAAATCTATTTGTCCAGCCTCTGTCCGTCCTAACGCCTGTGGAGACGTGTGAGCTGCGTGAAATACATTGCTAAATCATACGCACCCAGCTACGCTTTACTGCTGGCTTCGCCATTTGCTTTCCTTAATTGGGAAAAAAAATACCTGCTCTCCAAGAGTTATAATAACTCTGCTACCCTCACGTTCTGTGACACATAAGCAGGGACACAGCACAGTTATTAAACTTCGCAGGTTCATTGAATATACGCAGTGCTGCCTGTTGGTGGGAAAAAACTGAAAAGAAATCTATTTGTCCAGCCTCTGTCCGTCCTAACGCCTGTGGAGACGTGTGAGCTGCGTGAAATACATTGCTAAATCATACGCACCCAGCTACGCTTTACTGCTGGCTTCGCCATTTGCTTTCCTTAATTGGGAAAAAAAATACCTGCTCTCCAAGAGTTATAATAACTCTGCTACCCTCACGTTCTGTGACACATAAGCAGGGACACAGCACAGTTATTAAACTTCGCAGGTTCATTGAATATACGCAGTGCTGCCTGTTGGTGGGAAAAAACTGAAAAGAAATCTATTTGTCCAGCCTCTGTCCGTCCTAACGCCTGTGGAGACGTGTGAGCTGCGTGAAATACATTGCTAAATCATACGCACCCAGCTACGCTTTACTGCTGGCTTCGCCATTTGCTTTCCTTAATTGGGAAAAAAAATACCTGCTCTCCAAGAGTTATAATAACTCTGCTACCCTCACGTTCTGTGACACATAAGCAGGGACACAGCACAGTTATTAAACTTAGATTATTCATTCACTAGAGGCAGTGGGGCCTTTCGTTTTCCAAAAAGGGCAAAAATTATATTTGGCCTGCAGTCTTGCGCCAATTTATTTCCTGCCTGGGAAATCTAATCACTGGTAATACAGCATGCTGAGGGGTAGGGGTAAGCCTAGAGGACGTGGACGTGGACGTGGCCGAGGACGCGGAGGGCCAAGTGAGGGTGTGGGCACAGGCCAAGCTCCTGATCCAGGTGTGTCGCAGCTGTCTGCTGCGCGATTAGGAGAGAGGCACGTTTCTGGCGTCCCCACATTCATCGCCCAATTAATGGGTCCACGCGGGAGACGGTTATTAGAAAATGAGCAGTGTGAGCAGGTCCTGTCCTGGATGGCAGAAAGTGCTTCGAGCAACCTATCGTCTACCCGCAGTTCTGCGCCGTCCACTGCTGCCAATCCGAATCCTCTGTCTGCTGCTCCTCCTTCCTCCCAGCCTCCTCACTCCACTACAATGACACCTGCTCAGGAGCGGGAACACTCCCAGGAACTGTTCTCGGGCCCCTGCTCAGATTGGGCAGCAGCGGTTCCTCTCCCACCAGAGGAGTTTATAGTCACTGATGCCCAACCATTCGAAAGTTCCCGGGGTCCGGGGGATGAGGCTGGGGACTTCCGCCAACTGTCTCAACAACTTTCTGTGGGTGAGGAGGACGATGACGATCATACACAGTTGTCTTGCAGTGAGGTAGTAGTAAGGGCAGTAAGTCCGAGGGAGCAGCGCACAGAGGATTCGGAGGAAGAGCAGCAGGACGATGAGGTGACTGACCCCACCTGGTGTGCAACGCTTACTCAGGAGGACAGGTCTTCAGAGGGGGAGTCAAGGGCATCAGCAGGGCAGGTTGCAAGAGGCAGTGCGGTGGCCAGGGCCAGGGGTAGAGGCAGGGCCAGACCGAATAATCCACCAAGTGTTTCCCAAAGCGCCCCCTCGCGCCATGCCACCCTGCGGAGGCCGAGGTGCTCTAAGGTCTGGCAGTTTTTCACAGAGACGCCTGACGACCGACGAACAGTGGTGTGCAACCTTTGTCGCGCAAAGCTCAGCCGGGGAGCCAACACCAACAGCCTCACCACCACCACCATGCGCAGACATATGATGGCCAAGCACCCCGCAAGGTGGGACAAAGGCCGTTCACCGCCTCCGGTTTGCACCCCTGCCTCTCCCCCTGTGCCCCAACCTGCCACTGAGATGCAACCCCCCTCTCAGGACACAGGCACTACCGCCTCATGGCCTGCACCCACACCCTCATCTCCGCTGTCCTCGGCCCCATCCAGCAGTGTAGTTCAGCGCACCGTTCAGCCGTCGCTTGCGCAAGTGTTCGAGCGCAAGCGCAAGTACGCCGCCACGCACCCGCACGCTCAAACGTTAACCGTCCGCATAGCAAAATTCATCAGCCTTGAGATGCTGCCGTATAGGGTTGTGGAAACGGAGTCCTTCAAAAGTATCATGGAGGCGGCGGCCCCGCGATACTCAGTTCCCAGTCGCCACTACTTTTCCCGATGTGCCGTCCCAGCCCTGCACGACCACGTCTCCCGCAACATTGTGCGCGCCCTCACCAACGCGGTTACTGCCACGGTCCACTTAACTACGGACACGTGGACAAGCACAGGCGGGCAGGGCCACTACATCTCCCTGACGGCACATTGGGTGAATTTAGTGGAGGCTGGGACAGAGTCAGAGCCTGGGACCGCTCACGTCCTACCCACCCCCAGAATTGCGGGCCCCAGCTCGGTGCTGGTATCTGCGGAGGTGTATGCTTCCTCCACTAAAGCACCCTCCTCCTCCTCCTCCTCCTCTGTCTCACAATCAAGATGTGTTAGCAGCAGCATGTCGCCAGCAGTCGGTGTCGCGCGGTGTGGCAGCACAGCGGTGGGCAAGCGTCAGCAGGCCGTGCTGAAACTACTCAGCTTAGGCGATAAGAGGCACACGGCCCACGAACTGCTGCAGGGTCTGACACAGCAGACCGACCGCTGGCTTGCGCCGCTGAGCCTCCAACCGGGCATGGTCGTGTGTGACAACGGCCGTAACCTGGTGGCGGCTCTGCAGCTCGGCAGCCTCACGCACGTGCCATGCCTGGCCCACGTCTTTAATTTGGTGGTTCAGCGCTTTCTGAAAAGCTACCCACGCTTGTCAGACCTGCTCGTAAAGGCGCGCCGGCTCTGCGCACATTTCCGCAAGTCCCACACGGACGCTGCCACCCTGCGCACCCTGCAACATCACTTTAAGCTGCCAGTGCACCGACTGCTGTGCGACGTGCCCACACGGTGGAACTCTACGCTCCACATGTTGGCCAGGCTCTATGAACAACGTAGAGCTATAGTCGAATACCAACTCCAACATGGCCGGCGCAGTGGGAGTCAGCCTCCTCAATTCCTTTCAGAAGAGTGGGCCTGGTTGGCAGACATCTGCCATGTCCTTGGTAATTTTGAGGAGTCTACCCAGGTGGTGAGCGGCGATGCTACAATCATTAGCGTCACCATTCCTCTGCTATGCATCTTGAGAAATTCCCTGCAAACCATAAAGGCAGCTGCTTTGCGCTCGGAAACGGGGGCGGGGGAAGACAGTATGCCGCTGGATAGTCAGGGCACCCTCCTGTCTATTTCTCAGCGCGTACAGGAGGAGGAGGAGGAGCATGAGGAAGATGAGGAGGAGGGGGAAGAGACAGCTTGGGCCGCTGCTGACGGTACACCGGCTGATTGCCTGTCATCCTTTCAGCGTGTATGGCCTGAGGAGGAGGAGGAGGAGGAGGAGGAGGATCCTGAAAGTGATCTTCCTAGTGAAGACAGCCATGTGTTGCGTACAGGTACCCTGGCACACATGGCTGACTTCATGTTAGGATGCCTTTCTCGTGACCCTCGCGTTGCACGCATTCTGGCCACGACGGATTACTGGGTGTACACACTGCTCGATCCACGGTATAAGGAGAACCTGCCCACTCTGATTCCCGAAGAGGAAAGGGGTTCGAGAGTGTTGCTATACCACAGGACCCTTGCGGACAAGCTGATGGTAAAATTCCCAGCCGACAGCGCTAGTGGCAGAAGGCGCAGTACCGAGGGCAAGGTAGCAGGGGAGGTGCGGAGATCTAGCAGCATGTACATCCCAGGCAGTGCAACAGTCTTTAAGGGCCTGGCCAGCTTTACGGCTCCCCACCAAGACTATGTCACCGCTGCCCAGTCACGGCTGAGTCGGCGGGAGCACTGTAAAAGGATGGTGAGGGAGTACGTAGCGGATCGCACGACCATCCTTGGTGACGCCTCTGCCCCCTACAACTACTGGGTGTCGAAGCTGGACACGTGGCCTGAACTCGCGCTGTATGCCCTGGAGGTGCTTGCTTGTCCTGCGGCTAGCGTCTTGTCGGAAAGGGTGTTTAGTGCGGCTGGGGGAATCATCACAGATAAGCGTAGCCGCTTGTCAACCGACAGTGCCGACAGGCTAACACTCATCAAGATGAACAAAGGCTGGATTTCCCCAGACTTCTGTTCTCCACCAGCGGACAGCAGCGATACGTAAGCAATACGTAGGCTGCACCCGCGGATGGAAGCTACGTTCTCTCTCACCATCCAAAACGGGGACATTTCTGCTTCATCAATCTGTGTCTAATATTCCTCCTCCTCCTCCTGCTCCTCCTCCTGAAACCTCACGTAATCACGCTGAACGGGCAATTTTTCTTAGGGCCACAAGGCTCACTCAAATAATTTTTCTTAACAATTTTTATAAGTTTCAATGCGCTTAAAAGCGTTGGAACTTTAACTTGAACCAATTTTTCGTTACACTGGGCTGCCTACAGGCCTAGTTACCACTTAAGCCACATTAACCATTGCTTACATGGAACGAAGACTGCGCTCCCGCTATACTGCTGCTTCAGAATTGTTACTGGGGCCTGTCTTGAGTGCTACTATTGCTTACATGGAACGAAGACTGCGCTCCCGCTATACTGCTGCTTCAGAATTGTTACTGGGGCCTGTCTTGAGTGCTACTATTGCTGACATGGAACGGACACGTGGAGAGGACACGTAGTGCCTCAAAAACATCCCCCTCCTCCTCCAACAGGGAAAACATTGTTGGCAAATGCCTTTGCATTGGTTCGTCTGGTGGCAGTCCAAGAATTTCACCTTTACCGACACTACAAGAGAGCCCCCCCACCATCCCCCCGCCACGGCCCACTTAATCCTGGCCACATTCCGAAAACCAACAAAATACAACCGTGGTACTAGGTCCGCAGTCACCACCACATTACCACCAACGCGGTTACTGTTAAGGTGCATATAACCACGGACACGTGGAGAGGACACGTAGTGCCTCAAAAACATCCCCCTCCTCCTCCAACAGGGAAAACATTGTTGGCAAATGCCTTTGCATTGGTTCGTCTGGTGGCAGTCCAAGAATTTCACCTTTACCGACACTACAAGAGAGCCCCCCCACCATCCCCCCGCCACGGCCCACTTAATCCTGGCCACATTCCGAAAACCAACAAAATACAACCGTGGTACTAGGTCCGCAGTCACCACCACATTACCACCAACGCGGTTACTGTTAAGGTGCATATAACCAGTCTGACTGGGGCATGCAGACACCTTGACAGAATGAATAGTGTGTGGCACATAGGTTCCCCATTGCTATGCCCACGTGTGCAGCTCCTGATGGCGGTGGCACAGGATTATATTTCTCATTGCTTCTGTACAGCATTGTGGGCTATCGCCCCGCCCCTATTAAAGAGGGTCGCTACCTAGCCGTGCCAACCCTGTGCAGTGTGTGCCTGCGGTCCCTCGTCGTGGCAGACGCACTTCTAAATAGACATGAGGGTGGTGTGGCATGAGGGCAGCTGAAGGCTGCGCAGGGACAGTTTGGTGTGCGCTGTGGGGGGGAGGGGGTGCGGTTGGGCAGCATGTAACACAGGAGAAGTGGCAGTGGAGTGTCATGCAGGCAGTGATTGTGCTTTGTTGGAGGTAGTGTGGTGCTTAGCAAAGGTATGCCATGCTAATGAGGGCTTTTCAGAAGTAAAAGTTGTTGGGGGGGGGGGGGGCCCACTCTTGCCGCTATTGTGGCTTAATAGTGGGACCTGTGAACTTGAGATGCAGCCCAACATGTAGCCCCTCGCCTGCCCTATCCGTCACTGTGTCATTCCCATCACTTTCCTGAATTGCCCAGATTTTCACACATGAAAACCTTAGCGAGCATCGGCGAAATACAAAAATGTTCTGGTCGCCCATTGACTTCAATGGGGTTCGTTGTTCGAAACGAACCCTCGAGCATCACGGGAAGTTCGTTACGAATAACGAACACCCGAACATTTTGGTGTTCGCTCATCTCTAGTCTTAACTGATTTAATCCTGTAAATTTTTTAATTTCTTTTGTAAGTACAGGTAAACCTCTAGTTTTGTTGGTAAACCGTCCTTAATCAATCAGCTAAACTTGAAACCAATGAAACTCGAGGCAGTTCTTTCCATAGGACTCAATGTAAATCCAATTAATTCCTTTTAGACATTCCAAAAATCACACCAAAGCACATTTTTGTACAGTGTGTAGCGCTGCTTTTTCAGCGCAGCGCTATACACTGTACAACGCTCCCATTCGTTTCAATGGTTCTGTCCACACAAGCGTTTTTGGCCCTGCTTCGCCCATTGAAATGAATAAGCAGCGGTTTCAGCGCTGCCGAAAGCACGGCACAAATTGGTACCGCATTTTTGGGAGCACTAAATGTGCTAGCTACACTACCTGGAGAGAAAAGAATCAATACTCACCTTTCAGCTGCCGTCAGGGTTCCCACCACTGCTTTCGAAGCTTCCCGCCGGCTGCTTGTCAAGCCGGCAAAGCATCTGTTGCTAGTGGCGGGGATGGATTTCCCCGCCTCCCAGCAAGAGATTGCTCTGATTGGCTGTGTCGGCTGAGTGACAGCCCGCTCAGCCAATCACAGATAGCGCTGGATACTCCAATCCGACATCCATGCATGAATGACTGTGATTGGACAGTGAGGATAACGTGGATCGGCGGCCGCCGGCGAGACTAGGAGCTTTATTTTACTTTATTGTACTTTGTTAAACAATCTCTAAATTCATATATGTATTGATTCATCAAGGTTTACCCCAAAGTAGGATTTCTTACTAAAAATTCTAATCCTTCACCCTTTTCACCCTTGAACCCTTCCTATTCCCTCCCCCACCCCCACTTCCCACTAAGAGCAATCTAGCATCTATGTAATAATATGCAAAAGGTTATGGCTAATGTTTTGAATGTGCATTGATCTATGTTATATTATTGTAAATCTAATAAAAACAGAATTTAAAATAAAATATGCCAACATGCACACAAAAATGCCTCGTTTGTTCTGCAAAAACACTGTGCCCATAGCGTTTAGGACCATGTGAAGGAGCCCTAACTCCTGCCGTGCACACAGTCCTAAGGGTGGAAGCAGACGAGCGTATGCGTACATAGGTGCGCACAAAACCACGCATCTATAAGAACCATAGGTTCCCTATGGTGTGTTCACGTGTCCATGTCACAGGCGTTCAAACGCACATACCTGTAAAAGATAGGACATGTGTGCACCATAGGTCCGTGGTGCACGTCAATATTTCCCAGTGAGGATTCCCCTTGTCATTGAAGACTGTGACAGCACTGTCACAGTGTTCAGTGACAAGGGGACTCCCTGCCAGGAGTAAAGAATCCCCTGCCACAGCTGTCACAGCTGTGACAGAGGATCGTAAAGCAAAGGGCTGCCGGCAAGCCCTGCAGGGATTTTCGGGGAAGGGCTTTAAATATAAACCCTTCCCTGAAAGTCATCCCTAGAATGTGTTTAAAAAAATAAATTAATTAAAAAAAAAAAAAAAAAAAAAAATATATATATATATATATATATATACACACACTCCCCTTCTGCAGCTGCCAGGGCTCAGACGCATTCAGCCTATCTTCTCCCTGCACTGCTCTGAATCTCTTTTAGGAGGCAGGGATTTAAAATCCCCGCCTACTGAAAGGGCTGTATCTGATTGACTGAGCGCTCGGCCAATCACAGGCAGCACTCAGCCATTCATTGAATGACAGCTGAGTGCTGCCTGTGATTGGTCACAGCACTCAGCCAATCACAGGCAGCGTTTGGCCATTCATTGAATTCCCCTTGTCCACAGCCAGCAATGGGAGGAGTCGGGATGGGGTGGCACTTAGCTCCGCCCCTCTCCCACCCATTTCCATTGCAATCAGCCAGAGGGGAGGAGAAAGGAGGTTAGCCGGTGAGGGGGAGAGAAGGGGAAGGGGCAACGGCATGACGGCCTTGGCGTATATGCGCCGGGGGCCCATGCCCCCTGAACAGGCGCACAAACGTTAGATTTGTACGCCCATTCACGAGTTTTTACACTTCACATCGTAGCGTATATCGGCTGGTATACGCTCGTGTGAAAGAGAGTTTCAGCACCATTGGCAGGGGCAGGAAGGCTCATTCAAGAAATAAAAGCTCATTCGTTGTTCTGAAAAGATCAAAAGCAATAAATTCTGATTGCATAATTATGAGATTGATACATGCTCTCCTAGTTATCAAAGGCATGATTACAATGAAAGGTAACACCTTCGTCATAAAGCTGGCATGTACAGACGGACACCAGTAACTTATATATATTATTTTGACTTCATCACTGTACAACCTCCCCAAAGGTTCTGTGCTAATAGTTTGTTATGGGGACAGTGACCACAAATTTCAGTTAGCAGAGATAGCTTTGAAGGAACTTCAGTTAAAAAAGACTAAGTTATTTCAGAGGAGACTCTTATTTTCAAACAGCATCTGTGGACCTTTTTACCCCTGGCCAGGGCAAACCATTTATTGACTGTGAGAATCCTATATTGTGTGCACAATATTAAAGGGAATCAGTCACACTGTTTTTGCAGCACTCACCGGGAGCACCATAAGGTAGTGCCTGTCACACTGATTACAGGTATATGTCTGCTGTGTGTATCTGTGCAGTAGTTTTGGAGAAACTTGCATTTTATTACCTGGACACAGAACTAGTCCAGGATATTCATGAGCTGCAGGTTAGGTACACCCACCCTCCCTTTAGCCAATGATTGGCAGCTCTTTCTGTATGCACAGTAATAGACAGACAGCAGTCAATCAATGGCTGGATGGTAAAGTGGGCGGAGCTAGCCTGCAGCTCATGAATATACAGGACTACTTTAAGTAGTCCTCTATGCATGTGCTGCTACTTATAAAATGCAAGTTTCTCCAAAACTACAGCAAAAGATGGTGACAGTCTCTTTAACCCCTAATGACATGGCCCTTTTTTCCCCATTTTTGTTTTTTCCTCCCCCTTTTAAAAATTGTAACTCCTTTATTTATCCATCGTCGCTGCATGAGGGCTTGTTTTTTGTGGGACGAGTTGTATTTCTCAATACTGCTATTTAATGTTCACTATAAGGTACTGAAAAACGTTTAAAAAAGTGGAGTAATATAAATAAAAACCTTCCGCCATCCTTCAGTGCGTCTTGTTTCTATGGCACACAAACTGCAACAAAAATGACCTGATACCTTTATTCTATGGCTTGGTACGATTACTACAAGACCAAACTTGTATCTTAGTTTGTTCTTTTTATTGCTGTACTACTTTTATTTTTTTTTCAAAGACATTAAATGTTTTTTAATTCTTTTCTGCCGCCATCTTCTGCGCGCAATAACGTTTTATTTTTCCATCGACGTAGTTGTGCAAGGGCTCATTTTTTGCAAGACATCCTATAGTTTATGTTGGTACCATTTTGGAATACATTCGACTTTTTGATCGTTTTTTATTGCATTTTTTCTGAGAGACAGGGTGACTGAAAGTGCATTTCTGGCATTCTTTTTTTTTTTTTTCAAACTATGTTGACCATGCGGGGTAAATAATGCACTACTTTGATAGATCGGACTTTTATGGACGCGGCGATACCAAATCTGTATTTTTGTTTTATGATTCAGATCTTTTTTATTATAGATATGGCAAAAGGTGGTGATTTAAACTTTTTAATACTTTCTTTTTCACAATTAGTAAAACTTTATTGATCTTATTTTTTACTTTTGATGTAATGCTGTAGCATTACATCATACTGCAATCTGATAGGCAGTCTGCCCATCCACCTCACGGGGATGGCTTGATGGGCAGTCTGCTAAGGCAGCCCTGAGGCCTTCAGAAGGCCCCCGCAGCCATGACACCTGCACGTCTCTCTGTGTTCTCATCATGGGGAAGGGGGGGGGGCATATAGCAGGAAGGGGTTAAGGACACTCTATTCGTAGGCTACTTTTTACATTGTATTCACATAATACTGTTATTGCTATATTATTTTTTATCATACATTTAGTGAAGCATTGTTGGTTCCACCGAACGGGTGCAATGGTTCTCCATAACAAGGGTCCTATTCCGCATCTGCAACCCGTTGGGGGTCACACAGTTGTGCACCCCTGCTTTGGACAGATGTGGTCACAATAAGTCGGATATGGTGCTAAAAATCTGAAACTTTCGAGATGTGGATGCCATTTCTTTATAGTGCAATGTATATTACACATTTTAATGACTTTACTTTGCTAACACTATGGTTTATTATGTGATGGTACTTCTCTCCAGTACACTCGACGTCCTTGTATGAACCAAGCTTTACACCTTCTATTGTGTTTCAAAATCCTCCGGTACTTCTGTGTCTCTTGTTGCAACATAAGAACATTCACATAACATCTTTTTCAATCCAGTTCTTTCCAGCAGCTGCATAAAATACATTAGAAGCACTCTGCTTGTTTAAAATGTAATTTCAGAATTGAATATATATTCCTTGTCGATCTGTGTCTGCAGAGAAATCTATGAGTTAAAGTGCCTTTGAAGAGGCAGGATGTGTTCCATCAGGGCCTGCAGATTTACATTCTCCTGTTCTTTCTCCCAACTTTCCTTGAGGACAGCAGAGAGGACAATTGTCAAATCGAGTTCTTAGAGCGAATTACTGCCTTAATTGGCTTGTTTTTCTTTTAATTGCAGAGTTCTTGGGTTAATGAAAGCTCGGGCTGAATCTACAGCTGTGTTTTAGCATCAGTTGCCAGGAGAACACTTCAGAAAATGAAAGAGCTTATCTCACCCATATCTAAAAATGCAGCTGATATATTATTTAAATAAAACCTAAAGGAAGCAATTTATCATGGTTAAAGGGAGCAGAAATTCTCCCTTCTCTCACCCGTAGTTGTTCCTGGCGTCTAGCACCTTAGCCGAACCCATCTCTAATAGAAGAAAAGAGTTAGATAGGTTTAACCTATTTCTTTCCTAAATTGTTTGCTAAAGTTGAGTTTTATGTGAGCCTTGGGCATAGTGATTTAGCTATATAGGGGTCCAAGATCTGACGAGGCTCTAAAATCAAGGGGGCTTTACCTTGCTTCACATCCGAAGATTAACAAGTACACTTGGTAAGGATGTAGAGAAGTATTTGCACTAGCAAGCAATTGTCACAAGACAAAGGACGATGAACTGATGTGCAACATAGAACTTACAAGCTACCCTCCACAGTTTTCCTCCTCCTTGGTTTGGCCTTGTCTTTTACCCATGCTAATATTGTAAGAGGGGTGAGCAGTGCCCTGATACCCCTCTTAATAGTGAAAGTGGCCCACAGCCAGTCTAACAGCGACTCCAGGCGCTGCAAGTAAGCTCCATTCCCCCCAGCTGATGCGGCCAAGAGGAGAAGCAGGATGAAGAGACGGCACCATGTATCACATTCAGGCTCACGGCAGGGGGTTTCAGGTGCATGGCTGTGAAGATATAGCCCCCATGTAGGAATAGGAACAGGCTATCCCTACTCCCAGCCCTAAATATTTGATAACTCTTCAGATGCCCTGCAGGTGCTATGGAAAAAGTTTTGAGCTGCACCACAACTCAGAGAAGAGTGTATGACGCAGCAGTGAGAACCATCCCAACACAGAATGGCAGACCAGCACTAGTTGAAGTGCTGGAGGCAGTGTTATTGAGGAAGAAGTTACCATGGCCCAGAGAGTGACCAGAGAGGCCACTTAAAGGCCTACACAGCAGGTACTAGAGTGGGCGAAAAGAACCCCCAGTCTGTGGGCAGAGAGGGAGTCTTTTTCTCCACAGTTCTTGACCTTGGTATTGTCGGTGTTGAAGATGGAGTGATGCCGAACTGTCACCATGAATGCCGATGAAGGGATCGAGCAGCTGGAGAGGTCAACATCTGGTGAAATGGATGCCAGAATGTGCACTTATTCCCCCAAGACTGCATTATGTAATAATCCCTGGCCCTGGTAAGGAATGTGACCTATTACACCAACAAGTGTGGATAAGTAGGCCACTAAATAGGTAATGTAAGGGGTTAAAAAGAGTTAATATAGGTGGCTTGCTTGTATATGAAGTCATGTTATTTGTGACGCATCTTATATTTGTTATGGGGCAGCGAGACAACAGACAGGGCAGCATTATAGAATTAGTCATATCTGATGGCCTATGTGGAAATGATGTCTACGATGTCAGGAGCCGATATAGTTTGGACGTAGCTCCTACTGAGTGGGAGAGGTCAGGTTCAGACCTGGGAGTTCAGCTTAACATTTGTGTGTGTTACATGCAAGTGAAACTGGTAATGGACCTATTTGTAGAGGCCTGGATAGTCTTATGCTTTTCTGGAAAGGAATCTGGAGATGTGTAAGGAGGTACATTAGTCGCTGAGTTATGCTGATATGGTAATGTTGTATCTTCGCTTTAAGAAAAATGTTGCATTAGAACACTGTCAGCAGTATGCAACATTCTAAGTATAAGTGCTCCGATGGATGATATAAAGCCATATTCCCTGTTTAGTAAAGTCTAGTTTGATTTTTTTTTTATGCCACCTCTGTCTGTCAGCTGCTGCGCCATCACCTATCTGCCACCCAGACACTAACCCGCAAACTGTTTGAAAATCACATGCCATCTCTTTGGGGATCTTTTAGCCTCTTGTCACTGATTTGAGCCTAATATTTCCATGACTCGTGCCTCTTGAAGACAGTAGCCATCCCAGACCATGGCCATGCTTGAGTTGTAAAGGTTGCTTTATATGGGACAGGTCTTGTCAGAATAGTCGCTCAATAGAGAGAATGTAAGGGACAGTTGTTCTGGTGACAAGTAAGGATTCATTTACTGGTCGCTTCATTTCAGCTCACCAACATATAGTTTGGCCTTCAATGGAACACTCGGTGCTGTGGCGTCTCACAGCCGTGAGGCTTCACTCAAAGACCACTTGTACATATTTAGTAGATTGACCCAATGTTCACTAGGCGAAGATAAAATGTTTGGAGAAATGTTTGTAAATGTTTTAAGAACTGATTATTTTAATACATGTGTGTGTACTTCATGGTGGCCTGATGGGTTACTTAATGTCTCCAACTCAGATTTAGGATTTTACGGTGGTTCTGAGTGTCTTACAAATTGAATGACACCAAACCATCCTACAAGGTTTAGGCAAAGTGGTTAAAGTGTGGTGCAAGAAAAAGCCTGTAGCTGTTTTTATATTAGATGTGTGTTCAGTGGACTCAGCAACCAATGCGCTGGTGGTGGGGAAGAATCGGAATTTCAAATACTCACCTGTCAGAGAACCTCACACCCCCTAACTAGGCAACAAACAATATTTTTGCCCATGTACTGTAAGGGCAGCCAACAATTCATTCAGCAATAATGAAATTAAACAACAGTCGCTTTGTGTAAAAGCACACAAACGAGTCATTCATATGTTTTACTGCTGTCATTGGCCACAACATCCTTACAGTACCTCCATCTATTCCCATTGTGCCCGCTTCTACTTCTACTAGATCTGATCCAATGACTCAATCACCAGACCTGATAAGAACACCTAAGACAGCTGGGGACAACTGAAAACTATGACCCTAACTGAAGTCATGGGAAAGGGGGCGATAATTCATATGATAGTTGTCCCATGTAAAGCCACCATAAGCAAGGATGTTTGTCCAGCCCCTAGCCCAGAGTCAGTTTATATTAGTCAAGGTACACTGAGCACATTCAGCCATCTTCGTCATATGAACATATGAATATTCGGCTTCCGACTGGAAAGAGTTGCTAGACTCCTCTGGTGGCTTTTCTCCAAGGGTGTGGAAATTTAATGTGCCCGATCCTTCTTTCTTTCTCCCAATATTGTCTGTCAGGGGAGAGTCAAGAGGCTTTCATACACATGCTGCACAAAAGTCATCTGGTCCCACTAAAATCAAGCACGCTAAGCCAACTTTTACCTAATGTGTATGGTGCCCTTTAGTGCATGCTTCACACCATAATCATCATGACAATATATATACATCCCCTGTATACCCATAGGTCACCTCCATTCACACTGCAAAAAAATAACCCAAATACACAGTAATCTGCAAGTGAATTTGTATATAACAGATCATGCGCACAGATGCTGAATACAGCATTATAATTTAAAAAATGATAAGATTTTGGTTTTCTCCAAGCTGTCCCTATGTTGGGCAAGCAAACCAATCAAACCAAACCAGTGCTATGAGTCTTTAGCTGCATCTCTCTTTACACACATCTCTCTTTAAACACTAGGTTAAGGGCTCCTCTGCATAAGCGTAGGCGCAGATACATTGCTGATAGTGTGACTTTTTGCACTGTGAAAGTCGCACTATCGCTGAGCAAAAACAGCGCTTTTGACTGTACTTTCTGTGCTAACAGGGATCGTTCACATCTGCGCGGGACATACCCGTGCCGTAATTGAAAAGGCTGTTTAGCCTAATTAGTCCCAGTGTTAGCGTTTTTTTTGGGGGGTTTTTCCCCTGTGAAATTGCACAGTTCATTGCACAATTTCATGGGGATCAGGTGCGCAAATGCTCTTATGGGGCCTTAGGTGTGCAAATGAACACAAAAATAGAGCATGACGCATAATGCGCATGCAAAAGCGAAAGTGTAACTGAACTTATTCTAAGCCTGAATGACGATTATGCAGAAAAGCGGTGTGGGATCTGAGTGTTTGATGGTTAACCCTTTGCAATCCAAATTTGGATTCAGGGTTTCCTAGGGGGGTTTCTCTTTCTGCCATTATACAATGGCGCCATCTGCTGACTAGAGTCAGTACTGCAGTATGTGACATGGTGGAGAGGCCCCCCGACAACAGAGCGGCCAGTAATCTACAGTAAGAATACCCTTCCGGGCGTCTTCCGACATCGGAGCTGTACAGCCTTCAATCAGAATGTCTTTAGACATCAGACAGTGGATTGGAAAGGGTTAAGCGTCTTTTAGATATACCCTCAGTAATGAGGGTTTTAGGTATTTCACCTTGTGCTTGAGGGCATTTCAGGGTGAAATGAGATAATTCATGGAAGATTCCTGAATATCTGGCCCAGTAACAGATGGCTTGACAATAGGCCAATGTGAAAATGCCGAGAAGAAGAGGAGAGGAAGAGCTGGCCTAGCAACAAGGTCTGATTGGATGGCAGTAAAACGGCGGGAAGGAGTGAAGCTATAAGAAGTTTGGAGTTCAGTGATTCATCAGCAGTTGAAGAATTAAATTCAAAGCTCCTGTTCCTGTCACAGATCCTGTCATTGCTCCTGGATCTCCTGTGAGGATGGAAGACCTACCGCGGCAGCTGATCGTCAGAAGAGAAGAAGTAGGCAGCAAGGAGTGGCTTTGCATATGTCTGGAATACCCTGTGCTTCAACTCCAGGACCGTCAGAAGAGCTTTGGCAGAAGACACTGATCGAATGCGCGCAACTAAAGATAAATTGTCCGGTAGACGATGGTCAGCCACGTGAATGCGAAAGCAGAGAGTTTCCTTTTCACCTTCATCCGATCGGAGGCGTCTGAGACCCGGAAACAGGAGCAGTGCCCAGCAGATAACAGCCCCTGTGCCAAGTCCTGTGGTGCCACCGGAGCAAAGTACAGGCGAAGCCTTACAAGATGGTGAGGTAGCCAAGGGTTATCTCTGGTGGCTGGCACCTGTTAAGTTAAGGATTTATATTATCTTTACATACCGGTTGAAGTAGATTTATCCGCTTTAAATGAGTCGGTGTTAACCCTTGATAGGCTTCTCCAAGAAAAAGCTAGTTCAGGGGCTAACAATGAAAAAATATCTTGGGTAACTCGAAGCCTTGCTTGGTAGACTGTGGTAGAGCAGCCAGTTGTTGAGAATGCTGCTGGTGTTTAACAGCTTCTTTAAGACAAATTTGTTTATTGTGAAGTTCCACCATTGGGTTTCCACCTCGCCACCAGTGTTAAAGAAAAGATTTGGCAAGGTGAATTTATTGATATTTTATGACTATTGCCTTTCTTCTTAGAATCTAAAAAAGAACGATGGGGATGACCGTAGGAAACCAAGATCTTCTAATAATTAGTTTATTCTGTATTTTTGCTGCTGTATAGTCCGAACGATCCTCCACTGCTGTGTCAGGTTTGTTCCAAAATATTGACAAGATTTTGGAAGGATTGTCTGGTTTACGTGTGATGAAACGTTTCGTCAGAAGTTGGTGATTTACCCCAATATTAAATGGGGTGTTAAGGATGTAGGCCTGTGGTTAAATTTGATGCTCTCTCAACGCAATCAGACAAGTAGCTTTAGGGTGCAGCCTTTGGCCACCCAAATACCTGAAATGCACAAAGGTGTGTGCTTTGCATTTATTGAGAGTCCATGTAAATTGACGCAGAATTGCAAGTACTGAGATGAGAGTTGATTTTGTGCTGGACCTCATCCATTAAGTCATTTTCGTCAGAGACAAGCACAAAATTCCTTGCAACCAGGAAATAGGGAATTTCTTGTGAAAAAACAGAATCTCGGTAACCCTGCCAAGAATTCTACCATGGTTAGTAGTATACCCAAACAGACTGAAGGCCCAGCTTATTAGAAAGCGTTTTCAGGATGGTCTTTGTGCCTGAGTTCAAAGAACTCTGCTGCAAATGAGTTAATTTAATTTAAAATAAATTCACATCTTGCTGTGGTTCAAAAGCAAATTGATAAGGAAATAGGGGAAGGTAGAGTTGTTGTCATTAAATTTTTGATTATCCCCTAGGGGTGGTACCAAAGAAAGGGCATAACTTTTTTCGGTTGATTCACCATTTGTTTTACCCAAAGCATTTCACTGAATGCAATACTTTGATATGGCCTTACCCATGGGCTTTTCTTTATCATGTTCTTATTTTTAGACCTTTGCTTTCTTCTTAGAATTGGAAACTTTTCTACCCAAAGTGTGTGGGGGGAAGGGGGGGGGGGATACATTATCTGGATAACTTCCTGTTTGTTGGGCCTCCTAAAAAGGCAGATTGTGATGAAGTTTCAAAGGGTTTTTGCTTGACAATGGAATTTTTTGGTGTCCCTTTGGCACATGAAAAAATAGATTGGGGTTCTTGGGAATTGTAATTGATAGCTGTGCTATGGAGTTTCAATTACCACAAGAAAAATTAGGTCATTTATATAGATGGATCAGCTGCATTCTGCACAGAAAGAAAGTGACGTTAAAAGAATTAGTCGTTATTGAGCCACTTGGTGTTTCCTTCTCGTATGACCCAGATTTGAAGAATTTTTTCCAGAAGGCTTTTTGGAGCCACAAAAGATTTCAGCTCTCCTACTGCTCATGTGAGATTGTCTCCGGTACAAAAGAATTATCTTTTTATATGGATGCAGTTTTTGTTAGAGTTCAATGGTAATTCCGCTTGACAGGCAGATTTTGTGTTAGCATCTGAATTGAATCTATTTACAGATTTTACTTGTGAGCACGGTTACGGGGTGTTCTGGAATGGTCACTGGTCAGCGGAACCATGGCGTAATTACTGGGTTAGAGCTGGTCTGACAAATAGAGGTTTACTTGAGATATTCCCAATCGTAGTGACCCTATCTCTGTGGGGGAGACATCTCAAGCATAGGTGTATTTCATTTCTCACAGATAGCAAAGGAGTTATGTTTGCTGTTAACTGCTAGTCAACAGAATCTGAAGTAGCGATAAGACTGCTTCAGCATTTTGTGTTATTGTGCTTAGGTTATAACATATTAATTTGCGCAAAGAATGTTCATGATAATACAATTGCTATGCAGAATTTTCGCCAAGCAGCTCCGGAAGAGGATCACAGGGGATTGCCATGCCCCAAGCATTTGTGGGAGGTGATTCTGGTTTGATTTCTCAGTTATTGGCTCAAGCTGTGGCAACCAAGACTTGGCAAGGCTATAAGGCAGCTTGGGAGTCATGGTTAGTTTTTTGTGCCGGATTAGGTTTTTACAAAGGTTGTCAACTAGAGATGAGCGAACGTACTCATCCGAGCTTGATACTCGTTCGAGTATTAGCGTGTTCGAGATGCTCGTTACTAGAGGCGAGCACCACGCGATGTTCGAGTTACTTTCACTTTCATCTCTGAGACGTAAGCGCGCTTTTCTGGCCAATAGAAAGACAGGGAAGGCATTACAACTTCCTCCTGTGATGTTCAAGCCCTATACCACCCCCCTGCAGTGAGTGGCTGGCGAGATCAGGTGTCACCCGAGTATATAAATCGGCCCCTCCCGCGGCTCGCCACAGATGCATTCTGACATAGCTCAGGGAAAGTGCTGCTGATGGTGGAGCTGCTATAGGGAGAGCGTTAGGAGTGATTTTAGGCTTCAAGAACCCCAACGGTCCTTCTTAGGGCCACATCTAACCATGTGCAGTACTGTTGAGGCTGCTTTTAGCAGTGTTGCACTTTTTTTTTTTTTTTTGTATATCGGCCGTGCAGAGCATTGCGTCCTCAGTCTGCAGTAATTTTACATAGTCCAGGGCCAGTAGTGGTGAAGCAGGGACAGTGAAAGAGATATACTGTGTATATAGGCAGTGGGCTTTTCCAAAACGATTTGGGAAAAAACATTCTATTTGGGCTGCCTGTGACCGTCCAGAGTGTACTGCGTCTCTGCTGGGGGTAGTAGTCCCAATTAATATGCAGCCCGCTAAGTGTTACAGCAGGCTTGCACAAAATTCTTTCCTGGCTCTGCTGTGCGTTACACATCACCGCTGTCATCCTGTCCAGAGGGAAACAGTCTGCAGTAATTTTACATAGTCCAGGGCCAGTAGTGGTGAGCCAGGGACAGTGAAAGAGATATACTGTGTATATAGGCAGTGGGCTTTTCCAAAAAAATGTGGGAAAAAACATTCTATTTGGGCTGCCTGTGACCGTCCTGAGTGTACTGCGTCTCTGCTGGGGGTAGTAGTCCTAATTAATACGCAGCCAGCTAAGTGTTACAGCAGGCTTGCGCAAAATTCTTTCCTGGCTCTGCGTTGCCCGTCACATCACCGCTGTCATCCTGTCCAGAGGGAAACAGTCTGCAGTAATTTTACATAGTCCAGGGCCAGTAGTGGTGAGCCAGGGACAGTGAAAGAGATATACTGTGTATATAGGCAGTGGGCTTTTCCAAAAAAATGTGGGAAAAAACATTCTATTTGGGCTGCCTGTGACCGTCCTGAGTGTACTGCGTCTCTGCTGGGGGTAGTAGTCCTAATTAATACGCAGCCAGCTAAGTGTTACAGCAGGCTTGCGCAAAATTCTTTCCTGGCTCTGCGTTGCCCGTCACATCACTGCTGTCATCCTGTCCAGAGGGAAACAGTCTGCAGTAATTTTACATAGTCCAGGGCCAGTAGTGGTGAGCCAGGGACAGTGAAAGACATATACTGTGTATATAGGCAGTGGGCTTTTCCAAAAAAATTTGGGAAAAAACATTCTATTTGGGCTGCCTGTGACCGTCCTGAGTGTACTGCGTCTCTGCTGGGGGTAGTAGTTCTAATTAATAGCGGCCCACTCTTGCCGCTATTGTGGCTTAATAGTGGGACCTGGGAACTTGAGATGCAGCCCAACATGTAGCCCCTCGCCTGCCCTATCCGTTGCTGTGTCGTTCCCATCACTTTCTTGAATTGCCCAGATTTTCACAAATGGAAACCTTAGCGAGCATCAGCGAAATACAAAAATGCTCGGGTCGCCCATTGACTTCAATGGGGTTCGTTATTCGAAACGAACCCTCGAGCATCGCGAAATTTTCGTCCCGAGTAACGAGCACCCGAGCATTTTGGTGCTCGCTCATCTCTATTGTCAACCTGTCCTTATCATTTTCGTGTAGTTTACTGCTCAAAGGTAGGTCTTATAATTATGTTTTGCGAATCCTAACAGGAGTTTCATTCTTTCAGAAATGGCATAATATTGAACCTGTTAATTCAATTTTTCAAATTAAGCAATTGAGGTCTCCTATTTCCTTCTTCCTTCTTTTTCCTTCCTTTTAATGAAGGAAATAGAAGAAGAATTATTTTAGTAGATTTAGCCGAGATGAACACTCTGAGATTCGGGTTCATGCTGAAGCAAACTTTTAGCTACTTATGACCTGAAGCAGGCTTCAACTGTTTTGGTACGCTCAAAACTACTCATAACTGGCAATTGTGACCCTGCTTTCTTTACAATTCTTCTGGATTCTCCATTGTACCACATCTTGAGCTTATTTAATCACTATTACCTGAACCTTGGCTCATCAAACTAATCTCTCATCCACATAACCATTTTTTCCTCATCTCCATTACCTGACTTCTTATCTGATAATGTTCACATCTACCCCACATACCAAATCTTGCCTGACCCTTCTTATAGACTACTGGTCTACTGACCATGCCGATACCCCCCTCTTACCCAGTGCCTTTTCCTGCTGTTATTGCCCACAACAGTTACAGTACCTCCATCTAGGGTGTTCCCCGAAAATAAGGCACTGTCTAATTTTTGCCCTAAATGAGGCACAGTTTCTTATTTTCACAGAGGAGGGGGGCTTATACTCACAGCTGGCACTTGATGAGCCAATCACAGACATTCAGTGATGTCATTCACTGAATGGCTGTGAGTGATCGAGCGCCGGCTGTGATTGGCTGGTGCGCGATCCAATTACAGTACTCGCTTTGCTGGAGGTGGGGTATTCAAAGCCCTGCCAGCGGTAAGAAACTGATATGTCAGCGCGAAAGACACTGCAGCTTGCCGCAGCGCTGTCAAAGTCCATCGTGAGGCCCCCGGGACACCGCGGATCAGTTGAGTATTGATGGGTTTTTTTTATGTAGGTTAGCTAGGGCTTATTTTCAGGGGGGTTATATTTCATGCCTTCCTCAAAAATAGAGGTAGGTTTTATTATCGGGGTAGGTCTTTTTATTGGGAAAAAACAGTTTTCCTGGTTCCACTTCTGCTAGATCTGACCCAAAGACTCAATCACCAGTCCTGATAAGAACACCTAAGACAACTGGGGACAACTGAAAACTATGACCCTAACTGAAGTCATGGGAAAGCGGGTACAATAATTTAATAGTGCCTCTGGTTGAGTCTTTCCAAAAACCAGGCCATTAAACTTCCCTCTTTTCATCCTTAAACACTGTAAGGCTCTATCAATGTTGACTTAGCAATTTGTGTAGCGGCAGGACAATTTGATATACTTCACGCTCAATAAACACTATGCTATGTAATAATATGTGGTGCATAGATTTAGTACTGCAAATATTTAAACATAGACCAATATATTAAAGTACTACAGCGTATAGTTTTTAGCTACTGTACGGGAGCCAAAGCCATAAAAGCAAAGGAAAGCAAACAAGTAGGATGTAGATTCTCTATTACAAATGTGTAGAGTCTGTAGACGTATAGTTTATAGCCGTTATAATATACGCTTACACTGGATTGTCTCCCAAATGTTCGGGGGCAATAATTTACAAATAAACCTTCTATTAATTACTGAGTACATCCTGCATGGGCAGTATATAATAGGAAGACGCTGTGAGAAATAATAGAAGGAATGTTGTATGGATGGTGCAGCGGATGCGAAAATATTTCTCCAATAGACGCACCTGTCTTGCTACGGTATGAATTTCAGGTCAGCAAATGGATATAAATTGGATTTCTCCTGCAGTTCCCCCTGGTTGTTTAGAGCTGCGAGTCAGGCAGGATTTCAATAAATGCATATCCAGAAATGCTCCGATGGGCACTGCTCCTCTTCAAAGTAAATATTAACTCATTCAGCAGAATACCAGGTAGAGTAATCCATTCGGCTGCTTGGAGCCTCCATTCTGTCGCCTTTGGCAATGAATGAGTAAACCATGCAGCAGTTATATACTTTTATCTGTCACATGAACCTTACTGCCTGCTGTGTCTCTGCTCTGAGCATCTCCTGTACCAACATACTCGGCTGCCATCCTTCTGCTTCTTCCATACTCTTATGTTATACCCACAGCACTTCCTCGGGCACCTATACACACTGCCAAATTTGTAATACATCTGCATAATGTTCTCAAGTTCTGCGTTCAAGGGTCATGAACATGTCCTTACTAGGGGACTCAAGACGCATACATTTTACAAAACAGTCGGCATATGTAGAAGGTGGATTACAGACAAGGGTCCATGTACAGATATAACATTGGCCATAAACTAGTAAATCAGAGGTTAGGTAAGATTTTGTAATTGTGTTTGTGTTGTAGAAATTTAGGAATTCTGTAACTTGTGGTGGAAGGTTTTTACAAAAGTAGCAACAGGAAGTGCAGCCATATTGGTTTTCACCTGCAAAATTCTATATGGCCCGTTCCACTTATTACCTAAAGGAAAAGTAAAGGTAAACTATCAATGGTTTGCATATATAATGTACACTAAAATGTCCGTTTATAAGAGACCCCCATCTAGTAGTGTGATGGTCTTCTTTTGGCCTATAGAACCATAGTAATTTGTCATGGTATAGATTCCACTAGGCATTGAAATGGTTCTGCAAGAATATTAGCCCATGTAGATAGGGAGCTTCTTATAGTTGCCACAGATTAGATGGAGGTTCTAACATGTTATAAACAGCTGAGAGGAAGGGTTTATCGATTCATGTGGCTTGCCCCAAATTCTGATCCTCCAATCTGGATTCATCTGACCAGGTGATGGTTTCCTATTGCTCAGTCCAAATTCTGTGTTCTTTTTCCCACTGGAGTCTTGTCTTTATATTTCTCTTAGACAGCAATGGAACTTGAACTGGTCACATACTGTTATAGCCCATCCGTGCTAAGGAAAGATGAGTTATGCTTTCACACACATTAATTGGAGCATCAGCTTTGTCTTCAGGTGTAGTTTGCTTGACTGTGCACCACTTGGTTATCAGAACAATTCTTGATATCCTCATCTGGCTCCTTTCATCAATGAGTTGTTTATATCCACAGGATCCACTTTTGCTGGATGTTCTTCCTCAGTCACATCATTCTCAGTATACTCTTTACACCGCTGCATGAGAAAACTCCACAAGATTGGCAATTTTTGAAATAATGGCGCAAGCTAGTCTGGCACCAATGACCAAGCCTTGTTAAACGTTGCTTAGCTTGTTTGATTTGCCCATTCTAATGTGGATTTATGCTGAAACTGATCCACAGAAACTCTAGTGACAGCTGTGGTAAGGGATTCCTTTATCCCCTTGTCACTGAACACTGTGATAGTGTTGTCACAGTGTTCAGTGATGAGGGAATTCCTTGCAGGGATTCTTTACGTGCAGCACAGACCTTCCCAGTGCATGCATGTCCTTTCTCTTGCAGATGCAAGTATTTTGCACCTGTAAAAGACAGACATGTGAACACTACATAGGGAACCAATGGTTCTATCAGACGCACTTTATTTCTGCTCATACGCGCACACAAAAAAAAAACGCTCATCTGGCTTCGCCCTTAGGCCTAGGTCACACGGGCGTTTTTTCCCGCTATTTGCGGATCGCATAACGGATGCGCATCCGTAAATCGCATGACCGGGGCCGACGATTCGCCAAAAAATCTGCAGCTAGCAGCGTTTTTGGCGAAATGGCCCAGCACTGCCCGCTATCCTCTGCCACAGCTGTGGCACAGCTGTGGCAGAGGAGAACGATATTCGCCCATTGAATTCAATGGAGCCGGCAATACAGCCGGCTCCATTGAAAGCAATGGGCTGCCGGCGAGCGAGGGATGAATTTTCGGGAAGGGCTTAAAAATATAAGCCCTTCCCTGAAAACCATCCTAAATTGTGTAAAAATTTTTTAAAAAAAGGATACTCACCTTTTCCCTGCAGCTGGAGTTCAGCCACGTTCGGCCGGCAGTTCTCCTGAACTGCTGTGAGTAGTATTCAGCAGCCGGGGATTTAAAATCCCCGCCTGCTGAATGGGCTGCCTCTGATTGGTCACAGCCCTCACCAATCAGAGGCAGCTCTCACTCATCCATTCATGAATTCATGAATGGGTGAGTGAGTGCTGCCTCTGATTGCCTGAGCGCAGGGACCAATCAGAGGCAGCTCTCAACTGTAATTCAATAGCTAAAAGGCACTCCTAGGTGACCTAAGATTGTTATGAGCATTTTATGGCTCTTATGGCCTCAACAGAGGAGCGCGTTTCACAATACGCTCGCTCCTGTGCAATTTATTTTTTGCAGAGAACGGGTGTATTTTGTGCACATGCCTGCGCAAATACTGCGCATATTTGTGTAGGCACCGCCCATTCACTTTAGCAGTGGCTTGCTACATTCATTGTCAACATGTCTAAATTTGTGCAATAATATGATCATGTCCTCCCACATTTTTTTTGAAAGCCCATATTTTTGCCACTTTCTGTCTGAACTTTACTGATTATCTTCAATAATCTAACATTGCGGCCACACAATATATTCCGCCCCTATGTTTTAATGGTAAATAAGGGAAAATAAACATCTTTGAAAAACTGCCAATCCTAAGGAACACGTCCAAGCCGTCTGAGGCAAAATCAAATTACTGCATTGCCTGAATGTTACTTGAGCAGCAGCCAAATATTACTTGAATTCTGGCCCGTAGACGATAAATCAAAAAATATATATAACGCTGTGAATAGGTACAATTTATATGTGTCCTGAAGCTGCTACGGAGGGAGGAATAATGAGGGAGTTAGAAAAAAGATAATTAATTGGAATTTCGTAACTTTGATCCTTGTGCACAGAAATAATTGGCGAGCTTGTTAGGGGAATCACAATTGGTCTGTCTGTCAAAGTTGACAGTGTAACCCTTTTAATGCCACCAGGTGAAGAGCAACATGGCAGCGCTTCAGGGCTTACACCAGGGCCTTCGAGCCATGCAAAATTCTAACTAAATCCCCAAAGCCTGACAGGTCTGCCATTATTATCTCTCTATAAGTACAGATTTAAGAATCACAAAAAACATTTTTCTTTTTAGCAGACATGCAAGTTTTATTCCAGTTTTGAACATGCCCATCATCCTTGCAAGTCTGTTTACTATAAGGCATTTCCATGGAGACGAGGTCCACAAATCTTTTATGCCTTGTGAGCCACAATAAACTTTGAGTGATGGTCGGGAATAATTTCACGAAACTTCACATAAGGGTGCATTCAGACGACCGTACATCGGCTGGGTATTCACGCCGGCCAATATACGGTGTCTCTCTCTGCAGGAGGAGGAGGCTGGAAGAGCCAGGAGCAGTGCTCTGAGCTCCCGCTCCCTCTCTGCCTCCTCTCCACTCCCTCTCCGCTCCTCTGCACTATTTGCAATGGGAGGAGGTGGGATGGGGGTGGGGCTAAGTTTTGGGAATTAGCTCCCCCCCTGTCCCGCCTCTCCTCATTGAAAATAGTGTAGGGGTTGGAGAGGAGGCAGAGAGGGGGCGGGAGCTCAGAGCACTGCTCCCCGCTCTTCCAGCCTCCTCCCTCTGCAGAGAGAGATGCCATATATCGGCCGGCGTGAATACCCGGCCGATATACGATCGTCTGAATGCACCCAAAAACTGGGAAACACAAAATCATCACATTTCACTTTGTAGATTAATATTTCAGTTTGCCACATGTGAGTCACAATGTCATTGTTTATTCTGCCTCTGATCAGTCCTGTAATAAGGTTGGGTTCCCATTGGCATTGGAACCTCTGGTCGGAAGTTCCATCGCAGATCTGGCACAAAATACCAGAACAAAAAGCACTGCATTCAGTGCTTTTTCTTCTGGTAAAATGCCAGACCCATTCAGCCAGGGGATTCCCTTATCCTGCTCCCCGAACGAAGCAGGAAAATGGAATCCCCACCACAGATGTGAAGGCAGCCTCACTGTATGGTCTGTAGAGTGATGATGGATAGTAGCATTGTTGTTTGTGCACGGGCAATTCCCATCATACAGGTACTAGGAAGTACAAACTTAAATAGCAGGGGTTGACTTGACTTTACAATTTACCCCTTTATTGATCTTGGTTCTGGTGCTGTATTTATGTACTGAGCTTGGTTCTAGTCCTGTATTTATGTACTGAGCTTGGTTCTGGTGCTGTATTTTCGTACTGAGGTTGGTTCTAGTGTTGTATTTATGTAATGAACTGTTCTACTATTAATGATTATAATATTATATGTTTTGAGTATTGTAATTGTATCATTGAACTATTAGTTTAGTGATAATTTTATGCAGAGTGCTAAATTACAAGCATGTCACATGCGTAATTTAATTACCCAGGTTGGAAATGTGTTGGTAAAATTTTGGGTCCCACCTCCTCCAGGCACCTCCTCCTCATAGAGTTAGTTTGGTCAAGGGTGGGTACTGGGTGTGGCCAATGGCTGGGACTGGTTGGGGGTGGGGCCTATAAGAAATTGTCACAAAGTACAGCACCTTGCCTGTCCATCTTTCGTTCACTGTAAAGTTGGGACGTATGCATTGGACTCACCTATCAGTTAACTCTGGTACCTGTGATGAATGGATCTTTCAGCTGGTCTCAGCTCCGGTAAAGATGTTAGTGTTGGGCTGATAGTACACAGGACTCTCCAAGATCTTGGTGCCAATAGTCACTGGCCTCAGGATTTCCCTCAGCTGATAGATGTTGGCAGCAGGCTCGGCACAAGAGGGTTGAGTCATGTAACTCCATCCACCCCATTCTTAACTATACAGACGCATATAGGGCCAATAAGAGCTGATCACAATTCTTCTATTAGATCATTTTGGACACCAGAATAGAACATCTCTGACTCCAGATTGCTTTTGGAAGTTGCTTTATTAAAACAATTGCTCAATATCTTACGTTCTACCTGTACTTTTCCGGCACTGGTGGCAGCAGAGCGTAGAAAATGGGGTAAGCCCTTCAACAGGTACACCAGTCATTCTTTCTCTCCTGGTTTGCTGGTTCCTTTTCTCTAATTTTCTCACCTGTCTCTCTTAGTTATAGCTTTCTGACCCTCTCGCTCTTGTAACCATTTCCTTCTCTGCAGCTGACTTCAAACAGCTGACTTCATCGAAGCTAGCAGCAACTCCTTACAGCTCTTCGCACTACAAGTGGCCTCTTTCTCGCTCCTTTCTGTAGTAGGCCTCTCTCCAAATTGCACGTGAGAGTCTTTTCTCATATTGCTTCCACAGCTCCCTCGCAGCATTCATGCTGCTGCTCCACTACAACTTGCAGAACAGAGGTTTTTTGTACAAAGCTCACTAGTCTCCCCATCTATGTACTGCTGCCATTACACTATGATGGGGCACATTTCCCATTTTTCTTTAAGAAACATAATACTGTGGCATTTCTGTATACAAAGTCTTCGTCTATTTGACCATCATTGAAAATCATCATCAATATTGCTATACTCAGTGATGGCAGGGTCAATGAGAACCAACAACAACAGAAAATGGCCAAATATGACTATTTGAAGGTCGAAATACTGCATCTCTGGTACAAGCTGGCAATGATTGTCCCAATGGTAATCGGTACATCGGCACTTGAAACAACTCAATATCGACAAAATGAACATCTCTCAGTGGCAAAAGACCATACTATTGGGCTCTGCAAGCATTTTACACCGATCCATAACGTCATCCTAGTTTCCGGAGTGCTTCCCGGTGCGTTATGAAGATGAACTACCAAACCGTGATCTTGTGCTTGTGTTGTACTCATTTTTGGTGCATAATGTATATTATTGTTAATAATAAACACAACCTTACAGTATAGGATATGTTGGTAATATTAATGTGAATGTTCTTGTAGGGGTCCTATGGGGGGTGGTCGCAGGCTACTTGCAGTCATCTGTCACCGAAGACCACCCTCAGACTCAGGCACTCTGGAGTGGAGGTTATTTGACTGCAGCTGTATCCACAGAGAAGGCAAAACATCATCTGCTTCCTCTTACAGAGCATGCTGGGTAGTTCATGATTCAACCAATTTAACAGCATCCCCATGCTGCTGATGAAGGCATCTACAGCCCGCTCTCTTGAGCCCCTCTTCATAGCCACTACTCCCTGCAAACAAGTCCTCATTATTTGCGCTGCCAAGAAACCCTTCTATTGAAAGAAATAGCAGAGCGCAGCCGTAAAAGTGGCCGGGCAGGAAGCTAGTGTGCATGAACTCCTAAGATCCCAGCCATCCAGTTGAAAATTATTGATGAAATTACAAGTGCACAAGCGCTGCTGCCTCTGCTCGAGAGCGCAAGTGGCGGTTCCCCTGGCAATGAGTAGTAAACATCTTGAAGGAACAATGAACAATATCAGGAAAATAGGGTATTTGTGAAGTATGTATCTAATAGATGAGTGATATATTTTGCTATTTATAACACATTGGAAGGGGATTACTGACATTAGGATTATTTCTTAAGAACCTGAAAAGAAAACCAAGGCTAGTTCTTGTGAAATTAAACTGGTTGCTCCCCTGATGTTTTGGGTATTATTCACATGCAACATTTATGACACTTTTCGCCAACATGGTATTTTATTTTCATTTTGGGGACTTTGCCCTGTTGGCTTCAACATGGGAAGAAAAACTCAAGAAGGCCACATGTATAAACTATGTAGACATTTACTTCTCATAATAAAAAATGGCAAAAAGGCTTCATTTTCATGATCATTTTGACTGAATATAGGTATAGTAATAGCGCCGCTTTGTACTGCACCACTGCATGTGAAAGTAGTCTTAGCAGTTGTAGTAAGCAGTGGTGGCACCATATCTAACCTGCAAGAAAATAATTGAAACCCTATCTTTTTGTAACTCTTGGTTGGGAGGGGTACAACTTCTCCTGGTGCAGACCACATACCAGTGCTCTACTATGTAAATTTTCTATGTAACCAAAAGATGTTACAATGTTTTGGCAATGCGACCTATTAGAAGTATTGGAGTACTCCTTTAAATGTAGAATTGGCAGTAAGGCTACTAGAATCTGAGTTTTCTCATGTGTCCAAATTAATTAACGGTGATCACCTGTCTGTGTGATTCAACTGTGTAAAGTCACCACTGTGCTCTTCCTGAGGGACCAGCCCAGTGTTAACTTTATTTGTTGTGCAAAACAAAGGAAGGTATAGACGCAATGGACAATGTCTTAGAAAGTAGCAAATCGTTTCAAAGTCTTAGTGAGTAAAAAAAATGCTGATACAATGACTAAATGTTCTCCATGAAATGCTCAAGGCTCCTCCCCAAGTATTAAGGATATTTCAGTCCAGCTTACATTACTTCCTGAGCTTCAGGAATAGCTTTTGAATAACAAGTGCAAAACGGATCATCTTAATACTTTCTCATCTTCCCCCCTTTTGATTACACTTTCATTTTCAAACTATGTATATCCCATAGGCTACTCCCACAGGGGAGACTTCAGTACTTCACCTTTCTGGAGCTAGCCTCTAGGGAGGACAAGTCATTCTGTTCCCTAGAGCACTGGATGACGTAGAGTTTAGTTGTAACAGGGGGTGAGTATCTTCTGTAACTCATTTGACTTAATTCTTACACATTGTAAGCAAATAAGGTCTACAAGGCATTATGATTTTAAATGCAGCACAAACAGCTAAGCATAACAATAATTTTTGGAGCAAAGCTTGAACTATACCTAATTGCCCATTTAGACACAACAATTATTGCTCAAAATTCGCTCAAAAGCCATCTTTTAAGCAATAATCGTTGTGTCTAAACGCACGGCTATCATGCACTTTTCATGCACTATTCGTTCATTGCTAACTTTTAGCAAGCTAAAAAACAGCGATGACTCTTATCAGCGCTGAGTTCTCAGCAGGATACCACTTATAATATTCTTTCAGCTAGTATCCCGAAAACGAAGCTACTGTCATTGCTTCTGCTGTTCTCGGAGCTATCAGCTCAGCGGAATACCAGCTGATAGCTCCAAGAACAAAGCAACTGTATACAGATGACAGCGCTTCCGCTGTCTTCTGCATACAGCATCCGCCTTCATTTACTCGCTAATAAACTTTTAAGTAGCTAATTAGCTACTTAAGAGCTCATGCAAAGTGATGGCTCAAAACTGTCAGGCAAACTACCGTTTGCGCGATTTTTGAGTGATTGTCTTTCCGTGCAAATGGGTCCTAACACATCAAAAATCTAGATAACCAGTGGCTTCTACTAATTCATCCCACATTTGCATAAGCATTGGTTGGATTCAGGATACAAATATAACATAAAAGTAAAGATATTTAAAAATTGATTTCTCGTCTTAGAATTTTATTAAATGTCCCAGTCCTTGTGCAATCATTCTTGCAGCTACATACCCTCTGACGAGTAAGGGTATGCCTAATCACTCTTATCCTTTCGATTTTTCCTTCACACCTGTTGATACGAATTGGGTATTCCGGGAGCGTAAGAAAAATCGGAGCATGCTCTGTTTTGCTGTACAATTTGCATGGATGACCTCCATTGATGTCAATGAAGTAATCCGACCGGAACATGATCCGGAACATGGATATCATGTCCTGTTTCACCAGTTAATGGCTTGAGAAAGACCTTAATCAGGTCGAAACGTCGCCTTGTTTTAACTATGAAACAATAAAGATGTTCCTTTAATTAAGGATTTTTTCTTGCATCTATTTATGCTGCCACTTCTCTGCTGCTATTTATGAAGTCATCCGACCCGCAGGCCATACACATTTAACATTGTGCATGAGCTGCAGGTACCTGAATCATCACTAAGCAGCGGCACAGGAAATACAAACAAAATAAAAAACTGTACTGCGCATGACCTCCTGTGAGCCTCCGCAGTACAGTTAGGAGAGGTACGCAGGGTGACCGGCCAGGCTCACAGCTGAAGTCCTCTGTGGGCCTCCTACATGTAGAATCCGCCCCGCTCACGTGAGCCCGGTGTTAGGCTGTGCCTAAAGACCTAATGTACATTTGGCTTTGACTCTTTGTCAGAGACTGTGGAACTCTCTGCCTGAGGAAGTGGTGATGGCAAAATCCATAGAGGAGTTTAAAAGGGGACTTGATGTCTTTCTGGAGAGGAAGGATATTATAGGTTATAAATCTTAGGTTAATTGTTATTCCGGGTATACAAGCAGGTAGGAACTATTAGGGGTTGATCCAGGGAACAGTCTGATTGCCATTAGGGAGTCGGGAAGGAATTTTTTCCCCAAAAGGGCTAATTGGCTTTTGCTCTTGGGGTTTTTTGCCTTCCTCTGGATCAACACAGGAGGATAGACAGGCTGGACTAGACGGACATTGTCTTCATTCAGCCTTACGAACTATGTTACTATGTTATCTTACATAGAGGAGAGGTGAATGTAAGTATTTGACTGGCATCATTGATAGAGCTACTGCCATGAAAAGCAAAACAAAGTGTGAATATTTCTAGTATATATCTGAAAAACAATTTAACAATAACGGTAAAGCAGACTCATGAACTTATATATATAATTCCAGAAATAAAAAAACAATCATCTCTTAATTCCCCTGACCCAATTTTATAGAGTTCGGCTATAAATATAAAGAATGCAGCTGCTTTGTACCATTCCTTTGTGCATAGCCTATATCTGTTGTGGGAAGCCCAATTCTATACCAGAGGCCTGGCCAAACAAAACCTCCAAAGATTAAGTGACATATTTCCATTGGATGTGTTCCTGGTAGAGTAACAAATAGAAATTATCCATGGTCTCTATTTCTCTTCTTTGGCCTCACTAATCTTATGGGTTGAGGCTCCGACTGAGTCTTCCTTGCCACTACTTTGTGTGTGACATGAAGTGAGAGACACTTGTACAATTATCAAGAGATTCTGAATTCGCTCAAGAACTCCATTAACAAACTGTGGTCCTCTATTACCTCAGGGCACTCCATATAGACATACTACCTCAGACAATAACTTCTTTCCCATATTCTTTTCTATAGCTGTGGTCACAACCTAAAGAGAGATCAAAACAGAAAAGCATACACTCACACCTGCCCTCATCTGGCAATTGGACGAGGCAGACTTGCAGTCTCTGAAATGGATAAGATGGTTATACAGCGTGTTGGGCAGGTACCTTTACCATTTTACCTGGGCTATGTCAAGCACAGACAACACCGGCCTATACAAACCTTGTTGCAGCATTGTTGAACCCTAGGGAAATCCAAGCAGAAGACCCTATGCCAAACATTACCTCCTTTTGAGTGATGTATCAGTCCATGGATTAGATATGCCATCATGGGGTATATTACTCTTAGGAGACCGGTCAGATACCCTCTATGCCAGATACCATGGAATCTCATGCTCCATTTAAAACCTGGTTAAACTATGTCTAAAATAAACAGCACAGACTCCTTTTATATATACCAAAGTAGACTCAGTCCTACATACTCAAATCTACTATCAAATCACCAAACTTTAAACCACCTTGATGCCCACCCGCAGAAGGCAGGTGGCAATCCCCCATTTAAAGATGCCTGTGACAAGGATGGACAAAAGCAATAAAAAAAGGGGTGGGACAGCGGGACAATCTTGGGATGGTGTAGAAAACTGAGGTGTCGTTCCCCCCCCCCCCCCATCTGACACCTCTTTATAGCATTCACCACACACTCAAGCACTACACTCCCACTAATCAGCTCCCTGTTGCTATGTCAGTGACCATCAGGAAGATTGTTCAAGCTTGTTCCCACCATTTTCTAATGTCCAATCAGCTGTCATTGCCAGGGCTGTAAATTCTCCCCAGGAACCTCCAGTACCTTCCAACTTGCTCACGGCTGAGCCTGCAATAAACTTGATAGACATTGATTAAGTAGCCTTATAACCTCCACTAACTTTACATTAAAATGACCTTAACTCATTCCCGCTCAGATACCATGAGGCCTTAGTCTCTAAGCATCCCTCGGCCATAAATTATTGCCCGATTCAGCTCCTTTTGCCTTCCACGCCTCCACCTCACTGTGTGGTGCTTGTGCCTGCAAGACATAATAAGAAAAGGTCCAACCCAATTAACAGGGGTTGCTAAAGCAGTCATCATTACCTCAGTTAGAGACAACAGAGCTGCAGCCTTAGCAGCTTCATTTGCTCTTCTATTTCCTCTCGCCTCTGGAGTGTTTTTTTGGTGTGAGCCTGCACTTTGACAATTGCAACCTATTTGAGTAGAGCTAGTACTGACAACAAGTCTGATATAGCTTCTGCATTTCTGATTGGCTTGCCCACAAAGCTACTATTATGCCAATGGGCCCATAATTGCGGGTGATGCTCAAAAAGTACCTGGACCTTGTGTGTAGCTTGCAGTCTTATCTCCAGCCATTTTATATGCCTTAGTGAGTGACATCAGCTCTACCTCTTAGAATGACATCCTTGTGGGAATGGTTCTCGTAGTAGAACTTCATGTTGCATGGCCAGTGCATATCCTGTCTTGCATAACCAGTCTTTGCAATATCTGAAGCCATCTACAAAAAAAAAAAACTAGAAAACTACATAAACAATGAAGTTCTCTTTAACATTTCTGAATTTTCATGAGTTAAAGGCAGTTGTAAACTTCTCATCTTTGTGCTTACTCTCATCTTCCTTCCTCCCTCTTTGGATCCATATAGCTGGGTTCAACACAGAACATCTCCTAATGCTTAGATTAGATGTGGTTAGGAGAGCACCCTTGTATTTAGTGATTCTGGCAGCAGAAAGGTACTTAGTTCGTGTCTGATGAAACATTTCCTGAATTCTATTAAGGACTAGAAGAATTAAATAATATTCCAGGATTATATCTATGACTTCATCTGTGAGAGATGCAGCCTCAACTATGGCACTAATTGGAGAAGGGGACCAGCGTGTAGATGGAAAGCAATAAACCACCTATCAATGGTTTCAGACATAACACCTTCTAAGTAAAGATATACAGTGATGCCTTGGGTTAAGAGTGCCTCAACCTTCAAGCTTTTTGACTTGAGAGCAGGCTCTCTCCCGAATTTTTGGTTTGACTTAAGAGCAAAAACTTAGGTTAAGAGCCTTGCTCTCAATGGGCCATGGCTGCTGCCAGTGGCCCATTGAAAGCAATGGCCTGTGGACAACCCCCGCAGTGATTTTCGGGGAAGGGCTTTAAATATTAACCCTTCCCTGAAAATCACCCCTAGCTGTAGTAAAAAATATATATTCACCTGTCCGCTGCTGCCAGGGCTCAGGCATGTCTAGCCACCACTTGTTTTCCCTGCATTTTTAATCCCCGCCTGCTGAAAAGTTTCAGAGCAGTGCAAGGAGAACAAGAGGCAGCTAGACGCGCCTGAGCCCCAGCAGCGGTAGACAGGTGAGTATATATTTTATTTATTTTTTTACTGCTGCTGGGGATGATTTCAGGAAGGGCTTATATTTAAAGCCCTTCCCCGAAAATCTCTGCAGGGTTGGATGGGGCATGGATGCAGTATGTGGTTTACATCCCGAGCATACAATATTGACCATCGGCCTTTTCCCTTGTGCACATGAATTTCTCCACATTCTCTGAACCTTTTGATGATATTATGTTCTGTAAATGGTGAGATATTCAAAATCTTCACCATTTTAAGTTGAGGAACATTTCTCTAAAATTGTGAACCTTGGTGAACCTTTGTCAATCTTTGCTTTTGAGAGATTCTGCCTCTCTAACATGCTCATTTTATAAACAGTCCTGTGACTTAGTAGAAAATTGACCCTCCAGCTGTTTTTCATTAGTACCACTTACTTTTCCAGCCTTTTATTACCCCTGTCCCAACTTTTTGAGACGTGTTGCAGCCACCAATTTCTATATAGTTATTTTTTTAATGACATTGAAAAATGCCCACTATCACCTTCTGATATGTGTTCTATTGTGAATAAAATATGATTATATAAGATTCCCATATATTTGAACTCTTTTTTTTTTTTTACATTTGTTTAAATTTTTTACAATGTCCCAACTTTTTTGAATTGTGGTTGTATAACATAAGTTCTTATGTATTGTAAGACATTCAATCCAAGCAAGCAGTGTCTTGTTACTTACAACTAATGTCATGTGCAGTACATATAAATAACCTTATTTGCACATATTCAATATCAGCTTTTTAAACACTCATGCTTATTGCCCAGATTGATAATGTAATACACTTTACATAAACTTTTAATTGTGTTTGTAATGTACTTATCTGGCTTGCCAAGTACAAATTTGTCTCATTACTGTTTTAGCATTATAATTCAATAGTATTCAAGTAGGTTAATCCCATTATATTGAATGTATCATAAACTTGTGTTGTGCATGCATTTATTCTATAATCAATTATCCATCTGTTGCAAACATTTTTATTTATACACATCAAAACATCCAGCCCTTGGCATGCCCATCTTTTGGCACTCTCATACTACAAATTCGCTTAAATGATTGAGCATGACCTCCACTGGGTCATACCTTTGTCCCTTAGACATTTAACTCATCTCAGACGAGCTGCATTGCAATACTGTTCCCCGAATGAATAATACTAACAAAAAACTTCCCCAAAGTCTTTTAATTAATTATTTTGAAATTCCTCACATGGGGAATCCCTGCTACAATGTTATTCATTGAATAACTACCAAATGGACACTTCCCTGAGGTCTTTTAATTCACAAGTCAAAAATCCCAGACTCTGATTGCAGCAATGTGGCTATCGGGCAGCCCTTAGATTGAATAAACACAAATCTACCTTGCACATATACAATATCAGCTTTTTAAAAACTCATGCTGGTTGCCCAGATTGACTACCAAATGGACACTTCCCTGAAGTCTTTTAATCCCTGAGTCCAAAGTCTCAGACTACGGTTGCAGCAATCTGGCTGTCGGGCAGTCCTTAGATTGAATAAACACAAATCTATCAGTAAGAGACTAATGCCTTTGACACAATGTACATCTATCCAACACAAATCAATCTAATAATGTGTTACAGTCATTTCTACAGGTTGTTCACATGCACTCCTCTATGATTACAAGCATGTCTAGTTATCCAACATGGAATGCATGCTCTAGTTTTTATGACCTAGTTTTACCAGACAACAAATATTTCTCCCTAATCTAGCAGTTTGTCTGATAGGACACACAGGGTTACTGAGAACAGCAACTACATTCCAGCTCAAGATTAATTAATTTACTTGTGCTTAGCCTCCCTCCATATCTGGCAATTTATGGACTTCTTAGTCTCCACCAAGAAATTGTTGCAGTAATCCTTTTATTTTAGAATCAGCAATAAGGGTACCAAGATCTCTCACATGTCTAAATTAATTAACAATGATCGTTAGAAAAAGAACAAGAGACATAAACTGTGTAAAGTCACCACTGTGCTCTTTCTGAAGGGCCAGCCCTGTGCTTATTTTATTTATCATGCAAAACAGAATAAAGAAAGGTGTAGTGTCTAGTCATGGATATTACCTGTTTGTGGTCCCTGAGGACGAGTTGAGGAACACTGCCTTAGGGCTCTGTCACACGGGCGCATTCGGGCGCCGATGCACCCGTCTTCCTGCAGGATAAGACGGCCGCACTGCAGGTGCAGACGACTCTCCGCACCGCCGGCAGAAAGAACACATGACCGGCAATGGAGCCGTTCATGTGTTCTTTCTCTGCACCTGCAGTGCGGCCATCTTATCGTGCAGTAAGACAGGCACACCGGCGCCCCGATGCGCCCGTGTGACTGAGCCCTTAGAAGGTAGCAAATCATTACAAAGTCTTAGTAAGTAAAAAGAAGCTGATACAATAACTAAATATAGTCTCCAGGAAATGTTAAAGGCCCCTTCCTCCCCCTACCCCCCGAGTATCAAGTACATTTCAGTCCAGCTTACACCGCTTCTTAGGCTGCCTGTCCATGGCCGCGATGGAATATCACTAGCAATATTCCAACATGGGTGAGGAGGGGGGGCACTAAATGGTCTCTGCAATGAGCCTATATTAATGATAGCTTCACTGTGGAGAATCGGGGCAAATCGCGACATGCCGTGATTTTAATCCCGCAAGCGGAAAATTGCTATGATTCTCCACTCGCGTGCAGTAGGCTGCGCTTTCCATAGTTACCCTATGGAAAGCATGTCATGCGGGCTCCGCGTGCGATTTATCCCCGCGCATCTCGCTATGACACCTCGCCCATGGACAGCCAGCCTTAAGCTTTGGACTAATCTATATTAACCTTTGAATAACAAGTATAAAACAGATCATATTAATACTTTTAGAGAAGGTAGCTTTCCAACAAGTTAATGTCTGACATTTTAACAAGCCTTGTATTATGACTGGGAATATAAAACAAACCTAGAGTGTTCTCCAGAAGGAAACGATAACCATGTACAGACAGCTGTTATGATTTGCACCAAGCACTCTTAGTCTAAAGTTATAAGGGTTGTCTGGGGGTGTACGATTTTTTAAAAAATTGCTGCAAGTGTGTGGAAACAATAAAAACAGCCATAATTATCTGCTTGTTTCCGTGGCAATCCAGCACAACAGCTTCCACGATCTTCCTCGTCTTTGGTTGTGAATGGCTACTACCTGAATGCTGCAGCCAATCAGGGGCCACAGTGGTCAGGTGCCAGCTCAGATGCTAGGAGCCATGAGAGTCGCATATGACTGCTGTGGCTTCTGATTGGCTGTAACAGTTAAGAGGTAGCCAATCATAAAGACTGAAACTCTTCTTCCAGAGACATAGTTTCAACATAAATTCCCATTGACTATACTTCATGGAAGTGACAGGTTCTCTTTAAGAAATACAAGATCATTGATATGTGTGCATTATAGCTCTTTACTGATAAGGATTGTTGGGTAATACATCCTTCCTGTACAATATTGCATTTTATTGATGACTTTATAGTATAGTAAGACTTCAATAATTATGATGTCACAGAACATTTATCCATTGCTAAGTGACCAGAAAATCAATAGCAAACGACCTAACAAAAAAGATCTTTATGGCGATATGAATAAGCCGCTGGTCTGAGTTTCATTAGGTAATTAGCAGTTTCTACTGCAAAAAAGACCTTAAACATCCAATGAATTGTGCAGGTCACAGGCAGAAGTAGATACCAAGGAAAAAACTGCATAATGTAATTGCTCTTTAGTACTTGAATCAAGTGTAGTTCAGTGTTGGAGTCATAACTTAAAATTCTTGCATTCACCCATAGAGCTGGTGGTCTAAGAGTAGGCAGGTCACGAATCACAATCTCTAAAGCAGCTACTCCGTCAAGGTACTGCAAATTTTCAACCAGATTTGATCGATGTGGTGATCTAATATAACTGTGAACCAATTCTTAAAGGGTTTTCTAAGATTATAAAAATACTGAAAAGTACATAAATCTGTAGGAGCAAACCTATGCACATTATTTACATAGACATTATTTTACTATATGTCTTTTTTGCTTATTTTTTAATTTTTTTTTCGCACTTGAACATTATTAAATTATCCACACTGTATGTAGTTCATTTACTGGTAGTGTGTGAGGTCACTTCATTGTTAGGAGTGTTGGATTTTAGGGTGCAAATACTTTTGTATATGACTGTGGAGACTGTATCCATCTTGCATCTCTGCATTCTGTTTTTACTAGCTCGAGTTAGTTTTGTCTTGCATATGTGTTTTATTACATTTTTTGCATACTTTCAAATTTCTGGACAATTTAAGGCTTATTTTCTATTGAAAATGTGACCGTTTTCTGGTGCAAACTATGCCAGGAAACATCAAACATGCTTTGCGCCACATTTAATATGTGTTTTTGAATTTCAGACACTTTTTTAATGGGTCTGGAAGAGGAATGTTCCTTTGTAAAAGGAGGTATGGCCAAAATCACATAAAAAATGGTGCCCAATTTTGGCAAATTGTGCCAAAATTGTGGCACAGTTTTTAGCATAAGCTATGTCAAGTAAAATGTGTTCTAAACATAAACCAGACAGTCTTAAAATTGGACAGATTTATCATTCAGCATAGCTACTGTGATAAACTGGTGCATTTTAAGACTGTCTAGTCTAAGTTTGCACTGTAAAGCTTTTAGACATTATGAGTAAATAAGCCCATTTGCCTCCTTCTTTTCTTTAGTTTTAAGTACCAGAATCTGTTTGAATGCTTACCAGATAATGTTATCACTGAAAAAAGGCCTTTACTTAAAACCTAACTTTTATTTAGATTAGAATAAAAAACTATTCCTCCAAACTCGAGGTATGACACAAAACAAAAAAGTGGACAATACAAAACACTTAATCATCCAAATAAAAGGACAATAGAGAGTTAGAGGATGTTATAAGTGTAATACTTATTTGAACATTGATTATATTATGTTCCCTAGTTGGCGTAAAACAATTCCGCCCTCAAGTCCCATACCACGGTGAGGAATTTAGGCTTGGAATTATATAATATTCCTAGTAGTGCTGACAATGGATAAAAGAACTAATTGTCAGTACTATATACAGGTCCCACCCGGCAGCTAGTGGACAGGCCAGGGATAATGTATAGAGATGAGCGAACACCAAAATGTTCGGGTGTTCGTTATTCGTAACGAACTTCCCGTGATGCTCGAGGGTTCGTTTCGAACAACGAACCCCATTGAAGTCAATGGGCGACCAGAACATTTTTGTATTTCGCCGATGCTCGCTAAGGTTTTCATGTGTGAAAATCTGGGCAATTCAGGAAAGTGATGGGAATGACACAGTGACGGATAGGGCAGGCGAGGGGCTACATGTTGGGCTGCATCCTAAGTTCACAGGTCCCACTATTAAGCCACAATAGCGGCAAGAGTGGGCCCCCCCCCCCCTCCCAACAACTTTTACTTCTGAAAAGCGCTCATTAGCATGGCATACCTTTGCTAAGCACCACACTACCTCCAACAAAGCACAATCACTGCCTGCATGACACTCCACTGCCACTTCTCCTGAGTTACATGCTGCCCAACCGCACCCCCTCCCCCCCACAGCGCACACCAAACTGTCCCTGCGCAGCCTTCAGCTGCCCTCATGCCACACCACCCTCATGTCTATTTAGAAGTGCGTCTGCCACGACGAGGGACCGCAGGCACACACTGCACAGGGTTGGCACGGCTAGGTAGCGACCCTCTTTAATAGGGGCGGGGCGATAGCCCACAATGCTGTACAGAAGCAATGAGAAATACAATCCTGTGCCACCGCCATCAGGAGCTGCACACGTGGGCATAGCAATGGGGAACCTATGTGCCACACACTATTCATTCTGTCAAGGTGTCTGCATGCCCCAGTCAGACTGGTTATATGCACCTTAACAGTAACCGCGTTGGTGGTAATGTGGTGGTGACTGCGGACCTAGTACCACGGTTGTATTTTGTTGGTTTTCGGAATGTGGCCAGGATTAAGTGGGCCGTGGCGGGGGGATGGTGGGGGGGCTCTCTTGTAGTGTCGGTAAAGGTGAAATTCTTGGACTGCCGCCAGACGAACCAATGCAAAGGCATTTGCCAACAATGTTTTCCCTGTTGGAGGAGGAGGGGGATGTTTTTGAGGCACTACGTGTCCTCTCCACGTGTCCGTGGTTATATGCACCTTAACAGTAACCGCGTTGGTGGTAATGTGGTGGTGACTGCGGACCTAGTACCACGGTTGTATTTTGTTGGTTTTCGGAATGTGGCCAGGATTAAGTGGGCCGTGGCGGGGGGATGGTGGGGGGGCTCTCTTGTAGTGTCGGTAAAGGTGAAATTCTTGGACTGCCGCCAGACGAACCAATGCAAAGGCATTTGCCAACAATGTTTTCCCTGTTGGAGGAGGAGGGGGATGTTTTTGAGGCACTACGTGTCCTCTCCACGTGTCCGTTCCATGTAAGCAATAGTAGCACTCAAGACAGGCCCCAGTAACAATTCTGAAGCAGCAGTATAGCGGGAGCGCAGTCTTCGTTCCATGTAAGCAATAGTAGCACTCAAGACAGGCCCCAGTAACAATTCTGAAGCAGCAGTATAGCGGGAGCGCAGTCTTCGTTCCATGTAAGCAATAGTAGCACTCAAGACAGGCCCCAGTAACAATTCTGAAGCAGCAGTATAGCGGGAGCGCAGTCTTCGTTCCATTTCAGTAGCCTTAGTATAGCCAAGGCACAAGTGACATTTATGTAGCTAAACTGTAGGCCAACCCCACACACCTTTCTGTACCATGAGTGCAGGCGAAGAACATAGAAATTACTATGATTACACTGTAGGTGAGGGCCCCAAAAAATTGGTGTACCAACAGTACTAATGTACCTCAGTAAAAATTGGCCATGCCCAACCAAGATGGCAGGTGAATCGCTTTGGTTAATGTGGCTTAAGTGGTAACTAGGCCTGGAGGCAGCCCAGTGTAACGAAAAATTGGTTCAAGTTAAAGTTCCAACGCTTTTAAGCTAATTGAAACTTATAAAAATTGTTCTGAAAAATTATTTGAGTGAGCCTTGTGGCCCTAAGAAAAATTGCCCGTTCAGCGTGATTACGTGAGGTTTCAGGAGGAGGAGCAGGAGGAGGAGGAGGAGGAATATTAGACACAGATTGATGAAGCACAAATGTCCCCGTTTTGGATGGTGAGAGAGAACGTAGCTTCCATCCGCGGGTGCAGCCTACGTATTGCTTACGTATCGCTGCTGTCCGCTGGTGGAGAACAGAAGTCTGGCGAAATCCAGCCTTTGTTCATCTTGATGAGTGTTAGCCTGTCGGCACTGTCGGTTGACAAGCGGCTACGCTTATCTGTGATGATTCCCCCAGCCGCACTAAACACCCTCTCCGACAAGACGCTAGCCGCAGGACAAGCAAGCACCTCCAGGGCATACAGCGCTAGTTCAGGCCACGTGTCCAGCTTCGACACCCAGTAGTTGTAGGGGGCAGAGGCGTCACCAAGGATGGTGGTGCGATCCGCTACGTACTCCCTCACCATCCTTTTACAGTGCTCCCGCCGACTCAGCCGTGACTGGGGAGCGGTGACACAGTCTTGGTGGGGAGCCATAAAGCTGGCCAGGCCCTTAAAGACTGTTGCACTGCCTGGGATGTACATGCTGCTCGATCTACGCACATCCCCTGCTACCTTGCCCTCGGTACTGCGCCTTCTGCCACTAGCGCTGTCGGCTGGGAATTTTACCATCAGCTTGTCCGCAAGGGTCCTGTGGTATAGCAACACTCTCGAACCCCTTTCCTCTTCGGGAATCAGAGTGGGCAGGTTCTCCTTATACCGTGGATCGAGCAGTGTGTACACCCAGTAATCCGTAGTGGCCAGAATGCGTGCAACGCGAGGGTCACGAGAAAGGCATCCTAACATGAAGACAGCCATGTGTGCCAGGGTACCTGTACGCAACACATGGCTGTCTTCACTAGGAAGATCACTTTCAGGATCCTCCTCCTCCTCCTCCTCCTCAGGCCATACACGCTGAAAGGATGACAGGCAATCAGCCGGTGTACCGTCAGCAGCGGGCCAAGCTGTCTCTTCCCCCTCCTCCTCATCCTCCTCATGCTCCTCCTCCTCCTCCTGTACGCGCTGAGAAATAGGGTGCCCTGACTATCCAGCGGCATACTGTCTTCCCCCGCCCCCGTTTCCGAGCGCAAAGCAGCTGCCTTTATGGTTTGCAGGGAATTTCTCAAGATGCATAGCAGAGGAATGGTGACGCTAATGATTGTAGCATCGCCGCTCACCACCTGGGTAGACTCCTCAAAATTACCAAGGACATGGCAGATGTCTGCCAACCAGGCCCACTCTTCTGAAAGGAATTGAGGAGGCTGACTCCCACTGCGCCGCCCATGTTGGAGTTGGTATTCGACTATAGCTCTACGCTGTTCATAGAGCCTGGCCAACATGTGGAGCGTAGAGTTCCACCGTGTGGGCACGTCGCACAGCAGTCGGTGCACTGGCAGCTTAAAGTGATGTTGCAGGGTGCGCAGGGTGGCAGCGTCCGTGTGGGACTTGCGGAAATGTGCGCAGAGCCGGCGCGCCTTTACGAGCAGGTCTGACAAGCGTGGGTAGCTTTTCAGAAACCGCTGAACCACCAAATTAAAGACGTGGGCCAGGCATGGCACGTGCGTGAGGCTGCCGAGCTGCAGAGCCGCCACCAGGTTACGGCCGTTGTCACACACGACCATGCCCGGTTGGAGGCTCAGCGGCGCAAGCCAGCGGTCGGTCTGCTGTGTCAGACCCTGCAGCAGTTCGTGGGCCGTGTGCCTCTTATCGCCTAAGCTGAGTAGTTTCAGCACGGCCTGCTGACGCTTGCCCACCGCTGTGCTGCCACACCGCGCGACACCGACTGCTGGCGACATGCTGCTGCTAACACATCTTGATTGTGAGACAGAGGAGGAGGAGGAGGAGGAGGGTGCTTTAGTGGAGGAAGCATACACCTCCGCAGATACCACCACCGAGCTGGGGCCCGCAATTCTGGGGGTGGGTAGGACGTGAGCGGTCCCAGGCTCTGACTCTGTCCCAGCCTCCACTAAATTCACCCAATGTGCCGTCAGGGAGATGTAGTGGCCCTGCCCGCCTGTGCTTGTCCACATGTCCGTAGTTAAGTGGACCGTGGCAGTAACCGCGTTGGTGAGGGCGCGCACAATGTTGCGGGAGACGTGGTCGTGCAGGGCTGGGACGGCACATCGGGAAAAGTAGTGGCGACTGGGAACTGAGTAGCGCGGGGCCGCCGCCTCCATGATACTTTTGAAGGACTCCGTTTCCACAACCCTATACGGCAGCATCTCAAGGCTGATGAATTTTGCGATGCGGACGGTTAACGTTTGAGCGTGCGGGTGCGTGGCGGCGTACTTGCGCTTGCGCTCGAACACTTGCGCAAGCGACGGCTGAACGGTGCGCTGAACTACACTGCTGGATGGGGCCGAGGACAGCGGAGATGAGGGTGTGGGTGCAGGCCATGAGGCGGTAGTGCCTGTGTCCTGAGAGGGGGGTTGCATCTCAGTGGCAGGTTGGGGCACAGGGGGAGAGGCAGGGGTGCAAACCGGAGGCGGTGAACGGCCTTTGTCCCACCTTGCGGGGTGCTTGGCCATCATATGTCTGCGCATGGTGGTGGTGGTGAGGCTGTTGGTGTTGGCTCCCCGGCTGAGCTTTGCGCGACAAAGGTTGCACACCACTGTTCGTCGGTCGTCAGGCGTCTCTGTGAAAAACTGCCAGACCTTAGAGCACCTCGGCCTCCGCAGGGTGGCATGGCGCGAGGGGGCGCTTTGGGAAACACTTGGTGGATTATTCGGTCTGGCCCTGCCTCTACCCCTGGCCACTGCACTGCCTCTTGCAACCTGCCCTGCTGATGCCCTTGACTCCCCCTCTGAAGACCTGTCCTCCTGAGTAAGCGTTGCACACCAGGTGGGGTCAGTCACCTCATCGTCCTGCTGCTCTTCCTCCGAATCCTCTGTGCGCTGCTCCCTGGGACTTACTGCCCTTACTACTACCTCACTGCAAGACAACTGTGTCTGATCGTCATCGTCCTCCTCACCCACAGAAAGTTGTTGAGACAGTTGGCGGAAGTCCCCAGCCTCTTCCCCCGGACCACGGGAACTTTCGAATGGTTGGGCATCAGTGACGATAAACTCCTCTGGTGGGAGAGGAACCGCTGCTGCCCAATCTAAGCAGGGGCCCGAGAACAGTTCCTGGGAGTGTTCCCGCTCCTGAGCAGGTGTCATTGTAGTGGAGTGAGGAGGCTGGGAGGAAGGAGGAGCAGCAGACAGAGGATTCGGATTGGCAGCAGTGGACGGCGCAGAACTGCGGGTAGACGATAGGTTGCTCGAAGCACTTTCTGCCATCCAGGACAGGACCTGCTCACACTGCTCATTTTCTAATAACCGTCTCCCGCGTGGACCCATTAATTGGGCGATGAATGTGGGGACGCCAGAAACGTGCCTCTCTCCTAATCGCGCAGCAGACAGCTGCGACACACCTGGATCAGGAGCTTGGCCTGTGCCCACACCCTCACTTGGCCCTCCGCGTCCTCGGCCACGTCCACGTCCACGTCCTCTAGGCTTACCCCTACCCCTCAGCATGCTGTATTACCAGTGATTAGATTTCCCAGGCAGGAAATAAATTGGCGCAAGACTGCAGGCCAAATATAATTTTTGCCCTTTTTGGAAAACGAAAGGCCCCACTGCCTCTAGTGAATGAATTATCTAAGTTTAATAACTGTGCTGTGTCCCTGCTTATGTGTCACAGAACGTGAGGGTAGCAGAGTTATTAACTGTGGCAGAGCAGGTATTTTTTTTTCCCAATTAAGGAAAGCAAATGGCGAAGCCAGCAGTAAAGCGTAGCTGGGTGCGTATGATTTAGCAATGTTTTTCACGCAGCTCACACGTCTCCACAGGCGTAAGGACGGACACAGGCTGGACAAATAGATTTCTTTTCAGTTTTTTCCCACCAACAGGCAGCACTGCGTATATTCAATGAACCTGCGAAGTTTAATAACTGCGCTGTGTCCCTGCTTATGTGTCACAGAACGTGAGGGTAGCAGAGTTATTATAACTCTTGGAGAGCAGGTATTTTTTTTCCCAATTAAGGAAAGCAAATGGCGAACCCAGCAGTAAAGCGTAGCTGGCTGCGTATGATTTAGCAATGTTTTTCACGCAGCTCACACGTCTCCACAGGCGTAAGGACGGACACAGGCTGGACAAATAGATTTCTTTTCAGTTTTTTCCCACCAACAGGCAGCACTGCGTATATTCAATGAACCTGCGAAGTTTAATAACTGTGCTGTGTCCCTGCTTATGTGTCACAGAACGTGAGGGTAGCAGAGTTATTAACTGTGGCAGAGCAGGTATTTTTTTTCCCAATTAAGGAAAGCAAATGGCGAAGCCAGCAGTAAAGCGTAGCTGGGTGCGTATGATTTAGCAATGTTTTTCACGCAGCTCACACGTCTCCACCGCCCGTAAGGACGGACACAGGCTGGACAAATAGATTTCTTTTCAGTTTTTTCCCACCAACAGGCAGCACTGCGTATATTCAATGAACCTGCGAAGTTTAATAACTGCGCTGTGTCCCTGCTTATGTGTCACAGAACGTGAGGGTAGCAGAGTTATTATAACTCTTGGAGAGCAGGTATTTTTTTTCCCAATTAAGGAAAGCAAATGGCGAACCCAGCAGTAAAGCGTAGCTGGGTGCGTATGATTTAGCAATGTTTTTCACGCAGCTCACACGTCTCCACCGCCCGTAAGGACGGACACAGGCTGGACAAATAGATTTCTTTTCAGTTTTTTCCCACCAACAGGCAGCACTGCGTATATTCTATGAATAATAACTGTGTTGTGGCCCTGCCTATACAATTCTTTCCCTGCAGTATCAATGGAGGGTGGAATGCTCTGCAGAGGCGATTTTGAGAAGCCCAAAAAAAATGCAGCACAGCCAACAGCAGCCTGGACAGTACTGCACACGGATAAATATGGCCCTAGAAAGGACCGTTGAGGTTCTTGAAGGCTACACTCACTCCTAACACTCTCCCTGCCTATGCAGCACTTCTGTCCCTAATGCCAGGTGCAACGGTCTGCAGAGGCGATTTTGAGAAGAAAAAAAATCCCACTGCTAACAGCAGCCAACACACAGCTATCAGTGGCCCTAATAAGGACCTTTGGGGGGTCTTGAAGCCTACACTAACTACCAATTCTTTCCCTACAGCAGCTCCGGTATAAACAGCACTGTCCCTCATCTAACTCACACCGCATCTGAGGCGAGCCGCGGGAGGGGCCGACTTTTATATTAGGCGAACACCTGATCTCGCCAGCCACTCACAGCAGGGGGGTGGTATAGGGCTTAAACGTTGCAGGGGGAAGTTGTAATGCCTTCCCTGTCTTTCAATTGGCCAGAAAAGCGCGCTAACGTCTCAGGGAAGGAAGTGAAAGTAACCAGAACACCGCATGGTGTTCGTCACGAATAACGAACATCCCGAACACCCTAATATTCGCACGAATATCAAGCTCGGACGAACGCGTTCGCTCATCTCTAATAATGTATTAGACCACAAATGTTGCACTAACTCTCAATTAGACAGAGATGTCTGCCAGATACAAGGACTGTAGGCGTAGTGTATATGCCTGAGAAAGTGCAGTTTAGCAGCACTGGTATTTAGAAGTGTTGTAGTCTGCACCAACCTCGTTTCAACAGGTTGTCTCATAAGCAAATCATGTGATTGTGACGTCGTGTCACATGGCGATGACGTGGCGTCACATGACCCCGGCGCCGTGTGACGTAACCACGCTGCCTGAGGATGGGGACCGCAGCGTAGCCTGAAGGTTATGGGTACTAGCTGTGTCACGTGTAGGTAACGTGACCCAGACATACACAGTGATCATAGCGGTCACATGATAGTGACTCTATATCATGTGATAGTGACGTGGTTGTGTGCACTGTAGAAACGCGTCAACAGCCTAATAGCCTTGTCTCACAAAGCCATTGTGGATTGGTGCTAAAATATCTACAGCCCAATATTCTACTTAATCACAGCTTATGAGACAATTTGTGAAACGAGTTTGGTGCAGACTACAGCACTTATAAAAACTAGTGCTGTCAAACTGCACCTTAACAGTCTAATAGCTTTGTCTCATAAAGCCATTGTGGATTGGTGCTAAAATATCTACAGCCCAATATCCTGCTTGATCATGGCTTATGAGGCAACCTGTTGAAACGAGGTTGGTGCAGACTACAACACTTATAAATACCAGTGCTGCTAAACTACGCCTACAGTCCTTGTATCTGGCAGACAATCTCTGTCTAATTGAGAGTTAGTGCAACACTTGTGGTCCAATACACTATCCCTGGCCTGTCCAATTAGTTCTTTTATCCATTGTCAGCACTACTAGGAATATTATATAATTCCAAGCCTAAATTCCTCACCGTGGTATGGGACTTGAGGGCGGAATTGTTATACACCAACTAGGGAACATAATATAATCAATGTTCAAATAAGTATTACACTTATAACATCCTCTAACTCTCTATTGTCCTTTTATTTGGATGATTAGGTGTTTTGTATTGTCCACTTTTTTGTTTTGTGTCATACCTCGAGTTTGGAGGAATAGTTTTTTATTCTAATCTAAATAAAAGTTAGGTTTTAAGTAAAGGCCTTTTTTCCGTGATAAGGTTTGTTTGTGCCTAAGAGCCTTTTGTCACAGTGATTAGCTTACCAGATAATGCCACCAGTAGCTCAGCAGCAGTAATTATGTTATATTTTTCATTATCTTGTCCAGCACCTTAGTTTTGATGCTGCCAGGTCTTGCTGTGCGTGGGATTACCAATGTGAAGAATTACAGTCCACGTTATTAAAGGGGTTTTCCAGTTGTAAATTACTGATGATCTATCCTCAGGATAGACCACCAATAGTAGATTGGTAGGGTCTGCCTTCAAAAAGCCCAACGAATCAGCTGTTCGATAGGCCAATGCCTTTGTGGACCAAGTTGATTTCTGCAGGAAGTAGACAACTCAAAATTCCAATCTGGTTATCAGAATAACTCCCTGGATTACCAACCATTCTAAAGTAATCTAGCGACTATAACATGTAATAGTGTTACACTCAAGAAAGGGATCAGGTACCTCTTAAAACTCTTGTATTGAGTTGACCATTACCACATCCTCAGGCAGAGAGTTCCATAGTCTCACTGCTCTTACAGTAAGGAACCCCCTTATATGTTGGTGATGAAACCTTTTTTCCTCTAGACGTAGAGGTCGCCCCCTTGTTACAGTCACAGTCCTGGGTATAAACAGATCATGGGAGAGATCTCTGTATTGTCCCCTGATATATTAATACATGGTTATTAGGCCGCCCCTCGGCCATTTTTTTTCTAAATTAAATAACCCCAATTTTGATAGCCTCTCTACTCTATTGTAGTCCACCCATTCCCTTTATTACTTTAGTTGCCCGTCTTTGTACCCAATCAATCTCGAATATGTCTTTCGTAAGCAGTGGTACCCAAAACCATACTTTGGGGGAAAATTTACTATTAAAAATTCAAATTGTGCCAGAAAACTGTCTTATTGTATATTCTCTGCATGTTTCTGTTTCTTTCAATCATAGTAACATAGTATATTTGGCTGAAAGAATATAATTTCCATATAGTTCAGGCTGTTTCAACCCCACCCCCACCCCGTGATCTTTGCTGATCCAGAAGACGGCAAAAAAACCCCCAAAGAGGCAGAAGCCAATTTAGCCTATCCTGAGGGAAAATTCCTTCCCGACCCCATAATAGCAGTCTGAATAATCTTAGGGCTATCCGTTATAATTCCGTCTCTCTGTTCTGTTTTTAAAGCGCAGACGCGGAAATAAAATGGAACTAAACATTCCCAATTTTTTTCTGATGATCTCAATGGGTTTTAAAGGAAACGGAATACTCTCAGTTTGTTTCCGTTCCGGTTCATTTTTCTTACTGGAACAAATACAGCTGCAGACTGCGCTACTTGTTCTGGCAAAAAAAAACCCTGAATCATAACAGAATGGAAACCCACCAAAAGCATTCCGTTTTTTTAAAACCCATTGAAATCACTAAGAATAAATAGAAATGTTAATTTGCATTTCAGTTCCGTTTCCTTGCTCCAAAAACAGAAAAGAAAGATGGAATTATAACTGACAGCCCTAACTGAAGTGTGCATACTCAACTATATGGTCACAGCTTGCAGTCATACCAGTACTATAAATTCCGTGTAAGTACTCATTCACACGAGCGATATTCTCACACGAGTTTTGTGCAATGCGCACAAAATTTGCACAAATATCATTCACATGAGCAATTTTTTAACTTGCCACATTGCTGTGAGGAAAAGAAATCACTATGTTCTATCTTTGGGTGCAACGCCTTGCCCATTGTTTTCAATGGGACCTTAAAAGCCATCGCATAGCCCTCCTATGTCATGCAATGTGCATGTAAGTGCGATATTTCCCATTGAAGTCAATAGGAAACACTTGCTATGCTATCCTATCATGCACATGAAACACGTACGTGAGGATCACAATTTCACAGAAGCGATGCGATTTTGAATCAAAAAATGCTTTGCGCCGCAGTGAAAAGTGCACATCAGCAAGCACAATATTGGGTGAGTTTCTCAGCCCGATATTGCATTCACCCTTGTTAATGTGCCCTAAAGCAGAGGGCCTCTGATAAAATAAGAGGGAGCCAAGAACTCTAATTACAAAGCCCCAGTCTCAACCATGATTTCTTCTCACTGTCAATAACTACATGTGAGCCCTGTGTTAACCACAATCTGCTTCCATTGCCAAGCAAAATGTATTCCATTATCATCTGCAGTTCCCTCAAAACAAAGTCCTCAATTTCAACCCTTTTCCCCCATTTCAATTTCCCCCCAATTGCACCCACAGTTACAATGACCCCAAAACACTCACAGTGCCTCCATGTGCCAGCCAAAATAGTGTCAGGGCTCGAGCCTGGGAACTCCTGTGTGCCAGGCAGCGTCTCTCCCTAGTAAGCTATTCAGCCTACTGAACAGCTCCCTGCCAACCTTCAGTTTCTTTCTCCTGCAACCCAGCTCCTGATTGCTCCACCCAGTTTCCTTGATTGCTATATAAACCTAATCCTACCTCAGTGCATGATTATTGTGCTCTCAGCCCTTAGTCAAGTTCGCTACCAACTGCTCCTCTCATTACAAATGCTGCTTTCATGTACCAACCTCTGGCTACACCCTGACTATACTGCCTGCCTGTTCCTTTTGCACTGCAACCTCTACTACCTGCATAACAACCTTTGGCTTGCCTGACTTCGCTACCTGCCCGTACTGAATACGACTCAGGACTCTGAACCCAAACTTGATTGCTACAAATAGTCCTTCAGTTGAATACATACCTCCTACGTGTTCCTTCTAAGCTCTGGTCCATCTTTTTTCACTGATATGTGACTTATTTTTTTCTGTGATTTCAGAGGAAATTTTATCCCACGAAAGTGACTTGAAAAGAATCGTATTTGTCAGAAGAAACAAAAAGTTTGTTACGATGTTAGCAAGTAAAGCAAAATGGGATTGTTCTCAGTAAGGAAAACAAAGTAATCTTGTAGATGTGATACCTTTTTAATGGCTTACTGTAACATCGTGTCTTTTTGTTAGCCATTAAAAGGTATCATATCTACAAGATTACCTTGTTTCTCTTACTGAGAACAATCCCATTCAGGAGAAGCAGTGATAATGATGCTGCAGTATAATCGCTGTGCTACACAATGATTATACATTGACAGACGCAACCCCTTGTTAGCACATAGTAGAAGGAGAATATCTCTTATCTGGATCATCCAGCAAAGTTTACTTTTTTATGTCGAAACAATACGTGAAAGACCAAAATATCATGAAACTGGCCATATTGGAGCTGCACTTTAATACAGTAGATTCATTCAGTTAAAGCAAACAGAAGCAGGTTTGTCGTTAATGGATTTTCCGGGGGATTCAGAATATCTCGGAAGGAATGCTCACTAATGGACATAAATACAGGTTATTTATTGTAACCAAGGAACAACATTTGCTAAAGCTTCTATCATTATCAACCCTGCTACTTGCTTCTTTGTCATTAGTATATGGAAAGTAACTTTCCCATTTCATTGGTGCATGGCACTTCAGACTCTAATGGAGAATACCTTCACATGTACGGAGTCAGATGAAGCATTATTCAGAAGTATTTACATTAAATCAGACAGGAAAAAGCCTCTGTGTGCCTCCATATGAAGTCGGGGACAGATAGAGGTATAGTAGAGGGGACTCGTGCAAATCGATGAAAGCTCTATTACAGCCCCATAATAATTGGAATTTTAATACAGCCACATGCATGAGCCTTTATATGCAGTGTTACTATTATTTTTAGAACGGTCTACCATTTTTATATTACATTAACCCTTTGCAATCCAATTTTGGATTCAGGATTTCCTAGGGGGCTTTCTCTTTCTGCCATTATACATTGGCGCCATCTACTGGCTAGAGCCCGTACTGCAGTATGTGACATGCTGAAGAGGCCCCCCGACAACAGAGCGGCCAGTAATCTACAGTAGGAATACCCTGCCAGACGTCTTCCGACATCCGAGCTGTACAGCCTTCAATCAGAATGTCCTTAGAGGTCAGACAGTGGATTGGAAAGGGTTAAATGCACTTAGCACCCAACACATCACTTTTTTTATCATAGGTTTGTATGGGGCAATACTTCCACTTTTCCCTTGCACCAATCTTGACAAATCTCTCTCTTTAACGCCTTCACGCCCCATGGCATGCATGTGCATAATGGGAGAGAAGGGCTTACTATGAAGTTCTGTAGATTTATAGCATATAAATGCCACTGTTTAGGAGATGAGCCCATGCCATGTGCGGTAGAAGTTGGCTATGACTGACCCGTTGCAAAGGTGTTGCAAACACCAATCACCTCTGCTAACCTCTAACTTGCTGCGATCAGGGTTGATCATGGCATTACGGAGTTACCAGAGGGAGGGAAATCCATCTGTGACATTATCGGTACTCCACCATGTAATTGATGAGAACCCATGGGTTGCCATGGCAACTAGACACCAGTTAATCCCCTCCCGGTCTGCCAAGGCTTTCAGTGTGAATGAATAGAGATAACACACTGAGGTACAGAAGTACTGCAGTATATTATCTGATCGATTATAAAATTGCAGACTCAAATTCTCTACAGGGACTGTGTAAAAAAACCCTTCCTGTGCACTTTTCCCTTATTTGTTTAAACAATGAATTAAATAAGACATCGGGAATCCATGCGGTCAAATGGCTCCATCTTAGGATGGAACCTAACAGCGCCAAACGGACCCTATTAACTATAATAGGGTCCGTTGGGATTCCGCTCAGGTGCCCAGCCATACATAATCCTGGACTCAAAATCTGAGGCCAATGGAATTACCAAAGACATAACTAGAAGTTCCTTCGCTCCAACGCAAAATCTGTAAGAAGGCTTACCATGCACCATTTATAATACTAGTATCTTCTAATTTGGCAAAAAGAACTTTGGACCACCTTAGGCACCAGGGTCCGAGTATGACTGATACCTCTACACCCCTACAGTTACATTCCTCTATATGAGGATTGTAATGATAGCCACCAATCCCTCTTAGCTAAATGACATACTTTTCTACTTACCGAATAGAACATGAATTATCTGAAACATACGTTTTTGCTGCTGTGTTAACCATTCTCAGCCTGCCAGTCTAGTTCCATCATCCAATTTAGCTGTGGCTAATTCCTTGACTATTTTTAGATGGTCTTCTCCACCTCCTCGCCCTTTATGTTTTCCTTCATTTGAGAGGAGTTTATCCCCAGAGGGACATCTGTGGTAAGGATCAAAGTGTTTTGTCGTGTCACAGAGATTGAAACATGAAAATGCTTTTTAGATCTTAAAACTTGCGTCACCTCCTTTTCCCTATCTTAATTAAAATGCACCAAAATGTTAAGCTTTGAGGTGAGTAATCGTTCATATATGGATGCGTCTTCAGAAACCACTGTGCTTGTTGGATTTATCCTCACCTGTCCTTACAATACCCTAACCTTTGTAATTCTATGGATTTCTATATACTAATATTCTAGCCTTTTTTGGAGTTCATGATTAATCAATAAAATCTAAGCTGCAAAAGTAAATATATAGTGCGGGTAAAAAGTATTTTCCACTTCTAAAAGTCAGTTTTGCATTTTATGATCCCTAAGCTACATACTAGACAAATGGAACCCAAGTAGCCCTTTAAGGGTGCCCATTAGAGATGAGCGAGCACCCAAATGCTCGGGTCCGCGTTATTTGAGTCGAGCTTTTCGTAAAATTCGAGAGCTCTACTCGAATAAGGAACCCCATTGACTACAATGGGAGACTCGAGCATTTTTGTATGTGGAACGCCGGGTGCCGAGCTTTTTTTTTTTTCCTTGGTTCGTGTGTCTTTCTCTCCCTCTCCCTCTCCCCCTCCCCCTCCCCCTCCCTCTCCCCCTCCCCCTCCCGCTCCCCCTCCGCCTCCCCTTCCCCTTCCCCGCCAGACCAAAAATTTTCAAATGACGCGCGCTGCGTTGTGGCAGGGGGGGGCCAAAAGCTGGGGTGGGGTCGAACGCGATTTGATGCTCGCTTGAGTAACGAGCACCATCAAGTACGCTAATACTCGAACGAGCATCAAGCTCGCCAGAGTATGTTCGCTCAACTCTAGTGCCCATATACAGTACAGTTATCTCCCGCAACCGCAGAAGGATCTCAGCTGATTGCTGAATGACAACTGGATGAAACAATGACAAGTCCAAGTTCTGGCCAGTAATCAGTTGAGATCTTCCTGCAGTTGCAGCAGAGATCTGCACTGGCCACAAGCACCCTAGCATATGTATGAAATGTTAATTGTGAAAAAGTAAATGCCCCCTAAAGGCGCATTTAGGCGGAACGAATGTCGGGCAAACGATGCCCAACACTCGTCTCTGCACATACTAGCTCCAATGCTGCTGCACGGGAGCTTGTATCGTTGGCTCACAGCAGGGCGGCAGGAGGAGATTTCCCTCCTCGCTTTCCCCCGCACCTCTCCATTGATTTAACATAGCGGTCGTTCAATGCTAAACGGCCACTATTTACACTGAACGATGAGCTATTAGCTCATCATCCATCGTTTATGCTGCACAAATGATGGACGATGAGCTGAACGATAACCGTTCAGTGTAAATAGCAGCCGTTCAGTACTGAACGACCGCTGTGTTATGTCAATAGAGATGGGAGGGGGAGCGCGAGGAGAGAAATTTCCAGCAGCCTCCCCAGCCCCGCTGGCCACTCTGTGAGCGAGCCAGCAATAATAGGTCATTAGCACGGGAGCGAGTGTATGCCGAGACGAGTGTCGGGCATCGTTTGCACAACATTTGTCCCGTCTAAATGGGTATTAAGTTACTCAAAGAATTAACTGACAACCTTCAATTGATAATTAGAAGCAATTGATTGGACACAGCCAGGTTTGATTGCAATGACAGTAACACCTCATGAAATATTGAACTTTAAAGAGTTTTACCAGAATTACAAGTTATCACTCATCCACAGGGGGATAACTTGCTGATTGCTGGTGGTCTCACTGCTGAGATCCCCAATGAACCTGAGAACACAGGCCTCATGTCCCCCTCTTATCATTACTGCGGGGATGCATTTTCCACTATCAGTGACGTCACAGTTAATGGAGCCCTGGCTGAGCATGCTTGGTCAGCACTTTATTCATTTCTATGGGGCTGATGGAAATACTTGAGCGCTTGCCTCTGGCAGTCCCATTGAAAATGAATGGAGCAGCACCATGCATGTGCAAACAGCACTCCATTCATTCTCCTCCTCCCTGCAGGGGAGCGGTTGGCAAGCCCTCAGTGAGGAGTATGGGACTCCTGTTCTTGGGATCGGTGAGGGTATCAGCAGTGAGACCCCCGCCGACCAGCAAGAAATATCCTATCTTTTGGATAGATAACCTAATTACTCTTCTGATTTAGCCACTATCCAGTACATCACTGGAATTAGCGTATTGCAACCCCTGAAGAACCCACAGAGTGGGGGAAATGCGTAGGGTTACGCTAAATGCTCACTTTTTTTCGCATATGTCATTTCTCTACCATCAGAATGACACCTGCGCAATAAATTCAGACTATTGAGTCATTCCTAAGACCAATAATATGCAATAGTTGAGTATAACCGTCTCACTCAGCTTGCTTGGTCTTCATCTGTCTACAGAGTGGCACGGATTTCATCTCCTCAATCATTTTCTATCTGACCTAATATATGTGTGTTTGTTCTTCCTCTTTTTTAGTCATTTGTAATAAAAGTTACATTTTAATACTATTAGTTTGAAGGTCCACGTAGTACGTTTCCACTAGTGGGATTCTCATGCATTAATAGTATGTGTGAGAAAAGATAGGACTTGCTCTATCTTTCTTGCATGTAGTTGACACTACGTGCAAGAAAAATAGGGCAGAACCTATCTTCCCGGTTTTTTTTTTCAAACTCGAGCCCAATAGTGCAGAGTTTGAATATTCCAGGAAAACAATCCCCGGTTAATGTAGTATTACGCTCCATAGTGGCGAGCATATTTGCAACACTACATGCTGATTTGATGGGCCAGTGCTGTTCATGTGACTACCTGATGTAAACTAATGTGTACATGAGGTAGTCAGAGAAGCAATGTGTCGATCTTTGTTTATCCATGACCAGAGGGTCACTATAAGTCTCATTATATCTGTTTATCATTCCAGAACATCATACTAACAGTCAACCATAAAGGTAGTGTTTTTTATGCCATGGTGTTGGAATACTTTTTAGTCACAAGAACTTGATAATTCGAATTTTTGAAGCACCCAAAAATGTTTAAGAAGAATTTCATTTTATCTGTCTATAACAACACAAAAATACAGAACACAAAATATTTCTATATCTAAATGGATGAAGAGATACAAAATTGGATTGTCCTTCACTGCTCCAGGACCGTTTAAGAAACCAGATGTGGTTCTGCCATGTGAAAGGAGCATTCGTAATTTTAAAATCTATGGCATATCCACAGGAGTTCTTATGGATGAGGGTACCACCTAAAAGATTTGCACCTACCTCCAGTATGAGGTTGCCCCACTGCTATTCTATTTGGTGTGATGGCTACTGGTTACCACATCTAAGTGGAGTGCTCCACATCGAGAGATGCTCTAGTCATTGATGTCTATGTAATCATAGAAACAGCCAAAAAAGCCCAGCCATGACTCCCATAGAAGTAGATAAAGAGAACCACATCATCACTTCTCCATTGACTATTCACCTGGATGCAGTGGCCAGCTGAAACCCTGTTCTAGAGATAGAAGTAGGTCCCAAAGTTGAGACTCATATCTCTCAGACATTTATGCATATGCTGTAGTAATCTGAGACACTGCTCCCTGTTCTTGTACGGACCAATGCTAGTAGTCATTCATAGACAGGGGGGCCTGGTACTTGTTTGACCTCCTATCTTTCCATGACATAAAGGGCTGCAGGTGGTAGCCATGATACCAACAACCTTGTTTCATACCATTGTGGGCATCCTGCAGAGGTTCATATCACATTTTGAATGGACATGGGACCATTATAAATCAAAGTTTTTATTCTTTTTGGATTTTACAGTTAGTTACTGGATCAGCCTCCATATATATACACAAGTATCCCCATATGTACAAGTATCCCCATACTTATTTTCTGAGTTAGTCTCACCATTGTACGAGCCCGATTTATTAGGAATAATTAGGTTATTTTTACATCTTCCACTTTAGGACAATGTAAGTTTATGAAAAACTGAACCAATTTCTCCATATTTCTCCCTTGTTTTACAAAGCACCATTTAACGACGTGTGCTGTATAAGATATTGTTCTCAAAATGCAGCATTAAATTAACTACATGAGATGTTAACATTATGCATTTTTCTCGCATTTCCTTTTGTACAAAATCCTATCAACACAGCCTTGTAACAAGGAGCCCAGTTAAATCAAAGCCTCCGGAGCCTAATTAAAAGATCTGATTTATTATAGCGTAAGTAGGGAGATTTTCATATCAACATTTACATAAAGATCATCTTTGTCTCATGAGTTTTCCATGAGCCGATGAAAAGCGAGAGGATTTTTTTCCTAAAGTCTCTCGGTATTAAATCCCCCAAACTTGAATTTTATTTGCGGCCGTAAAAGTGTAGCTGGATTATGAATGGGTCAGATGGCTGAGAACGTTAAATGTGAAACGATGCAGTTTCTAATATTTCTGATTATAATTTCCATGGCAAATTTTAACACTTTTGTTAAGATATCTGCTTACTTGTTGAAGCATTGAGCTACTTTAACCCCTAATTGACCTCCTGAAATCTTTTCAGTTGACAAAGGACTGTAGTCAAAATTGAAAGGTCCTCATACACATCAGTTGTTGGTGGGATGGCCAACAGTATCATAAACCATTGAGCATGGGGACTTGGTGATTAAAGAGGTTTTCTCAGATGAAAAAAAAAATTATATGGGCAGGGAATAGTGTAAAAAAATATAAGCCATACTCCCTCCTTAAATGGTCCTTCAGTTCTCCGCAGATGCCTTGGTCCCTACTAGAGATGAGCGAGTATACTCACTAAGGCTAACTACTCGAGCAGCTAGTGCCTTAGTCAAGTATCTGCCTGAATCTTTAGAGACGAGCGGGCAGATACTTGACTAAGGCACTACTCGCTTGAGTAGTTAGCCTTAGCATGTATGCTCGCTTATCTCTAGTCCCTACCATATCAATCTTCCAAGAAGCTGCAGCAGTCATGTGCTGTTCATTGTGCACAAAACCCCTCAGCCATACACAGGCTTTAATGGTCATGTGCCATTCATGACATTATCACTCCTGATAACGGGGACATGATAGGGAGATTGGGGACAGGGAATCATGCGATGACAATCTGTGTACAATGCTGCAGAGTAAATTGGCGCTATAGAAGCAACCTAAAATAAAATAAACCTTTACTGCGACTTGCACATGCATCCGGAAAAGTTCTCAGCCTTCTGCTGCATATCCGTGGCATCATTCAACAAGCTGCTGGAGGAGGGGTGTTTTGGATTGATCTATGCTGACACCAACATGCAGCAATATATCTCCCCTGAGGAGCGTTTGCAGGACACCTGAGGTAAGAGCAAGCATGTTTCTATGTGTCTATTTTGTTTTACAGATCCTTTCTCCCTAGAATGCGTTTCCTTTTTTCCTTTTGTAATATCTGAAATATTTGTATCTGTCTTGTTGTTTCAGATTTCTCGCATCCAGGAACTCATTTGTATCACTGCATTGATGGAACCCAATAACATCTGTGCAGTAATTAAAGCTGCCATGGTTCTGCATAATGTTTGCCAGATCAATGACGTGAGTTGGACTGTGGCAGATGATCCCCGTCCACCAACCTCATCAGTTGTTGCAGTGGATCAGAACTGCAACAACTGTATGCTAGCATCATCTGGACTTTATGTTAGAGACCTCTTCGTGGACCATCTCCTGACTCCTCAGGAAGAAGTTCCATGGCAGATGGACTCTATCCATGAAGGCTAAGGATCTGGACTCTAAACAGTGTTATTGCTTTTTGTTTACCGTCTTCCAAATTATTTTTTTGCTACGTTTTTTGTGTTTTTTAGGTAGGGACTAACAAAACAAGAAGGACCCTTGACATGGGTTGCGAGCTTATGTGATATGGCCTAATTAACTAAAGGTTTCCTTAAAAAGGCATGACATAAATTACTCCTTTTTTAACTTTTTTTCGTATTTGCCTAATTTAGACACATTCTAAGCTAATAACGCAGTCATTACCTTTTGCTTGGTCACTACAAAAATTTTAAAAAATATTTGTTTTTTTTAACCTGTGTGCATTGTCTTTTTTACAGTGCTGTAACAAGGTTTTGGTCAGTAATCATGCCAAGGAATGTGTAGTAGCACAAATACTGTATAGGGTTTTTGTAATTTTTCGGGGTAAGGGGGAACAACTGACCTCTGGTTTTCATGGTAGCTGCTCCACCGCTGGAGTTACTACGTACAACGCAAAACTGCACATCTTGGAGGACATCGTTGATGACATGACAAGGGGTCACACAGAAACACTACTGCTATTCATCAGCTGAAAGTAGCTGTTGATTAGTAGCAGCATTCACACATGCCTTTTGCTAGGGACAGCATCAGCAGCTCCCAATGCATGGCAGCAAATGCCAACGTGGAATTGAGACCCTGCAATACACCAGTGGTGGTGGATACAGGCTGGGTGACTATTTAATTGTACACCAGAAGGCTAATCTAGAAGAGTTACGTTTGGGACTCAATACTTTATTTCAGCACAACCTAACATAGAAGTGCTAAGATAAAAATATATGAATTACACCAAAGACACAGTCATAGAACTTTTAAAATTTTTTATTAACAAAACCAAATTTATAAAAATAAAAAACTTTATGTAATAAACATACTTTTATTAGATAATACATTTTTAGGCCTCGGTCAGACGACCGTTTTTTGCCGCGATTTGCGGATCGCATGACGGATGCGTATCTGCAAATCGCGTGACCGGGCTGATGATTCGCCAAAAAATCTGCAGCTAGCAGCGTTTTCGGCGGAACAGGCCCGATCAAAGGAGCGCTGTCCAACCCATTGAAATTCAATGGAGCCGGCAATACAGCCGGCTCCATTGAAAGCAATGGGCTGCCGGCGAGCGCGGCATGAATTTTCGGGAAGGGCTTAAAAATATAAGCCCTTCCCTGAAAAACATCCAAAAATGTGTAAAAATAAAAATAAAATTATATACTCACCTTGTCCCTGCAGCCAGAGTTCATCTTTGTAGCATATGTTCTCAATAGGGTCGGCGCTGCTGCCGCCGGCCCCATTGAGTGCATATATAGAACACAAGGAATCGCAGAACGCAGATAGGCGCAATCTGCGATTCCTCGTGTCCTATAATTTATCAGACATCCGCATAAAAAGCGGCCATGTGACCGATCCCATTGCGAAGCAATTGTTCTATATATGCGCAGATCGCATGTGCATCCGCAAATCGCGGCAAAAAACGGTCGTCTGACCGAGGCCTTAACTTGTGGCTTTTTAGAAATTCTGATACTGTGTCCCATGATAACTGCTGGGTGAGCCAAAAGGGCCAAACCACATGCCAGCTTGTGTTTGCGCACCCACTGGCATGTCAGTGCTGTGATTAGTAGGGCCGGTATAGTAGTTATGGACCTAGTTGGGCAGTTATGATTGTATACCCAGCAGTTGAGTTTTCAGGGTAGTTATGGCCAAAAGGCAAATAGCCATGACTGCCTTAGTATTGGGGGGAGGTGATTGTCACTGAGACTGTCAGCATTTGTACCGGTCTAAGATACAAGACAGTTGTATTTGGAGGATGGTGGTAATGACACCTCCAGCACATACCGCATGTAGTTCTGGGTGACAAGTTGTAGATTCTCTGTAGATGCTGGAGAACCCACACTACATGCTGCCCTAAGCTTTCAGCCCTGTCCTGTGGCTGGTTCTGCTGTAGCAGCTCCAGCACTTGCCACTGCATATCTCTTGGTTGTTTCTGGGCTGAAGCTCTTGGCCTGCCCCATTTCCAGGGCCATGGTAGGACTGGAGATGATGCTGGCTAGACCGATGGATACCCCCGACTGTACATCTGCCAATGTTGGTGAAATCCCCAGTGCAGATGTATCTCCCTTGTCTTGCTCCTCCTCCGCAGTCTCCATGTTATCAGTTATCCTGTGCACAAAAAGATAAAGCTTTGATTAATTTAGTTCACCTATCAGTTATATAGTGCCCTTATCACTAGAGGACACTTATCACTACCAGCATGGAGACAGGTCGTACAGACCAGACAAAGGTGGGGCTGCAAATTGAGAAACATGCTACAATATGTGGGCCTCAGCACAGACCATAAAAAAGTTCCACTACTATATAAAATATGAAAGTTTGGTAATCGCAGTCCTTTGAACACTACACGTATGACGACAGTGTAAAATATCTCATTTTATGGAGAGGAAATAGCAAGCTATCTAGCATCAAGACCTCAGTATGACTTTTGTGGTGAAGTAATAGCGCCTCCATCTTGAGCTACTATATTGCTGTGCATCTAGAAAGTAGTATAATTCTGGACTCCGGCATGCAATCACATCATGTGGGTGTCGTTCAATGCATCTCAATGAGTTCAACAGCAATACTGCAACAGAAAACAAATCTTCATTATTGCGGAACCCTGTTGGGCAAAGCAGTGTGATACACATATATCTTTTGTGGAACTGATGGGCAAATGTCTATACGATTACAAATTTAAAATGTTGAAGCCAATATATTCAAACTTACACTGACCACATATTCCTTTAACCTATCACGCGGGTCATACTGCAAGCTTTAGACATGTCTACGGCAGACACACATCCACTTGAATCTGCAGGTTGGCACTATTCGTAGTACATCTTTTATGTTACAATGTACTTGCGGACGCAGTTCCATAGTTGGTGTGAGATACATCAGCTGCTGGAGGTAAACGTAAGGCCTCTTGCGCTTACTTCCAGCACCACTTCCAGCCATAGCTGTGTATTTCTAACAGATCTGGTCCCGGGCACATTGCCGCTTCCTCTTGATCTCATCCACTGCAACAGAACAAAGAAACAGAAGTCAGACATATAATTACTTTAATGCTCTCTTGCTTTCTTCCTATCGGGCTCTGCTCACATTTGCGCTAGCTTACAACTGGCCTTTTTTATTTTGATTTCCGAAAAACTGCAAAATATGAGAATAAGTTAAAATATTGCTTTCCATTTCACAAAAACAATGTATTGTCTGTGCAACAAAGAGTGGATTCCTTTTGCTCTTTCTTTGAGGATACATAATTGCGCAGCATAGTGCAATATTTGTTTTTGGTAAACAGAACGAAAATATCTATAATTTAACCATTCCCTTATTTCAAGATTATTGGAAAAGATCTCGCTGTGCGCTCAAGGATTAGAGAACAAGGATGAATGTGTGAGGGTACTCACTCTGAAGGGGGAGGTTCCCCAATAACTCAGGGGATTACCTCCTCCCTGAGAGTCCCAGGATGGCCTATCAATATGTGAAGATGGTCCTCCGTTAAAGATGATCAATCTTCACCACAAGATGAACAATCTTCTTTATTCAGTAGTAGCACATAAATATGACAGCATCTGTGAACCCTCACTGGGGGGTCTATCAGCCGCTAGGACAAATGCAACGCATTTCGGCCACTGAATGGCCCTTCTCATCTTTAACGAAGGATCATCTTCACATATTGATAGGCCATCCTGGGACCCTCAAGGAGGAGGTAATACCCCGAGTTATTGGGGAACCTCCCCCTTCAGAGTGAGTACCCTAACATATCCATCCTTTTTCTTTAATCCTTGAGCGCACAGTGAGATCTTTTCCAATTTCTTCTTCACCCCCAACATCTGATATATTGGGGGGCCGTTTGTTTTACTTGCATATGCTGCTCTCCATACCTTGTGGATTACAAGAGGATTAGAGTCTCCCTGTGTCTCCATCCAGTCCATCGGGCGCTGTTTTCATCACTTCCTGTATCTTATTTCAAGATTAATATAATTTTTTTTTAATTCAGCTTTTTTTCTGTTTCTGCTCCAGATCACAGGAAAGTCCTGCATGAGAGCGATTAATCTGCCATCTCAAAAGCCATGGCTACTATTATGGCCTACCGTGCGGACAGAAGGCTGGATGGGGGTGTTGCTCCCCAGACATCGCACAAATTCCTGCTCTCTTTATACCATTTGTTATTTGGTCTCCTAGCAACATGCGTATGAACCCGCGTCCATACGCAATGCAATTGCGTATGCACTGCGGAACGAACGCATCCATAGAAATCAATGGAGCCCATATGCACGTAATCCGTGACAAAATAGAGCATGCTTCGATTTTTCTTCCATTGGCGAAATCCACAATTCTTACCGGCAAGTGTGAATGAAATTGTGAAAGTCAATACATTTGATTGACCGCGTATCATACGCACGGACTGTGATCACGGAATCCGCAATTTAATTCCGCTTGTGCAAGACCGGCCTTATTACATAGCATTTTTTTGTTTTTTTTTCTATGTAGTGATTGGACAGAAAATAGTCGTTTTCATGTATTTTCACGAGTGTACTGTATCATGAAAGCATGACCCCAAACTCCTGATTCCGTTTCCATTTCAGTGTATTATTGAGCAGTTCTAGCTCCTACTCACATTTTATGTAGACAATCAATGACTCATGGCTCCTTGCCTTTATTTCATTTACTGCTTAAGCTGCAGACTACGGGTACATGATATGGTTTTCCTAGCGAGTTGCGGTGCAAAAGACATATACTGTACAATATTTACAACTATATCATCTATTGGATTTCGTAAGAACACGGTTTTTAATGGATTCATCTAAAAAATAATACTAGCACTGAAGACAACCATTTTCCAGGACACTAAACATACTGCACATGAGGCCACATAAATAGTAATGGGACTATAAGTCATTGTCCATCCACTATGGCTTTTCAGTAGAGTATAAGGTTAGTTTCACGCACATGTGTTTTTTTTTTAGTTTTTCTTTTAGGTCACGATTTTGGTGGCAGTTTTTCATGCAGTTTTTAGCCAAAGCCAAAAGTAGATCCAGCGGGAAGGAGAAGTATAAGTTTATATTTTCCATATGCTTTAAATCCACTTTTGACTTTGGCTTAAAAAACTGCATGAAAAACTGCCACACAAATCACGACTTTTATCAAAAAGAAAAAAAACTTGCACGGGAAACAAGTTGTCCAAATAGAATTTTTTAATATAATTTCCCACCACACTCCACACAGCAGGTTTGTGATGTAATTACCCCTCCATAAATGCCCCCTTTCTTCTAACCAGCAGCAAATTTCACATGGCCTGTGACATCATCACTGCATCCTGCTCCAATGAAGTCCTGCATGCACAATAGTCCTATATACAATATACAAAAAGACAACAATACACACCTAGCCGGCGGCATCTGGGTCCCTCGCGCTTAGAATGGCTGCGATTGGTTCATCGAGCGCTGGCTCTGATTGGCTGACCAACAGCACTCGTAATCCAATCACAGCACTCACTTGCTGGAGGCAGGGTATTCAAAGCCTCATTACCAGGAAGAGAGTGCTCTGTCAATGCTGAGGATTACATTGCTGCCTGCCGCAGCACCGGAGACCAGCAAGAGGGGCCCAGACGTGGCCGGCTTATTGAGTATAAGAAACCCCCCTGAAAATAAGACACTGTGCCTCTTTTGGGGCAAAAATTTATATAAGACAGTGTCTTATTTTGGGGGGAACCACGGTATCTTCAGTTTTCCTATTCAGGATGAATGGAGCAGGACAGCACATGCTTGACTACCACTCCATTCAATCTCCTCTTCACAGTGGGGGTGCAGTGATCCTGCAGTTAGGGGGAATGGGCATATAGGGCCTTTTGTTCTCAGGACTGTCAAGGTCTCAGCGGTGAGATCGCCACCAATGAGACTTTTATTACCTATCATGTGGATAGATGATAGTCAATTTTGGGGAAACCCCTTTAGCTAGGCAAGTACTGTTTTTTTTAATTATTTTTTAATATATTCCCTGCCATTTTCAAAACTTTTCTTTAAATCAAAAAACCTTTTTAAAGAGCTGTAAGAGTGCAGCTATTACACAGGAAGAAAGAGGATATTGCACCCTGAGAGGTTTAAAAAGGTGTCTTAAAACATCCAAGATTTCATAGGTTTTAAAGGAATTATTTATTTGCTTAAAGGAGATGTCCCGCGCCGAAACGGGTTTTTTTTTTTTTAAACCCCCCCCCCCCCCGTTCGGCGCGAGACAACCCCGATGCAGGGGTTAAAAAAACCACCCGCACAGCGCTTACCTGAATCCCAGCGGTCCGGCGTCTTCATACTCACCTGCTGAAGATGGCCGCCGGGATCCTCTGTCTTCATGGACCGCAGGGCTTCTGTGCGGTCCATTGCCGATTCCAGCCTCCTGATTGGCTGGAATCGGCACGTGACGGGGCGGAGCTACACGGAGCTACACGGAGCCCCATAGAGAAGAGGAGAAGACCCGGACTGCGCAAGCGCGGCTAATTTGGCCATCGGAGGGCGAAAATTAGTCGGCACCATGGAGACGAGGACGCCAGCAACGGAGCAGGTAAGTATAAAACTTTTGATAACTTCTGTATGGCTCATAATTAATGCACAATGTACATTACAAAGTGCATTATTATGGCCATGCAGAAGTGTATAGACCCACTTGCTGCCTCGGGACAACCCCTTTAAGTTTTCAAGAGAAATCCCAGTGGACAAGAGAAATGGTTAGTTCTGTTATTAATGCTCCAGACCCTCTGGACTGATTAGGATGACCCCGTTTATGTGATGCTGTTAAGATAGTGAATAACATAAAAGAAGTTATAGACCCTTTTATATTAAAGCATCACTATTCTAATTCTTTAAGCATTTGTAAGAAAGTTTCTACGAAATCTTTTATTCCTTCTTGGTTATATCTTATATGCCATTTTATACGTTTTTTGCAATGAAATCAATTAACCCTTTGAGGATGCGGCCATTTTCTTTTCATTTTTTGTTTTTTCTCCCCACTTTCAAAAAAATCATACCTCTTTTTTTATCCATCAATGAAGCTGTCTGAGGGCTTGTTTTTTGCGAACGAGTTGTTTTATTTAATGGCACTATTCAATGTACCAGATAATGTACTGAAACGCTTTAAAAAAAATTCTAAGTGGAGTATAACATAACTTTGGAAACACATAAAATTATTTTCTTGGCGATATGGTGACCAAAAAAGCGCAATTCTAGTGTTGAATGTTTTTTGTTACAGACAATGTTTAGATTAGACTTTTACGGATGCAGCAATATGAACTATTTTTGCTATTATAAATATGGGAAAGGTTTTTTTCTTACTTTTAATACCTTTTTATTTTTTCTAATGATTAAAGGGGTTGTCCCGCGAAACAAAGTTGGGGTATACACTTCTGTATGGCCATATTAATGCACTTTGTAATGTACATTGTGCATTAATTATGAGCCAAACAGAAGTTATTCACTTACCTGTTCCGTTGCTAGCGTCCTCGTCTCCATGGTGCCGTCTAATTTTCAGCGTCTAATCGCCCGATTAGACGCGCTTGCGCAGTCCGGTCTTCTCGGTGTTGAATGGGGCTGCTCGTGCTGGAGAGCTGCTCCTCGTAGCTCTGCCCCGTCACGTGTGCCGATTCCAGCCAATCAGGAGGCTGGAATCGGCAATGGACCGCACAGAAGACCTGCGGTCCACCGAGGGAGAAGATCCCGGCGGCCATCTTCGCAAGGTAAGTAAGAAGTCACCGGAGCGCGGGGATTCGGGTAAGTACTATCCGTTTTTTTTTTTCAACACATGCATCGGGTTTGTCTCGCGCCGAACGGGGGGCTATTGAAAAAAAAAACCCGTTTCGGCGCGGGACAACCCCTTTAATAAAACTTTTAAAACTCATTTTTATAGTTTGCATAGGAGACTTGAACTTGCAATCGTTTGATCGCTCCTACAATATAATGTAATACTATAGTATCACATTATACTGTTATCTAACAGGCATTCTATCAAGCCATGCCACAGTTTAGGACTAACAACAGAAAGATGGTGTTAGGTTGTGCTGCTGGGATCTGTAGTACTATGGTTTCTAGCAGCACAAGCCCACGGTGTGGAATGATTTGAGCTGGCTGGGTGTGGTGATCTCCTGCTAGCCAATCCCCGAGTCTTTGCTCACATATATACCCAGCTCCTGTCAGTGTCTGTTTGGTGTCCAGAGTGAGCAGCCATGTATCCTTGTCCATTGCAGTTTACTGTGTGTTTGGTGTCTTGATGGTTCATGTCCGTTCTTACGTTTCTTTTTTGTAAGTTTTATGTCAGTTTGTTTCTGCTTTGTCCTGCTGAGTTTGTTTACTATATCTGGGCTAGGGTGGCCCTTAGGGCCCTCTGGTACATGTTGTCTTGCTAGTGTAGGGACCCGCAAGACAATGAGGAGCCTTGATCGTGGGCTTAAAGGGGTTGTCCCGCGAAAGCAAGTGGGGTTATACACTTCTGTATGGCCATATTAATGCACTTTGTAATGTACATTGTGCATTAATTATGAGCCATACAGAAGTTATCAGAAGTTATTCACTTACCTGTTCCGTTGCTAGCGTCCTCGTCTCCATGGTGCCGTCTAATTTTCAGCGTCTAATCGCCGGATTAGACGCGCTTGCGCAGTCCGGTCTTCTTCTTTTCTGAATGGGGCCGCTCGTGCCGGAGAGCGGCTCCTGGTAGCTCCGCCCCGTCACGTGCCGATTCCAGCCAATCAGGAGGCTGGAATCGGCAATGGACCGCACAGAAGCCCTGCGGTCCACCGAGGGAGAAGATCCCAGCGGCCATCTTCACCAGGTAAGTAAGAAGTCACCGGAGCGCGGGGATTCAGGTAAGCACTGTCCGGTTTTCTTTTTTAACCCCTGCATCGGATTTGTCTCGCGCCGAACGGGGGGGGGGGCTGTTGAAAAAAAAAAAAAACGTTTCGGCGCGGGACAACCCCTTTAAGTATTTTGGCCAATATACGAACAAATACCTTGTACTTTTTTATAGTTATATCATCTGCTTATGTGTACAAATATGCAAGGTGAGTGTTTTGGTCATTTGTTAGTCCCTATGTTATGTCTGTCCATCAGTCCACAGTATGAAGTTCTCTGTCCAGTTGGTGTTTCGGTTAGAACGTCCAGTCTGAAATTTGTTTTAGGTCCCTGTGTTTGTGTTATGCCCAGCCTGTTTTGGGCACATTTGTGTGGGCCTTGTGCTTCTTTGCCCACACAAACGTAACAGATGGTCCAAGGAAGACAAGATCTGGTGCATCTCCACTAGTCATGGGTGAGACAAGCTCTGTTCAGAATTCGACCACAATCTTGACTTTGGTTGGTCAATCATTAATCTAGTTGCTCCCTGTTGCTCCTTACCTTATTGATCCCTAATCATATTTATTCAGAAAATAACCAGTTGGTAAAAAAAAATGTAAGTCAGAACATAGATTGAACTCAGAAATTGTACCTCCTCTCCCTACCCCCATGTCCTTGCTCCTGCCACTGTCACCCAACTTTTATGCCATAATATGGGATGTAAACCTTTCTTCTTCATGTCTTGTATGTTTTCCAAATGGTAATGAATATTCTGCTTAAGTCATTGGAGTTAAACCAAAGTTGAGTTCATTCTGACCCCTCAATGTCTACACCAAAGATAAGAGTCCTACACAATTATGTTGGCTTCACTCACAAGCAGTTCTGTTTCACATGTGCCATTTTTAGCTTATTAATAATTATATATTATCATATGGTTTGCCTTGTCAGAGCTATGTAAGCGAGACAAACCTTCAATTATTATTTCAGCATTTTAGCATGCACCTTGGAACATTAAACGAGTGAAGAAGACGTCAGTTGCTCAAGTGCTTTTCCTTTGCCGTCTTCGCTAACAGAGGCTTCATATTCTGACATACTTTGCAGCTCCTCAGAGGTTTGTTGATTTGCTGAGCAGCTTTTTTTTAGTGTCGGGCTGAGTTCTGATGAGTATTTCACGCTCTCCCAAATACCTAATTTATTTTTATATTTCCAGCTCAGAGAAATGTTTGCTCATAAACAGCTCGTTGGTTTTACATCCAATGCATGTAAACTGAATACATCCTTCTGTGCAATGCTTATTCCCCCAATCATTTCTCTCCTGGAAGCTCGGAAATCTCACATAGATTTGGGTACAGTGAAGTAAATGCTATGAACTAAACTCTGATTGTACACAGATGTATCAACCATGACCATAACATGTGGAAGTCCAATATATGATCAGACATTTGCTTTTGTTCATCTTTGTGTCAGTCACCCCCAGCCATTGACCTACTCAATATTGGATAATTTTCTAAGACTTGAAGAACTACAAAGTTACAGACATTACCAAGCTGTGAGCTCTGGAGTAGCTGTGCAGTGTGGACTGGTGCTCCAAACCCCCTTGAACACGAGGTAATGGAGCCACGTATGACTTTAAGCCAACTCCTTCGTGAATGGCACTTCACTACCTTGGATAGACAGCATTGACCAGACTGGAGAGAAGAAAAGGGATAGGACAGAACTGGATCGGGGAGAGGAGTGGGAACAGGATAAGAGGAGCATGAGAAGAAGAAGCACGGACAGTATATCCTCCCAGCACAACTGATGAAGGGGTTCTTCTACCCTGAAACATATCTTGTTACTGGGTCACTATTCAATAAAAAGAAAAGTCGGATTTATATATTTTGTCTTCGGAAATTCACTTTGAACAAAAGGTTGAGCTGTCAACAGGATTTTCATAATTTCTATCGATCATTATCGTGCCCACCTTCCTTGGAGGTGGCAGATTTCTGGATTGGCAGAACCCATGGTAGACATCTTCACAACCATAATTATTTTCTCTATTACCTTCACAATCTTCTTCTTTGCACCTATCTTATTACTCAACCGAGGGAACACCTCCAATGGTACATCCAGACATCCTGTTTCTACAGTACAAGAATACAGGCTGCCATAAACAGCAACTGCATTCTGTTGACCGCTCTTGCGGAGCAATGCAAAACAAGTTTAATTTCTCTGCAGCCTGATAAGTGATCCTTACCAAAACAGGCTACAAATATTCAGCACTTCGGCTTATCTATTTCATTTGGCTGACACTATTACTTAATCTCTTACATTGGAGAACAAGGTCCAGATCAATAAATTATCCCTTAGAAACTTAGTGCAACTTAGAACTCAGCTACAAGCCCATATTACAGCCTCCGAGCTGTTGGTTCCCATAGCAGTGTATAGTCTTTTCTACACCTCCATAAATCTCTAACATCTGGGGGTTTTTTGTCAAATTTCTGACAGAGTAAAAAAAATGGGGCATCCTCCAATGCATTTCGTATTCTCCCCTACAAGTATTTCTTCTAAGGAAGGATGTTTGTGTTCATACAAAACCCAGCAAAGCCTGTACAGGAGCCCAAAGAGGTCATCCAGCTCCATACTTGGTAGCTATGCAGCCTCTGTGCACAAAGCTCAGCCCTATGCATAGTCTAACCCTCTATATCAGACTACCTCTTAGCCTAGGTTCACACAGGGCGGATTTGCCGCGGTTCTGCCGCAGCAGATTCGCCTGCGGCAAAACCGCCCGCGGCCGCTAATCTCGGGATTAGCCAGCCATGTGGACGAGGTTACACGGGACGGCTAATCCGCTGCGGTAAGTCCGGTTGAAACCGCAGCTGCAGCGGCCGCAGCCGTGGTTTCAAAAGAAGCAGCATGTCTATTTACTTTTGTTTTTTGTTTGTTTATGTCGCGGCCACGCTCTCCTCTATGGGAGAGCCGGCCGCAACGGAAAAGCAAGTGGCCGGACCGCTTCAAAGCCGCCGCGGCTTAAACCGCGACGGTTCTCCTGGCGGAAATCTCGCGGTTTTTGCTGCGGCCAAACCGCGAGATTTCCGATGGGAATACGCCAAGTGTGAACCCAGCCTTAGAGAAGACCATCCCTGATCTAGACCAGGGTTTTGTATCTCAAGGAGGTTTCACTATGTAAGCTTTCATCTGTCTCCATCACGTTTAATGTTTATTAGCAGATGGTAATAGCACTATTTGGTTGAGTTCAAAGGGTTAACAGGTTAACACATATAGATAAACCCACTAATGATTAACCAATCACCATGGGCCCAGCAAATGATTCTCTAGTAATCAGCTGTTATTGACAGGAGAAGCTTTGGGTGGCTGCAAAAAAATGGTGGTGTGATGAATGAATGGATGATCATGTAATACCAAAACTTGCAGTGACTTTCTTCTCTTGCCAATAAATGGGGGGGGGGGGGGGAATTTAAAAAAAAAAAATCACAAAAGGCGATTGTACTTACTAGTGTTATACTGATATAGAAGTATAAGGGCAGGTAGCACCACTTCCCAGCCGCAAGCAAATTGCTATATGGAGAAGATTGCACAGCTACAAAAATACTGATGAACAACCACTCACACACCTATATACCTACATATAAGGTATATAAAGAGTGCCAGTCACACAGATACGTGTAGTACACCATAAGGGTTTACAGTCTATTAATGACGCCCATACTAGTCAATCGGCAGGCTGTCTTGCACCTTCTTAGAGAACCACACAAAGTACTAGTGCCTCAGGTTTCTTCAACATACTGCTTTTCGCAAGAACAACTATAAATACGAGATATTTTTTAATATTTTGGGCAAAATACGCAAGCTTGCAATCCACATATGGCAGGTGTGTGAGTGGTTGTTCATCAATGTTTTTGCACTAGTGCAATCTTCTCCATACAGCATTTTGCCTCTTCTGCATGATACTGGGAAATGGTGTTTTCACCTGCCCTTGTATCCCTTTATCAGTATATCAGTAGATATGGCTGCCTTCTATCATTTTGAATAGATTTGTCCCCTTCCTCTGTGATTTAAAGGGGTATTCCCATGAAAAACCCGGCCACTCTGTTCCAACCACTTGTCGGAAAGAACCCAGCACTTAGCTCAGTTCTGTGCCCATAGCTCTCATTGAAGTGAATGGGAGCTCCGGAGACAGAGTATCCCTGAGTTACGGAAACAGCATAGTATGCTGTACTGCTGTTTCTGTAGCTCCCATTCATTTCAATAACAGCTACTGAAACAGCTCTGCACTAAGCGCTCAACTCTTTTCATAGGCTCCAACTGGGTGGCCAGTAGTCATGGCAGTTTCTCATGTCAGCTATGAAAAACTTACTTGGGAATACCCCTTTAATTGATGGGGTATCAAGCTGGGAACCCCTTTCAATATAGTGTATGGATAAGGATTTCCCAACACCATTTCGATAACCTACCCCCCTCCACCTCCGACCTCCAACTACAAAATCAAATGAATAGAGACAAACATCTATGACTTACCTGAAAATGTAACTATATATGGAAAAAACCTTTATTGTTCGGCTATTCTCTGGCCCAATGATATATCTAGTATACTAGATATTTTCAACATCCAATCCAATGTAGACTGATCCTGCCCTTTTTCAGCCATTCCATATGACCGGATTAGTCTCTGCATAGTAGGTGCCGAGTATTGAGATGCAAGAGTTAAGCGCCGCTGAGATTTCACCCCCTTCTACAATTTCCCATTCCGAGCAGGCGACACTCTAGAAATGTGCATTCTGAATAGCTCAGAACTTGCTCCATACCCTTTCACATTCCACGTCTGTTTTGTTTCCAATTATAATTTGTTAAGCATGAATTGCAGGCTGAGTAATTAAATTTGTCTTAATTAGTATGTATTGCCACAGAAGGCTTTTCCAGCGAGAATTTTTTCATGTGCAGCTGAAATTTGCCTTGCGCATAATCCTTCATTTCCATAATTGCCAACGCAAGATGTTGAAATATTGTAACCAATCTCTAATGCACTGTTTTAAGTAAGTTGATTAAAAATGAGGAATGTTTTGTGAGCTTGTGATTTAAATACATTATCAATGTAATCTCTTCTAAGGCTATTGACTTATCCCTCGGAGAAGACACTCACTGAACTTTGCTTTTTGTCAATAATTACGCAACCTTCCATATTGTTACAAATGGGAATGTGCGTATTCTTCCTATATGTCTTCTTCGTAAACTGAATTCTTATACCCGGGGAATGGGAAGCTCACATTACTTGGCTTCCTTAATCCAGATTAAAATCTAAGCAGACCCTAATGCAATATATTAAAATAATATACAGAGCTAGATCCGGACTAGTCACCAGGTGTCTGCAAGAAAAGCGTCTTCGTAATTGTAAACAGCCGCGAAATTGAATTTTTTTATTCTTCCAGGTTTTGAGCTTATCTTCTAAATTTCTATCATTTGAAGCTTCTTAGCGCCGCTATTAGTTTAAAACCATCTCTAGATACTGTATCTACAGAACACTATGCTATTCCAATTACCCCTTGACACATCTAGTTTTATACTTTGAAGTCATCTCATAAATAAAAACAAGGGATGCCGAGATGTATTCACTTTAAGTTCTCCGCAGTTCTTAGAGCGGACCTCTTGCTTCCTTTTTGGCAGCCATTTTGTACGCCGGATTATACGTCAAAAAGTACCCTTTAAATGTGTTGGGCATGGTTAGAAAAAAAGATTTAATTCTCTTATGGGACAATGCCACTCATGTATGTAGGCTGTGTTTTGTATTAGGGCTCATGCACAGTCAAGTGAATGGGGCAGAGATGCAATACCAGACACAACCTGCAGACAAGAGTGATGCTGTTTTTGGAGAAAAAAAAGTAGACCCTTGACAATGATCTTGGCCGTACACATTAGATTTATCCCAGCCAAATCTTACAATTATCTAATGTGTATGGCGACCTTTCAACTCTCCACTGATGGCAGATAGTGTGGGAGATAATAATCAAGCTGTTGGCTTTCAACTGCCCAATGCTTCTCAGGAGAAAAGCCAAAAGGTAGAGGTGTGCGGCAATAGCTTACTCCCCTCTCTAGATACACAACACCTGCACCTCAAGCATGTGTACGGGGTTAAATACCTATGCATATGTCTCTATGTATATTATTGCTGGACTTTACCTGTTCCTTCTAGAAACTTCAGAGAGGTCACATGACTGTGTTCTTACTCTTACTTTGCTGCTGTTGATTAACAGGGATTAAGCCCAATAATTCACTAATAGGAATTAAAGACAGCTAGATGGTGAATCAGCAGTTTTTGCAGAGAGCCTTGTGAGGAGTGAGCTGCCTGAGTGCTACTAGAGAGCTGGGCTTTCCTGTATGAGACTCAGATTCCTGGAGTGGCGCTATCCAGCTGTTGCAATGCAAGTGCCAGAGGGAGATCTGCTGATCGTCCAAGGAAATGACAGCTGCAATTACTGACCACAAGCACCAAACCGTCAGAGGTAGAGACTACCAGTGAGAACAGATGCGAGTAGCCATATATTCAAGTTTCAGGGGTATGTAATTGTGAGTATCAACCAGGCTCATCACCAGTAAAAAGAATTATTTTGACTTCATCCCTGTACAGCCTCCCCAAAGGCACTGTGTTAATTCAGGGGACCGTGTCTGCATATTTCAGTTAGTGGATTGAGTCATTTGTGTAACTGAATTTCCTGCAAGACTAAGTTATTTCAGAGGAGACTCCTATTTTCCAGCATCATTTTTGGAGCTATTGGCCCCTGGCCAGGGTAAACCATTTACAGACTGTGACAATACTATGTTGCATGCAATATGAAGGCCATCCTATTCGTTGGGTACAGACTAAGTTATAGCATTAACTGAATGTTAGTAAACTGTTTGCATTGTATCCGATTACTGCAGTTGTATGTTATTGCCATATTATTGTTTCTCATACATTCAGCAAAGCATTGTTTGTTCAACTGACTGGGTGTAAAGTAGTTCTATAACCTGCGTCATATTTCACACCTGTCACCCGTTTCAAACACGTGTATGAGTGTGTTGGGTAAGATAGCTGTTGGCTAAACAAGCAGACAGCTATCTAATGTGTATACCCGCCTTAGGCTCTAGTTACACTTAGCTTTGATTTTTCTTTTAAGACCATGATGAATTGCATTGTCTTGTAAGATCTGTCAGGTTTACAGGTTACTTAACATAAATAGCACACTAGACCATACTTTTATGCCCTTTAGCTATGCATTTCTTACCCAAGGCAAAGATTACATTTGTTGACTAACCTTATATCTACATATAGTAAGCCAAGGAGCAGAGGCTTTCTAGTGTCCTCTGCAAACCGCACACGGGGCAGATGCCCCACTTGTTCCTCTTGCTACACCCTTGCCTAAAAAAACCTAAATGCTACTATGATCAAAGCCTTACTTGTGATACAAATTTAGATTTGTTCCATTCCTGCATAGGCAGAGTGGATGCTTGCACCCATTACTGACAATCCATTTACCCTCATTAAAGGGGCTACTTTTAAAAGCAGGTCACAGTGCAATTTAGGATGCAGGGTGATCTCCAAAACATGAGTGCATTTTTTTCTTGATATGCTTCTCTGTGACGCATATTGTAATGTAGGGTCAGAGCTGGAAAATAACTACAGCTGTGTACAGATGCCATGGTCAATAGAAATGCACAGCGTGCAACTCAATGGGGGTGTTGCACACAACTGCAGAAATAATGCTGTCCTGCTGTATTCTACCCATTAGTCAGTGCATATTTTATTAAAATCCTTTATACTGCGTTATTTCTGGAAGATTCCAGGTGGCCCAAACAAATTGATTGGATACACTAATATATCCGTTTCTAATTATCTCATGGTTTACTCTGCCAGTAATTTCTGGCCCGAATATTCCATGCAATGGGTGTAGGAAATAATACAAATATTAAAATGATTGACTTGAGTACCTTTTTAGCATAATTAGATATTTCATGCTTAAATCATTAGCTTTGTACATTCTACAACTACTTAACAATAAGCGACAGTTTCTTTTTCACATGGGTGATATCGGTGTTTGATCACTTGAATAATCCCCAAATTACTACAGTAATAATCCAAAAACTGTGGCCTGATTGCCCTGATACCCTTTGTTGTATAAAGATTAGGAGCCATTAAATTCTGTTCACACCAGTGCCTCTCTGTACTGTAAGGTCTGCACCTACTTTAACAGCAAGAGTAGTGTAATGGGGAGGAGAGTTGATAGCTTTTTATATTATGTTCTATATTAATAGTATGTTCTGTCTCTTTAAGCAAAGACCGGAATTGAGGAGGAGGTAGAGCTTTTGTTTTTGGGGATGGGAGAAGAGCAGAATTACTCCTGTGAGCTGCGCAGATTAGGATGGGCATGCAAGAAAGCTTATGGATTACCTGCCATGGAGAAAGTGAGACATGTAAGCATACTGGGCTACCAGGAAAGAGATATTTCTGACTCTTTCGTTCCCATTCTGCTAGCTAATCATGCAAATGGGCAAAGTTTTTGTTTAAGTGTTGTTCCAGTTGCAAACATTTTAATTAAAAAGTTGCAACTTACCAACATGACATCTTGGCCTTCTAACTCGTACATATTTCCGGACCCTCCAGTGTACACTGAACAACTGAGCCCTATTCCTGAGCAGACCAGTGGTGGACCTGATGTGGCCAGAGTCTGAACCAGAGTGGTTTACTGCAGTGGCATTGGTTAAAGAGGAGAAACTCTCAATGGTTAATATTGTTCAACTCAAATCAGGATCTGTTGCTCCGAAATGGTCTAGCAAGCCTTAGGGTGGGGATCCACCTGCCAGTGGCTCCTCTACACAAGGAACCAAGGTAAGCCCCAACAAGGGCTGCCTATCCTGACCAGCGGGCCTGTACCGGAGCAACCATCTACTTTCTTCATTAGCATAGTCTGTAAAATGATTGAAACCAGACCCCACCCTATTACAAATCAATGGGATTTATTAGAATTTGCTGGAAAACATTTGAGAATAGATCCACCATAGCCATCATGGTCCTCATAAGCAGGGAAGCCATTGGCCTAACATGAAGATTGGGTGACAAATATGTAGTACTAGGTATTTTTGAAAGGGTGATGGTATATAATATATCACAGTACTGTATTTTTTTTAATATACTTTCTTCCCATGAAGACGACAATAATAATTTCATAGAGCACCAACATATTAGGCTGCACTTTACATGTTTATCACTGGAAAGGCCTTGACACTAAAAGAAAACTTTATTAATTTATAAGAATAAAAAACCACTTCCTAACCCACTAGGGTGGTTAACCTAAACAGACACACAGCTACAGACGAAAACACATAACCATTCATCTAGTGGAAAGATGAATGTAGGGGTGGACAAATACAAGGAAAATACGGGGTGCAAAATACCCCAGGGTATTGCAGGGTATTGAGATTAAGTGTAGTGTGGATTTAGTAACATGGCATCATAGGATTACGATCAAGTTAATATTGGCTGCAACCTAATCAAGAGTTTAAATAGTTGCTGGTCAAATAGTACTTCCATCTATTCTATATCAATTGACTATCACATCAATCATATATGACTCTAAAGTGTCCTTATACGTAGCGCTTTCCACTACCGCTACACTTAATCTCAATACCCTGGGGTATTTTGCACCCCGTATTTTCCTTGTATTTGTCCACCCCTACATTCATCTTTCCACTAGATGAATGTTTATGTGTTTTTGTCTGTAGCTGTGTGTCTGTTTAGGTTAACCACCCTAGTGGGTTAGGAAGTGGTTTTTTATTCTTATAAATTAATAAAGTTTTCTTTTAGTGTCAAGGCCTTTCCAGTGATAAGGTTATATTTGCTCTAAGAGCCTTAATTGTCACAGTGACGTTTGCACTTTACATGTTAAGACATTACATACATAATAACCAAGACATTTATAATTTCAAACAATAGGAATGAGAACCCTGCTCACCAGAGCTTACAATCTATAAGGAAATAGGGGCACTTCGACAGGTAAAAATTCTTGCAAATGGTAGAGCCATCTTTTATACAGGATAGGGTAGTATACATAAAAAGGCATGAGCCAGTGTCACCAGCTAGTATCTGTAGATGTACAAATATGAAGTGCACAGTGTTACAACCACTATAAAAATAGACATTATCAGCACAGATTCTGGACATTCAGTTTAAGGCCTCATGTCCACGGGGAAAATAAGAATTAAAATCCGCAGCGTTTTTCCCGCACGCGGATCCGCGCCCCATAGGAATGCATCGACTACCCGCAGGTAGATAAATACCCGCGGATGGTCAATAAAAGTGAATAAAAAATAATATGGAGCATGAAAAAAAATGCACATGCTCCATTTTAGTGCGGATCACGTGTGCGGGAGCTCATAGAGCACATAGCTCAATTGATCTCCCGCATGAAAAATAAAAGACAATTACAGTGCATCCGCAGCCCAAATCCGCAGCAGATCTGATTTTCCCCGCGGACATGAGGCATAAGCCTTTCCCAACATTTGCCCTATATTTTTACCATGGATGTTGATGAGCCTGTTCCATATACCACAGGCACTGACTGTGTTATATAGCCAATACCCACCTGTAATGGCCAGGATGAGAAAAAAAACATTTAACCATTAGAAGCCACAGACAATAGGGACCATGGCATCTATGCAGTCACTACTGGTTGTTGTCACCCCATCGGCCCATCCATAGTAACATAGTATGTAAGGCCGAATGAAGACAATGTCCATCGAGTTCAGCCTGTCTATCATCCTAAGTTGTTGTGGGACAAAACTCAATCAGAAAATCCTGAGAGGCAGAATGCACTGCAATACAAAATACTGCAGTGGATTATAAATGTAATCAAGAGCTGCAGGGTAAAGTCTCCTATTGGGACTAAAAAAAATGTTTAAAAAAAACAATGCAATAGAAAGTGATCAAAAAATCTACAACTCACCCGGCAAAAAAGCCCTCATACAGCACAATCAACTGAAAACTAAAAAAGTTCTAGGTTTCAGAATATGGTGACACAATGCAATTTTTAATGTAAACTAGTAAAACCATAACCATACTAATCTGCAGACTAAATTTAACATGTCATTTTTTTTTTTTGCACAGTGGGAACCATAATAGTGAAACCCCAAAAAATTTTGTTTCCCCATTCTACCCACAAAAAACATTTTTTACGTTTTTCAATATAATATGTGGTACATTTAATAATGCCATTAAAAACTACAAATTGTCCCGCAAACAACATGCCCTCCTAAAATAAAAAAAAGTCACTGCCAGAACTGGCTGTTTTTGAGAAAAAAAATATCTAGTAGTATAAATTATAGTATGGAACAATGTATGTGTTCTTTACTAGTAACATTTACTAGATGTGTGGCCCTAGGTTCAGCTCCTTGACTTTAATGAAATCAAAATGTCGCTGTGGGAGGAAGAGGTTAAATTAAGCAGCAGGAAGAAGATAATTTGGAGCATTCCCCACTGTCTGGTAAGTGTCAGATATCAAAAGGAAACTATGAAACGTTGCATGAAATGCTGTGCTTTGTGGCTCAATTAATTCCGAAAACTGCCTGCATCACAGACCCCCGAGTCTGAGGCTTGTAATTAAATGGCAGGGGGCACAGGCACATGTAGATCATACATTCATACACAAGGGTCGTATTCACACCAGAAGTGCCAGGTCTCAGATAAAGAATAATTACTGCATTTCCCACTATATAGCATCTCCCTTTTTTTTTTGTATGTTTAGGAAATGTTGCAGTTAGCATTGATTTTGATGGGAAGAAACTTGTTGATCGAGTGCCAATGGAAATAAAGGCAATCTTATGCACTTCTGTCATGAACTATTGCACATAGGTAAAGGGAACAGGATTACATTTAGGATTTGCAAACATAATACACAAGTAATTGTCTTATGATAATAGTTACATGACACAAGGAAGTTGTCTCCAGTTATCAATAACTGCCATGACTACTATTGTCGCGGTACGTGACACAGCAACCAGGGTACAAAGCTGACCCCGGAATTAAAAAAAAAAAAAAAAAATATTATTGTAACTAATGAACTGCAAAAGTTAAACAGTTATGTACTTTTAAGACAGCAGTAAAGCAACTACGTAAATTCTACGGATCCATTATGCACACCTGACTACTGCTAACCAAAAGTGGGAACAACTGTTTTTATATGTTATGTAAAATAGCAATTAATTGCAGTAAGAGTAATCTACACCTGAGCAATAGGCCGCTATAGGATTCGGCAATCTCTGCTAGGCAGTGAATGCTACGTCACTAGTGACATACGTACACTGACCTGCAGGAAGCAGAATGCTGCGAATGTACGTGACGTCACAGGAAGAAGAGGATCTGGCTGGCCCGAGGTGACGTGACCCGGGGACTGGAGGAGCCAGGAGAAGATTGGGGAGGTGAAGATGCGGTAAGGAAACTGCACGGGGAGGAATAGGTAAGTATTGACTTCTTTTTTCTAATGGCAAAACCCCTTTAAGTTTATACAATGATGTTTTCAGTGCATGCATTGTTCGTTGTTTTTTTATAAGGCCTCCCTCACTTACTGTACCAATACAGGAGTACTCTTGTTTCTGTTCCAGCTGTTCCATTGGCACACTCCTGTGTGTGCAATTTCCTCAGAAGTCGGTCCTGAAGTATTGCAACCTTACTTTCCAGGTTGAGGCAAATGGAGCAATCAGTTCCACAAACCTTTAACTCTCAGCTGCTCTTCCTTAAGACGATCTATTAAAGCTTGCAGAGTATTACACCTTCTACACAGTTATAACTCTCTCTTGTGGCTCTTTCCTTGTCCAAACATCTGCACCAACTAGATTGCTGATATCCTCTTAAGCTATGCATGCAACTATTGATCCCCTGCACTGAGGTCTCTCTCCGCTTGTGTTTTTTGAGCTTCTCCTATAGCACAAAGCCCCTGTCCTGCATGTTTCTCACAGCATATACTTTCAGGACGTGATGTAAGACTCCTCCTTTTATACCTTTTTAGAACATTCAGCTCCATTCTGGAAGGGGGGAGCAGTCCCTATTCATCCCAATCAATAGATCAGTCTCAGGTCAGTTGCACACTAGCTGTGTCGCTGCTGATGTAAGAGAAAGGGTGGAGCCTCCAAACATGGGACCTGCCATTCCTGCATGCACTGCCCCACTGTTACCCCTCTCCCTTCCAGGCCGCTACCCAGACCAAGCAGAGGTAGAGGGGTAAAGGCTCATTTTGACACAACAAATTCGTTCAAACGATATCTTGAGCAATAATCATTGCGTGTAAATGCTACTATCATTAGCTTTTCAGCCAAACAATGATTTTTAGTTCAGCATAAAAACCATTGTTCGGCCAGCCAGCTGATAGCAGGGACCGCACGCTGTGATTCTCCACCACTCGCTGTTTTCTGCATACAACGAAGGGAGCCTCATTTTACATGCAAATGAAGCTAATAAGCTACTAATGGGCATTAGTACCTATTAGTAGTTTATGCAAAATGATCGCTCAAACTGTCATTCAAGATATCTTTTGAACGAATTTTGAGCGATCATCTTTGCGTGTAACTGGGGCTTAAGTCCTGGTGGCTATTGGGAATCTGTACTGGTATCAAAGGGGCAGTACTACCACCTTACACTATCACATGTTAACCTACAGGGCTTATTTCTATTACGTAATGTTGAAAGCCACAAGCAGCATTAGAAGACCGTATCATGGTTACATTATTCTTTACCCTCTGTGGGTTAAAATTTACACGGTTTTCAGATAATCCTATTTATTGTGTGATTACCTGACTAGTGATCTCCAGCTAGATATACGGCTATAGAGGAAAATCATGATCTAGGTTTTCAATTTTCACTAGGAATTGTGATAAGCAGAACATCGCCGGGGCAGTGACACTGCTAGCAACAAAAACTGGCAATATATATTTATTGAGCATGTAATGATACATAAAAGACATAGTACAGGCATGGACCGACCTGCCAAAGCACCAGCTGTGGTCACACCTATCTTAAACTGTGAATGGATCAAACCATTTGTTCATCAAGTCATTGGTTTTTACGTTATTTTACAAATCTATTCAGGTACATTGACACGCTGGATGTTTGTTTCAGGTTTTATGACAATTTGGGCTGAGTTTTGCAGCCAAGAGCTAAACCAAAACACTGGGGGGAGAATTACTAAGACCGGTATTTCCAATGCTGGTCTTAGTATAATTTCCCCCAGTGCACAATGTGCTTAATACATCAAGAGGAGCAGGCCTTTTCATGACTAACACGCATCCCGACACCTCTGTGCGCCTTCACTAATATGTGGGTCAGGTCCGACCTGGCATACCTTTCTGGTATAATTTATGCCACTTTCTGGGGTAAATTATAAATAAATCTGTTGGTTTGGGCTGCTACATCCCCTCTTGACAAGCTCCACTCAATTTTTGGTAAAAAGTGGCAGGCCGGCACAGAGTAAAAAAAAGGTGCACATTTTTGTCAAAAAACCCACTTACTTCACTAGACTCTATGTTTCTCTTAATGCATCTCAGAATTGTGTTTGCCTTTTTGCTGCTGCATCACATTGTTGACTCATATTCAGCCTGTGATCTATTAGTATAGATCTATCAATATCTATGTAGATGTTTATGGCATATACATAGTCTAGTCAAAAAGACTGATCCAGCACTATAGCTCAATGCTGGTGTCCTATATTCAAATAACAATAGTGGGCTTGAATAGGAAGGCATGGATGCGCTACATGATAGTATGGCACATAAGCCTCTGGGGTGCAGGAACATGGATTTCAGTTTTGTGTTGCAGCACCTGTAAGAGCTAGAGAGTAAAATCCAATTGCAATGTTGAAGAGTAGCATGTGAGAAGCAGAAAAATGATTTCCACATCTCTCTAAGTCCTGTGGGACCGTTGCTAAGACTGAAGTAAAGAAAGCGTATTCAAAGTGGTCTCCTTCTTCTACGATACATGCATGGACTTGTTGTTGGACCTGTGTGCATTCCAGGGATTGTTAACACATATCTGTACCTGAATCTCCTACAGACGACGATGAATGACATCCTAAATGATCTGCTCCTGTTGTAGTAGAAGGAGGCCACTTTGAGAATGCTTTCCTTACTTCAGTCACAGCAGTGGTCCCACGGGACCTAGAGAGATGTGGAAAGCAGATTTCTGCTTCACACATGCTCCTTCTCAAAATTGCAAATGGGTTTTACTCTCTATCTCTTACATGGCCAACACATGAAATTAAAATCAATGTTCTTGAGCCCCTAGGGGCATGTGCACCATATCATCATGTAGTACATCCAAGCCGTCCTAATAGAGATGAGCGAGTATACTCGCTAAGGCACATTACTCGAGCGAGTAGTGCCTTAGCCGAGTATCTCCCCGCTCGCCTCTAAAGATTCGGGGAGAGCGGGGAGGAACGGAGGGGAGATCTCTCTCTTCCCCCCTGCTCCCCACCGCAACTCCCCTGTCACCCGCGCCGGCCCCCGAATCTTTAGAGACGAGCGGGGAGATACTCGGCTAAGGCACTACTCGCTCGAGTAATGTGCCTTAGCGAGTATACTCGCTCATCTCTACTTCCTAATCAAATATGTTATTGATATTTCAATATAGGACACCAGTATTCACATAAAGCACTAGATCAGTCTTTTTGAGTACACCCAATATATCCCACTCACCAGGGTTGGACTAATCCACCTGTGTACTAGAGGGTCCTCCAATGGGACCAAAAAACTGAAACAATAATAAACTTCAAAGGTCCAGCAGAAAATGGTCCCATTTAAAGTTGGCTTTAAAGCCAAAGACTCTCCACTAGCATCTATTGCTTCACCAATAACCTAATAAATAATAGTACGAGGAAGGACAACAACTAGACGAAATACACGCTTTTCAATCATCTCCTTTGGTACAGAATGTTTAAATTGGTTGTCCCATGAAATAAAGGTCTCCCTTATCTACAAGACAGGGGATAGCTATCTGATTGTTGGGTTTTAACCTCTAGGACCTCTATTGATCACAAGAACGGGGTGAAAAAGGTCCACTGAGATTGTGAAAAGATAGCTCCAGCAGTCCCACTGATATGAAGGGAGCCGTGGTACACATCCATGGCCATTCATTTGGAAATCCATGAGACCCCCATTCTCATTATCAAGGCCAACGATTGAACCCCATCAATCAGATAGCTATCCTCTTTCCTGTGGGACAACACCTTTAAGCAGAGGTGTAATGTGAAGCTTCTAGGCCCCAATGCAAAACCTGTAACAGGGCCCCCAACTATAATGCTTTATTCATAGTACTGGGCTCCCTATATGGAGAAGAGAGGCCTTATAGGCCCCCTAAGGCTCCTGGGCCCGGGTGCAACCGCATCCCCTGCATCCCTTATAGATACACCAGTGCCTTTAAGGTAGACCAGTCTGACATCCGCAAAGTGCAGGTTCTAATAACTCCCACCATGTATTGATTTGAAATGGGAGTGAATAAGAAATTTGAACAGAATAGTTAAACTGGCCACCAATGCAATATGAATTCATAGGTCTTGATTATATAATTGTATTAGTAGCTAGACAAATGACAATGGAAGCATTTTGATTATCCTGGGAACGAGTCTTTTTCCATAGAAGAGTACATAATTTAGGTTATTAGAGGGGTTTTACATTTTGAGTGAAGGGGTTATTCACAAGCTGCTTTAGAAAAAAAGAATCCAGATGTATTCAAAAATTGCATTTTCTCACATTGTGTTAAATACAGCAACACTTGCCAAATTTCAGTATGATTGCTGAAAATGGCCAAGCACAGTATATGAGAATTTGACAGTTTGACAACGAACGAATCTGAACGCAAGAAGAGATTTTACTCCCATCAGCTAAATTAAATGTAATATTCAGAGGAAGAATTTGAAGCTCTTGGACCCCAATGCAAAATCTATAACAGGGCTCCACGTGCCACTTATAATACTGGTGTTTACTGGGCTTTGGGACCCCCTTAGGCAACAGGACTCAGGTCTGATTGCTAACTCTGCACCATTCCCTATAGCTACGCCTCTGGTTATATTGATATGTATGAATGCCTACCTTCCTTTTATGTTTGTGAGTTTGCTACTATTTCTGTAGGAACGTACCGAGATTTTTTGGGACTATTAGATGTACCCTGGTTATATAGAACAGAAAATTAGAATAAAATATTTTATACCAATTAAAACATGGTGGTCTAAGGACATGGAGTTAATATCACTGACATGTCTTTGGTAGTGCCTAAGTGCTTCCTTTCTTAGTGTTCTAGGGGTAATGATAATCGTGACCATATTAGATTGCAAAGAGTACAACAGCCTGCATATAATGCACAGGAAGCACTTAAGTTGCCCTACTCTAAAGCTCATGGAGGAAGATATGCTGGCACATAGTACTATGTACACCATAAGGTACTTCCCTTAAAGGGATTCATTCTGATGTCACTGCAGGGGCTGAAGTCACCCTGCGGTGACAGGAAAGGCGGACACGGGATCCCCATTTTCAGGATTGGTGGGGATCTCAGTGGATAGGGACCTGATAGGTAGTTCCTTTCCCTACAACCCATAGGCAAATACTATATTGAGCTGTGGCATCTGCCATGCAGTGAAGCTAAAAAAATGCAGCAACATATCTGAGGTTCTGCTGACCTTTGAAGGTATTGTTAGCAGTGGAATGCTTGAGTGTTAAGCAAACCCAACATTGGACTGGGAATTTAAACATGGTAGTTACATTCATACTTTCTTATTTTGCTGCTCATATACTCACCAATTTTATGAAAAGAGGTTGTGTAGCAGATGATGAGAGATTCTATAACTCATGAGAGCCACAATGTCCCTACTGCCTGTGAGAATAGAGAGAATGAGTTCTGGTCATGACGTTTAGGAAGACTACAGTTGAGATTTTGGTGCGTCCCCCCTACCCCACTACTTCGCACCATCAGATGCATAGAAAATTATGTTTGGCTGCCTGGTTCAAGGAGGTGTTGCTATAGCAGTGTTGTTGAAGCAACCTGCAGAGGGAGTGGGCAGCTATTAGAATGATTAAGCAGATCATTTTATGAGCCCTTTGTCTGATTGCAGACTATAAGCAGCAGGGACTTCATAGCAAGAGTTTTTTCTTGCTAAAAACTGTGTCGTTGTAAAGTCTTACCAGTGCTGGATTGGAGGCCAGGTGTAGTAGCCGAGTCGGTAGGAAGCTGGGTCATTAGCAGGTGGTCATGATTGCAGTACAGAATATAAGGCAGAAAGTGCAGTCAAGTGGAAGCCGGGTCATTAGCAGGTGGTCACGGTTGCAGTACAGAGGATGGGGCAAGAAGCCTAGTCAAGTGGAAGCCAGGTCGGAGGACGGAGGTCTCTAGTTCGGTAGCAGAGGAGCAGGCAGCAGTGGAGCTTAATTACTGGCTGGGAGCTCAATAATCACTCACTAAGGGAGTGGCAGGGCTAGGCTTATATAGGAAGTGCAATCAGGAATAGGGGGGGTCAGGACCAGGAGGCAGGAACTAGGTTACTGGGAAATACAGAACAAGGCTAGGTTTCAGCAAAGCAACTGTCTACGTCCTGGATAGCCCAGCAGAGAGTGCTTCTGACAAGAATGCAAGAGGTTGTGGGTTTGAGCCCTGACAGTCTTTTAGTCCAAAAAAAACCCTGTAAATTCACATTTCAAACACAGCGATGTGGATTTATATTCAAATAAATAGGATGCGGATTTGGTACAAATTTACTGTGGAATTTAGGCCGAAATCTGCCATATGAGTATAGTTTTAGAAGTGACACTCCTCTCCTAATTTCTTTTGCAATGCAGTTTTCAAATTTGTAAAGGGAGAATCCGTGTCATGTGGGACACCGATTTAGTGAGTATTTTGATACAGAATTCGCAACAAAATTCGGCATGTGAATGTACTCCTATAGTTCTGCGGAGAGTTTGACCGGCCCAACAAGGTACCAAAGGCCTGCTGCTGGGTTCAGGCTCTAAAACCCAAAAGGTCCACAGAAGACAACCCCATTTGGAGTTTAGATGCTGAGAATTGTAGTTTTACAACAGAGGTCATGTCAGTGGATGAGGATTTCTGCTCTACAAACTGGTGGAATTTGATTTATTGATAGACCAAATTACCTAGTGCAGTGACCCTCAGCTCATAAAATCTAACAGGGGAAGCACTATAATGCCAGGGTTGTATTTTACGTATAAGCTGTGCGGACATAACCAAATAGGATGCTCCCACTAGCTAAGGATTAGTGGTTGTTAAAACTAGCTTATCCTTGCTCCTATTTATTTCATTGTGTTCTCTGGAGACTGTTTTTTGCTCTTTTTACTATGGTGAAAAATCATTGCAAAACACACGAGTAACTGTTAAAATTACATTGACTGAGCGGCCTTTGGGAGGCGGACAAGCAGCATACACAACTTGTCTCTGCCAGTGCTTCTCGGATGTAGTGATTTTTAACTATCGTAAAAGAAGCAAAAGATCCTGTCTCCAGAGTACACAATGAAATAAACAGGAGCGAGGATAAGCTCCATTACTTTATTGAAGGAGTTTTAACATTGGAGTCAGTTATACCAAGAGCTTATCTAATCAAACTGTACAGTGAATATCAAATAACTACAGAAATCCATGATTTATAAGGTCCTTGAGCGCATCCCCTTTTTTTGTTCTAAATTGATACAGTGTCAGCAGTGTTTCAGAGGACATTAATAAAATGTATTCGTTTTATTAACCATTTCTCCTCAGTTAGTGGGAACATCCTATATGGTTGTAGTCACATAGTCTATAAGCAAAATATTGATATACCCAAAATAGTACTTAGTCTAAGGATTAATGAGGATTGGAACAAACTTTTGAAAAGTTTGGTTCAGCTGGTTTGCAGAATTTCAGCAAAATATTTGGTTAGGTTTGAATTAGGTTGAACTGAAACATAAGTTCACCCAAATTCCTAAAACTGGTGTATGATACTGTCTAAGAGCCATAAAAGCCCTGTATAACACTCTTACGTATTTTCCTTATTTTAGCAATGTTCAACCCAAAACAGGGTTTGACTGTTTCGGTTCACTCAACATTACTGGGATCAAGGCCTTTAAGCTATAACTTTGGTCATTTTCAATGCATATTAGAACATGCCACTTACTGTACCAGCCTTTTCATTTTAAATGTAAGACATTCACCTGTAGAATACAGATTCTTCTACTTTTGCTGGGTTATTATAGTATTAGCTAGTATTAGGGTAGCCATATGCATTAGTTGAATGTTGTACAAATCCACCAATTTTGGTAAGACTGGCCCACTAGTTAACAAGTAGAGTGATATTCTGACTTTTCCCAATAGAAGGGTTGGCCATGTTGGATTTCAACATGGCCGATTATTTTCAGGAAGATAAGCCGCCACTAGAGATGGCTGGCCATGACTTATTTCCCTCTCCCTATTTAGAATATATGCATGCCTAACTGAGTCAGGCATATATGTGCATGGGGGAATAGCTGATGGCCGAACAAGCGTTCAGCCATCAGCTATCTAAAGTGTATCACCAGATTTAGATTATAGTTGCCAACTCTCCTAGAATGCCCGGAAGATCCTGGATATTCCTCTCTTCTAGGTACACAACTGTAAAGATGAACAGGCTGATGGACCTTTTTGGATGTCGCTCTGTGGGTCATAAATTCAATTAATTTGACTACATTAAAACAGTTTCTAAGTAATCCTCCAATTAATCATTCTATAGGTCATTGGATAAGGCCCCAGAAGTAGGTAGGCCATGCTTAAAGGCTATATATACTTTTTCAATGCGTTTTTCACTGCTTAACTACTTCTGTAGTTATTCTTTATTATAATAAAAAAAATAACTTGTGAATACAGTTTATTATACCATTTTGTTTATGTAGCTCCTATGCTGATTTACAGGGGGTGGACAAAAATATGGAAACACCATATGAAATGCATGTCTTGAGTTACATGGAATTATAAATCATTGTTCAATAAGACATGTAAAGACCGATTTTAAGCGGAGGTAATATGACACAGATGTTGCCGGGCAGATGTGAACATCTGCCCGAGGAACAAGGTTCCATTGATCAGGGGTTTGAGCCACTCAGCTGCTGTTTGTTACTAGCTGGCTCCCCAAAACACGCAGAGCAGTGCAAGAGGTGAAGAAAATACAAATTTGGTGAGATAGCTCTCAGCCAAGCAATGGTCAAAAGGGCAGCTCAGTGCTAATGAATATAAACCCATGCATTTTGTACGGTGTTTCCATATTTTTGTCCACCCCCTGGCTGTGTTTCCATGGGAAAGAAGAATCAAAGAGTGAATTAAAACCTACCCTTAGTAAATTAAAATTGGAGGGCATGGGAAGACTATACACAGGTTTTGTTTTCAGTCCGTAACCATTGTGAAACATAGGTCTGCATAAGGGTTGCATTCAGAAAATGATTTAAGATGCAAAAGAGTAATAAAATAAGTTGGCTGAAAATTTGCTCATAGCGTTTCATGTACTTTCTTAAGCGTATTCACTTTTGAAATTTCTTATTTTCATAATAATTTAAAACCAGCTCCAAATCAATTTCTCCACAATTTCGGTGCCATCCTATTAAATAAAATATACACAATCCCTTTCTTCAGGATGAAAGAAAGTCCTTGGGCAAACCACTGATCTCAATTTTGTGAAGTCGTTCTTGTCATGCAAAAACATAATTACTCGGCTATGTCTTTATTACCCCTGAGTCTGTGGAATCGCAGAGACATCAGACTGGCCAGTTTGGTCGAAATGACAATGCTCCTTGTATTCCGGTGACTGCTTTAATAACTCTCTTCTACTTAGAAGTAAAAAATGAGTACAGACAATGACATGTTTAATACATCTCAATTAGCAAGGCCTTCATTGATTTTCTTAATAGTTTTACTAGATGATTCAAAGCCTATCATACACACGTACCATCTAAAAACTTTATATATAGAAATGAAAGACAAAGGTATGAATACTACACCAGCAAATACCCAAGGCGTTTTACCCAAAAATCCCAAACCCCATTCATGGCTAAACAACAATTAATTCCAAAACCACCAATTAAAAAGATTGGTCATGTGCTTGCCTTAACCCTTTCCAATTCAATTTGTATTATGGTTTTCCTAGGGGGCTTACTTTTTTTCTACCGTTATACAACGGCGCTATTTGCTGGCTAAAGCCAGTACTGCATGAGGTGACACGTTGGATAGGCTGCAACAGCAGAGAGGCTGGCAATATACAATAAGAGAACTCCGACGGACGTCTTCCAACATCGGAGCTGTACAGCTGTAATGTCTTCAGAGGTCAGACAGTGGATTGGAAAGGGTTAACCATGCTTTACATAGAATTCTATCTTGGGAGCCTATAGACGAAGATGTTATCTTTCATTAGTTTCTGATCAGCCAGTACAAACATACAAGGCTACATGCCAGTACAAACATGCACAATTGGGGGCATGTTACAAGCAGATTTCTGTAACAAGTTTTTGAGTCAAAGCTGGAAGTGAATTTAGCCGGAAGGAGAAGTAGAATTTTTTTCTTTATATTTTTTGAATCCATTTCCAGCTTTGACTCAAAAAAGCCACCCTAAAAGGTTTTTTGATTGAAAAATACCATTTTCTAATACCCTATTTTGGCAATATGAGTTAACGGAGGTAAGGGCAGTTTCAGATGGGCGTAGGCACAACCACACTCACCACTACGGAGCGGAGTTGCGACTGAATGAGGGTTTTCTTCGGCCGTTCAAACTCTGTGCCGGAGTGCAGGAGTTTGAAGAATCCACGGGAAGACAGGTGCTGCCCGCTCTTTCCTGCACCCGGTGCTTACTACATGCGAGAAAAGTAGGGCAGGTCCTATCTTTCCTTGGCCATAGTATTAACGGCCGAGAAAAAAGCTTGTGAAACGAAACTACTCAAATTATATTGAAATCAGTGGTTTCGTTTCGTTCCATTATGTGGCCAGGATTATCACGGCCACATTAGGGGAGAAAACCATTTTCATCTGAAACTGCCCTAAATCTCCAGTTGGCAATCAATTAGGGCTCACTCACAAGGGCATATGTGGCCCTTGTATTAGACGTGCATTTTTTATAACATGCAGTATTTCCTGTGTATATTCCAGCCTATATTAACCAGACCAGTAAAGACTTGGTGATTTGACGGAAGAATTTATTGGCTATGTTAACATTTTTTCAATTGCTTAACAATATAACAAAATTGTGGAAAGGACTTTCATTACATTGTGATGATATTTTTATGCTCTTCGTATGTATCTTTCATTGCTCTCTTAACAATAACATTGGCCAAAATTGGGAGGAATCTCCATGATAAGGAGTCGGACCACTGTAGCTCGTTAAAATGCAGGGGAGAATGCTTGAGACTTGTCACCAATTAGTGGCGAGCAGTTTAGCCCTACACAAGTGGCTGAACATTTATTTACTCACTATGTTGATTAGACCTTTCTATGAGGTTAATTTGCCATTCTGTTTACCTCCATGCATTGATTAGGCTATCTATCATACTTACCACAAAATAATGAATGCTCCACCTTAGAAAGTTAACTCTATGCCTGTATTAAGCTGCGAGGTCCTTTTCTCCTTCAAGCATTTCTTTTTTTTTCTTTTAATATAGTTCAGAACAAAACAAAAAATCTCTGTAACTTATGGAATTTTGGGAAATGTTTCTACTTGTTAAACAAAGTAGAACAAATGTTAATTACTGTGTCAAAAACATTTTTTTAGATAGTTTTATGACTAATAAGTTACATTTCATTTGATTTTTTTCATGCATACTGAGCATATATACTGTAGAGGCAAATCATGTGGCTGCTTTTGAGTCCACAGAGAGAGGGACCATCTCTGGCTTGTTCCATCATCGGTCCATGGAGAGAGAGGGACTATATCTGTAGCTTATTCCATCACTGGTCCATGGAGATAGTGGGAGCATCTCTAATTTGTTCCATGGAGAGTAACCATCTCTAGCTTGTTCCATCATCGGTCCATGGAGAGAGAGGGACCATCTCTGGCTTGTTCCATCACTGGTCCATGGAGTGAGAGGGACCATCTCTAGCTTGTTCCATCACTGGTCAATGGAGAGAGAGTGACCATCTCTAGCTTGTTCCATCATCGGTCCATGGAGAGAGAAGGACCATCTCTAGATTGTTCCATCACCGATCCATGCATAGAGAGGGACCATTTTTTGCTTGTACCATCACTTTTCCCACTCAGCAGTAAGAACCAGGAACTCCACTCTCCAGAGGAACTGAATTGCTAGCAAATAAGGGTACGTTTAGGGCTCAGATGACCGTATGCACAATTACACTTGCTTCAGGACACCATATTTGCACCATGACACAGTTTAAAAAGTAGGTTTGCATGCATATCAACACATAGTACTGTACTTTATGTGCACACAGACCATGCTCATAAGTGCGACAAGGGTCATGTGAAGAGTGTGGAGAGGAAAGTAAGCAGGTCCTTCTTGATATATGACAAAACTCAGCACCATAATAGGGACACATTTTGATCTTTAGCCATGTACACTACTGGTTCCAACTTATTGTACATTTTCAATTTGAAGCTCCTTCAATCTAGCAGTTTGGGTGCTCGGTTATCTATAGCTGAGCTCCTACTCTAACAGCCAGCAGCAAAGAAACCTCCATTACTCACAATTCAACCCCTTTGATGCTTTGATCCAGAGGCGTAACTTGAAGATTTAGGGCCCCAATGCAAAATCTGTAACAGGGCCCCCCAACTATAATGCTTTATTCATACTACTAGGCTCCCTATATGGAGAAGAGAGGCCTTATGGGCCCCCTAAGGGTCCTGGGCCTGAGTGCAACCGCATCCCCTGCACTCCCTATAGTTACACCCCTGCTTTCATCAATAGCAATCGTGGCTTATGAGTGCGTGATAGGAGGACGGGGCTCTTGTAACCACTTTCACCAAAGTTCAGTAGATTCGATAAAGTTTTCAAATTGCACCATAGAATCGTAGAGTTGGAAGAGACCTCCAGGGTACTGTAATTATTTAGCTCCTTTATCTCTATTAAAAAGTAATACTTCATGCAGTTCCCGTGTACCCCAAGACATTACGACTTCATAGCACAACTGTAAAGGCCTTTTCAAATTAGAAGGATTCTGTTACGGAACTCCACAAGGAGATTTCAGAGGATAATAAGACAACTTTTTTGTCATGAGTTTCTCTGTGAGATCTTGAAAGTATGCACGCCAAACTTCTGTATGCCAACAACAGATGGATGGTTTAGCTGAACAAATTTAATAGAATCCTCAAACATATGTTATGTAAGATGATTAGTGAAGATAAGAGAGATTGAAATGCTCTTCTTCCATGTGTGATGTTAGAAACTTGTTCCAAAATCTGCAACAAATTCTCACTGTTTTCAATGCTTTAAATGAAGATTAGACATTGGTAAATAGCCGAGAGGCACCACATGATGTGGGCATAAACAACCAGGCGGAGGCGCACCTAATACACATTTTGAACCCCCTCCCCACCAATCCTGTTTTGGGCACCATTCAGTGGTTGCAACTGCACTTGTGATTTCGAAAAAGAACTAATAAGATCTAGAAATGCTCTTTCTTAAATGGGGTTTGCCTGGTGAAAGACTCCCTCTAAAAAGTTGGTATTCTTTACGAACCTAAAGTGTGTTCAAAGCAGTTGTCCATTGCCTACAAGCACACAGGCTTTAACCCTTTCCAATCCAGTTTGTATCCTGGTTTTCCTAGGGGGCTTACTCTTTTTCTGCTGTTATACAATGCTGCTATCTGCTGGCTAAAGCCAGTACTGCATGAGGTGACACATTGGATAGGCTCCAACAGTAGGGAGGCTGGCAATATACAGTAAGAGAACCCTGACGGATGTCTTCCAAAATCCAAGCTGTACAGTCTTAAATCATAATGTCTTCAGAGGTCAGACAGTGGATTGGATAGGGTTAAGGCCCTTTTACACGGAACGATCATCGTTCAGAAAAATCATTAAAATAAGCGAAAATGAATGAATCGGTCAGAGTTAATGTAGCCAACAATAGAATGACAAGATTATAAATTGTTTGCTTTTTGCTCATCGTTTCTGCAGACATAAAAATCATCGTTGGCTATTTCACTAATTGTTTGGTTTAAATACCGATTGTTCAGTCGTTCTCATTCTTTTATGCAGTGAATGTGAATGACTGAACGATTTCTCGTTTGAACAAGCCAACAATGCATCTACCTGTATAGACAGGCTGCCCGAGCGAACGAATGAACTGTGACATCATTCTCAGGGGTGTAACTATAGGGGATGCAAAGGATACGGTTGCACCCGGGCCCAGGAGTCTTAGGGGGCCCATAAGGCCTCTCTTCTCCATATGGGGAGCCCAGTACTATGAATAAAGCATTATAGTTGGGGGCCCCATTACAGATTTTGCATGGGGGCCCAGAAGCTTCGTGTTACACCTCTGATCATTCTCATGAGAGGTGGGCAGGTCTAAATGGTTCCTTAGTTGTTAATTAGTTGCAGTCTGCCCAGGGAGTAAATTTTGTACAAATTGTGGTTGCAAATGGCACATTGTGGGGACATCTAGAAGGTAGAAAGAAAGCATTTAAATTCTTTCAATTTTAATTAGCATTGGTATCCCAGATGAGTGACAGACCATTTAATGCTTTTTAGACATTATGAGTCGCGTCTGTAGCCGCCATATTGCCTCATCTGTCCCCGCTGATGAGTGTGGCTTGCGCTCTCCTCCTGTCCGTGGCAGTAGTGCTGTGGCCTCCTGTCTGTCCGTCAGGATATCCTTTTGGTCTTCTGAATTGCATTGTCATACCATTTTTTCAACTGTAGTAGACAGCGCTTACCTAGACTGAGAACAACTGCAAAATAAGTAGTGTGTTTTCTTCTGCAATAGATCCCTATGAATGAGGGATGCCCCTGTACGGCATCAGCCTTTACTTGTGTAAATAATAACTAACTTTTATTAAACATACATAAAAAGGGAAAAAAGAAAAAGTCAAGTCCTATTTACATATATATATGCTAATATAAAGATACACAAGGGCAGGTACACTTACCACTTCCCAGCAGAATGCAGAAAGGCAGATTGCTATATGGTTCAAAAGTATGGAGGGGCATTGCACAAGTGTAAGATACTGATCAGCAATCACTCACATATGCACCACATATAGGGGGAGTTACTCAGTATTATACTTGCACACTGATAAGGCTTTCAGAAGGTGCTAAGTCCCAATGATACATGCAGTGCACCACGCAGGCTTACAACCTATTAATGATACCCCACAGCCTGGTGTGTTGCCCAGCACTTTAAACTGAGCCACATTGACACTGACACCCCGGGGTCCCGCAGCACCTAAAGCCAGACTGTTTACTGCAAAAAATGATAAATACTAGAGATGAGCAAGCATACTCACTAAGGGCAATTGATCGAGCGAGCATTGCCCTTAGCGAGTACCTGCCCGCTCGAGAGAAAAGGTTCGGGTGCCGGCGCGGGGGAGCGGTGAGTAGCGGCTGTCAGCAGGGGGAGCGGGGGGGGGGGGGGAAAGAGGGAGAGAGAGATCTCCCCTCCGTTCCCCCCTGCTCTCCCCCTGCTCTCCCCGCCGGCACCCGAACCTTTTCTCTCGAGCGGGCAGGTACTCGCTAAGAGCAATTGCCCTTAGTGAGTATGCTCGCTCATCACTAATAAATCCCTATAAATCCAAAGTATTAGTTAATATGTTGATCAAAATGTGAAATACAAAGTCCATAACAAGGGTCCTCGTTATCTTGCGAGTCTCGACACTAACATTTACAAATATATCACAAGGGACAAATCAACTCAAATATCACTGCCAGCGGCCATATTTACCAATGTACTAATACTAATAGGTACTCACAAATGATGAGGACTTTTGTTGCGGGCTTATGAATTTTGACTAAGGTATTAACTAATTAACTAATATCTCATATTTGTCATTGTGTTTTTGCAGTAAGCAGTCTGGCTTTAGATGTTGGGGAAGTCCAGGGTGCAGGCTCAGTTGCTATGGAATACTAACGACTATCAGTCTGTAAGTGAGTGACTGAGGGAGATACATGTGAAGATTCCACCGTCATGGGATCAGTCACCAAGGCTTTGAGCTCCTCCCCTGATTACCTGACGGTGACGTCATCACAGGTCCTTCACTTTATTAAAAACCTGCAGAGCCGGACAGCAGCCATGTGCTTACAGGACCAGTGATGATTGCACTGTCATGTCATCAGTCACCTGTGTGGGAAGAGTCCAGGGTCACATGACCAGGGGGTGATCGGTGTATGCAGGATTCTGCTGTGCTGGTTGTGATCCCTGTTGTATGGGATGAAAAATGCATGCAGCAGAGCTGTATGTGATGTGCATGCAGCAGAGCTGTATGTGATGTACATGTAGCAGTGCTGCATGTGGGATGTGCATGTAGCAGAGCTATGTGTATGACGTGCATGTTACAGAGCTGTGTGTGTGACATACATGCAGCAGAGCTGTGTGGCGCACTGCGCCAGCAGAAACACTGGTGCTATTATTTCCTAATAATTACTAGTATCAGTATATTTTGAAATATGCCGTTGATAGTGATTCATGCAATAGGGCAGTTTAAATCCTAGACTAAGGCTGGCTACACATGGGCACATTTGCACACCTATAACACCAGCTAAACACCTGTCTCCTCCACCAGCTCATCCTGAACTGAGAACATGCTGCTGGGAGAGGAGTTAGGTGCTTGGTATCAGTGTTAGGCCCAGAATTGGAAGATGTGATAACCTCTGTGTGAATAGCAGACCAGAGTTGCAGGACAGGGGGCCATGTGGTGTGGGAACTTTGTCATGGGTGCTGCACTACAGTGGCTAAGGAGGTCTCTGGGCCCCCCGCTCTTAGGGGCCAGGTCCCAACGGCAGCTCCTGCAATACCTATGGCTACACCACTGACCCTCTGCACTGATGACCCTACTACATCAATACTAGTGTATCTGCCACTGCATCCTGTCATGGAGCTGTTAGGTTCCCTGGCAGTATGTGAAGAGAGTCGTGAGTAACAACATGGTACCAGTATCACGTTTTTTAGTTTCCTGTTGTAAGAGGCTACCCTAAAGAGTTAAACGGTGATTTAAAAAAAATTCATTAATTAGGCAGCTATTTCCCCAGTATGTACTGTAGAAATCAGCTAGTGTTACGGTGGTTAGTTATTTCTAACAACTAGCAAAAATGTTATTTAAATCTTCAAATACCATTCAGGCTAAGTGCATAATATGTAATGTATTGCATTTACAAAAGTAACTTATCTTTTTATGTAGATATATAGACTGGAGATGAACATACCCTTTAACCCCTTAATGCCACAGGACGTAAGATTACATCCTAGCCGGGGGTAATTAACGCAACAGAACGTAGACTTACATCCTGTGGATGGCATAGGGTGACAGCTGGCCTCCCGCTGCAATATTGGAGATCAGTGAGAACATTGTTCCCCACTGTTAACCTCTTACAGGCTGCGATCAATTTAGATTGTAGCATATAAAGGGCACTCCCTCTGTGATGTCATCAACCCTCTGCTATATAATTGCGGATAGCCGATGGTTTGCGATAGCCAGATACTGGTGTTTAGGCCTGCTATATCCTTTAATTGCTATTGTATGCAATAATGCATTGCAGTACAGAAGTACTGCAGTGCATTATCATAGCACTGGTTCAAGTGCCCTACAGGGACATAAAAAAAAATGTAAGAATAGTGTAAAAAAAAAACACATAAAAAAACAAAGAAGGAAAACCTTTTGCACACTTTCTCCTCTTTATAAAAAAAAATGTAAAATAAAAAAAAACACATATTTGGTATCATCATATTCATAATGACCTGTGCAATAAATTGAACTCAATATTTATCCTGCACAGCAAAAACTATAAAAAAAAATAAGAAAATAAAAAACAAAGGCAAAATGCTTATTTTGTTCTATTTGCCTCCCAAAAAAATGCAACAAAAGTGATTAAAAAAAGCCATATACACCCTCAGGCCTCGGTCAGACGGGCATTTTTTTCGTGCGATATGCGCATGCGATCTGCGCATATATAGAACCATTGCTTAGCAATGGCATCGGACACATGGCTGCTTTTATGCGGATGTCCGATAAATTATAGGACACGAGGAATCGCAGATCGTGCCTATCTGCGATCTGCGATTCCTTGTGTTCTATTATATGCGTTCAATGGGGCCGGCGGCAGCAGCGCCGACCCCATTGAGAACATATACTACAAAGATCATTCTCCTCTGCCACAGATATTGAATGACAGCTGAGAGCTGCCCCTGATTGGTCCTTGCGCTGAGCCAATCAGAGGCAGCACTCACTCACCCATTCATAAATTCATGAATGGGTGAGTGAGAGCTGCCTCTGATTGGTGAGGGCTGTGACCAATCAGAGGCAGCCCATTCAGCAGGCGGGGATTTTAAATCCCCACCTGCTGAATACTACACAGAGCAGTTCAGGAGAACTGCCGGCCGGACGCGGCTGAACTCCGGCTGCAGGGACAAGGTGAGTATATATATATATTTTTTTTTTACACATTTTAGGATGATTTTCAAGGAAGGGCTAATATTTTTAAGCCCTTCCCGAAAATTCATCCCGCGCTCACCAGCACCCCATTACTTTCAATGGAGCCAGCTGTATTGCCGGCTCCATTGAATTCAATGGGCGAACATCATTCTTCTCTGCCACAGCAGTTACAGCTGTGGCAGAGGAGAATGATCTTTGTAGTATATGTTCTCAATGGGGTCGGCGCTGCTGCCGCCGGCCCTATTGAGCGCATATATTAAAACACAAGGAATCGCAGATCGCAGATAGGCGCGATCTGTGATTCCTCGTGTCTGCCCGTTTCGCCGAAAACGCTGCTAGCTGCAGATTTTTCGGCGATTTTTCGGCCCCGGTCACGCGATTTGCGGATGCGCATCCGTCATGCGATCCACAAATCGCGGCAAAAAACGATCATCTGACCGAGGCCTCAGGCTATGGTCCTTTAAATGCAGTGATGTAAAGAAGACATAATTTCCAAAAAAAGGGTTTTTATTGTGCAACAATGGGAAGCCCTATAAAAAATAATTTTGGTATGCTTGTACTTGTACTGACTCACAGAAAAAAATATATGATGTCATTTATGCTGCATGATTGCAAAAAAATGACAGAATTGATGTTTTTATTCGGTTTGCCTTCCAATAAATATTAACCCTTTCCAATCCATTTATTTTTTCTCGTCCATTCTCCCCAGCTCCAAATAAATTGGAGCGGGTGAGAATAGATGAGAAAAAATACATTTTCCCTTCACCCTCCTGAACTGACAGAGTTCAGGAGGGTGCAGGTGCTCACTGCACTGTGGGGGGAATGCGGAAGTAATACTTCCGCATTCTCCCTTCTGCCTCCCGGCTCGGCGATCACGTGACCGCTGGGGTCAGGTGGCACCCAGCGGTCACATGATCGCCAGGCCAGGAGGCAGAAGGGAGAATGCGGAAGTCTAGGCTCGGCATTCATGTGACCGCTGGGGGTCAGGTGACACCGGCGGTCACATGATCGCCGGCCGGAATCTTTCTGCATTAAACAGCACTAATTGAGCGCTGCCTTCTCCTCGGGGATCCTTGATGACGATCAGTGCAGGAGTGCATCTGCACATGATGTGTCTGATGATCGGGCGCAGGTGCACTCCTGCACTGCAGTGTCGGGCCTGTCCCGACATCAGAGCTATGGAGGGAAATGATGATGTCGGGGCAGGCCCGACATTGGATTGGAAAGGGTTAATAAGTTTTATAATACATTATATGTACCCCAAAATGGTGCCAATAAGAACTACAGTTCGCTACGCAAAAAAACAAACCCTCACATGGCCATGTCGACAGAAAAATAATAACGTTAAGGCTTTTAAAAAGTAGAGATGAAAATCCCCATAAAATTGTTCTGTCCTTATGGCCAAAATAGGCCGTGTCCCAAGGAGGTTACAGAAGCAATGAGATAGAAAGACAATTAAAACACTCTACTACAGATGACTTACCTGCTCATATTCAGCAGAGGTGGTAAAACTAATATCTGTAATTAAAGGGTAGCCATTCATGGTTTCCTGCCAAAGGATAGAGCATATGTGCTCTTGGCTCAAGCTGAGAGCAAATGTAAATTCCATTGGCGAGTAATTGGCCAGGTCGGTTCTGTAAATTAGAATGGCAAACGCCCAGCCTTTAAGAAAGCAGGCTTATTTTACTGCGTTACCTTCCGAAACTACATAAGGATTAGGAATGATGTGTAGCAGCAGATAAAAGCTTCTACAGAACGAAATGTCAAAATACCCCATAAGTGAACTCATAGCAGAACAAAAAGAGAGACTAAAGCTTTGTAAATACGTTTTTCTTCTTTAGTGATAGACAAGGCCAACATGGGGAAAAATTTTCATGATATCGTGGCAGAACCAAGGGTCATTGGTGAAGTCAAAGAAAAGTTGTCTCCATATAGATGGAAATCATGAGACAAAGGCAGATCTAATGTAGCTAAAGGAAGAATATGTTTGAATTTTGTGTAATTTTACATCTAATGATATATCTGGCAGCCAACCCATGGGACTTCTACAACAACTACAGAAATGTTTAAAGAGTAGCCAAACTTTTTAAAAACTTTTGACATGTCAAAGTGATGTCAGAAGTTTTGATTGGAAGGGATTTAGGTGCTGAGTCTCCCAGTGATCTCTAAAACGAACAGGCATAAGTGCTAAGCCGAGTGCTGTGCCCGTTAAGTTCTCTCCATCACTGCTCAGAGCGGTGTACGGGCTCAATAGAGAGTCTATGGACTCAGTACACCACTTGCGATTCCAGCCAAATGGCCACAGCGCTCAGCAGAACCATCAACCATTGAAAATCATTGGTTTCATTATCATGCATTTTCACTCACTCTCGCATTGCAGGGAAGTCAGATCGCCAGTGTGTGTGAGCCCTTACAGGTGTATTTTGTTATATATTGGTGTTACGTCTGCCATAGCCTCTGCTGTATCTATTGTTTTTACCACCTGATTATTGGCATTCCCGATTTCCACCTAAGGAACGTTTAGGTGGCCCAGGTTCAAGACATGGAGGCACTCTTATTGGAGCAATTGCCCCGCTACAGGCAGGGTTTTTTCCATATCTAGTGGGTAGAGCTAGATTCCCCCCCCCCCTCCCCCCTTGGTTGTGTTTGGTGGTGGTCATTGTGTTTTATGTGTGACTTACTGGTGTTTAATCATCCCATGTGGACACTGCTTTATTTCCATTCTGAGCATGGTGCGTTAACGCTCAGCACATAACGAAACATATACATCTTCTCACCTGCATAATACAGGTTGGTAACAGTTTGTTCAAAAGAAAATTGAAATATTTGCACTATAGTATTGGATGTCTAAAATGTTTCTAAGGATGTGTTTTAAAGCTGCCTTAATTTTGTCTACTTATCGGAAGTAGAGAATAGATGTAAGGAAGTATGACTGCAGGATCAGACTACATTGTTAGGGTTGTGCTGGTTTTGATCTGTTGTACCACATTGATTTCTAGCAGCACAGCCCCACAGGTGTGGAATGATTGAGCTGGCTGGGTGTGGTGTTCTCCTGCTAGCCAATCACCACTGGTCTGTTTGCAGATAAATTGTTACGATTGTGTGGGCAACCTAGGCACGGGGCCCACACGATCGTGACCAAAGGGGACTGGGTATGCACACGGCTTTCAAGCAACTGACCCTGTGCTACCGGGAGGAATGGCATGGCACTACCTAAGTGGGGACATTGCCCCAATAAGGGCTGCCCAGCGGTCTTCGGATCTGGGCCCTAGCTGATCCTAGGAGCCACGCACCCGAACAGGACGCATTCACATGCCACATGACAGGGACTAAACCACAGGACACACAGAGCCAGAATACACAGCATACTGCAGCCACAATGCAAACACTAATAGTGGATGATAAGCTGAATATAAATGTGAGGCGTTAGTTCGTACATTGGCCAATGTACTTAAGCTGCAAGCCCCGGCAAGGCCCCTCGTATCTTGCAGTCCCTACACTAGCAAGACACATCTACTAGAGGGCCCTAGGGGCCAACCTAGCGCAGACATAGCAAACAAACTTAGCAGACCAAGCTGACACAAAAAAAAAGTACAAACGGACATGAACAGCAAGGCACAGATCACACAGCAAGCTGCAACAAAACACAGATAGCAGGTCACACAGCAAACTTCAACAGACAAGGATTCATGATTGCTCACCCTGAACACCAGAACAGAGACTGACCAGGAGCTTGGTTTATATGTGAGCACAGACCCAAGAGATTGGCTAGCAGGAAGTACCACACCCAGCCAACTCAATCAATTAACTCTGTGAGGGCTGTGCTGCTAGGAAGCACAGTCGTACAACATGTCTCAGCAGCAATTATGCAACTCCTTCAAACCGCGCACGTGTACAGAATTTATCTAAAAAGGACCGGACACCAAGGCAAAGATCGCAAAATGGGAGGGAGTAAAGCAACCCACCCTACTGACATAGCATGAACAGGACTTATCACTACGGGCCTGATGCGGACGCCAGCCAGTCAGCAGGAGAAGGAAATACACTCTGGTACCTCCCGCACCGGTCTCTACAGCAAATTAAAGGGGTTGTCTCGCGGCAGCAAGTGGGGTCATACACTTCTGTATGGCCATATTAATGCACTTTGTAATATACATCGTGCGCTGCTAGCGTCCCCGTCGCCATGGATCCATCTAAATTCGCTGTCTTCTGGCGTTTCTAGACGCGCTTGCGCAGTCCGGTCTTCTGCCTGGTGAATGGGGACGCTCGTGCCGGAGAGCTGGTCCCACGTCGTCATCGTAGCTCCGCCCCGTCACGTGTGCCGATTCCAGCCAATTAGGAGGCTGGAATCAGCAATGGACTGCACAGAGCCCACGGTGTGCCATGGGAGAAGACCTGCGGTGCATCGTGGGTGAAGATCCCGGCGGCCATCTTGGAGAAGCAAGAAAGAAGTCGTCGCAGAGCGGGGATTCGGGTAAGTAATATATATATATATATATATATATATATATATATTTTTTTTTTTTTTAACCCATCCCTTGGGTTTGTCTCGCGCCGAACGGGGGGCCTATTGGAAAAAAAAACCCGTTTCGGCGTGAGACAACCCCTTTAATGTCCACTGGACACACCTCACCACAGGACGGAACCCGGGACAGGTATGCAGACTGCATAACGCAGGACGGGTAACAGACAGAGATGGAAATCAGACACAACATGCATGCCACCAAAGCTGTATGGAGCCACCACACCCACCATACAAGAGGAAGGACCGCCAGAACACCTATCTGGCCTATAAGGAAAATTGTGGCCGGCATCACCAGCTCGCACCACGCATACAAAATCAGATGTTTGCCTGCCAAGGGAAAGGAGAAACCTGTGAGTGGCTGCACTTGTGCGGTCACCATACCCCACACTACTGAGTGCACCACCCCAGAACGCCATAACAGAGACTGACCAGGAGCTGGGTTTATATGTGAGCACAGACCCAGGAGATTTGCTAGCAGGAAGTACCACACCCATCCAGCTAAATCAATTAACCCTATGAGGGCTGTGCTGCTAGGAAGCTTAGAACTACAGATCCCAGCAGCACACGTAACATAAATATCCTCCCTCTGCAGTAGGAAGCTGGTTTCCCTTTACTCTAGGGTTTGTTGGTCTTGCATGCCTGTACATGTGTTATGTGTTTGAACAGGGGCTTGTCCAGTGTTTGTGCAGGTGGCCAGAGATTAGGTGTGGATAGCCCTGTTTTGTGTATATGGTGTGAACAGTGTCATGTTCTGTATGTCTGTGCAGGTGGCTAGACATGTGGAGTGAACTGTCCTATTCTATGTTGTTATGTGTCTGGCATGCTAACCCTAGTGTGTTGCTGTGTGAATTGTGTTCTGTGTTCCGGTCTGTTCTAGTATTAACCCTTGAGGCATAGTCAGGACCGAGGTTCCAGTGCGGGGCTGCCTTTATTAAGGCAATCGCCTTGCTTATTAAGTAGGGTCCTGCTATTCTCCCTGCAGCTTGGGAACAGTTGTCTTACTAGTGTGGAGACCCGCAAGACAATGATCAATCTTGATCGCGGCTTGCGGGCTTAAGTATTTTGGCCAATATACAAACCAATACTTCATACTTTTATAGCTATAACAGCTGCTTATGTGTACAGGTATGCATGGCGAGTGTGTGTCATCAGTCGGTTCCTGTTTGTGTCCTGGTCACATTCATGTGAGCCTGGGGTTTGTTTGTCCACACGAACGTGACATACATAATGTTGTTTGCAGTTTCTTGAAGGCACATAGGTATGCATACGAGCTGTGAACTCATACCTGATTTTGTGTCCAACAAAAAAGACCTTATTTACGAAATTGGCTTGATTATGCATCTACTAAGAACTTAGGAGAATGGCATTATCATTCAACCTGTCTCAAATTTGACTAATGTATAAAATAGCATTTATACAATAAATGGACCCCAGAGTGCCAGTCAGGGGAGCATTAAAATGGTACTCCATCAACCTAAAAATTAGACTTGTCTTATTTTTCGGGAGTCAGGAGTAGAGGCAACTCTGTTATCATATCTCCACTGTTCTGTTTAATAGCTTCGCCTTAGAGGGTTCAAAATGAGTAGAGGCAAATGCAAGTTATTTATCCACTTTTCTGCTTTTTTTGGAAGGCCGCTTACATTACCATAAGGAATAAAAGATGTAATGAACATCTTAGTTAAAACTTGCATAGATTAAGGCTGGTTTCTTATCTGCATTGCAAAAACTCTGGATGGAGGTTTTGTCACAGATGAAAATGCCAGAAAAAAAAGTGCTGCATGCAGCACTTTCTTCCATCCTAAAGCCGAGCAGCTAGGCGGACAATGAGCGGACCCTATTATAGTCAATGGGGTACACCTAGCGCTATCCAGTTCCATCCAGAAACGGAACCATTTGGCTGTGAGAATTTGCTTTACTGCTCCCCGAACAGAATAGGAAAGCTGAATCCCTGCCGCATACGTGAAACCACCCTAAGTCTGGCCATACATGTTTTATGGCTTTCTGCTGTAGACTCATTTGGCTAACAGCTATCTAACCCAACACCCCCATGCACATGCATCATCCGCTTGGTTGAATATGCATGTGTTCTCTACATACCAAAAACAAAAGTTAGCACTTCCAATAAATGAATTAAACATGATGGTGCATGTAAGCTGTGGCTGCAATAAATACAGTAACAGAGACACATACCTCAGCACTCATGCTCATTCAATATCTGGATACAATTCAACAACAGTTTTTTATACTAACCGCATAAAAATGCAAGGTTTTTGGTATATATTTTGATCAAAGCATGCGGGTCAAACCCGCCACGTTGGACAGGTATGTAACTCCTAAAGACACCTTTCTTTGGACCAAAGGCCTCCAATGGACTTAGACTCTTTTAAAGCTAGGTACCCATCCATTAACTTTCACCTGGACGTGGCAGATGGGCCCACATGCTTTGTTGAAAATACGTGCTAAGAACCTTACATTTTTATGTGGCTAGTATAAAGAGTTCTGGAACTTTATTCAGATCTTAAATGTATATGAGTGCTGAGATGTGTTTATGCATGTGTTCTCTGTGTGGAGAGAGGAGCCAGAAAAAGGAGCACCTCTGGAAGTAACTTATCTCCCAAGTACAAAAGGATCAGGCAGTTAAAATCCTAATGTTCAATGCTTAGCTTTCCCAACACTTGCCATCGTGGGAGAATCAAGAGGCCCATGCACCATAGTTGATTGACCGATTCTGCTGAAATCACCAGGTTTGGCCAATCCAATACGTATGGCCACCTTAAATTAGTCTCAGAATGACACGGGTAGCTCTTTTGAGCCTCGATAGTCCTAATTCAAGCGAGGTAACTGATGATACCTGTACGGTTTCAGAGAACATGCTGGATGTCTTGTAACATTACTGTTCTCTTGTCCCATCTAACACACATTCCTGTCTATTCTTCAGAGAGACTCATCAAGTATTCCTCTCATCATGAGCTCTAAGCAGCTTTAGCACATGCTATGTCCAGGGCATCGGATCTCTCCTCCTGTTAATAGTGATTTCTCATTCCCCAGCTGCTTCTCTTTTCCCTCCTTTTGTAAAACAGCTTTTAATGTGCAGTCGTTGAAGTGCCAGAAATGGCTTTAATTAACAGCTAATCTCTCTAGAGGGTAACTTCCCCCTCTATATATCCCTCTACTAATGAGATGCTTAAACCATTTGAGAAAATTGAAGTCTAACTCATTCATTGCTGGGATAACCAATGGGAGTTAAATTATTTAACGGTGTATCTCTAAGTCACAGACATTTTTTTTATGTAATGAAAGTTTGCAAGAGCAGTGGAGTAAATTAAAGCTCCTGAGCCCCATGCAAAACCTGTAACAGGGTTCGCAATCCATGAACCATTTGGAGTCTTTGGGTCTTAATTGAGATCTGGGGAATTTGGAGGCCAATTCATCACATTGAACTTTGTCATGTTCTTCCAACCATTCCTGAACAAGGTTTGCAGTGTGGCGGGATGCAATATCCTGCTGAAGGAGGCCACTGTCATTAGGGAATTGTGTTGTCATGAAGGCAGGAACTTGGTCTGTACAATGTTTAGAAAGATTGTATGTTTCAAAGTATCATCCACATGAATGTCAGGACCCAAAAATGCTGGAAAGGCACAGACCATAACATAGAAACAGAAACAAGCGCTTCATGTTTAGGACCATTATAAGAGTGATGACCAGTGCTCTTAGTAATATGCTTGGCTGTAATTCCACAACCTCTTATGCGCAAATTATCAGAATTACTGTTTATCACCTATCCCTAATATAGGTGATAAAAAGTTTGATTGGTGAAGGTCTCACTGCTGAAATTCTCTCCGATCTCAAATGCGGGTCCCGTGTCTCCACGCTTCCTCACTGCAAGAAACTGCATCCCTTGCGGTGAGGCTGGTTTCACATGAGTCAATAAGGGGGAGGGATGGGGCGGAAGATTACCACACTATCTCCCACCCCATCCCACCCCCTCCTCTTGCTGGCAGCCAGCAAGGGGCAGAGAGTTTAACATACTAGCTCTTGCCACATCCCACCCCTTTCCATCACCGTGAGCCAGCAAGTGGCGAAGAGGGGGAGGGAGTTTAGCAGAGCTAAACTCTCTCCCTGCCCGACGGTATCCTAGCCTGTGGCATACGCTCGCCTCACTTGGGCCATCTGCACAACTGTTTAAATGGGAGATGCTGCAGTGACTTCGTCACGTCTGCCTTTCATTTCTGCATTTTTTGGTCGCGTTGCAGCCATGACGCTGCCAACCGAAAGTCGCAGTGCCCGTCTGAAGGAGCCCTGAGGAAGAGACTTAATGGAATAGTGGTCATGCATGCTTGGGGCCAGTCCATTCATTTTCAATGGGACTCCCGGAAATAGCCAAGTACACGCACTCGGCTATCTCCCTCAGCCACTGCCCCATTCATTCTGATGTCACTGGAGGAAGTAATGTCACCTCGCGGTGACAGGAGGAGGGGATAGTGCTTTTGGAGGTGCGGCTTACTCTACTTTGGTATTGCACTGCTTCCTATTTGCTCAAGGCTAATTTTAATTAGAGCAGGGTTTAACTCAGACCTTACATGTCCTGAATTCATTTGTAAGTCTTTAGCTCAAAGAGAGGTAGGTCTATCAGTGTAGGGTCTCAACAGAAGAAGTTGTCCTAACATGGCAGATTAGCTAACAAAATGTTATCAAAATATGCGTTAAGAACCTTACTTGTATAAAATATAGCAATAGTGCAATTCAAAAAATTCTAAAGTTCGTATATTCATAGTTGATATTTCTTGGCGCTTGCAGCGTGCTGTTGCTCCTTTTGCATATTTGTCTCCTCTTCTTTGGGATATTCCCTTCAGGAGTCCCACAGGATATAAAAATAATAAGACCACTTTAGTATCGGGGTGACATGACAAGAACACTGAAGAGTAGAGATGAGCAAGCACCAAAATGCTCGGGTGCTCGTTATTCGAGTCGAGCTTTTCGTAATATTGAGCTTTTCATAATCTCTCTAGCTCAGCCAGCCAGCCAGCCACATACTGCTGGCACGTCACAGCAGGAAGTGGTAATGCAGGGAGGGGTCAAAACGGGGAGGGGTCGAACACGGCGTGGTACTCGCTCGAGTAACGAGCACCATCAAGTATGCTAATACTGGAACGAGCATGTTCACTCATCTCTATTTATTATAGTAATATCTCTCTAGCCAAGTAAGGGGGCAGGGCTCTAGCCACATCCCCTATCAATCCCCACCCACTGCTCTCAGGGAAACCAACTAGCCCTGCCTCCTATATCTCCAAATATAGAGAGATATGTCACAGAACCCCTGTAACTCCGCCCCCTGCTTCTTTCTTGGGGGAATTCCCTGCCTACTTCATAATCTTCTATTGATTTCAATGAGGCCAGCACTGGTGCTGCCGTCCCTACTAAAAACAATGGGCGATATCGCACATTCTTCTTTGCGATGTGACGTTAGAGTGAAAACATCGCTAATGAGAATGAAACCATTGAAAATCATTGGTTTCATCATCATGCATTTTCACTCACTCTCGCATCGCAGGGGGGTCTGATCGCCAGCGGGTGCGAGCCCTAAATTAGCTGATAAGATGGCAGTACCCAGGAGGATGTGAACCAGACCACCCTTCACCAACATCAGATGACTAATGAGCACTCTGCAAGAATAGAGGCTGGCATATATAAATTTCCATTATAGTTGCTTGGCCAGCAATGGGAAGCAATAAACACCTAAGGTATTCTCAACCAACCAAAATATTAAAAATTTGCATCAATACTGGGGTGACCTCTGTAATCACACAGCTTTTATATCCCAATGACGGTAGCAATGGTGATGATGATTTTGTCCATATCAGTCACTAATACATGGAAATGCCTCTTATACGATTGTGGGAGGCAGCTGCTATGGCTCCATTATGGCATGAGAACATTTACAAATGTGTTTGTGGAAGTTGCTGACGCTTTTTATGGAGATTGCAGAACTAGTTTTTCGTTCTTCACTAGGAGCAACTTGGGACAATATTTGCATGCACATTAGCTTCAAAAGTAAAGGAAATTGAATATTGTTTTTCCTTTATGACTAATGTATTATGCGTGTTAAGTTCCATTTTCTTCTCCCTGTACATAGTTGGGGAAAAGTACATTACATTATATTGTTTTGTTTTTTCAGTCTGAACTAAGAACACTTAACTATACGAACAAAATACAATCCATAGAGCTTTGCAGCTACAATGTCTGAACAGCGTGACCACAGTTAACCTCAAAATTGCCATTCCTCCCAATGTCATATTTGTAGGGTACAAGCACTTGGATATCACCAGTAGTCCCATTGAAATTGTATTGACTGTGTATTGATTGGGTAGGTGATGACCCAATCCAGCACGGCTGACAGCCGACCCCAGCGTTGGAGGTAAGATACCTGATGTACAAAACCCGGTACTGATGTACGATGTTGCATCTGACGTGGACACCCAGAGTAAGTAGGAAGTGAACAAAGATTTATTATAATGTCAAAAGACCCAGAGGGATGTGTGTATATTGAATCCAAATCTTTGAGTAGCTATTACATCACATACATCAGGATATATACTGAGTAGGCAGGCTTATGAGAAGCTATCACTTATTGATTCATCTTATCTTTAACATGAAACAAAGAAAGCAGGAAGAATATTTTACTTATACAGGAAGAGGGGGACGCTAAAGTGTTAGTGGGAGATTTGCAGATACATTCCTTCTGGAATCATATTACACAGCATTCATTAGTTACAATATGGGAGACTATCACATACAAGAGGATTAGATATTAAATTAGTATACAATAGGTTACAATTAGAGATGAGCGAGCGTATTCGCTAAGGCAAACTACTCGAGCGAGTAGTGCCTTATGCGAGTACCTGCCCGCTCGTCTCAAAAGATTCGGGTGCCGGCGGGGGGCGGGGAGCGGCGGGGGAGAGCAGGGAGGAACGAGGGGGAGATCTCTCTCACACTCTCTCCCCCCCCCCGCTCCCCCCTGCGTACTCCCGCAACTCACCGCTCTCCCCCGCCGGCACCCGAATCTTTAGAGACGAGCGGGCAGGTACTCGCATAAGGCACTACTCGCTCGAGTAGTTTGCCTTAGCAAGTATGCTCGCTCATCTCTAGTTACAATTCATTTGGTACTAGACACATATATAATAAACAGAACAATATATAATATGCTTCAGCGTTCGGGCTGATGACAGAGAAACAATAGCTTATAAGTCCTCGTACCACAGTACGAAGATGAGATCTATGAAAAGTACCTTGCCCTGAACTGGTAACAGGGAGAGGGAAGACCCTGCCAGAACACGGGATGGTACCAAAATAACTGCAGGAGCAGTGGCTAAACATGAAGTCATGGAGCAGGACTGACAACAACACTGAAGCACAGTATGGAAGGCCCAGGTCAGCTATATAGGGCGGTGATTGGAAAAGGTGCTTCAGCTAAGCTGGAGGCTCAGAAGCAATTAACCATAGGAGTGCTTGAAGAGAATAAGTATAAGCTATGGGTAAAGGGAAAGCAGGACAATGCCCACGTATGCCAGACACAGAAGCAGAGGATTTAGTCTGAACAGTGCACCTAACAGAAATGAATAAAGCAGTACCGCACACATCTGACTATTGCTCCATTCATTTGAGGACACTCTGGACCACTGTTCTCATGATTGATGGCCATCTCAGCAGTTAGACCTCTACTTATCTTATTTTGTAGATAGGAGATAAGTTATTTTTATGGGAAAACCTCTTTTAAAGAAGGTTGCAGGAGATTGGATAACAAAATGTAGTTTTTTTAAACAGTGCTTCTCTTGTTCATATGTTGCCCCTAGTATTGTGAATCGGACAATGGCCCATGGTCGAGATTGGTGATATTTTTTGGAAAATGAAAACTGGCCAAACCTGATGATTTTAGTGGCTTTAGTTAACCATCTAAAACGTACGACATCTAGCATCAGGGGAAATAAGCCATGCTGGATTTCAGTGTCTGCCTTAGGTTAGATACCACCCTGTGCAGATTTTTTTTTAACACCCCCCATTATAAGATAAGAAATAATAGATATTAAACTGATAAGCAGTCTTCCTGTATTCTCTTTGTAAAGAAAGCAGCAAGATAGCAGTATGGCCCACCAAAATAGCTCAATAAATAAACTCTGTACCAGAAACAGGAGTTTACCAGATATCTGTAGCGAAAACCGAAAATGTGTTTGCTTATTCTTCATAGCTCCATATATGCTTTGATGAAACTCAACCAAATTTGGTACACATGTTCTTTGTGATCCAACTTAAAATACTCAGGTGGGAAGAGGGGGTGGGGGGTTCAAATGTTTGTTGCTCATATCAACTAATCACAGCACCGCTTTTATTTTACTAGGGCAACTTAAGGAGTGATGATTGGTTGCTATGTGCAACAAGCCTAGTTTTTACACAGTTTCAATAAATGAGGCCTATTATATACTCTATGCTAAAATAAGATGCTTTGTGATTCAGTGTGCTGAAAAATTTAGAAGTGTGGTGGATCCTGAATGCCTCCGGAAAAATGAAAACCCATCGGACAAATCCAGCCATAAGCAAAAAAAAGTAACATTACAATGAGTGAGTGAGACAAGCGAACAATGTGACCAACTATTTAAGAATGAGCCGCAAAGAGTCAGGATATCAAGGGCTGCAGAGTCCTCAGAATAGCATGAGGCCCAAATTCAGAAAGAGAGGGAAAAAGCCAGGGCGTCAAGGGCTGCAGAGATCCTGGAACAGCATCAGGCGCAAATCCAAAAATAGAAAGACAGAGTCAGTGCATCAAGGGCGTTGGAAACCATGGAACAGCTTAAGGCCCAAATTCAGAAAGAGAGGGAAAGAGCCAGGACATCAGGGGCTGCAGAGATCCTGGAACAGCATCAGGCCCAAATTGAAAAAGAGAAAAACAGAGCCAGTACATCAAATATGGAAAGGCTACTTGGGCAATGTTCGGTATATAAGCTATTAATGTTGATAAATGAGCAGAACAAGCTCTTTCGATGCCCAAGGTGGTATTTTCAGATAACACCACTCATGGTCCTTAAAGTTCAGAATGACATTCATTTAAATGTCGCCTGCTGCACCATTTTCACAATAGTCTCTAGTGTTCTTATATATACAATGAAACACTGATTGCACAGACGCAGCATTGCCATTTTAGAAAAGAAAATCTATACATTATGTTTGTTTTCCTTCAGTCGCAGTGAATTGAACATAAATCTTATAGCCCTTTCCCCCATACTCATAGCTACCAAGGTAACTGCACTCATAAGTAAGCGTCCTTTCAGAATAATCACAGGTTAAAGCACGCGCTGCTCAATAGTCTATGAAATGAAAAAGAGAAAAACACATGCTTTTGTCTAGGCGGTCATTCAGACTTATAATAGGAGAGATGAAGTGCAGTCAGGTGACGAGTGGATGTATAGCTGGGCGGGTTGACCTTATATTTACCGGAGCAGCATGCAAACGCATCTAAGTTTTACAAGTTTACTTTCCATTCCATTTTAAACATTTTTTTAAATGAAAGCTGTGTAGGCAGTGGGTGAAGAGCAGAAAATAAACCAGGACAAAGGTATAGTCATAAAGACGAGTGATGTAAGCTAAAAACAGAAACATAATGGAGTTTGATGTAATTGCAGAGCGTCGAGCAGCAGCATCCGTCATTACAGCCATCCAACCAAGTTACAATTACAACAATTTGGAATCATTTGAGGATAAGGTCTCCTATTCATGCTAACTATGCACATGTATTCAAACCTACCCCGGAATATGAACGCTATGTTGCATTGTGAGAATTCATTACTGCGGGTGGGATATATTCCTGCACCATATATGCACCAGTTTTTAATTTAACCATTCGCCACCTAAGCCAGTTTTGCCCTATGTGACCATGCCCAATTTTTCAAATCTGACATTTCACTTTATAAGGTAATACCTTTGGAATGTTATTACTTATTCGAGTGATTCTGAGATTGTTTTTTGTGACACATTTTACTTTATATCCATTCTGGTCAGTATGTTTTGCATCTATTTAGAAAAAAAATACTAAATTTAGAGAAAATTTGGAAAAGCTAGCATTTTTTCGAGATTTTGACATTTTCTACTTGGAATACCAATAGTCATACCACAAAAAATAGTTAATAAATAACATTTACCATATGCCCACATGTTGGTAGCATTTTTGAACTTTCCTTATTATGAGAAGAGCTGCCTGACCAGTGGGTGGTCGAATACTGTCCTGGGGTATTGTTGACCGAGATGGAGGGTAAGGGCGCAGCAGTGCTTTCTCACTGTGATGCTGTACCTGGCTGTCATGGCCATCACATGCCAGAAGACCATGCTGATTGGTTTCCAGGCAAAGCTCTATGACCTGAGCTGTCATTAGACTCTCAGATCATAGAGCTTCTGCACAGTGGGAGGGATTTATGGGATTCCCTGCAAGGACCTTTTAAAACGTCACTGCAGTGAAAGATAAGGGCTGCATGGGCGGTCCTGAAGTAGTCAAAGGGTAGGTACATCTTCGGTACAAACACTGCAAGTTTAATCAGGCCTATGACTTCTAATGGCATCCAGCACACATGTTGACTACGTATTAGAAGTTATGGATAGACTGCCCTCTGCTGATGACTTTAGCACATGCTGTTCTGACAATGGCCGTATCCTAATTTGTGTAACTGTATGACGTAAACAGTCTGGGAATTAAGTCACAGTACCGAGTGTCGTTGATAATGGAGAGGTCGGTTTTCATTCCATCATTTTTGTCTCTGCATATCATTGTCGCTGATGGAAATGACTGTTTGGATACTAGCAATGACGGCAATGTTAGTATTGTAGGCTAGGTCTACCCTTCTTCGTGTTCTCTGAAGAAGTTACTGTCCACTGGGGAATGAACTTGCTGATCACTTATAATTCATTGCTTCTTCTCAGTCACTGCTGAGAACAGGACTGTGGGTTCCACCAGCAATTGAGACACCAAAACCACTATTGTGGACAGCAAAAACACAAGAACCACCAGAAGCTGGAGGACTACCAGTGAGGAGAGAGAAGATCCAAGTAATGAGAAATAGCTTCTGCTGCCATTATTTTGTCCTGTTTGCAAGTAGTGCAGGAGGACAAACAACAAGATCAGTCACCAAAGCAAGGTTACCATAAAGAAATGCTCGAAACAAGATGAAACTCAACACTCAGATACACAATTACTGTAAGTTCTGAACAATTTCAAACAAGTACAGGTTTAATACTCATCAAGATCAGTAAGTAGTGGGTCCACCACGTTGGGCAATACAGTCATTAATGCAACATTGCATCTATTCAGTGAGTGGTTGAAAACTGTCCTGGGGTATTGTTGACCATGTGATATTGACCATGGTCCACAGATAAATTGGTGAAGAAGTGAAAAAGCTAGGACTCTGGCATGACCAATAGTTAGTGCAGACTTATGAAGTTGGCAAAGTATAAATTTTGTAGAATCCAAGTGATCATTTAATGAAATCAAGCCAACAGTCAAGTCAGCAATGTAATGCAGATTGAGGTACGCAGATCTCTACATCAGACAGCTGGGTAATTACTGGTGTTGGCAATTTACAAGATACAATAGGAGAGTTAAAATAGAAGCTTGACAGGAAAGTGCAGTAAAAAAGGAAATATTAATAAAAATTAAAATTGTAGAGTAGTTACAATAATCGAGAAAATAGAAATTTGTATCAAACATAAAACATGACTATTAAAATATATGTAGGTAGACTTTTCTGTACATAGACGGTTCTAGGTACTATAAATCAAGTAACATTTTGGCAGTACATGTTTATGGAAACAAGTATAAATATATATTGTAAAACACTTTCAATAATATAAATAGGCAATTAATTCTTGAACATTATATGTTGCTTGACTCATAGTACCTAGAACTGTATATGTATAGAAAAATGTACCCACATGTATCTTAACCCCTTAGTGACCATACAATATGCCTTTTGACAGCCTACCGGGCTGAGTCTTATTCCACATGGCCGTCAAAAAAATGCCTCCCTGTTGTCACATCCGTGCAGCAAAGAAGCACCATGCTCAGTACGGACGCAGGGTGACATACCCAACTTCTGCAGTTGACAATACCATGCACTGTAGAACAGTGCGCACCACACTATGCTGAACAGTAGCATCACTCCAGGGAGAAGGAAGCCTGGCCCTAGCCCAGCAGGGGGTAAAGGTTCCCTGCCTAGAAGTGGAGTAATCGCCTCAATAGAGGTGGCCCCATGGTTTTCTTACTGGGCCCTGATTGTCCCCAGAGAGACCCCTAGAGAGAGGAACTGAACAGCAAAGCAAAACAGAAATGAAAACAGAAATACGACTGAAAAATAAACCACAGCAACTTTTCTGGATGAAGCAGTACATCCAGCACAGAGGAACTCCAAACTCCAATACTCCTCTATGGAGCTGAATAAAGAGTACTGAGGACTAGCACAGCAATTAGAGAACCCCACCTCCAAGCTTCTCCCAGGCATGACTAATCCCACTTGCATCTATGCAGCAAAGAGAGACAGCACCCAACAGTCTCTGCACATGGTGCATTAACCCTTGTCCTGCATAACAAGGTGACAGGTCTTGGCCTGCGTCGAGGCCACCATGCCACGACTCTGATGCGACCGACAAGCCGCGACACCTGTGGCATAGAGCAACGGGCCCAAGGGTGTCACAGCTTCAGGCTTTCACCTACCAGAGGTAGGTGGGAATCTGTAGCACACACTGAGGGCTGCGGATTGCAATCTGCAAGTATCTGATTGCCGATATCTTACAGATATTGGCGACCGAATGAAAGTAAATGGCGGCGAACAAAGGATGAGTGTTTCAGCTCCCCTCAGTGATTGGATTGCTTTGGAAGCACATTTTTTGTTTTTTGTCTGCACATTTTTGTATGTTCACTTCCAATAAGCAAGTTTACCAGCCATGATTGGCCTCTTATCTGGAGACTCTCCGCCTGCTTCTGTCCACTTCTTCATGCATCTGCACGATAAGGCTTGGAGAGCATTTACTCAACATTCAATCATGTTGCATAGATTTTTGATTGGAGAGAGATCTGTCAAATGTGATGGCCAAAGAATCACCTGGACACTTTGTAAAGCATGCCTGCTGCTGTTTGTTGTGTGGGGCTGCTAAAAAATGGCGTTGGGTACGTCATGAAGATACGGTAGTACATTAGGCTGCAGCACGTCATCAACATATTAGGATGCCATCAATGTGTCCCTGATGCGTACTAGAGGTGATTACCTGATGATGCTGATGACACCTCAAACCATTGATCTCCATTGACGAGCTGTGTGGTGCTCCAAAATGGTGTAAGGATCAGCCAATTGCCACATTGCCTCCCAACCCTCGCTCAGGAATCATTGTTGGGTCAGAATCTTAATTTGTCGCTGAACGCCACACTGTGCCATTTTCACACCAGGTAGCTCTGGAGCCACATCACTGTGTTCACGATGATGGAGCAGTGTGAGGAGTAGTCTTCATATTGCAACTCGTTATTCTGTTTCAAGACAGGAAATGGTTCCAATCTAATAAATAATGGCTTATAAAAAAATCTTTATAGGCGTCTGGAAAGGGGAATGGGGGTGTAGGAGTGTTCCAGTCCAAATGGTTTCCCTACTGTGTACGTGACTGTTTTTTTGCACCTTGTAATGTGACCTGCCATTGTTTCTAGATTGTGCCAGCTTTAATGATGAACGTATTGATGAATCTGTTGCATGCTACATGGTAAGAGATCCTCCTTTCCTCAGTGCTCCACTATTAATGAGTTTCCTCCATTGTTTGTAATGTAGAGCATGTCATATTGTCCTATTGACAACCAAAAGTTACCAGAAAAACGTCACAAAAATTGACCTACTCCCTGTGCTTAAATACAGCCTGTTAATGTCAAGGTTGTACATTCCTGTCTCCAGGGTACCTTGTGCAGTTCTCTACAAGAGTCCATTCAATACTGTCATTATGATGGAACGAAATCGTACAATTTACTTGCTATACAGATATAATCCTAGAAATACTTGAGTATAATTGATTCTGGACACTGAGCTTTCATTGTCTTCTAGAAGTGCTCCTTTATTTTATGTTATCTCACAAGAGCTGCATTCACGGATTACGCGCTCAGAGGTTTTACACATTTGCTTTATGGATCTTCTGTTACACATCAGATGTGAATATCACATAATAATCATCTGCTTGTTTGGTGACAGTATAGAAATTATGGATGTTAGTATAATGTGAATCATGCACGCCCAATAGGTAGACCGAATTGAACCCACCTTATATAGGGTCTTTAACAGACTCACATAATTATATGCATTAAAAGTTATAGAAACTTTTGTGCATGAAAAATCAATGCACACATATCTTACTAAGTCCCTGCAGAAAAATAAAACATGCACTTATCAGTTTTTTGTACTAAGATTTCCTTCTCTGGTATTGAGAAAGCGTTATACTAGCCCTGCAGGCTCTCCTACATTTAAGTTTCTGAATTGGGGATGTTCCAAGTATTGATCAACTGGTGTCTCTCATTAACACCCACAAGCTCAACTCCCCTTGTCCTCTCTTCTTTTAGAAGCTGTGTAGCATAACCACACCCACTCAGCACTACACAGCTATCTCTCCATCAGCATCTCTGCACATCTCTGACACTGTCATACAGCCCTCTGTAGTACCAGTTCTGCTCTCCGTCCTCCTGAGCTCCTCCACCATCCCCAGAACTGCCATACAGCCCTCTGTAATTTTAGTTTGGGCTCTTTTACCCAGAACTATTATCGTTCAGATAATCGTTGGGTTCTGCAAAAATGATCAAGAATCATTCAGTGTAAACATGGCCAATGACTGAATAAAAATTAATTCACTTATCATTCCTTGTTCATTTTAGGCAAGCATAATAATCATCGTTCACTCGTTGCAATGATTAATCACTCTATGCTTCTTCTGCATGTTCATGACATGGGAGCAGACTAGGGGAGGAGCTGAGAAACAATTTACTCTGATGGAATTTGTGAAGATTTCAGACCTCCAGTCTGCAGGGCTTTGGAAAACAATACAAACATAGAAATCAAACAATCAGAAATTTTTAATAAACACCCATTACGAAAAGTCTCCATTTCCAAAAACACATTGATAAAAAAAAAATAGGAGTGCAAAAGTGGACATAGCCTCTAAGAGCATGACAGGGCTGGGCGAGGGATAGGTAGGCAAACAAAACGATCAGGCCAGCTCATCTCAAGACTATGCACATGTTCAAATATACTACCCCTATTAGAGATGAGCGAACGTACTCGTCTGAGCTTGATATTCGTGCGAATATTAGCGTGTTCGGGATGCTCGTTACTCGTAACGAGTACCACGCGGTGTTCCGGTTACTTTCAGTTTCCTCTCTGAGACGTTAGCGCGCTTTTCTGGCCAATTGAAAGACAGGGAAGGCATTACAACTTCCCCCTGTGACGTTCAAGCCCTATACCACCCCCCTGCTGTGAGTGGCTGGGGAGATCAGATGTCACCCAAGTATAAAAGTCGGCCCCTCCCGCGGCTCGGCTCAGATGCCTTGTGAGTTAGCTGAGGGAAAGTGGTATCGTGCTGGAGCTGCTGTAGGGCCACATCTATCCGTGTGCAGTACTGTCCAGGCTGCTGTTAGCAGTGTTGCATTTTTTTTTTTCTTTCTCAAAACCGGCTGTGCAGACCATTGCACCCGGCATTAATACTACAGGGATAGAATTGTGTAGGCAGGGCCAGAAGACATACATTATTCATTGAATAGACGCAGTGTGGCTTTTCCTTTGAAAAACAAGGGAAAAAATTCTATTTCGCCTGCCTCTGACAGTCCTCAGGGCTCTGGGTACATGTGTGCTGCGTGCAGAACGTTTAAAAAAAATCAGACAAAGCCAGCTACGTTTTACTGCAGGCTTGCGCCAATTTTTTTCCTGCATGGGAAATCCCTGATTTGCTGTAGCGAATAACTTTCCATCACTGCAGTTCTCTGACACATTTGCAGGGCCACAACACAGTTATTAAACTTAGTAGTATTCATTGAATACACGCAGTGTGGCTTTTCCTTTGAAAAACAAGGGAAAAAATTCTATTTCGCCTGCCTCTGACAGTCCTCAGGGCTCTGGGTACGTGTGTGCTGCGTGCAGAACGTTAAAAAAAATCAGACGCAGCCAGCTACGTTTTACTGCAGGCTTGCGCCAATTTTTTTCCTGCATGGGAAATCCCTGATCTGCTGTAGCGAATAGCTTTGCATCACTGCAGTTCTCTGACACATTTGCTGGGCCACAACACAGTTATTAAACTTAGTAGTATTCATTGAATACACGCAGTGTGGCTTGTCCTTTGAAAAACAAGGGAAAAAATTCTATTTTGGCTGCAGGCTTGCGCCAATTTTTTTCCTGCATGGGAAATCCCTGATCTGCTGTAGCGAATAACTTTCCATCACTGCAGTTCTCTGACACATTTGCAGGGCCACAACACAGTTATTAAACTTAGTAGTATTCATTGAATACACGCAGTGTGGCTTGTCCTTTGAAAAACAAGGGAAAAAATTCTATTTCGCCTGCCTCTGACAGTCCTCAGGGCTCTGGGTACGTGTGTGCTGCGTGCAGAACGTTAAAAAAAATCAGACGCAGCCAGCTACGTTTTACTGCAGGCTTGCGCCAATTTTTTTCCTGCATGGGAAATCCCTGATCTGCTGTAGCGAATAACTTTGCATCACTGCAGTTCTCTGACACATTTGCAGGGCCACAACACAGTTATTAAACTTAGTAGTATTCATTGAATACACGCAGTGTGGCTTGTCCTTTGAAAAACAAGGGAAAAAATTCTATTTTGGCTGCAGGCTTGCGCCAATTTCTTTCCTGGCTTGGAAATCACTGGTAATACAGCATGCTGAGGTGTAGGGGTAGGCCTATAGGACGTGGACGCGGCCGAGGACGCGTAGGCCCAAGTGAGGGTGTGGGCACAGGCCGAGCTCCTGATCCAGGTGTGTCGCAGCCGACTGCTGCGCGATTAGGCGAGAGGCACGTTTCTGGCATCCCCACATTCATCGCCCAATTAATGGGTCCACGCGGGAGACCTTTATTAGAAAATGAGCAGTGTGAGCAGGTCCTGTCGTGGATGGCAGAAAGTGCTTCGAGCAAGCTATCATCCACCCAGAGTTCTGCGCCGTCCAGTGCTGCAAATCCGAATCCTCTGTCTGCTGCTCCTCCTTCCTCCCAGCCTCCTCACTCCACTACAATGACACATGCTCAGGAGCGGGAAGACTCCCAGGAACTGTTCTCGGGCCCCTGCTCAGATTGGGCAGCAGTGGTTCCTCTCCCACCAGAGGAGTTTATCGTCACTGATGCACAACCATTGGAAAGTTCCCGGGGTCCGGGGGATGAGGCTGTGGACTTCCGGCAACTGTCTCAAGACCTTTCAGTGGGTGAGGAGGACGATGACGATGAGACACAGTTGTCTTGCAGTGAGGTAGTAGTAAGGGCAGTAAGTCCGAGGGAGGAGCGCACAGAGGATTCGGAGGAAGAGCAGCAGGACGATGAGGTGACTGACCCCACCTGGTGTGCAACGCCTACTCAGGACAGGTCTTCAGAGGGGCAGGCAAGGGCAGCAGCAGGGCAGGTTGCAAGAGGCAGTGCGGTGGCCAGGGGTGGAGGCAGGGCCAGACCGAATAATCCACCAACTGTTTCCCAAAGCGCACCCTCGTGCCATGCCACCCTGCAGAGGTCGAGGTGCTCTAAGGTCTGGCAGTTTTTCACAGAGACACCTGACGACCGACGAACAGTGGTGTGCAACCTTTGTCGCGCCAAGATCAGCCGGGGAGCCACCACCAACAGCCTCACCACCACCAGCATGCGCAGACATATGATGGCCAAGCACCCCACAAGGTGGGACGAAGGCCGTTCACCGCCTCCGGTTTGCACAGCTGCTTCTCCCCCTGTGCCCCAACCTGCCACTGAGATCCAACCCCCCTCTCAGGACACAGGCACTACCGTCTCCTGGCCTGCACCCACACCCTCACCTCCGCTGTCCTCGGCCCCATCCACCAATGTCTCGCACCGCACAGTCCAGCCGTCGCTAGTGCAAGTGTTGGAGCGCAAGCGCAAGTACGCCGCCACGCACCCGCACGCTCAATCGTTAACCGTCCACATAGCCAAATTTATCAGCCTCGAGATGCTGCCGTATAGGGTTGTGGAAACGGAGGCTTTCAAAGCTATGATGGCGGCGGCGGCCCCGCGCTACTCAGTTCCCAGTCGCCACTACTTTTCCCGATGTGCCGTCCCAGCCCTGCACGACCACGTCTCCCGCAACATTGTACGCGCCCTCACCAATGCGGTTAGTGGCAAGGTCCACTTAATTACGGACACGTGGACAAGCACAGGCGGGCAGGGCCACTACATCTCCCTGACGGCACATTGGGTGAATTTAGTGGAGGCTGGGACAGAGTCAGAGCCTGGGACCGCTCACGTCCTACCCACCCCCAGAATTGCGGGCCCCAGCTCGGTGGTGGTATGTTCGGCGGTGTATGCTTCCTCCACTAAAGCACCCTCCTCCTCCTCCTCCTCAACCTCTGTCTCGCAATCTAGATGTGTCAGCAGCAGCAGGACGTCGCCAGCAGTCGGTGTCGCGCGGCGTGGCAGCACAGCGGTGGGCAAGCGTCAGCAGGCCGTGCTGAAACTACTCAGCTTAGGATATAGGAGGCACACGGCCCACAAACTGCTGCAGGGTCTGACAGAGCAGACCGACCGTTGGCTTGCGCCGCTGAGCCTCCAACCGGGCATGGTCGTGTGTGACAACGGCCGTAACCTGGTGGCGGCTCTGCAGCTCGGCAGCCTCACGCACGTGCCATGCCTGGCCCACGTCTTTAATTTGGTGGTCCAGCGCTTTCTGAAAAGCTACCCACGCTTGTCAGACCTGCTCGTAAAGGTGCGCCGGCTCTGCGTCCCACACGGACGCTGCCACCCTGCGCACCCTGCAACATCGGTTTAATCTGCCAGTGCACCGACTGCTGTGCGACGTGCCCACACGGTGGAACTCTACGCTCCACATGTTGGCTAGGCTCTATGAGCAGCGTAGAGCTATAGTGGAATACCAACTCCAACATGGGCGGCGCAGTGGGAGTCAGCCTCCTCAATTCTTTTCAGAAGAGTGGGCCTGGTTGGCAGACATCTGCCAGGTCCTTCGAAACTTTGAGCAGTCTACCCAGGTGGTGAGCGGCGATGCTGCAATCATTAGCGTCACCATTCCTCTGCTATGCATCTTGAGAAATTCCCTGCAAACCATAAAGGCAGCCGCTTTGCGCTCGGAAACAGAGCCGGGGGAAGACAGTATGTCGCTGGATAGTCAGAGCACCCTCCTGTCTATATCTCAGCGCGTTCAGGAGGAGGAGGAGGAGCATGAGGAGGATGAGGAGGAGGGGGAAGAGACAGCTTGGCCCACTGCTGACGGTACCCATGCTGCTTGCCTGTCATCATTTCAGTGTGTATGGCATGAGGAGGAGGAGGAGGAGGAGGAGGATCCTGAAAGTGATCTTCCTAGTGCGGACAGCCATGTGTTGCGTACAGGTACCCTGGCACACATGGCTGACTTCATGTTAGGATGCCTTTCCCGTGACCCTCGCATTCAACGCATTCTGGCCACTACGGATTACTGGGTGTACACACTGCTCGACCCACGCTATAAGGAGAACCTTCCCACTCTCATTCCCGAAGAGGAAAGGGGTTCAAGAGTGTTGCTATACCACAGGACCCTGGCGGACAAGCTGATGGTAAAATTCCCATCCGACAGCACTAGTGGCAGAAGGTGCAGTTCCGAGGGCCAGGTAGCAGGGGAGGTGCGGAGATCGAGCAGCATGTACAGCCCAGGCAGTGCAACAGTCTTTAAGGGCCTGGACAGCTTTATGGCTCCCCACCAAGATTGTGTCACCGCTCCCCAGTCAAGGCTGAGTCAGCGGGAGCACTGTAAAAGGATGGTGAGGGAGTACGTAGCCGATCGCACGACCGTCCTCCGTGACGCCTCTGCCACCTACAACTACTGGGTGTCGAAGCTGGACACGTGGCCTGAACTAGCGCTGTATGCCCTGGAGGTGCTTGCTTGTCCTGCGGCTAGCGTCTTGTCGGAGAGGGTGTTTAGTGCGGCTGGGGGAATCATCACAGATAAGCGTACCCGCCTGTCAACCGACAGTGCCGACAGGCTTACACTCATGAAGATGAACAAAGCCTGGATTTCCCCAGACTTCTCTTCTCCACCAGCGGACAGCAGCGATACCTAAGCAATACGTAGGCTGCACCCGCGGATGGAAGCATAGTTCTCTCTCACCATCCAAAACGGGGACATTTCTGCTTCATCAATCTGTGTATAATATTCCTCCTCCTCCTGCTCCTCCTCCTGAAACCTCACGTAATCACGCTGAACGGGCAATTTTTCTTAGGGCCACAAGGCTCACTCATATAATTTTTCTAAAAAAATTTTATACGTTTCAATGCTCTTAAAAGCGTTGGAACTTTAACTTGAACCAATTTTTCGTTAAACTGGGCTGCCTCCAGGCCTAGTTACCACTTAAGCCACATTAACCAAAGCGATTAATGGGTTTCACCTGCCATCTTGGTTGGGCATGGCCAATTTTTACTGAGGTACATTAGTACTGTTGGTACACCAATTTTTTTGGGCCCTCACCTACAGTGTAATCATAGCAATTTGTATGTTCTTCGCCTGCACTCATGGTACAGAAGTGTGTGTGGGGTTGGCCTACACTTTAGCTACATAAATGTAACTTGGGCCTTGGCTATACTGCAGCTACTGAAATGGAACTAAGACTGCGCTCCCACTATACTGCTGCTTCGGAATTGTTACTGGGGCCTGTCTTGAGTGCTACTATTACTGAAATGGAACTAATACTGTGCTCCCCCTATAATGCTGCTAGTGATATGTTAGTGGGGCCTGTCCTAATGCTACGGCTGAAATGTTACGAATTCTGGGCTCTGCCTATACCGCTGCTAATGGTATGTCTCTGGGGTGTGGAAACAGAGGCTTCCCAAAGACATGATGGCGGCGAGGCCATTTCCCACCAACGCGGTTACTGTTAAGGTGCATATAACCACGGACACGTGGAGAGGACACGTAGTGCCTCAAAAACATCCCCCTCCTCCTCCAACAATGAAAACATTCTTGGCAAATGCCTTTGCATTGGTTCGTCTGGTGGCAGTCCAAGAATTTCACCTTTACCGACACAACAAGAGAGCCCCCCCACCATCCCCCCGCCACGGCCCACTTATTCCTGGCCGCATTCCGAAAACCAACAAAATACAACCGTGCTACTAGGTCCGCAGTCACCACCACATTACCACCAACGCGGTTACTGTTAAGGTACATATTACCAGTCTGACTGGGGCATGCAGACACCTTGACAGAATGAATAGTGTGTGGCACATAGGTTCCCCATTGCTATGCTCACGTGTGCAGCTCCTGATGGAGGTGGCACAGGATTGGATTTCTCATTGCTTCTGTACAGCATTGTGGGCTATTGCCCGACCACTTTTAAAGAGGGTCGCTGCCTAGCCGTGCCAACCCTCTGCAGTGTGTGCCTGCAGTTCCTCCTCATGGCAGACGCACTTATAAATAGACATGAGGGTAGTGTGGCATGAGGGCAGCTGAAGGCTGCGCAGGGACAGTTTGGTGTGCGCTGTGGACACTGTGTCGTGCAGGGGGGAGGGGGGTTGGGCAGCATGTAACCCAGGAGAAGTGGCAGCGGAGTGTCATGCAGGCAGTGATTGTGCTTTGTTGTAGCTAGTGTGGTGCTTAGCTAAGGTATGCCATGCTAATGAGGGCTTTTCAGAAGTAAAAGTTGTTGGGAGGGGGGGGGCCCACTCTTGCCGGTATTGTGGCTTAATAGTGGGACCTGTGAACTTGAGATGCAGCCCAACATGTAGCCCCTCGCCTGCCCTATCCGTTGCTGTGTCGTTCCCATCACTTTCTTGAATTGCCCAGATTTTCACACAAGGAAACCTTAGCGAGCATCGGCGAAATACAAAAATGCTCGGGTCGCCCATTGACTTCAATGGGGTTCGTTACTCGAAACGAACCCTCGAGCATCGCGATAATTTCGTCCCGAGTAACGAGCACCCGAGCATTTTGGTGCTCGCTCATCTCTAACCCCTATCTTAACTTCTACAGCAGAGATGATCACCAGCTTATAGAATATATTCCTTATTTCCAAGCTATTAAAAAGAAGTAGAACATCTCCACATTACAGCATGACAAGGAGAATTAGAACCCGGCTGACACATTTCAGACAGTGTTTACTCAAAGCCATGGAAGGTAGGCAGGCGAGGCAGCTTTCTACAGTGCAGATGTTCTTCGTGTCTAGGAGGTGCGTCAAAATACTCCAAACACTTGTGTGCAAACACTTCCTTCAGATGAAGAGAGTACTCAACAGTAGACCCATTCTCTTCCTTACTGAGATCATTGCAGAAGCAACAGGTAAGGTCCTACTCTTTAGTGACCTAAGATCACAGGTGCCAGAAACAGGTGAGCTCACTATGATATGGCTTTCATGGAAGCACTGTAGTCAGCACTGTAGGGGGCATTGTTGCTAGCACTAATAGGGGTGCTGTAGCTAGTACTAAGAGGGTAATGGTGTCTGTTATTCTTGGGTCCTTGTGGTTTTCTTTTACTGGATGGCAAGCCTCCAGTTGACACTGAGTGTATTCTGGTTGTTACTCATGAAGGTACTCTGGCGGCTAAGTAGACAATGTAACCATCACTGTAAGGATATGTTCACACGGTGGAATTCACTGCAGAATTGTCAGTATTAATTCTGCCTCAAAAACTGTATCAAAATTTGCGTCTTACTGAAGCGGTTTTTGCTGTGGATCTGCTTGTGAATTTAGCTTTGTCAATGGGTAAAATCCACGTGTGGAATTCCGATGCAGAAAATCACGTTTCCACAAGTTTCCGCATCAAGAAGCGACTTATTCACGCGAAAATGCTTATTTCCATGTCATAATTCCACACGTGGATTTTAGCCATTGACAGGCCTATTATCAATGCACGGATCCAGGCCAAAAACCACGTCAGCAAGATACAGATTTTAACTCAACTTTTTAACTCAAGACAGAATTCAAGTGGAAGATTTTGCAGTGATTTCTGCCGTGTGATCATACCCTATGGCTGTATTCACCATTTTTTGTTTATATATGGCATACATGACAGGAAAGCTCCCGATGCATACGCCGAACATATCCACTGACCCTCAATCATCCGATGAAAGACAAAAGAGCATCTTTTTAGCCTCTATTGGAAGGTATATTGGTGTACGTTTTTGACTGTGTAGGAAAAGACATTTTTAAACATTGGTAGCTGTGGGCTACATATGCTACCAGATGGCTATACAATGGCATTCGGCAGATTCTTACATCAAAGGTATAATGGGGAAAACTTCCAGCGTACAGGATACGTATGACAGAGTACTCAGAAGTGATAGGATTATGTTGATATTGTGGCTGTCATTTATGTGGACACATGGACAGCCACACAGGGCACCAGCTGCCACCTTGTAGAGGGCGCATTGGTGGATTTAGAATGAAGGCAATCACTCCCTTAGATTTTCCCAGTCAGATGATCCTACCCCTTTGTGCAGAATGTAGCATCATCTCGTGGAGCTACATGAATCATCCTCCCGGCTCTGTCTACTCGGGACATCAGAGGGGAAGAAATGCTACTAGGAGAAGGATGATTCATGCAGCTCTACAGTGGACACGACGGCTGTCATTCTTATGGTTACAACTAACTCACTGAAAGCTTTGTTTCCTGAGGTTTATTGTGCGTGCGCTCTAGTAGGATAACATTAGACTAAATAGTGTAGAGTGCTCGTTGGCTGCTAGTTGGAGATGACCAACACTACTATACATTACACATAAGTAGGTTGCACTGAATTATAAAATACATACAGTAATGTGAGCCTGATGTCCATGGTTGATGGGTACATTACATTAATACAGTGTTTTCTCTATAGAATCTTTCATGTAAAGTTTTCATTTCGTTGAGTTGATTTATTTTTTTCTATCTTTAGGCAACAATTTAAGGAAGCTCGATTACAATTTTCTTTCAAGATCAAATCAATGTTATTGTTGCAGGGCGCCTAAAGACAAAGGGCCCATAGGCTGATGCCTACTTTGCCTATCTGGTAATCCAGCACTGGTTACCAGAATCTCAGAGCGGGTATATGCTCAAATTTCCAAAGAAAGTTTGATCCATTCAGGCTGAAATCATAAATGCACTTTTTGATTCAGCTTGGTGTGCAAATTTTTATGCAGTTTTTTGAGCCAAAGCCAGAAGTGGTTGTGGCAGGAAAAAGAACTACAAGTCCTTCCTTTATATTTCCCATTCCTTTTGAATCCACTTCTGGCTTTGGCTCAAAAATTGTATGTCTGATTCCAGCCTAAAGCAGGGAGTGGAAGCATTGGTAGAACATAAGAATGCATGCCAACATACCTTCTGTACTCTAGCTAATGACTCAGTCAATGCACACAGTTCAGAGGTTTGACAAGGTCACCTACGGCCTATAGCATCTGTTGCTTAGGAACGACCTGAACATATAGCACAATTAGCGCTGTATTATACATGCATCACAAGGCATCATTAACATAAGCCGTGCTTCTTAAGAAGTGAAAGTTTGTGAAAACTCTGCCCAGCACTGAAGGGATTTGGGTATTTTATTAAGTGTGATAAGACCTTCATTCTGAAAATAGATGGGTATCTCCAACTCATATAATGTCATATACAGTACACGATTGCTTAAGGTAGAGGTTCTCCAGTTTGGAAAACTGTAACCAAAAACAGGCGCACCGACAATACTAAGATCCCCCACTATCAGCTGTGGTCATGGAGAGAAGTGGCCAGATAGTCCTCTATGGCACGCATGGAAAAAGTATAATGCATGGACATGCCAAGTCCTCCCATTGGTTAAGGGGCTTCATGGTGGTTTCTGTGAGGCTTTTTGTTATTTTTGAAAGTAAGACTAAAGCAGTATTATTATTCCTATAAAAAAATCTACAGCCTTGAGCGAAACCTGATGGATCCAATTAAAATCAAAGGGAGCCATGAAAAAGATGGATCCAATGCATCACTCATACCTCTGTTACATAAGGAAGACGTGATGCTAATATGAGCAGAGCCTAACAGAAGAGGGCTTCCACCTATATGCACTAATTAGGTATATGTAATGGGGTTATCTAAGTCTGTCATTTTAACATGTTCCAATCGGATTGAGGATTTTGATGCAATTTTGGTAAAATCATGTTGGAAGCTAAAATATAACCGCAACATGTGAACACAGTCTAAGGCCTCCTTCCCAGGGCGTTTGCAGAAATGTAGCCAAGGAAGCTGAAAGAGGGGGGAAAAAAAGCAATACTCACCTAGCAGGTGCTGTCCGGGTCCCTCCTGCTGCTCTCCATTGCCTCGGGCAGTCTTCAAACCACATTACCAGCAAGAGATGTTCTGTCGGCGGTGACAGGCGAGGGATCGGACGGGGCCTGGTGGGTGAGTATTACTTTTTTTTTAGGTAGTGTAGCCAGGGCTGCGTTTAGCACTGTCAAAAGCGATGTACCAAGTTGTGCTGCGTTTTCGGCAGCGCTGAAACCGTTGCCCATTCATTTCAATGGGTGACGCAGGGCCGAAAATGGCCAAAAATAGCACATACATCGCTGTTGAAAGCACTGCGTTTTGACACTTGTGTTAGCAGCTCCATTGAAATGAACAAGAGTGTTGTACGGAGTTTAACATTAGGCACAGTGCAGAAAATGCAGCGCTAAACGCTGTACAAAAACGTCTGTGTCGGGGAGGCCTTAGGGTACGATAAGGAAAGATTTTGAACCTCACAAGGTAAATTAGTCTATCCATAGATATCAAAGGACCCAGGGTTTACAAAAAAAAACATTCCCCACACCATTACTCCACCTACTTAATCTGTTGAGATCAGACAGGAAGGGTTCAGCAATTCATGCTGCTTGCGCTAAATCCTGGCCCTCATGTCAGCACAACAGAAATCTGAATTCATGTGACCAGGTGATGATGTTCCACTGAATGATCAGGTTTTGCACCCTTTTGCCCTCTGATGTCTTGCCTTTCCATAGATAGAAATGACACTGGAACTGGGCAACTGCTGTTATAGCCCATCCAATGCTAAGGGATGACAAGTTGTGTGTTCAGACACGTTCGTTGGAGCCCCAGCGTTGAACTCAGCACTGCAGATTATACAGTCAAGTCCCACTCCAGACTATTATTGGCACCAATGTTTCCTCCTCAGCCCTTTTAGTATAAGCAACTGTCTGCCAGACTCCAGCACTCACTAGATTCAATAGCGTCTCATCAGGATCCTTGATCAGGCGCATGATCTAGTATACTCAGTTAGTTTGATAGTTCTGGTCTTGACGCACATGTGGGTTAGACCTATCCCAGTCTGCTGATGTACTACCGTCAGTTCTTATCATTATTCCACAGACTTAGCTTTTGGCATTATTCAGAAGGTTGTAGTTCTGGTTCATGTGCTGTCCATGTATTTCACGGACCACACATAGACTCATTATAGCCAATTAGGTTATTCACTTGAGTGCTACACGTCCTATTCTGGTCCTTCTCATGGAGGCGAGTAGAACATGCAGTCCCCACAGATCAGACACAGATGGGTGTTCATTCGTGTGTTGTCCATTGTGACTTGCTCCCGAGATTCTCGCATTCCACTCATATATGGCTGAATCTGGCCTTTACATGGAGGCGTATTATTTCATGGTGGTTGTGAATTCATTGTGGTGTACATATGCTCAACAGGTACAGAGGTGGATTCAGCACATGTAGCAACCTTCTAGATACATTTCAAAGCCCTTTCAACTAAGTGCCCAGTAGTTGAGGTAACTATGGGTTAGGCTGCCTTCACATCTACATTAGAACCTCCGCTAAGAGGTTCCATTCCAGATCCGGCACAAAATATCGAAAGAAATAGCGCAATATCCAGTGCTTTTTTTTCCTTCCAGTAAAATGCCAGGCAGCTGAGCGAAAACTGAATGGACACCGTTACAGTCAATGGGCTTCGTTCAGCGCTGTTCGGTTCCGTCATAAGATGGATCCATTCGGCCAGGGGATTCCCCTTTCCTGCTCCCCAAGGAACCCCGACACAGGTCTAATTTCCATCCAGCGTAGCTCCAATCTTAAAAGGGCAGGTGCCTCTAATTAAGCGGTCATTCAGTGAACAGTAAGCAGAGATGTTGAGAATTACGCTCAACTGGTATACAAAGTATATAAAAAAGTTGCATAAGTATTCATTTTACAGTTATTACACCTCATTTACAAAAAAGGCAATGGAAAACCACTTTAAATTGGAAATTACAATGAAAACGGAGCCTTCCCTGCTGGCTTGGAATGAGACGCCTGTTTACGTCGGGTATCAGTTCCCACTTCAATGCCTCCCTTTGGTATTTAACCATGGATTATATGTAGATAATTGTACAATAAACATCTCTGAGTTGCCAAATAGTCTTATTCTGCAGTGTTAGAATTGGTCCAACTGCATAAATTACCATTTTGTTGTCGGTGTGAAAAAAGTCTAAATCGCCGTTCCCCAAATACTTTTTAATTGTTCAGATCTGTGAAGACATTGGCAGACATGCGAGGGGACTGGGCTGGCTGCATTTCATGTGCAAACACGGTCACAACCCCTATATTTTTCAGGCAGAGAAAAGTACAGAAAATTGTAAAAGTTCCTTTAGGAAGCAGTTAGTTAATCATGACAGGCTTCACAAATTACTCTTTAGTTTCTGTCTGCTCTCTGCTTGCAGATTCTTTTTAACACCAGTGACATTCTCCGCAGTGGAGATGGAGGGTAAAGGTCCGGCAGGATTTTTTTTTGCTGGCTTCTGATAATGTTGCTTTGGATTAAAGCAAAGTTAATTGTAAGAAACATTAATGACACATTTTAATTAGGTAGTTGGGGGAGAGATTTTGCTTTTGATGATCAGTCGCTTTCCTACCTGTGCTCGGAAAGTGATTTCTTGGATGCATCTGCAATGCTCCGATTCACTGATCTTGTCCCAAGTTTCCAGAATTGGCTTCATGCGTGGCCGCCATATGTGCTGCATTCTCATGTTAACTTGTTTTACCCATACAAGTACCTTTTACTTTACCTATCTGATTCCATGGCTTGGAACATCAAATGTCTCTAGGGAAGAAATGCTCCCTACCATATGGCACTCAACAAGCTTTGTACCATTGTGGTCAATGTTATTGGCAGCCTTGATTGTTTAGTTTAAAAAGGCCAATATCTTCAGAAATTAATGGATATGTATCAACTTGTGTTATTACAGTATTTTAATAGTATGTCCAAATACATTCAATCTGTCACCATACATGGGAGATAAAGAATAAATATGGACAAGATTAAAGGCACCAATACTCGGATGCACAACATTCGGCAACAATAATGTCTTGTGTAGCCATATGAAGGCTTCTTGTCCCTGTCTGCCAGTAGTTTCTTCCACTGCCATTCTCTCGAGCTCTTGGATGTTTGCAATAACAGATTTCACCTTTCTACAAAGATTTACAACTGGGTTGAGATCAGGACTCATTGTTGTCCAGTTTAAAATAGTCCACTTGTTCCTTCTTCACCCTTCTTGTGCACTTTCGGATGTGTACTTTGGGTCATTATCCTGCTGTAGGACCCATTTCGTTGGACTCCAACCTGGTTTTGTTACACTTGGGAGCACATTTCACTCTACAATGCTCTGATACTTCTATGATTTCATGATTTCTGCATCACGGTCAAGGCATCCAGTCCCAGAGACAACAAAAGAGCTCCACCACATTATAGGTCCTCCACCATATATCACTGTAGGTAAGAGCAATAGTTTGGTTTCATCTGTCCATAGACCATTTTCTCAGAAGGATTGATGTTTGTTTGTATATCTTTTGGCAAAGCTCAGTTACTCTTTTTTATACTTTTTAAGCAGTTGAGTCCTCCTTGACCTTCACCCATAGATCCCTGTTTTGTTGAGTTGGTTGGGTATGATACTGGTTGAAACCATCATTCCTGATGTCTCCAGCTCACCTGAAGTTCTTTGGATGTTGTATATGGTTTATTTGCCACATTTCATACCAACTTTCATCTGGTTTTGTCATCAATTTTCTACTTTCCATCTGGAAGGTTCATCATGACTGTTCCATGAGTAGCAAATTTCCTGATAACCTTTTGAACTGTTGAAGAAGATAGTTTTGCACCCTCTGGACCGCTTCTGCTTGGTAGTACTTCTGATAATAGTGTACACCAAAAGTGTAAATTTTCCACACCAGAAAACTGTTGTACAAGCTATAATACATACACATGCCCCGTTATGTCTATAGTCTTTCAATTTTTTATGCCTTGGTTAGATTAATTATTGCATCTGGTTCAACTTTGCTCAGCAATCGGCCAAGTAAATAAATGTGCAGAAAAATGTCAATATTTGTAATGGTGGAAAATATATTTTTTCCCATTGTGTCAGATATAATTGTATAGCTATGTCCCCTTTTTGATGAGTGTCCTGTAAAAGAGCAAAGGCAAATTTTACTGTGTTCGGCCAGCTTCAGCTACAGCCTGTAAAATCTAATGAATACATGGACTGTAAACTCAGAAATATTGCTTCAAGTGGTTTCACAATTTCCTCGTAATCCTATATGCTGCATTCTAATGAATATTGGATAATAACGTTTCATAAATGATTATACACTCTTTGTAGTTGCTTTCCAGTCTGGCTAATAGATGCAGGTCCTGCATGAAGGCTCAGAATTCCCATAGGGACAACCCTTCTCATGTATCCTATTAGGCAAAGGCGTAACTTGAAGCTCCCGGGCCCCGATGCAAAACTCATAACAGGGCCCCCAACTATAATGCTTTACTTATTGTACTGGGTTCCCTATATGGAAAAGAGAGGCCTTATGGGCTCCCTAAGGCGCCTGGCCCCGGGTGCAACTGCATCCCCTGCATCCTCTATAGTTACGCCCCTGCTATTAGGGCACATCCTATTGTTGGCTCTCTATATATGTTAATGCACAGAACCGTGATATGGTCTGAATGCAACCTAACTGGAAAGATCAATTATATTGCAAGGCTTTGACTGTCTCGCTATTATACAGTAAAACTGAGACAGGCTGTTAGGTGTAAGTCCTCCCTTATACAGGCATTTGCAAAAATGCTGCGTTTACTGTGCTTCAATCAGCGTTATCACAGAGTTTTGGCTGCGGTTTCAGCACAAAGAAAAACAATATTCGCCTAGCAGGTGCCGTCCGGGTCCGTCCCGCTGCTCCCTTGGGATTTCTGCGAGCTTCCGTGCAGTTGTCAGCGCCGACAGAACATCTCTTGCTGGTAACAGGGATTGAAAACCTCGCCTCCGGAAAGAGATTGCTCTGATTGGTTCTCGAGCACTGGCTCAGCCAATCAGAGCCAGTGCTTGATGCACCAATCACAGCCATTCATTGAATTGCTTTTTTTCATGTAGTATAGCTAGGGTGTTTAACGATGTCAAAAACGCGGTACCAAGTTGTGCCGCATTTTCTGCAGTGCTGAAAACTCTGCCCATTCACCTAAATGGGTGACGCACAGCGTTTAAAACCGCTGAAACGCCCAAAAATAGAACATGCACCACTCGAAAATCCAGTAGATGTCTGCTCCTGTGTGAGCGGTCCCATTGAAAACTATGGGAGCATTGTACTGCGATTAGCGCGGTGCTGAATATGCTGCGCTAATTGCGTTAAAAAGTGCCTGTGTGAGGGGGGCCTTAATGTGCGTTCATGTTTTTTTGTAGGTCACTAATAATCCAGTGAATTATATAGCACTCTATGGGCCCCTTTCACGTGAGCGTCTACAAGTTGCACTCAAGATCCTCAGGCACAACGTGCAATGGACAGCACATAGACACCCTGTCCATGTGTTGTCTGATCCCCGCAGGCAGTGGATATTGCATATATGATTCTGGTCCATGATACAGACCAGAATAGGTTATGCTCTGATTTTTTTTTGCCAAATCCATTTTTTTGGGTAAAAAAATGTCTGTGTGAGCAGCTTAACTGGCTATGATGAGCCTGTGTGCTGTCTGTGAAATACACGGACCTCACACGGATGGGAAATACACCAGTGTGAATGGGCCATCACAGTACATAGATTACCAGCAGTACTAGACCCAAATACCACAAGGTGTCTATGGTTTCTCGGTCTACGTAGACAGTGGGCAGTGTAAGTAGGTCCTGATGGCCCAGATCAGACCATACTGTGTTGGCCTAAGGCTAGGTAGCAAACTGGGCCTGAGAAAATGTGGGGATCTGCGATCATAAGTGGTGTAATTATGTGATGCCAGTGTGATGCTCATATAATCTCTAGTACAAATGCAGCGACCAAAGAGCAGGCCCTAGCCTAGGAGACAGCGGGGATGAGCCACAAGCCTTGTCACAGAGCACTACTGTCTCCCACCCGGAGGATAGCCAGAACACGTCCACGGCCCCAGAGGGGGAGGCTGTCAAGAAGGGGGTAGTTGGAGGATAACACACAAAATCTCAGTCCTTGTGTCACTCGTGACGCCACTGTTGCTTCCACTGAGGTGAAGCTGGATGATGAAATGATACTCTACACGCACAGAGCCTAGCTGAAAACAAAGCTGGGAATGGTTGGCAATGTTGCTTTACTTGAGAATGCCAACATTAACAGTTCAACGGTACATATGCCAGAATACAGCACGAGTTCAGGCAAAGTGGATAGGGAGGCAGAACACAGGATGAATATCGGGCCCACAGTCCTAGTTATCTGTGCAGCTCCGCTCCTGGACAACAACACACTTCTCTCCTCTCTGGACTCTCAACCTGTCAATGCTCATTCGTTCAGAAGTCTCTCAATCCTGCAGGGTGATCTGCTCCTTCTCTCTCACACTCTTTAGGCTGCGATCGCCTGAGAGTAGTAGTCCTCAAACAGCCATCAGGCCATCCTCTTGGCCTCCTCCATTCTGGGCCTCTGTAAGTAAAGGCATGGTTTCTTCTAAAGTAGAGCAGACTCACTCATGCCCTCCTCTGCAGAACTCCAGATAGACTCTTGCACTGACTTGCATGCTCCGACTCTAACTCAGACTCAGACTCGTTCTCCTTGCAGCCTTGACTGACTGACTGACTGACTTAAACTCACATTCTGCCAACATTAAAATAAAGCATGGTCTGGTGACCACAGACTCACAACAAAAAACGATACATTTCCAGACAGAGAAAGCTCACTTCCAGACATTAACCCTTTCATTCCTGCAGAGGTGCAACATATACACTTCATGAAGACAGAAGTTGCTGAAGGCACAAGACAAACATGAGAGACATTCTGAAGTGGCCTATAAGTTTGGGCCACTACAGTCCCCCCTACTTAGAATAAGCCGACCCTGGCTTCTCTTAAAACAGAGTTATGGTTTCGGAATTGGTCTTCTTCTAATGTGCTACTCACTAAACCATTTGAAAAACATCTGTGCAGCCATGGAGCATGTAAGACGGAACCTTAACACTTACTCCCCTTCCGGTTACTTCTCTAGATTTACCCATCCTGGCATTAATAAATTACCTAAGATGTCATTTTCTGACAGCGTGTAGGAGTTGTGTGTGGTATGGTCATATCTATTTGAAGAAGGGTTGCTAGGCTGGACAAAATCCAGGTTGCACTAGCATTTGCTATGGAGCCTGTATATAACTCTTATCCCCAAAGACTAAGTAAGAGAAAAAAACACTATAAAATACAAAAGGATAGAGAACGGTGACTGGCAGGACTTGAGAAAATTAAGGGATAAGTGGAATGACCATCATTTTTCCGAGACACTTCGTGAAGAGTGGTAGCTTTACGTCTATACCCCCAACCGAGTAAAGAGAGGAAAATGGCAATGAGGCTGGGTTATTCCGTGGGACAGGTGTAATTACAGGCAGGCTCTAGCACATGGCTCAAGTAGACACATGGGACTTAACAGACAATCACTCCAATCATTTGTGCAAACACAGACACTTCTTTGTAAGGTAATTTACGTTACTTTTACTTCTACTAACATTCTTTTCCCAATATAACTTTAGAGTCCTTTGGGCAAAGGGAAAAAATAAGAGTCCAAACAAAGGGAAACACAATAGTCTCTAGATTATAAGAGTCTCTTTTAGCACCACACAACTTTTGGTGGAGCCGGCGGTTCTTCGGATTCAGACTCCATAGTGAAGCCAGAAGGGGTAGGCATGCTGCTCCATGAACGTATGCCAAGCGAAGCGTTAGAAGAGAGGCTATCAGGGTCCCCTACCAGTTTAGATGACTCCTCAAAGGCAGTCCTTGTTTCCTGGATTGGGGCAATGTCCTCAGCAGACGGACCGCAAAGTACTCCTGGTGGTCTGGTGGATGGCTATTGCAAGTAAAGCTTTTGCAAACCGGCCTTAGAGAAATAGTGCTGTATGCCTGGGTTGCCAAAGTTGAGGGCGCAGGCTGCGTAGGATTGCGGTTCTTGCCTCCACATTAAGTTCATGAATTACTATCCAGGCCTTGTAAGGTGGGTGACATCCCTCCTGGCAGGGCATTCCAGACAGCTCCAGCCTTGACTCTTCCTCTCCTGAGGAGGTAGAAATTGGTGGCGACCTTTTCCTCGCTGGCACCAAGTCGTGTGGTCGTGGACCAGGGATTTTCCTTCTTGCTGGAGATGAAGTGCTTGCACTGATGGCCAATCTCTGTAGATCAGGCTCGTCTCCCCAGTAGAATTGAGGGTGCGGTGGCGGATAACCGTCAGGTACTCTGCGTAAAGTGGTGAAACTGGACATGTCTCTACTTGAAAGTTCAAGGTGCATCTGTGTAGAAAAGTCTAGTAGCTTACTTGCTGGAAATGAAGACTACACCCCTGGGCTGTCCTCACTTTCTCCTTAGTTTTTTGATGAAAAACATGAAGGCTGGGTGCCATCTTGGGTCAGCGCACAGTCCAGAGTCCAGAAAATGAACATTCGGTGGTTTGCTATGTAGTGCAGGCAATTCCACCCTGTCTAGTAATACAACACAGTTATGTTTTAGTGCATTGCACCTTCTGGACACTGTATTCTGTCCAACATAGACTCAGATTTTCTTGGACCACTCTGGTTAACGTCTTCATGCTCAGAGGACCTGCAATCTATTTGAAGTGTTGAAGGGATCTTGTCCTGAACTTGTAGAGAGAGAATTCCTAAAGGACTCTGAACCTGAACTAACTTTGAGGAACACTCGGACATGGGCAAAAATCTTTCATGACCGGAAAAGGGCGGGAAAGTGTTCCTGTTTTGTAACATTTGAAGAACAGGCATGAAGGATTCATCCTGTTCATGATGCCAGATAGCTCCGCCCAGCAGCAAATGAGGAGTGGACCCTAGCCTAGGAGACAGCGGGGATGAGCCGCAAGCCTTGTCATGGTGGCACTATTGTCTCCCACCCGGAGGGTAGCTAGAGACACGTCCATGGCCCCAGAGGGGAAGGCTGTCAAGAAGGGGGGTAGTTGGAGGATAACCCATGGAATAGATTACCTCTCAGTCCTTGTGTCACTCGTGACGCCACCGTTCCTTCCTCTTCAGTGAAGCTGAATGGTGAAATGATAGTCCACATGCACAGAATACAGTTGAAAACAAAGCCGAGAACGGTCAGCAATCTTGCTTTACTTCAGAATGCCAACATTAACAGTTCAATGGTACATACGCCAGAATACAGAACAAGTGCAGGTAAAGTGGATAGGGAGGCAGAACTCAGGATGAATATCGGGTCCACAGTCCTAGTTATCTGTGCAGCACAGCTCCTGGACAACAACACACTTCTCTCCTCTCTGGACTCTCAACCTATCAATGCTTACTCGTTCAGAAGTCTCTCAATGCTGCATGGTGATCTCCTACTTCTTTCTCACACTCTTTAGGCTGCGATCGCCTGAGAGTAGTAGTCCTTAAACAGCCATCAGGCCATCCTCTCAGCCTCTTTCATTCTGGGCCTCAGTAAGGCAAGACACGGTTTCTTCAAAGGTAGAGCAGACTCAGTCATGCCCTTCTCTGCAGAACTCCAGACAGACTCTTGCACTGACTTGTTTGCTCTGACTCAGACTTAGACTCGTACTCTAGACTACCTTGACTGACTGACTTACTTAGGCCCCCTGTCCACGCAAGTGAATTCGCCGGCGGTAAATCACCGGCGAATCATGACGGCTGAAGCTTTGCATAGCGTTGCTATGGAAAGCGCCAGCCCCCTGTCCACAAGCAGAGAATCATTGCGATTCTCTACTCGTGGCCGGCAATTCGCAGCATGCTGCGAATTGCCCAGATTCTCCGCGGTTAGCCTAGCTGTCAGATAAGCTGACCTGCGGAGAACCATCTGCCAGCTCCTGCTCCCGGGCGGCGGCTCCCGCGGCTGAAATTCGCCATGGGATAACGCAACGCCCGTGGACAGGGGGCCTTACTGACTTACATTCTGCCAACATTAATATACAGCATGGTCATGTGACCACAGACTCACAACACAAAATGATACATTTCCAGACAGAGACAGCTCACTTGCAGACATTAAGCTTTTCATTCCTGCAGAGGTGCAACATATACACTTCATGCACACAGAAGTTGCTGACAATACAAAGGCACTTGCAAGACAAGGCACAAGACTACACAAATTGTGTAGAAACAAGAAAAAACAAGTGCCCAGTTCACCAGTCACTTTCCTCTTCGCTTTGCATTACAGTATAGCAGCGGTTTCTCCCACCTAAAGAAAAATACTTTTGTGAGCCGATGGAAGTAGGGGAGTTCAGCAACATGAGGTCTTTGCACCTTTATATTGTCCTCAATGCTTCTTGCTGTAATTACCGCCTGCCTTTCTTTCCTTTCCAGGAGCTCTTTGCCTGTAGGGCTGCAGGATTTCGCACAGAACTGCTCTGGGAAGTATCCCCTGCTCCACTGAAACAGAGTTGCTGCTCCTTCTACTTACTTCACAAACCACCCACTTCCTGTTCCTGCTCAGAGACCGGTATGCTGCACTCCCTCTCTTACAGAAACAAAACTACTTTATACAGTAGAGCAACAGCATCCTTCTTACAACTCCACTGAGTGAGGCATTTCAGAAAAAACATTTTAAGAAACCGACTCTTCACACCATGACATCTTACAAAACGGTAGAAAATGTATCAGTGAGCAATCCTGACGGGCACAATGGATGACAAAGAACATCTACTAGACTGCAGGTAAAGGACCATTTAGACGGAAGGAATGTCGGGCAAACGATGCCCGACACTCGTCCCCGCATACACTCACTCCCGTGCTTTTGTACAGGAGCTAGTACCGCTAGCTTGCTCACAGAGTGGCCAGCAGGGGGGCGGGGAGGCTGCAGGAGATTTCACTGCTCGCTCTCCATTGACTTCACATAGCAGCCGTTCAATACTGAACGCCTGCTATTTACACTGAACGCTCATCGTTCAGCTCATCGTCCATCATTTATGCTGCATAAACGATGGACAAGCTACAACTACTCCAGCAAGATAACTATTTTAATTTAAAACACACCCACGCAGTGATGTCATTCACTGAGTGGCTGTGATTGGCTCATCGAGCGCCTGCTATGATTATCTGGCTGGGGCTCGATCAGCCAATCACAGCGCGCGCTTTGCTGGAGGCAGGGAATTCAAAGCCCCGTTACCAAGAAGAAGCTCAGCTGTGAGACGGGGAGGACGCAGTTTGCTGCAGCGCCGCCGGAAACCATTGGGAGGCCGCTGACAGGTGAGTCTAAGGCCCCTTCCTTCCCCAACCCCCCCTGAAAATAAGACACTGTTCCTCTTTTGCAGCAAAAATTAATAGAAGACAGTGTCTAATTTTGGGGGAAATATAGTAGTAAGTGCAGGGGACTGGGGAGGGAGATGTGTTCTGCACCACACAGAGCAGAGAGGCGTCTGGATGTAACCTGTGAGTTATGAAGATCTCCACTCCTCTCCATATATCCCATTAGGGCATAAGAAGATGATAGAGCCCATCTATGAGCCAGGATGGAGAGTTGCTATTCCCATCCTGGCAGACTCAAGCCGTCCTTGCATTACATATGCACAGAAATGGCCATTATGTAGCATCAGATTTCTGGCGTAGGACCGAGCCGGCTCTTTTATAAGCTTATATATTGCAATGAAGCGACGGCAGCTCATACAAGTCCTGCCTATAAGTGGCAACTTGTCCTGTAATTATAGTATTTTCATATCGCATGGTATTGGAAAGGAAGAAGAAAAATATTAGTTTATAGGGAATGTAGAAGCGAAATCTTTCCATGATGTGCACGCATGGATTTCACACTGTTTAGGCCAACGCTGTGGTGTTTGCAGTTTTATAGTCCTTATTTTATAATACATCTTTACTAAATGAGATCTGACATAACGCGCTGTCATGTTCTTGAGTGGTTGGAAACTAGAAGACGCGGTGCAACAGCGCCCCCTAGTGCCGGACGGCGATGATGACAAAGCTCTGTCTGTCATGTTAAAATCACCAGGGACAGCCGGTGACACTAAACATACGATGTTATTCTTGGCTGTCAATCTAAAAAGCAACAGGGGTTAGAGACAAGGCGAAGGGGATGACTTGCATGCACAATTATGCTGCAGCTTTTCAATCTCAGATCCTTCTTTTTACATAATACGATTTGGAAGATGCGAATACTTCACTGTCAAGCAGAAATATAACATATATTAGATTTAACAGGTATGAATATAAATAGAGTATACCGCATCCACGTCAATTCTACAGTAAAGGTCTATGCATCACTGGCATCGCCTCCTGCTTGTGCCCATGCTCTGCAAAGACTTGAGCCAACAGTAGAATAGTTCAGTCTACTTTACATGTTCTGTTGGCATATGCTGTCTTAGTTGCCATAAATATCTAATATTATTAGTCATTGTATGGCAGCATTTTTTTTTTTTTTACTATATGGCATAGACGTTTGAGTCGGCACTGCATGGCAGAAGGGGACATAATGTGTCAGTGGCTAGTCTAATGGCCACAAGGGAGGTACTACAGCCACATCAATGAGCAATAATGAATAAAAGGGGTTTGCCGTGTGTCCAAACAGACCCCAATACCTCGCTGTATAGAGGTTTCCGGAATCAACAATGATGGGAAATTAAGCATTTACCGTACCGCTCTGTTCACACTTCCATAATAATGTAAATCAGGGCAGCAATGCTGCATCCCAGGCGGTATTACAGCGGCTGCTAAAATGCAAACCTATTTCTTGTTCGCTGTTAAATCAGCACAACGGGTAACTTTGTTACCAATTCCTCCGAGTGCAATTGAGATGAAGTACAAAGTATTGCAGTTAGTGCAATTACCGATCACTTTAGTCATAAAAGATGTGATTCGGTCCAATTCCCCACTGTCCCACGTGATCCCCGCTGGGACTGGCTGAATCCTCAGGAGAATGGTAGGTATTTTCTCTATTCCCTCCTATGAGACTCACCTTGTGACTATCATAGGAATGAATAGGGAAAAGAACTTCTAGTCCATATAACAGATATTGTAGGACTGGCTAGTCACAAGAGGGGTCACGTGGGACGATGAGGGGACCAGGCTGAATGTTTCATGAATAAAGTGATCAGTAAGTGCATTACCTGCGCTACTATGTACGGAATCTCAACTGCACACCGAGGGAATGATAAAAGGCTTTCCCAGAGAGTCCCTTTAAAGCTGTCGTGCTAAATGGATACAGGAGCACCTAGCTGAACCAATGTTTTCTCCTTTGTCGTTGTACCTTATATCTTCACCAGGTCCTTAACTTATGTAATCATAGCACAGAATGTATATACACTCATTGCCCAAAAAAATCAAGCACCTAGAAGTTGTCAGAATGGAATGAAAACTTGTGTGTGATTGTAATGTTGGTACAAAAAAGTGATTATAATATTAGAGAAAAAGGAGAATTTATTGCATAAAGCTAAACAAAAGAAGGGAGGCTCTAGTACCCTGTTGTACCACCTCTGGCTTGGATACAAGTTGTGATATGGGCAGCCATGGAGGCTCTAGTACCCTGTTGTACCGCCTCTAGCTTGGATACAAGATCTGATATGGGGGCGGGGAGGGAGCCTGGAGACTCTAGTATTCTGTTGTACCTTCCTTAACTTGGATACAAAATGTGATACAGGTGGGCATTGATGCTCTAGTACCCTGTTGTACCACCTCTAGCCTGGATACAAGATGTGATGTGGGCGAGCGTAGAGGCTCTAGTACCCTGTTGTATTGCCTCTAGCTTGGATACAAGATGTGATATGGGTGGACATGGAGGCTCTAGTTGTACTGCCTTTAGCTTGGCTACAAGATGTGATACAGGCGGACATGCAGGCAGGCTCTAGTACCCTGTTGTACCACCTCCAGCTTGGATACAAGATGTGATATGGGGGGCATGGAGGCTCTAGCACCCTGTTGTACTGCCTCTAGCTTTGATACAAGATGTGATACGGGGGAGGGGGGCATGGAGGCTCTAGTAACCTGTTGGGCCACCTCTAGTTTGGATACAAGATGTGATACATGGGGGGCATGGAGGCTCTGGTACCCTGTTGTACTGCCTCTAGCTTGGATACCAGATGTGATACAGGCAGGCATGGAGGCTCTAATACCCTGTTGTGTCATCTCTAGCTTGGATACTAGTTATGATATGGATGGGCATGGAGGCTCTGGAACCCTGTTGTATCACCTCTAGCTTGGATACGAGATATGATACAGGCAGCATGGAGGCAGACAGGTTCCTCGTGGTATTCTGCAGCATATCTCTTCACATTTGCTGTAACTGAGCCTCAAAGTTTGCGTCTTTGATGAGCTCATACAAGTTCTATTGGTGATAAATCTGGTGACCGGGCCTGCCACAGAAGTTTGTTAATGTTGTGGATGTATTCCTGTGATACCACTGCTGTGTGTAGCAGAGCAATATCCTGCTGGAAAATGTCTCTTGGAAGCCGCCATGAGAGGAACACATGTGGCTGCAGGATGCCCTGAACATATCGCTGAGCTGTCATTGTCCCTTGTACTACTAGTAGGGTTGAGCAACTGTCATATGCAATGGACCTCCAGATCATCACACCAGCAGTGGGGGCAGTGTGCCGCTCCACAGCAAAGGCAGGACTAGGGTGCTCACCCCTAGGTCTCCAGGCACAAACATGGTCATCATCAATACCCAAAGTAAACCGGGATTGGTCACAAGATGTCAAAAGCAGTAGATGTAATAGGCATTGTCAGTCCAAAAGTCCTTCAGCCAAGATCCTGGAAATGATTTTGACATAGACAGAGGGGTCTGTAATGATGGTGCCACCTGTCTCTGGATGGTGGACAACAAAACAATCGTAGCTGCTTGTGCTTGTCAGACAATCCTCTCTACTGGTGGACTGTTGGGAGTGCCCTGAGCCTGGTCACCTTGTGCCCTCATGCATCCACTGATTCCGACACCTCCTAACAGTCTGGTCAGAACGGCTCTGGTGACAGGCAATTCATCGATATGATCATCAAGTTTCTCTCATTCCAATAATGCGACCCTCTCAAACTCTGTAAACTGGGCAAAAGCTCTTTGATTGCATCATTGAGGCGTCCAGTGGTCAACAAGCTCTACGCAAGTGGAAAAAGAGATCACTACACACAAGGAGCCTCTGAAAGACTTTATATAAGCCAAGGGTGGAACCCCTTTTAGAATCTCAGAGAGCAAGACCGTTCATCTAATCACATCACAACTCTAATCATTTGGATATCTGCCTGAGATGTAACTGCATGCTGAATTTTGCAGCAAAACAACAACTCCTTCTAGTTGCTTGATTTTTTTTTACAAATAGTGTGTATATATACACGAGCGAGCGTTTAATTCCAAGCCCTAGTGCAGAGGTACTCAATCCTAACTGTTTCATACCCGCGCATCCTAAAGTCTGGGACCACCAGGTGGAGGAACTTTATTTTCATTGTTCACACTCCAGCGTCTAGAAGTCTGGGTCCTGCTGATTGGAGGTATCCGTCTTTAAATTCGTCACACTGGTGGCTTGAAATCTGGGTCTGACAAGTGAAGGTACTTTTTCTTATCTAATTCCTGCACTTTCCAAACTTGTCTTTTGTGCCTTGTGTATTGCTGAAGTTACTGTTACATAAAGTTATTCCAGGCCCTGACTGTTCCCGGGGACCTGAGGTACTAAACTACTGTCTGTGGTTCCATTATTTCCCTGCCAATGTTCCTGCCAGCGGGTGCTGGAATGTTGGCGTCACCCGTGACAACCCCTTCAACAATGTTTATTGTGCATCTCCCTGTCCGGAAGAGGCCCAGCGCTGCCCTGGCCTTGGCATTGTGCGTCCCTCCGGGAGGAAGCATGATACGTGCCGCTGTGACAAGCCACCATCTTGCCCTCCCATCTCCTCAGCGTATGCCATGTGTCCGGGGTCACCCTACGGGAGGCTGCAGCATCACCAAGTAGCTATCCGGTGGAAGCCTGGCGACTATCTTTAGGGTGTGCGGCTGCTTGGACATCAGCAATCAGAAGTGAGTAAACGACCAATCAGGGCGAAATACAGAAGATGACATAACAGGTCAGATATACACTACCGTTCAAAAGTTTGGGGTCACCCAAACAATTTTGTGTTTTCCATGAAAAGTCACACTTATTCACCACCATGCGTTGTGAAATGAATAGAAAATAGAGTCAAGACATTGACAAGGTTAGAAATAATGATTTGTATTTGAAATAACATTGTTTTTACATCAAACTTTGCTTTCGTCAAAGAATCCTCCTTTTGCAGCAATTACAGCATTGCACACCTTTGACATTCTAGCTGTTAATTTGTTGAGGTAAGCTTGTGAAATTGCACCCCACGCTTCTAAAAGCATCTCCCACAAGTTGGATTGGTTGGATGGGCACTTCTGACGTACCATACGGTCAAGCTGCTCCCACAACAGCTCAATGGGGTTCAGATCTGGTGACTGCGCTGGCCACTCCATTACCGATAGAATACCAGCTGCCTGCTTCTGCTGTAAATAGTTCTTGCACAATTTGGAGGTGTGTTTAGGGTCATTGTCCTGTTGTAGGATGAAATTGGTTCCAATCAAGCGCTGTCCACTGGGTATGGCATGGCGTTGCAAAATGGAGTGATAGCCTTCCTTATTCAGAATCCCTTTTACCCTGTACAAATCTCCCACCTTACCAGCACCAAAGCAACCCCAGACCATCACATTACCTCCACCATGCTTAACAGATGGCGTCAGGCATTCTTCCAGCATCTTTTCATTTGTTCTGCGTCTCACAAACGTTCTTCTTTGTGATCCAAACACCTCAAACTTGGATTCATCCGTCCACAACACTTTTTTCCAGTCTTCCTCTGTCCAATGTCTGTGTTCTTTTGCCCATCTTAATCTTTTTCTTTTATTGGCCACTCTCAGATATGGCTTTTTCTTTGCCACTCTGCCCTGAAGCCCAAAATCCCGCAGCCGCCTCTTCACTGTAGATGTTGACACTGGTGTTTTGCGGGTACTATTTAATGAAGATGCCAGTTGGGTACCTGTGAGGCGTCTGTTTCTCAAACTAGAGACTCTAATGTGCTTATCTTCTTGCTTAGTTGTGCAACGCGGCCTCCCTCTTCTTTTTCTACTCTGGTTAGAACCTGTTTGTGCTGTCCTCTGAAGGGAGCAGTACACACCGTTGTAGGAAATCTTCAATTTCTTAGCAATTTCTCACATGGAATAGCCTTCATTTCTAAGAACAAGAATAGACTGTCAAGTTTCAGATGAAAGTTCTCTTTTTCTGGCCATTTTGAGCGTTTAATTGACCCCACAAATGTGATGCTCCAGAAACTCAATCTGCTCACAGGAAGGTCAGTTTTGTAGCTTCTGTAACGAGCTAGACTGTTTTCAGATGTGTGAACATGATTGCACAAGGGTTTTCTAATCATCAATTAGCCTTCTGAGCCAATGAGCAAACACATTGTACCATTAGAACACTGGAGTGATAGTTGCTGGAAATGGGCCTCTATTCACCTTTGTAGATTTTGCACAAAAAACCAGGCATTTGCAGCTAGAATAGTCATTTACCACATTAGCAATGTATAGAGTGCATTTGTTTAAAGTTAGGACTAGTTTAAAGTTATCTTCATTGAAAAGTACAGTGCTTTTCCTTCAAAAATAAGGACATTTCAATGTGACCCCAAACTTTTGAACGGTAGTGTAGAATAATTGAGGGAATACAGGCTGCCATAAACAGCGCCTCTTCTATGCTGGTGGTGACAGACACTTTCATGATACCATGTTAGGAAATTGCTATATCACTGTGAGTATATCAGTAGGTACATCACTGTTTGTTGATTTACTGTATGGGAAAGGCAACTCAGACAACCCCTATAATATGCCCTACCCCCATATAGTACAGTGGTAATGGCGGTTTAGGTGCCTAAATCCTAGTGACAGGTTCTCTTTTATACTTATTTGTATGCATTCCCCCCAAACGTTCCTCTAAAGTGGAGGCATACCAAACTGCACTAAACACAACTACTATTTCCCCGATAAGAAATGTTACTTTAATATGGTTGACTTTCTTTTTCTGTCTTATTGAAAATACAAATAAATAAAGAAACCCAAATGTATCTCTGGAGGAAATTGAGTAAAGGATCAGGTTGTCTTACTGCCGTCCCTTCTGTAAATCTCTCGCTCCTATTGGCAGTCTTCACGAGGAGCAGAACTTCTGTAGCTTGCAGTCAGAGCATAAATCCTTCCCTTGTCTGGTGTAAGGCTTGAATCACCGTGATATATTAGATACATTATATTTCCTAAGAAATCCAGAAGTATACTCAGCAGAATATCCATTAGAAATAAATGTTGTTTACTTGGCTTCAGCCAGTAAGATGCTATGACAGGAAAGGTGAGCTGGGACTAATCATAGGAAGGCTTAGCCATCACAAAACTTTCATTAGGAGTTTTTATGCCTTTATCTCTATGTGTAAGGTTGTCCTGCTTCAATCTCCAATTCAGGAATATTCAGCCCCTACAGTGTAATAGCTATAAGACATTTCATAAGCTTTGCGTGACAATAGCTGCTCTTCCCCGAATGGTTATGAATTTGTAATAAATGGCATATTGAGGGTTGGTGCCCACGGTGGTGGTTTCTGAATACACTCAACCACCCTCAGTCCTTGGTAGTTGTCGGAAAGACAGTTGTTCAGGGATGTCATCCTAAAAAAGTTCCTGTGCTACAACTTCCGAAGAAGTAGGAAGCAGTGCAGTTGATGATTTGCACAGTATCTGTGGGTGTGACTATGCAAATAAAGGGTGTGGTTATGCAAATAAAGATTGTGGTAGGGTATGGCATCATTTCTTGGCTGCATGTATATGTAAAAACAAAGTTATGGAAGCTACGGTGCTGGTTTAACCCCTTGAGTGGCGGGTTTCCTACCACCCTGTCGTGCCCACCAGGGCAGGTTTTTTAAAATGGTCTAATTATTGAATTTCAACTAATTTTACAGTTGCGTCTCAAGAGCCATAACTTTTTCATTTTTCCATTGACATGGCCATATAAGGGCTTGTTTTTTACCGGACAAGTTGTGATTTTTTAAACAGGAGGGAGGAAAAACAGAAATGGGGAAAAAAGAAAAAAAGAGGCCATGTCATTAAGGGGTTAAATAATGCATACACTTCCTTCTCTGGGTCATTACGACGCATGGATACCACATGTGTGATTGTATTTTTGATTTTTTTACAAAGTAAAGGGAGACAAGTGTTTTTATTTTTTTTTTTTTAATTTTTTTACTTTTTTTTTTTTTATTTATTTTTTTTTGTCCCTTTAGGGGACTTCCACAGGGATCCATCAGGAGGACCCCTGATCACATTCCGGGGGTCCGATGGTGACAGCCCTTTACATGCTGCAGTCACATAGACTGCAGCATGTAAAGGGTTAACACAGCAGAGATCAGAGGTTTTCTCTGATCTCTGTTGTAAGAGCTAGTATCTAGCTGTCCTCAGACAGCTAACAACCAGCTCTCCCTGCCACAGAGACCATCGGCTTGCTTCTGACAAGCCGATGGTCTCTATGGCAACCTGTAAACAAAGCAGGACATTGCCGACATATCGGCAATATCTTCTGCTGGTTTTTCAAAGCCCTTGCTTTGTTCTCTGTGGGTCTGTGCAGGCAGAGCACACTGTCACAGCTTGTGGCATTGTGCTCTGCAGCTCCCATAGTGATACATAGCCCGGAAATCTTCCGGGCTATGTTGCTATGAGCAGTGGAGCTCCTCCCGGAAAATTTCCGGGCGTGCCACTCAAGGGGTTAAGGAGGATCTGTCTTGGAAGAAAGTCAGTGGGGCTGGTTGCATGGTTCTACAGCTGTGGCCCCAATTGATTCTATCCACGTTTTTTTTATTTTGCACATACCTCCCCACCACTCTCTATGGGAGAGAATGCACACAGCACGGTGAAAGAGTTGGATTTTCGGTGGCTGTGTGATCATCAGTGGCAGTCACCGCAGGAATCAGGGATGCGACAGGCTCCCTTTAAGTATTTAGATGCTGCTGTGAAAGCTGATAATGCATCAAGGCATCCAGTCAGAGGGCAGTCCTTTCTAGCAACCCATTGCCCCCTCCTGCAAAGTGATCCCAAGGTTCCAATGGATTGGCATAACAGCCTGGGATCTAATGAAGGCTCCCAGATCTGCCATCCATGATAGCTTATTAAGCCCTACCTGTGGCAGAGTTTGGTAGGCAATATTGAAAAAGAACATGTTCTGCAATACTGAAGTATTGCAGTATATAGTAGAAGTTATTACAGGTTCATGTGTCCTATGGGGACTAAATTAAGTGTAATAACATTTTTAAAACGATGTAAGAAATATGAAAAGCTTAAAAAAAGTATTTCATTTTCATATAAAAAATAAACAAATTGGTAGCGTCAAATTCATTGAATGTTCTAATTATTAAAACTCACACTAATTATCCCACACAGTAGAAAAAAAGCAGAATGCTAGAATTTGATTATTTTGTCACCCTGACTCCCAAAAAATTTTTAATAAAGAGGAGTTGTTATTTTTTTTTGTAGTGATAACTGTCAGCTTATAAAGCACCTGTACTATTCAGTAGTCAAATAAAGATTGTTGAAATAATCCAGCAAGTCTACTCTATCTCTTAATACTCCAGCATGGTGGGAGACCCCCCACAACTAACTATGCGAGTCGGCTGGCAAAGAGAGATGAAGGGATTTCCAACCAGTGGGGAGAGAGAGTGATGAGGGGAGGCCTGGGGGAACCCCATTTACTGCCACAGGGCTTTCCTTCACTGCAGAGAGAGAACAATGAAGGGAAGCCTCGGGAGATTCCCTTCATCTCAGCAGGTCTGGAGGAATTCCCCAGCAGTGGAACTGGAGGGATATCCCTGCATCGGTGAGAGAGGGATTCCTCTGCAGAGGAGGAGGAGAAATTACCCCGTAGTGGGGAGAAAGGGGTTCCCCTACAGCAGAACTGGAGGAATATTTCCGTAACAGGGATGAAGGGATACCCTGCAGGGAAGATGGAGGGATTTCCCCACCGTGGGCAGCTCCCAATCATGTGAATGGGCAATTTTACTGCTAATTAAGCTCGGGACTTGATAGTGGAAAATCATCCATTCACGTGCTTTTCTTGCGAGTTAGCGTGATTTTGTAGCCCATGTAAATGAGCCCTTAATAAGTTGTTATGAGCGCGTGATAATAGAGGTCTGTGATAGTCATCTGGAATCGGAGACATTTCTGTACCCAGGGAACTAAAGTAAGCAATTGCCATGCACTTAGACGAGCATGCAAAGTCTCTCAACGGATACTTCCCCAGCAGAGAGTCATGTTCGGCATGGGGTAGACAGCCGCTCACGGTTAGTGCTGCGACAGCAGATGACGATGATGAATACTTCGACAAAATCATTGAAATTCAACAGAGCCAAGTTCAACTCTTCAGAACAACAACGCTCTCAACGTTGGGGTGTCATGAAATCATAGCGTACCCTCTTATAGCTAAGAAAGCCCATGAGATACTCATACTGTTTTTGTTACAATGTATCTTTGCGAGAAATCCTTTTCGAGAATGGTAGACATAAAAATGAAGAAGAGGAACAGACTTTGTTGCCAAAATGATATGAGAGTGCCACTTGGAAAGGTGAAGCCGCGCACTTCTGAACTTGTCTCGGAACGGCAACAGCAAAAGTCTCATTGATTTGCAGTAAATTCATTGGGTACAACTGATGAACGGTTTATTTCGTGCACTAATAAAATATACACCTATGTTTTCAATTTGAAAAAAATCATTTTTTATTTTTCCGATTACGGAAAGGGTTTGGTGAATGCACATGGTTCAGTACCTCCAAATAGGTTAAGAACCGCTGCTTTAACTAATGCTGTGCTGATGCACCATGGGATAGATATTAAAAAAATCTCAGCCTCAAGATAGGGTCTGATAAGCAACAGACAGGGGGCTGGCCTGTAGGAAAGTGGCTAGAATACACAGAGGAGACCTCCAGAGTGTGGCAGGCAATCAGATGCTATGGACAGAATTAGTCTCCTTCCCCTTCTGGTAGCTAACAAAATACTCCCTTCTTACTCTGCAAAAGGAATCTTCTCAGCTACGCTGCCATGTATTGCAAGGGTCTGTTCCTTCTCTTATAAGAAGGCAGAAGCATAAGTCTATTACTTTTGACTACCCTGCTTTGAACAGAGGGCCACAACTCCGTGTGCTGCCCGATGAGAGTTGTGGCCGTGTTTCTCAACCACAATGCACACTATGGCCCATTGCCTCTAGCCAAGATGCAAGTTTGTGGAGGTGGTTGAAAAGAATCCTCCAGGCTCCCACTGCCCCATAAGCTATAGATATATATATATATTGTAGGGGTGCGCTACAGAAGATGGCCTGTAGGGGGCAACAGACAATCAGTCTGGGGCCTGAAGCAAGAGGGAAAACACCCACAGGTGTGATCAGTGGTATAAAAAAGGTGGTTCCTGCTGAATTGAGAGAGTGTCTGGCTGAGTGAGCCAGGAAGACAGCTCAGTGGAGCTTGGGGCTGCCAGACCCAGTGTGTGGCTGAGAAGGCCAGAGGTGGACAGGGAGACGCCCCTCACCTCAACACCTGAGAGAATGTGTGGCTGAGAGAGCCAGAGAGAGACAGCTCAGTGTAGCTGTAGGGCTGCCAGGCCCAGTGTGTGGCTAAGATGGCCAGAGGTGGACAGGGAGATGCCCCTCACCTCAAAACCTCGGAGAGGTGTGTGTCTGGGAGGACCAGACTTCAGCTAAGGCTGTATTATGACCAGACTGCTGGTGAAAGAAAACTCCTGTTGTATACAGTAGGGAGACGTTATGGACCAGGAACTATGTGGTTCCAGCAGGAACCCTGGAGTACGCCTGCCCTTGGACTAAGGGTCTGAAGGCACGACAGACTAAGGACCAGCTGCGATCTGGACATCCACAGGTCTGTGCAAATCAAGTGGACTTGTTGCTGTTGCCTTCAACCCTGTGGAGGATAGTACTGAGGGGACTTTGAAAAGGACTGTGAAGGGACGTTTAAAAGAGACTTTGTGTTGCCAAACATTTATTATTGCTCTGGAGACCCAGTCGTCTTTGTTTTGGTTAAAGATTGTGTGAATAAAGTGAAAGTAAAGAAGGAAAGTGACCATTTGGCGTGATATGTAACCCCCGTTTTGTCACAATATATATATATATATAATTCATGCTGCATCCATCACACAATCTTTTGTTTTCTTAGCTGAACTCATTTGAGTGGCAGAGCATAAAATACTTTCAGCTCCTGAATGCTGCTTAATTAGCAGAGATTAAAACAGTAATGAAGATTACAACGAGTTTACTGAGCTGAAAAAGCACAATGTTAATAAGTACTAAATTTGCCTATAAGACTACAGAGAATGTGTAGAAGCGGGCAATACTAGGCAGTTTACTATTGGGATTGCTGTGCATGCGCACTTCCATAGATGTCTATGGGGGGACGTACACACGGCAGTCTGAAAAGGGTTAAAATTTCAGCCGTACGTGGACTTCACCGGGTGACAGCTCGGGAAACGGGGAGCGGGTGGATATAAAATATACATCTCCCTGCTCCCCGTTACCTCCCCAAACAGCACCAGAACTTAGTGCTGTTCAGTGGCGACAGTGTCCCTTTAAAAGGCCACTGGGGCGAACACACATTTTCCCATCCCTGCCCCTTCACCTGATTACCTGTCACACTCTGGACGTCTTCTATGTATATTGCAGTGCCGCCTCCTGTCTGATGCTGATCAAGCACCATCTTTATGCTGCTCACTTTCTCTATGCTCTGCTAACAGTCTCATGATCCATCAGGACATCATCGCATGACCGGCTAGAGCTAGTACATTTACAGCGCTTGGTCCTTAGGGGGTTAACCACTTCCTGACAGCGTCACATAAATATACATCATGCTGTTGCAAAAGGTGTATTGACTAGGTTGGTGAAGTGAGTCCACGCCATCCCTGGCAGCTAGCAGCTGTTTCTGACAGCTGACAGCAACGGCTGCGATTGGAGTTAGGTCTAAGCAATTGCAGTCATTAAGTATTACCATTCCACGGTTGAAATTGACCATGCATCTAAGCAGCCAGTCGGGGGGGGGGGGGGGGGGGGTTCAGCATCTTATCACCCCCTCTTACAAAGTGACCATAGGGTTCCGATAGGTTAGCATGGCATCTTGGGGTTTAGTGAAAGCACCCAGGGCTACCATATACGTGGCAGGGCTTAGTAAGCAACCTTGAAAAATACTATGGGGCACCTTTACAAACTGGTTTAAGGCAGTTTCTGGCGTAATGAAAAAAAAGGTCGCCAATTTTTACACCAAAATCTTCTTTATTTGCAATTTTCCTTATTTCTGCGCAGTCTCCACCACTTTTTCAAAAGTAGGTGGGGTTTGTTGGGAGGGAGTATGGCAAGTCTTGGACCAGCAGATCTTTGTATGATTTACGCCAGGAACAGGCATAAATTATACCAGAATATACACGAGGTCAGACCTGGCGTACATTTCTGTCTAGGCATATGGAGGTGCTGGGGATGCGCTGAATACATGATGAGATCTGCTGATTGCATAGTCACCTGATAGCTCTATTTTTTTTTTTACCCCCCCCCCCCCCCCCCCCGTTCGGCGCGAGACAACCCCGATGCAGGGGTTAAAAAAGAACACCGGACAGCGCTTACCTGAATCCCCGCGCTCCGGTGACTTCTTACTTACCGGTTGAAGATGGCCGCCGGGATCTTCTTCCTCGGTGGACCGCAGGGCTTCTGTGCGGTCCATTGCCGATTCCAGCCTCCTGATTGGCTGGAATCGGCATGTGATGGGGCAGAGCTACACGGAGCCCCATTGAGAAAAGAAGAAGACCCGGATTGCGCAAGCGCGTCTAATTTGGCCATTAGACGCCGAAAATTAGACGGGCTCCATGGAAACGAGGACGCTAGCAACGGAGCAGGTAAGTGAATAACTTTTTATAACTTCTGTATGGCTCATAATTAATGCACAATGTACATTACAAAGTGCATTAATATGGCCATACAGAAGTGTATAGACCCACTTGCTGCCGCGGGACAACCCCTTTAAGCTGACTGAAAAATTGACTAAAGCCAAGGAGATCTGAGCAGGTCAGAATAAGATCACATAACTCACCTGAGGAGAAAGGACGCCAGGAGATTTAGACGGAAAGAGATAACTAAAAGGTAATACTAACCGATTATATATATAATACACATACATACTGGGAAGATAGCTACATAATGAATAGGGGTTAAAAAAAATTAGTCACTGGTGTGGCCCTTTAACTGCTTCCCGCCACAGGACGTAAGATTATGTCATGACAAGCTGGTACTTAAGACAATATGATGTAACCTTACGTCATGTGGATCTCACGGGATCTGAAGAGATCCCGTGGTATCCAGCTATTACGGATAGTCAGCCTCCCGTTGCAACAGCGGGGGAGCATCAGGACCGCCACCCCCGCCTACTGTTAGCTTCTTACATAGATTGTAGAGTGTAAAGGGTTCACAGAGAGAGGGCACTCCCTCTGTGACGACATCAGACCTCCACAATGTAATTTCGGAGGGATGACTGGTTGTCATGGCAACAGCACGCCACATACAGGCGTCCTGCTTTGCAAGTGCCTATGATCACTATAACCAGCAGTCCTACAATGCCTTAGGGCTCAGTCACATGGGCGTTTGTACACAAGTCTGTCAGTTGCGTTTGCCGACCGCACCTAAATAGAACCAGTGCTTTTCAATGGGAACGGGCACATATGGGAGTTTTACATGCGCACAAACGCATGCGGATAAAATTATAGGACACCGATTCACAAACATATGTAACTGCGTTCTGCGTCAAACCGGTGTTCTGTGTATGTGAAACCCCTGGATGCAGCACCGACCCCATTGAGAACATATAGTGAAGATCGCGATCCTCTGCCACAGCTGTGACAGCGATATTCTCCCATTGAATTCAATGGAGCTGGCAACACAGCCGGCTCCATGGAAAGCAATGGGCTGCCGGCAAGCGCTGCAGTAATTTTCAGGGAAGGGCTTAAAATATAAGCCCCTCCCTGAAAAATCAATCCAAAAATCTGTTTAAAAAAATATATACTCGCCTCTCTGCAGCTGTCGGGGCTCAGGTGCGTCCAGCCGGCAGTTCTCCTGCACTGCTCTGAGTAGTATTCAGCAGGCGGGGATTTAAAATCCAGCTGAAAGGGCTGCCTCTGATTGGCTGAGCACTGTGACCAATCAGAGGCAGCTCTCAGCTATTAAATGACAGCTGAGAGCAGCATCTGATTGGTCCCTGCGCTCAGCTAATCAGAGGCAACACTCACCCATTCATGAATTCAATGCTGTCAGTGTCCAGTGACAATGGGACTACCCGTGGAGAATAAGAAATCCTCTTCCACAGCTGTAGCAGAAGATCACGATGTTCTTTGTATGTCAATGGGGCTGCCGCCGACCCCATTGACCACAGGTGAAACCCTTGGATGTAACACATCCAAGGAATCCCCTGCTGCAGCTGTCCCAGCCGCAGAAGAGGATAGTGGGCAGCGGTCTTTTCGAGCGCATTAACACTGCTAGCAGCGTTTTTCCGCTGTGACGCCCCCTTCGGTCACACAAATTTTTGAATGCATAACTGATGCGTTCATAAATGTCTGCCTCAAAGGCCCGTGTGACTGAGGCCTTACCATAGCAATCATATGTGTTATGGTACAAGTTCCCTACAGGAACAAAAAAAAAACTTTCATGCTCATTTTCCCCCATTTGTATGGGGAAAAAAAATTAAGAAAAGCCCACATCCGTGGTATCATTGCATCCATGACTATCTATAGTATAATTTGAACACTAATTATCCTGCGCAGTAGAAAAACCGTAAAGAAAATACTGAGCGAAAAATTCTTATTTTATTTATTTAACCTAAAAAAAAAAAAAGCTACGAAACAGTACAAATAAAAACTACTAGTCGTGACGCAAAAAGCAAGACCTCACAGAGCTCTGTGCATGGAATAATAAAAAAGTTAAGAGACTTTAAATGCAACGATACAAAAATAAATGTAAAAAAAAAAAGGGGGGGTGGTGGTTTATTGTGCAAAAGTGGAAAGACCTAAAAAAATCTTTTTGGTATCGTAATTGTACTGTCATTTATGCAGTTTGATTGACGCTGGAAAAAAAAGGGAGGGGGGGGGGGGGAAGGGGAAAGAAAGGCTCTTGAAAAGTGAAAATATTCCGAAAATCGTTGTGTCCTTAAGCCCAAAATAGGCCGTGTCCTTAAGGGGTTAAAGGCCTTTTACAGAAACAGATTAGTAGGCAAAAGGGGTTTGCTTGCGTGATAATCGGCCTAGCGAAGTGTACAATCAGCCGATGATCCAGCAAACACTCATTCATCAGCTGATCACCTTGATTGTGGCAAGAATAAAAAAAGGTTTGCTGATTAGCTGCACATCTCCCAGGATGTGAGAGCAGTGTGGGGGTGAATGATCTTGTGTAAAAGCACCATTAATCGCATTGCAAGGCCTGCTAGAAAGGGTCGGGTGCTGACTTATAGGGCAGCTACTTACCAATAGGTGGGGCTATGGAGGGATTCTTCATCAATCTCCCAGGGAGCATTGCTTGGGCCACAAGACTCCCTGCGGTGCGGGCAGCATGAACCCATGACAGGTATTCTACGGCATTTCAGAATAAACATAACTTTGAACATCCGCTCCTAACAAAGCTTGGAGACATAGGAGCACCACACTGGCATCTCCCTGCCAATCCATCCGGTGTGGATGTAGCCTAAGAGTATGTCCGCACACAGAGGATGTTGTGCACGTAAAATCTGCTTTTCAAATCCGCAACTACTGTTGCGGATTTATGGCAGATTTGGGAGGGGATTATCCATTATTCCATACAGAAAATCCACAGCTACAGTTACAGATTTTTTGTATATTTCTACCTCTCTAATGAAGTCTATTGGCCCAAATCCTCAGCGTATCCAGTGTAATTCCCAGCCATTGTTACAAGGCTTGTATAAAAAGTCTGACTTTGGCTTGAAGGAATGCTGCCTTCAAATAGGTGGCGTGTGGAGTTTAGGAACATACCCTTTAGGCCTCATGTCCACGGGCAAAAGAAGAATTAAAATCCACGGCAGATTTTAACTCTTCTCCTGCCCACGGATCCACATCCCATAGGGATGCATTGACCACCCGCGGGTAGATAAATACCCACGGATGGTCAATAAACATGATTTTTTTAAAAATGGAGCATGAAAAAATCTGGACCATGCTCCATTTTCGTGTGGGTCTCCCGCGGGCTTCTATTGAAGCCGTCCGGATCCGCGGGAGACAAAAATCGGAATTTACTCACCCACTCCAGTTCTTCCCTTCGCCGCAGCTCCATCTTCTCTCCGTTGCGGCCGGATCTTTTTTCTTCGGGCCAGCGCATGCACGGGGCACATCACCGACGTGCCCTGCGCATCCGCTGGGCCGAAGAAAGAAGATCCGGCCGCGACGCAGAGATGATGCCGCGGTGAAGGGACGATCCGGAGCGGGCGAGAGGTGAGTTAATTCTTATTTTTATGCCTCATGTCCGCGGGGCAGGGGGGACCCGCTACGGATTCTCCATGGAGAATCCGGAGCGGACCTGATTTTCCCCGTGGACATGAGGCCTAAGCGCATGTTGCCGCGGGAAGGAAATTTTGTGGATGTTCTGCAGCAGATCTGCATCAGTTGGTGTGGATTTCACTCCCTCATTTGAAAAAGGTGGAATCCACACAGCATAAACTGACATACTGCAGACTTAAAAGTCTACATTGTATATTCATTTTGCTGCAGATGTTTTCAGCAGGTCATGTACAGAGCTTGGATTGTAAATGCTGCGGATAGTCTGTGTGGAGAATCCATGTGGAGAATGTGCAGCATTCATGCTCCATAGGAACATACTTGTATGGTGTATTCAGACACAGTGGATTTGGTGCGGATCATATCCTCAGGCCTGGTTTCCACAGAGTGGATTTTCCATAACAGAAAAATCCATAGTGAAATATGAAGATTTTACCCCTTCAATTAGTGAAATCTGCTGTGGATCCGCATCAAAATCTGCACCGAGACGGGCAAATTATTATGCAAATTTTGGGGTGGATTTACGGCAGAAAAGCCACAGCAAATGCACTGTATTAAAAACTTTCAAATGTGTAGAATAAGCCCGCAAGACGTACTAAAAGACGCAAAAAACTGTACCAAAATCCGCACCATTTCTGCCCATGAGAAAGATCCCTCAACGCTCAGAGAGGCCAGCGCAGTGCCATCCCCATGACGCTAAACTCCATTTGGACTGGATCTTCAAAGCATCTTTATTCTGAAAAACCGCAGCATTTCAGAATATACACGTCCGCCACGTAATACCTGTTCCGGGTTCGTGTTGCCCTTTGCTCAGGCAGCATGAACCCGGCGCCAGGTTCCCTTTAACTCTAAGCAGAACATAAGTGTAGATCCACTGGCCATACCTGGAGTAGAAGAATGATTCACGTTCACTTTTCGAAATATATTTTATTTTCTTTCATGAGTCAGAGCGAATGCAATCTCAAAGTAATTGGAAATGTAATAAACAGGGACGTACAAGTATTGCAAAATACATTCACTCCATGTACAAAGCTAGAGCTGTGCAGCCATTCACTGTACATACATATACACACGTCTTTCAGAGCGGCGCCTGTTCATTCTATATTGTACTTATTAAAAGGGCTTCTGGGGGGGGGGGGGGGGGGGGCAAAAAAAGTGGGCAGTTGTTTCATAAAAACAAGATAGGAATATAGAGATTTTTATTAGAAAGTGCAAACTATTTCCAAATGAATATTTAAAAATGAAGAAAAACAAAAAAAAACAACCAAGTCTCATCCAAACTAAACAGTAACTTTACTGGTGTGAAGAAATACATCCAGACAGATTAAATTAATTAGAACTTTTTCCCCGGTTACTAATTTCTCTCTTCTAGGCCGGCGATCTATTGCTCCTCCCCGGCAGAGAAGAGCACGTGGTTGTATGAGGTGATTGAAGAAAGGCTCCGAGATGCTTGTAAACAAGATGTAGTGAAAAACGAAAGCCAGCGTTCACGAGTGCGGCAGACGGAGGACAGCAACGTGGCGTTCTGCTTCCATTTGTAGCTGTGGACAGAAGGGGACACAAGTACAAGCTATACAATTCATTATCCTGAATACCTGTATAGGTTGGCGCCTGAGCATATATGCGGTCGCAGTGCCACGTTACGCCAGTTCACCACCTTACCGGATCACAATTGTGCAGTGATCGAGGAATTGCGAATTCATTAGACGCTTATGCCTAATAGATTCTGTACAGCCAATATACAGTATTCGTGTTTACTTCTAGAAAACCTGTACAACCCTAACGAGGTCTCATTAACGGCTCGTATCACCCCAAGTGACATTCCTGAAGTCCTCTGTGCTGCTGACAGGTCATTGTAAGCCTAAACAAGTAAATGTGTCTACCAGTAAAAGGAGCAGTGTGAATATGGACTGTAGAAGTTCTGTACCGGTGTTGTGCAGCACATCGCTACTTTAGGATATCAAGCTTTGGAGACGGGATCGGCATACGAGAGCTATTGACATAATGTCGTCACGGGCAAGTGAGGCCAAGCAGAGACGGGAAGCAACTGTCGCGGATGGCAGCCTGGTTTGCCATCCGAAGGTTGAGCCAAAACGCCGGACTTGAAGTGATAAGATGAAAAAAGACAAAACATCGTCACCATATCCAAATCAGGCTAAATATGAGCCATGGCCGCTTTCAGCTTCGCTTATATGAATTCATGTTCCAGGCTCCAGGTAGAGAAAAGAAGTAGGTTGGAGAAAGAAGCTGAGTCCTTTCCGGTACCCCTCCCCCTTCCGTCCCACATATATGTACACCCAATTCTAACGAGTTATCAGTCTTTTCAGTGAAACTTGTAAGATTTCTCTAGACTTTACACTGCTGCCCAGTTTTCTAGTTCTCGAATATCGTCGTCGTCCTCCTCTTGCTTTTTCTTGGCTAGAAAAAAAATAGAAAAATACAAAAACATATTAGATTGTGGAAAAATATATGACAAATATACACTGTCCTACCAAAAAGTAATTTGGCACCCGAGAAAGAATCAAAAGTTGTATTTATTTCCATATGCTAATACTTGGTGGGGCTCCTTTGGCCGTAATGACATTGGATACTCTCCATGGCATACTTTCTACTAACGCCTCATACACATCAGCTGGTATTTCCCTTCATTCATCCTGCAAACGTCTGGCAAGTTCTCTCAAAGAAGATGGACACAGTTCATATTTCCTAATGCAACATTTTAGTTTGTTGCAAAGATGTTCAGTAGGGCTCAGGTCACCCCTTAGGATGCGTCACACAGCGGCAATGTTTACTATTACAGTGAATGGGATTAAGTCACGAAATCTCTCTTCCAATCCAACCCTTTTACTCCCGAATGACATCTCTAATGGCTACCTACAAGCCTCAATGCTTGTGAGGTCAGTGCACGGAGCGCCTTCTGCCCCTTCTGTCCTACCATGTTATTAATGAGCAGCGACAGGCGTTTCTCTACCAGCTGTACTTGTGATTCCCAGCGTCTCCAGCCTGTGCGGGATCATCTAGGTGATCATCCGAGGTAATGTTGAAGGCGCACGGGTAGGTTTTCAGCGCTCTGTGCACTGACTTCACAAGTACGGGGGGCCGTGGCTCGCTGTTAGTTAAGGGTGAGGGGATATAATTGGAAGAGATAATCTGTCACATGGGATGCCTGGTGTCATTGGCATCTAATTTACATATTGCGTGTGCTGGCATAAATGTTTTGTAGGCGTTAAAGACACTGGTGATTTCGATGCAAACGTGTACAATTCATACTCAAAATGCTATCACAACGTGTTCATGGATTTTAATGGAAATTGTACCTGCAATTACCGCCAGCCAATACCAGGGGGCAGAGCGGTCCGCTTTCTCTCAGTGTATATAGTGTTGTGGAGCCGACAGCGGGTGCCCGAACAACTAATCGGCCAGGATCCAAAGCAGCAGATCCCAGCCGATCAAATATGTACGATCTATCCTGACCTACCCGGAAACCCCTTTAAGGTTCTTTTATAAAAGTAAAAAGTTATCTTTCTCGTTGAAGCAAGGATCATATATACGGCTGCTATTATAAACGATACATCACTGGTGCACAAGAGTCAACTCTGCACATTGCACTTACCAGGCTTTGCGGGCAGAGAAGCAGCAGGCACATTTGGAAGGGGTACAGTTTCTGGACCGTGGACCTCCAGAAGATTCTTGTCTAGTTCCTCCTGTTCTAGTTCTTCCAACTCAGCCATCAACTCATCCTGGAAGGAACAGATATGGGTTAGAATAAGGAAAGCATTGAGGACAGCATCATAGAATTATATACATATGGAAGATTCTTTAACTCATTCCATTATACTGTCGCGGCTATTAACCCTTTAAATGCCGCTGTCAATTCTGACAGCGGCATTTAAACCCCCCGACTGATGTTTAGGGGTCCTGTTCAGCCCCCATGCAGTGAGATCGGGGGAGCCATGCAGGTGTCATGGCTCCTGGGGACCTTCTGAAAGGCCCCATGGCTGCCTTGTCAGATTGCCCATCAAGCAATCCCTGTGGGGTGGCTTTGCAGGCTGCCTGTCTGAATGCAGTATGATGTAATGTTGTGGCATTACATCACAGTGCAAGAGCGATCAAAGCATTGCTGGTTGTGGTCCCCTAGAGCGATTAAAAGAAAGTGTAAAAATAAAAACGAAGTTTTACTAATTACTTAAACAAAAAAAAAAAAAAACCTAAAAAACTGTCTCCAGCAATAAAATAATCTAAATAATAAAGCAAAAATACGAGTTTGGTATCGCTGTGTCTGTAAAAGTCCAATCTACCAAAGTAATGCATTATTAATAGTGATGAGCGAGCATACTCACTAAGGGCCATCACTCGAGCGAGCATTTCCCTTAGCGAGTACCTGCCCGCTCGGAAGAAAAGGTTCAGGTGCCGGGGGAGAGCGGGGAGGAACGGAGGGGAGATCTCTCTCCCTCTCTCTCCCCTGCTGACTGCCGCAACACACCGCTCCCCCGTGCCGGCAGCCAATCCTTTTCTCTTGAGCGGGCAGGTACTCGCTAAGGGCAATGCTCGCTCAAGCAATTGCCCTTAGCAAGTATGCTCGATCATCACTAATTATTAACCCCGCATGGTGAAAGTAATCTGGAAAAAAAAAAAAAAGAACGGCAGAAATGCACTTTTTTGGTCACCCTATCTCCAAGAAAAAAATGTAATAAAAAGCATTCAAAAAGTCATTTCTATTCAAAAATGGTGCCATCGCAAACGACAGGACGGACTGCACAAAATGAGCCCTCACACAACTATGCTGACAGAAAAATAAAAAAAGTTATTCGGCGCAGAAAATTTAAAAAAATTAAATATCTTAAAAAAAACAAAAAAAAAACACCACTATATAAAGTTTGGCATCGCAGTCATTGTACTGACCCGTAGGATAAAGCTATCATGTAATTTTTGTTGCAGCTTGTGCGTCAGTGAGACAGAACTCACTGAAATGTTAGAATGTCATTTTTTCCCCCATTTTTCTCCACTTAGAATTTTTAAAACCTTTTCCAGTACATTATATGGTACAATAAATATTCTCCCATTGAAAATTACAACTTGTTTCGCAAAAAACAAGCCCTTATACAGCAATGTCGATGGATAAATAAAGGAGTTACGATTTTTTGAAAGGGGTGGGGTAGGATGAAAAAACAAAAATGGAAGAAATAAAAAAAGCAAAAAAGCTGTCACTAAGTGGTTAAATATCATATTAGTAATCCCAAACAGTGAAGACAGTCAGAAAAAAAACATATATACAGGCAATGCCAGGACTGCATTTTTCGATCACACCGTAAAAAAATAAATGTTATGAGGATCACAAGAATGTGAAAGTTTTTTTTTTCCTTCTTCTTTCTTTCAAGTTTTAAAGCAGTACTACATAAAACCCCCCCCCCCCCCCCCCCACTATACAAGGTTTGTGTCGACCCAGAGAATAAAGACAACATATCACTGTTACTGCGTATTGGGCCTCATGTTTGCGACTGTGTTGGTAACACGGTGTTTGTAAATACCGGGACTTCCGACGGAGACCATGTATGGCTGTGTGTGCACTGCGCATGCCCACATATCATACACACGCTCATGCGGAGTGTGATTTTTTTTTCTTTCAAATTCCCCGTTCCATAAGGATGCGTATAAAAACGCTGCCCATATGCAATATAAACAAATGTCTAGGGCTCGCGCTGCGCGGTATGCTGCGATCTATTTCTTTTGCGTATACACACACGTGCATTGACTCCATTCACCGCGTATCACACGTGCAATTCGACATGAAAATGGCCGTGGTCATGGTCATGAGCCCTTAAAAAGAACCCCCCCACGACAAAAAATAAAATAAAATTGTGCAACTGCATCCCCCCCCCCCCATTCAGAAATGTTTAAACGTTTGCCAGCACACTGTGTGGTACGTATAAAATACCACTGAAGTATTCTACTCGTCCCACGACAAAAAAGCCTCATGTCATTATTTAACCAGACTAAAAACAAAAAAAAAAGTTATTATTTATTTTATTTCTTTTAAAGTGGGGCATAAAAAATGAAAGTGGTCTAATGCCTCTGCAACGCCAACTATAGGAAGGTAGCTTCCCTATGGTGATACGCACACACTATGTACAGGAGGTTGTGATACGTCACCGCTGAGCAGGGTTATTCCAGGCTCTCATCCCCGTACAAATTGGACATGACAAATGGCTGCCACCTAAATGAGCTTGTGCTCACAGAGCGTTCCAGGAGGCCTGACAAGTTATTTTACCGTCAGCCTTCATTTAACGTGTCCCTGTAATCTCAATGCCAGCCACCAAGTGTTTAGCCTGGAATGGCGGTAATTAGAGGGGCCGAGCACAAACGGCTAAGAATAGTCGTTACTGCGCAGCCTGTAATCCTGTTACTGCTCAAACTAGACGGACGGAAACCAGCGACCGCACGCGAATATCTTACCCCGTCACACAGATCCTACTGAGAACAACTGCAATGCTTACTAAGAGACCCGGTTGTACTCTTTACATTAAGGACTAGGCCATTATTGATTTTGTCATTCTTCTTTAAAAAAAAATTTAACTTTTAAGTTTTCCATCAATATAGCCACCTAAGAGCTTGTTTTTTGCGGGACAAGTCGTATTTTTCAATGGTACCATTTAATGTACCATATCATGCATCATAAAGCTTTAAAACAAGAATCTAAAGTAGGAGGAAATGAAAAAAAAAAATTGCAACGTTTCATAATAGGTCGTGGTTTGTTTTTACGAGGTGCGGTCAGTACGATTATGGATACTAGACAGTTTATTTTGTTGTACCGCTTAAAAAAAATACAATACTTTAAATCTGTTTAATTTTTGTTTTTTTTTTAGTCTTCATAAGTAATTTGAATTTATGATCGTTTCTACAATATACTGCAATACTTCATCCTATTAAGCCTTGCCACAGGCACAACTGAGTAACAAGATATCCATGGCAGGCCTGGGATGCAGCCTGTCATGGTAGGTGGGCCGCTGGGGGACAGAGTGAGCCCCCTCCATCAAGCGCTGACCACAGCAATTGAAGGGTTAAAAGCAAAGTCTCTGTGACCCTGGGGCAAGTGTCAGCTGTCTGAGAGTTGTTTAATACCTTCTGTTACTTACCTCATCAAAATCATCGCCGATGCCAACGGGTTTAGAGATGGCATCTGAGATTTCCTGAGCCAACTCCTGCTGGTCAGCAATGTCTTGCATGAGTTCATCGACCTTATCGATATCCCTGGGGAGAAACATGACAATGTACTACAGAACCAGCGTGACAAACCTACCCTCTATAGCCGGCGCAGCGACCATCTGACTGATGTAGATTGGCTTCAGAAACCTCCCATAATCAGCAAGTACCACCCACCCCCACTCTGTAATGTCCATATACCTGTGTCCATAGTGGTGGAGACTTGAAGCATTTTATAAGGCTGACCCATTTGTGCCTACCTCTATAACCCCGCCTCCAGGTACATCCCTCCAACAGATGACTTCCCCCTCTGTCACCACCCATATATAATGACTGGCCTACTGTGTTATAATTTCTGGTTGTGATCTGTAAGCTCCACCAGGCGCGGGGTGCGGGCTCAGAAACACTACACGGCTATGACATGTCACTTACATGTTGTCATGTGCAGCTTTCATGGCTTTAGCTGCAAAGCCCATGTTCTTGAGAACTTCCGTGTTAGTGTTGGCATTTTCTAAGGCTTCCCTCTGGAACTCGATGGTGGATAACGTTCCATCAATCTGCGCCAATTGCTTCTCGTATCTCTTCTTCCGTTTAAGGGCCTGCAGGGCAGCTGTGGGCAAGAGATATTGTACAGTCAGTAACGTGTCCTGTGCGGGTTCTCATACACACTAACACAGCAGAGGCCAGTGACCCCATTACCGCTCTGGTACCAGGCACTTCATACTGGGCTGTATTCACAAGGCCAAGTAGGCCAGTGACCCCATTACTGCCCCGGTACCAGACACTTCATACTGGGCTCTATTCACAAGGCCAAGTAGGCCAGTGACCCCATTACCGCCCTGGTACCAGACACTTCATCCTGGGCTGTATTTACAAGGCCAAGTAGGCCAGTGACCCCATTACCGCCCTGGTACCAGACACTTCATACTGGGCTGTATTTACAAGGCCAAGTAGGCTGGTGACCCCATTACCGTCTTAATACCAGGCACTTCATCCTGAGCTGCATTTACAAGGCCAAGTAGGCAAGTGACCCCATTACCACCCTGGTACCAGACACTTCATCCTGGGCTGTATTTACAAGGCCAAGTAGGCCGGTGACCCCATTACCACCCTGGTACCAGACACTTCATCCTGGGCTGCATTTACAAGGCCAAGTAGGCAAGTGACCCCATTACCACCCTGGTACCAGACACTTCATACTGGGCTGCATTTACAAGGCCAAGTAGGCCAGTGACCCCATTACTGCCCTGGTACCAGACACTTCATCCTGGGCTGCATTTACATGGCCAAGTAGGCCGGTGACCCCATTACCACCCTGGTACCAGACACTTCATCCTGGGCTGTATTTACAAGGCCAAGTAGGCCGGTGACCCCATTACCGCCCTGGTACCAGACACTTCATACTGGGCTCTATTTACAAGGCCAAGTAGGCGAGTGGCCCCATTACCGCCGTGGTAGTAGACACCGTTAGCAGCCGTTAGCCACACTAGAAAACTGAAGAGCGCAGCTTTAGGAGTTCCACAATAGATACAGCGACCCTCCGGTCCTGGGCAAACAGCTAGTTGCACCCTTTTCTGACTGCGGGCTCCTTCCCACAAGCGTCGCAGGATACATTTAAAAAAGGGGATAGAGCCTGAGCGTGAATGCGGAATTCCGTGGTCTCCATTAATAGACTATATTAAAATGGAAACCTCCCACAGCGTAAATCCGCGGCAAATAGAACACGCCGATTTCCGCCACGGGAAACGCAGTAGAATTCCGTCCGTGGGCATTAGCCCTACCGGATGCCCGCTGTGACAATGCATGCTGCTCCAACCGGTCAGCGCTGCTCACATAGACTGTGCAGTGTCTCAACCAACGATGCATAGTGATACACGGCGGGCATCAGGTAGTCAGAGAAGCCGTGCCGCTGCTTTTGTTTGCCCAGGAACGGGAAGGGTCACTTTAAATCATTAGGGGAATGGGGGATGCAAGGCACGTACAGGGGGGTGGGGTGGGAGAAAACTTTTCACTGCTCCGATTTTCAGTCTAGTGCAGCCAGCGCAGACGTTCTGCACCCCACCACACTCTGAAGGGAGCCATTGTTGCCATTTGTTCCCATTTCTGTATTCAGTAGACGAGGCCCTTGGGAGTCCCATCCCTCGTCATCACTTCATGCAGTACACACTATTAGACCCCAGAAGAACAAATACATGCAGTCACCCCCTGTACAGGGTGCAGTTACTGTGAGCGGGGCTGAGTGTATATAGATGGGGCCACCAACATGTGGAGAAAGAGCAGCTGCGTGGGAAAAAAATGCTACAAATCGCAGTAGAACTTGCATTAGGGTTTACTGCTGCTGCTTTAACTCATTAAGGACCAGGCGCTGTAAATTTATGGCACCTGGTCCTGGGCTTAAAGCACCGCCAATAGCAAAATTACAGCAGCGCTTAAAGTCTCCTGCTCTGCAATCAATCAGGGGCAGGAACAGGCTATCCACTGTTAGTGACAGCTGATAACCCCGAGCAGAAGGCAGGGGGGTATTTAATGTCACTACAGGGGTTTGTTACCCCGGTAACTAGGGCTCCTAGGGATGCCCCAGCTACAGTGGGAAAGTGTCAAATTAAAAAAAATGTCTTATATGACATCATGGGGGACAAAGATAGTAAAAACAATCACATAAAGAAGTAAAGTAAAGTTCCAGAATAAAACAGTATATACATAAGAAAATAACCCAAAACCGACACCAACCAAAAATGTCGCTATAAGCGCGCTGTAAACTAAAATCATACATATTATATAGCAAAATGTCCGAAACAAATAGAGGAACCCATTCCTGTCCTTTAGTTTAGTGTAAATATTAAAATAAAGAATAAAACTATAAAAATGTTAAAAAATATTTTTTCCCGCTTTTTACCCCCACTAAAACTAAAAAACGGGGGGGGGGGGGGGGGTCAGTGAAAAAGATATTTTAAAAAAATCACCCTATGTATCACGGAAAAAAAAACAGCAAAAATAATTTTGATAGCTAAAGGAAAAATGATAGGGCAGTAAAACCGCCACCTGGGTAAGATCCCTAAAAAATGTCTGGTCCTTAAGGGGTTAACAGTGATGTGAAGTGGATTCAGCTGCAGACAGTACAGGCAGAGGGCAGGACTGCGATGTCTGATGTCCGTCTGTTGTCCGCGTCTACCACTGACCAGACCCATAGTAGTCAGTGTGCCAAATAGCAGATTACGTTCACAGGGATCAATTAAAACAAAGCGCAGCAGGCATTACTGTGATCCAATTTGTGGGCAGGACTCTCCTACTCAGGTCAATGGCGATGAAAAATGATACTAATAAAAATATATATATATCACTGTCCCTATACAATGTCAGTGGTTTTTTATGCCTGTATTCTCATTTGTTGCTCAATCGCCCCAATAAATCCGTGTAAACCGGTCCCAGCACAAACCTGACCCCGTATCAGCGACCGTTTGCACATTAGCCTGTTAAAGAGTAACCGCACTTTAAAAAAACTTAATCGGAGAGACACGGCAAATAGTTTTGATCAGTGATGATCCGGGTGCCGAGACCCCCGCTGATCGCTAGACTGCAGAGGCCTGTTGGCTGTCTTCATCAGCTCCTCTCGGCACGCATTGAAGACGGATGAATAACGTCTACAGAAGTCTATCTTCAGCTGCGGGCAGGAGCTGGCAAGCAAGGAAGGGGCACGCGGTACTCCGGTGAGCGCTGGAGTCTCTTTTCAGCGCCCGGACCCCACTGGTTAAAATTTTGACATGTTGCTCTGACATGATAAAAGTTTTTAAGAAGTGCCGCTCCCCCAGCTGGTCCTTAGTGGACCCCTCCGATGCTCCAGCAGGGCACATGGAATAATGTGCGCAGTTCTCTGCACCTATTGACCACATTTCTATGTACTGCAGGCCTGAACCTGCCTAACCTGCTTCCCGCAGACTGCAGCCGCAGCACATTCTCCTGCACCCTGACCGGCCGCGGCACACCCAGCAACTGTCCTAGCAACTAGTCGTCCCTCCCTGTCCAGATCACACAGCGTCCTACCTGCTTCCTCACTGCTGGGGCTGAACACCCTGCTCCTGTCCACCACGCCTGCAGCCAAGGCCCTTTTACATGGCACAATCAGCGTGCGACTAATCGTTAGATCGAGCGGTTTGTGGGATGATGTGTGCAGCAAACGAACCATCAATGATAAAGCATATTTCTGCATGCAGAAACTAAATGAGTGAACAACTCGCGTTTAGTCGCTGCATGCATTAAAGCGGGACAATAAGCGCCCAAATTCGTGCAGGAGCGCGGGAATCTGAACAATTCTGAACGACAATCGCTCCGTGTAAAAAGGCTGTACAGAAGGATATCGGATCGCTGCGTCACCGAGGGCTTCAGGCTCGCTCCAGTTAATCTTTTGGAGTAAGAGTTACACCCAACACTTATCTTACTTCTTAAGAGTTAAAAGGTTTGGTGGTTTTTTTTTTTATTAATGCAGCTAGGGCTTATTTTTGGGATAGGGCTTATATTTCAAGCCTGCGACATCGCACAGACCGCCTGCTGTTTACACTTCAACGATCAGCGCTCAGGATTTTAAGCTGCATCAAATTTTGATCGCTGATCGTTCAGTGTAAATAGCAGCTGTTCAGTACTGAACAGCCACTATGTTATGTCAATGGAGAGGGGCGGGGGAGAGCAAGGAGTGAAATCTCCTACAGCCATCCCAGCCCGCTGCTGAGAGAGCCAGCGATACTCACTCCTGTGCAGCAGCACGGGAGCGAGGACACACAGGGACGGGTATCGGGCATCATTTGTGTAAGTGGGCCTTTACAACAAAGCAGAAGAGTGTCTGTACGGCGCTATACAGATCCCATGTCTGCCATTATTTGCCAAGTACTGTCATGAAAAGTTCCAATGTACACCACAAGTGTTTCTACAGGGGGCCGAAAAAGGGGGCATATGTCAGAATACTGCACAAACAGTATTATGTATTCACGCACGCACACTTTTGTTAGAAATGCTCTTTCTGGAGTTTCTATGCTTGCTGCTGCTTATTGGAATAGAGTAACCCGCTGTATCCACCATCTTCCCCATGTAAATACACGCTGCGCGGGATACGAGCGCCGCGAGGTGCCCAGCAATAACTAGTGAAGCTGTACAGGCTTACACAAAAGTGTGGAAACACCTATATAGAATAAAAATGGTCAGTGATGCAATTTTGCATACAAGTTACGGGGGAAGCAGCAAACCTGTTGGGCCATGTCACCATGACGGCCATTTTGAACGCCGCCATCTTGGATTCAACTCTAGTTTTTCCAATAGGAAGTTCAGTGTGTGATATATCAGACAGGCAGAGAATTTCACCAGAAACACAATGTTGTGCCTTATTGTAACACGACTTTCACGTTAACATAATGATTGTTCTTCCTTCGAGATGTCCGACGGGAGAGCCGCCGCGGAAAAACCCGCGGCGGCTTTGAAGCGGCCTGGCCGCTCACTTTTCCGCCGCAGCCGGCGCTCCCATAGAGGAGAGCGCGGCCGCGGCGGTAAGAAAAAAAGAATGGACATGCTGCATATTCTGAAACCGCGGCTGTGGTTCCAGCCTGACTTGCCGCAGCGGATTGGCCGCCCCATGTGGATGAGATTTCTGAGAAATCTCGTCCACATGGCTGGCTAATCCCGAGATTAGCGGCCGCGGGCGGATTTGCCGCGGCAAAATTCCGCGCGGAATTGCCGCTGCAAATCCGCCCTGTGTGAACCCAGCCTAAGTCGTCCAGATTTTGGTTTATCAGCAATAGAACCCGTTTCTTGTAATTTGGAAAGAAGTTTGGCAAATGCCCTGTGGGTAATGGGAGGTCCGGTTGGGTGGGGTTGACTGAAATCTGCAGCGATGACTTGTGCTTCATTAACCTAACATTAGGACAATCTCAACTGTCTGCTTGAGATAAGGCCACCGCTCACATTGCCTGCAGTGAAGAGAAGTCAGTGTTATCAGAACGAATACAGATATGTTATAAAGAAGCCCACCATTGTGTTTCTGGTGAAATTCTCTGCCCGTCTGATATATCACACATCTACCTTACCACTGGAAAAATTAGAGCTGAATCCAAGATGGTGGTATTCAAAATGGCCGTCACGTTGGTGACAGGGCCTAACAGGTTTGCCTTGCAGCTTGTATGCAAAACCGCATCCCTGTCTATCGAGCCGGTTTCATTCTATTTGGGTATTTCCACATTTTTCGGAGACTTCAGGTCTGAGGTGAAGTCCCCAGCAATCATGACCACGTAGGGACCAGAAAGGAGAAGAGAAGTGAGAAGCTCCAATCAGGGCGGAGGTGCTGCCCTCTGGGTGGAGCGGATGTCTCATTTACGGTCTTCCTTCCTGGGAAGTCACATGGAGGGTTCCTCCTGGCATGTTATTAGCACACGTCCCTCCACAATCTAGAGTCCGGGACTCTACAGCCGAGGACATCCCCGATCCTCAGAATTGCCTCTTGTTCTTCAAGGAGAACCAGGTCACTTCTTGTTCCCTAAACAAACGGCTTCATTCGTTGGCTGCAGAGCCTCGTTAACAGGAATTAGTCACTATATTTATGTTGCATGCCTGAGGAAGACATAAGGGAGCGACACCCCACCAGGGCAATGGAAGGGGGTGCACTTACTTTTCCAGGCCAGGTTCATATCAGTGTTTTGTTGGACGTTCAGTCCTAACAGCAGAAAAACGGGTTCAGTAAAAGATCCATTGATTTCGATGGGACTCAGAGTTTGTGTTTTTGAAAAGAAAGCACGGCTCTTTGAGCCTTTTTTTTCGCTGCCCCAAAAAACTAAAACTGGTCAGAAAGGACCTTTGCCGCACCCCACTGTATTTTACGGGTAACAGACAAGCGGAAATCCTCCTGTTTGTATTCAGTTTAGGACAAGTTGTAAAACAGAGCCAAACTTCAGACAAAACATCATCGTAGCAGATCTGTAGGGTCATATTTACACGGCTCAGGGCGGGTTGCGCCAAAGATTCCCAGGCGCAACTCTGGGGGCAAAGCCATTGTGTCCGTATGCTGTACTGCGCGGCGCCCCACACATCACATACGTCCTATTCTTGAGGAAGGCTCGCACAATGGGACTTGCAGCGATTTTTCAAACTCGGACCGTCGGCCTCCGTGAAATCACTTTACTGCTGCGTACGGCCACCCATTGAAATTAATGGGTTTTTTCCCCCCGTGAAGTTCTGCCCATCTTGGAGGTCAAACAGTCAACCCTTCATTCATCAAGGGAAAAGTCCCCAATGTATATTTATGGGAATCCCCTTTATGGCGACACGTGTTGTGCAGCAGCAGGCGGCAAAAAGTAATACAACTTACTGTTGCGCGAAGTCACAGGAAAGTCGTAGGCGGCTCACGTTTTGGATTTTCTACGACTGTCATATCGCAGTCATGTTAGGTTGCAACGCAAGACCAATTGCAATCATTAGATGTGACGTGCGACATGTCGCGCCTCTGTCTACACCAAACGATGTGGCGCTTGAACGAGCGACCGATGGGAGAGTCCGCCATCGTACAGCCCGCTACATCGTTGGCTCGTTCACATCCGCTAAGAGAAGGCCTGAATGATCGGTAATTAAACCAAAGAATTAGCGAACGAGCCGAAGGCGAAAGCGTTCCGTGTAAAAGGATCGTGGTGTATTGCGTAAAGTGGCCCTGTGGACCGCAGAGCCCCATAACCCATCCCACAATCAAGGAATGGCGGTACGTGGACATCATGGGACCACCGTCAGTGAGGAGATCTCTGGGGTCACGAAAACAGCTGAGCTTGACGATTTTGACGTGGTTTTTGGTATGAAATTTGGCGCAAATTTTGCACGGTGAAAAAATCCACAGCAATCGCTAAGCAGGATATTGCAGAGGATTCGATGCTGATCCACGTCCCACTACCTGCGTGGCCATCTGCTCCTCGTTGACACAGCGTGCGAAAAACAAGACAAACTAAAAACGTGACAGGTCACTTCTTGAGGTGGATGACCGCCGCTGAAAGGGCTGAATCGCATGCGGATCCGCAGAGCCGCCGCAGATTTCTGCTGTGTAATCCTCATGGGGAAATCCACATAAGATTCCACGGTGTGAACAGGCAGAGTTATGTAAACCATCCCACAGTCATCACTAACATGAGCCCCGCTGTGTTTCTGGGCATATGACGTCAGCGGCAGTCAGCTGACTACTTCAGCCGAATAGAGGCGCAGCATCACCTGCAGTTTTCCTGGCATTCAGAACAGCGACACCTGCCACAGCACTGGCACCACGGCGGCAGCCGAGGAGGAAGTTTTGCTCTCGTTATCATCTATCTGATGGGAAGGGACTTGTTGTTTGTATCGCACCAACTTATTCCGCAGCGCTTTCAGGTCATTTATTACTCCTTACCGACCTCGGAAGAATGTGACTGCAACCTTCAGTCGTGAGCGAGAGCTCAGGACTAGCATTCTGCTGCCGTAGCACTCTGCGGGGTCCAGGGTGGGAGTCGGACCACCAGAAAAGGGGTCCCAAGTCCCCTGACAGATCAGCAGAATGAATGGAGCTGCAGCGCACGTCCTCGGGCTCCACTCCATGTGAAGGGAAGCACCTACAATAGCAGGCAGCGGCCGAGCATGCTGCGCTGGGGATTCCCCTTTGCTGCTTTGTTCGGGATGCAGGAATGGGGAATCCCCGTGTATAAAGGGCTCCGGCTCTGAGCAGCGGCTCCGACACAGATGTGAAGCCGGCCTTACTTTAGCAACAGCCACCTTTATGCACGTTAACCCTGCACCCCCCGAGCCATGTAATGTCTTCCTCTATAACGGCACTATATACACAGATGTAATGATTGGTGGTTATGAGTTACTACTACCTCCCTACTAGTGCTGTAGAACCACAAGACTCAGCATGCCCTGAGCAGTATTGCAAGAATGCTCTCCCCCCCATACCCTCCCCTAGCAGTAGTGCAGCTCCTCCCCCCCTAACAGTAGTGCAGCTCTCTCCTCCTCCTCCTCCTCCCCCCCTAACAGTAGTGCAGCTCTCTCCTCCTCCTCCCCCCCCACTCTAACAGTAGTGCAGCTCTCTCCTCCTCCTCCCCCCACTCTAACAGTAGTGCAGCTCTCTCCTCCTCCTCCCCCCACTCTAACAGTAGTGCAGCTCTCTCCTTCCCCCCCCACCCCACTCTAACAGTAGTGCAGCTCTCTCCTCCCCCCCACTCTAACAGTAGTGCAGCTCTCTCCTCCCCCCACCCTAACAGTAGTGCAGCTCTCTCCTCCCCCCACCCTAACAGTAGTGCAGCTCTCTCCTCCCCCCCACCCTAACAGTAGTGCAGCTCTCTCCTGCCCCCCACCCTAACAGTAGTGCAGCTCTCTCCTGCCCCCCACTCTAACAGTAGTGCAGCTCTCTCCTGCCCCCCACTCTAACAGTAGTGCAGCTCTCTCCTCCCACACTCTAACAGTAGTGCAGCTCTCTCCTCCCACACTCTAACAGTAGTGCAGCTCTCTCCTGCCCCTCCCCCCACTCTAACAGTAGTGCAGCTCTCTCCTCCCCCTCCACCCTAACAGTAGTGCAGCTCTCTCCTCCCCCTCCACCCTAACAGTAGTGCAGCTCTCTACTCCCCCCCCCCACCCTAACAGTAGTGCAGCTCTCTCCTCCCCCCCCCCACCCTAACAGTAGTGCAGCTCTCTCCCCCCCCCCCCACCCTAACAGTAGTGCAGCTCTCTCCTCCCCCCCCCACCCTAACAGTAGTGCAGCTCTCTCCTCCCCCCCCACCCTAACAGTAGTGCAGCTCTCTCCTCCCCCCCCCACCCTAACAGTAGTGCAGCTCTCTCCTCCCCCCCCACCCTAACAGTAGTGCAGCTCTCTCCTCCCCCCCCCCACCCTAACAGTAGTGCAGCTCTCTCCTCCCCCCCCCACCCTAACAGTAGTGCAGCTCTCTCCTCCCCCCCCCCACCCTAACAGTAGTGCAGCTCTCTCCTCCCCCCCCCCACCCTAACAGTAGTGCAGCTCTCTCCTCCCCCCCCCACCCTAACAGTAGTGCAGCTCTCTCCTCCCCCCCCCCACCCTAACAGTAGTGCAGCTCTCTCCTCCCCCCCCCACCCTAACAGTAGTGCAGCTCTCTCCTCCCCCCCCCCCACCCTAACAGTAGTGCAGCTCTCTCCTCCTCCCCCCCACCCTAACAGTAGTGCAGCTCTCTCCTCCCCCCCCCACCCTAACAGTAGTGCAGCTCTCTCCTCCCCCCCCCACCCTAACAGTAGTGCAGCTCTCTCCTCCCCCCCCCACCCTAACAGTAGTGCAGCTCTCTCCTCCCCCCCCACCCTAACAGTAGTGCAGTCTCACCTCCCCCCACTAACAGTAGTGCAGCCTCACCTCCCCCCACTAACAGTAGTGCAGCCTCACCTCCCCCCACTAACAGTAGTGCAGCCTCACCTCCCCCCACTAACAGTAGTGCAGCCTCACCTCCCCCCACTAACAGTAGTGCAGCCTCACCTCCCCCCACTAACAGTAGTGCAGCCTCACCTCCCCCCACTAACAGTAGTGCAGCCTCACCTCCCCCCACTAACAGTAGTGCAGCCTCACCTCCCCCCACTAACAGTAGTGCAGCCTCACCTCCCCCCACTAACAGTAGTGCAGCCTCACCTCCCCCCACTAACAGTAGTGCAGCCTCACCTCCCCCCACTAACAGTAGTGCAGCCTCACCTCCCCCCACTAACAGTAGTGCAGCCTCACCTCCCCCCACTAACAGTAGTGCAGCCTCACCTCCCCCCACTAACAGTAGTGCAGCCTCACCTCCCCCCACTAACAGTAGTGCAGCCTCACCTCCCCCCACTAACAGTAGTGCAGCCTCACCTCCCCCCACTAACAGTAGTGCAGCCTCACCTCCCCCCACTAACAGTAGTGCAGCCTCACCTCCCCCCACTAACAGTAGTGCAGCCTCACCTCCCCCCACTAACAGTAGTGCAGCCTCACCTCCCCCCACTAACAGTAGTGCAGCCTCACCTCCCCCCACTAACAGTAGTGCAGCCTCACCTCCCCCCACTAACAGTAGTGCAGCCTCACCTCCCCCCACTAACAGTAGTGCAGCCTCACCTCCCCCCACTAACAGTAGTGCAGCCTCACCTCCCCCCACTAACAGTAGTGCAGCCTCACCTCCCCCCACTAACAGTAGTGCAGCCTCACCTCCCCCCACTAACAGTAGTGCAGCCTCACCTCCCCCCACTAACAGTAGTGCAGCCTCACCTCCCCCCACTAACAGTAGTGCAGCCTCACCTCCCCCCACTAACAGTAGTGCAGCCTCACCTCCCCCCACTAACAGTAGTGCAGCCTCACCTCCCCCCACTAACAGTAGTGCAGCCTCACCTCCCCCCACTAACAGTAGTGCAGCCTCACCTCCCCCCACTAACAGTAGTGCAGCCTCACCTCCCCCCACTAACAGTAGTGCAGCCTCACCTCCCCCCACTAACAGTAGTGCAGCCTCACCTCCCCCCACTAACAGTAGTGCAGCCTCACCTCCCCCCACTAACAGTAGTGCAGCCTCACCTCCCCCCACTAACAGTAGTGCAGCCTCACCTCCCCCCACTAACAGTAGTGCAGCCTCACCTCCCCCCACTAACAGTAGTGCAGCCTCACCTCCCCCCACTAACAGTAGTGCAGCCTCACCTCCCCCCACTAACAGTAGTGCAGCCTCACCTCCCCCCACTAACAGTAGTGCAGCCTCACCTCCCCCCACTAACAGTAGTGCAGCCTCACCTCCCCCCACTAACAGTAGTGCAGCCTCACCTCCCCCCACTAACAGTAGTGCAGCCTCACCTCCCCCCACTAACAGTAGTGCAGCCTCACCTCCCCCCACTAACAGTAGTGCAGCCTCACCTCCCCCCACTAACAGTAGTGCAGCCTCACCTCCCCCCACTAACAGTAGTGCAGCCTCACCTCCCCCCACTAACAGTAGTGCAGCCTCACCTCCCCCCACTAACAGTAGTGCAGCCTCACCTCCCCCCACTAACAGTAGTGCAGCCTCACCTCCCCCCACTAACAGTAGTGCAGCCTCACCTCCCCCCACTAACAGTAGTGCAGCCTCACCTCCCCCCACTAACAGTAGTGCAGCCTCACCTCCCCCCACTAACAGTAGTGCAGCCTCACCTCCCCCCACTAACAGTAGTGCAGCCTCACCTCCCCCCACTAACAGTAGTGCAGCCTCACCTCCCCCCACTAACAGTAGTGCAGCCTCACCTCCCCCCACTAACAGTAGTGCAGCCTCACCTCCCCCCACTAACAGTAGTGCAGCCTCACCTCCCCCCACTAACAGTAGTGCAGCCTCACCTCCCCCCACTAACAGTAGTGCAGCCTCACCTCCCCCCACTAACAGTAGTGCAGCCTCACCTCCCCCCACTAACAGTAGTGCAGCCTCACCTCCCCCCACTAACAGTAGTGCAGCCTCACCTCCCCCCACTAACAGTAGTGCAGCCTCACCTCCCCCCACTAACAGTAGTGCAGCTCTCTCCCCCTACCACTAACAGTAGTGCAGCCTCACCTCCCCCCACTAACAGTAGTGCAGCTCTCTCCTCCCCCCACTAACAGTAGTGCAGCCTCACCTCCCCCCACTAACAGTAGTGCAGCCTCACCTCCCCCCACTAACAGTAGTGCAGCCTCACCTCCCCCCACTAACAGTAGTGCAGCCTCACCTCCCCCCACTAACAGTAGTGCAGCCTCACCTCCCCCCACTAACAGTAGTGCAGCTCTCTCCTCCCCCCACTAACAGTAGTGCAGCTCTCTCCTCCCCCCACTAACAGTAGTGCAGCTCTCTCCTCCCCCCACTAACAGTAGTGCAGTCTCTCCCCCTACCACTAACAGTAGTGCAGCCTCACCTCTCTTGTTCTTGGTGCCATGTTTCCTCGCCGTCGTCAGTTCCTGCTCTATCTTCTTCTCCAGGAACTCCTGCTTCTTGGTCAGCATCTCCTCGGTGTCCCGCAGCTTCTGGATGGCCTCCTGGGGGCTGGGGCCTTTACCGCCCTTCCCCCCGGTACCGAACAGCTTCCCAAACACCGACATTCTCCCGGTGTAAGGACGTCACTCTATACACGGAGACCAGGCCGGGCGTCCACCACTGACGGACAGAAGGCTTCTTCCCAGCGACGACAACAACCGGACTATTCCCGTCTGCCTCGGCGTGCTGACGTCACTCGGTCACGCGCTCTCCTCACGCGGAAAGGAGGCGTATTTCCCCGACTGTCTCCGAGCCATTTTACTTTCGGTCATATCTAGTCAAATTCTTGTACAACCCTAATAGGACTAGGCGGCAGTCTATGGCTAGTGCCTTGGTGTTCGGTTAGTCGGGACTAGTTGACTTCCAGGGTTTATCTTGTCATATTTTACAGAATGTAATTAGGGTCTTGACCATTTCAAAGATGGCCGCCCTCAGGTTACCGAGATGGGAAGGCTTATGTGTAGAAACCAGTGACATGTGACGTCAGCGGGCGCGCATGCGTGTTAAGCATGGGTGTGTGCCGGCTAGGTTTACGAGACGTAGGTAGGGTTATTGCTACACATGGAAGTTTTGTGTCACCGTCATGTGGGGCTGAGCTCATACGGAAGGCTGTCATTACGGGAGTTTCTATGAAAACTGTCTAAAGGGAAAACGATCTATTGCCTATAGCAACCAATCACAGCGCAGCTTTCATTTTTTTAAGCCCGGGCTAAGAAAGAAAGCTGCGCTGTGATTGGTTGCTAGGGGCTGCAAAGAAATTAGCATTTAGACAGTTTTCAGAAATTTCCTTTTTTTTGGAATAGGTCAGATAAAATCAAAGCCTTCAGCACAATGAAATAAAATGTATACGCAAAGTGCCGAAATAGCTTGTTTGACGATTCCGGTTATTAGCGCCACAGTCACGCTATCGCCTATATATTTAAACACCCCAAGGCCGGCTTCACACGAGAGTAAGAGCAATTGCGCACTCCTTAGCACAATGTTTTTGCGCACTGACTGAAGCATTTTTGCGTGTGTATTGGCGCACTTTACTGTATTTTTTCTGCCCGCATGACATGTTCACTATTGTGCTATTTGTCCGATGCAATCACGCAGCGTTTTACGCATCTCCTTACGTATTGTACCCAGTTGACTTCTATCTTTTTAGTGCGTCTAAAATGCGCACGCAAAATACACGCCTGTAAACGAACCTATTGCAATCAATGTGTTCTATTCACTGCGTATTACACGCGCAAATTTTCCCATGTAAAGCAACGCTTATTCACGCAACCATTCAGATAAAGGATTTTTGGCGTGTAAAAAAGAATCGCAACTGAAAATATAGCACATACGCAACCGTTTTTGGTCGCCGATTTTATGCGCTGCATCCAAAGATAGATTTTGCCCTATATTTTGCCAAGATATGCAGGAAACTCCTATAGACTTCAATGGAAGCGGAGAAAAAAGGGAGGGGGAGGGCGTTTCCCTGCATTCAACGAAAAGAAGATGTCCGTCGGGGTTCTCTTACTGTATATTGCCAGCCTCTCTGCTGTCGAAGCCTATCCAACATGTCACCTCATGCAGTACTGGCTTTAGCCAGCAGATAGCGCCGTTGTATAACGGCAGAAAAAGAGTAAGCCCTCTAGGAAAACCAGGATACAAATTGGATTGGAAAGAGTTTAAGGAGTTTTGCCACTGTTTCCTTTTGATGACCGATCCTCAGAATAGGTCATTAATTGTAGATCCGTGAAGATCCTCCATTCTAGATCCTAAGATAATAATAATAATAATAATAATCTTTATTTGTATAGCGCCAACATATTCCGCAGCGCTTACATAGACAGGGGGGAATACAGAAAGACAAAATACAAACATTACAGAACCACGGTTACATATAGTAATCAGTTGATGGAAACAATAAGGGTGCGGGTCCTGCTCCAACGAGCTTACATACTACAAGTAATGGGGTGATACAGAGGGTAAAGGGGCTGGAGATGTGTACGGTATGGCGAGGTGGAGAGTGAGGGATGCTATACACATAGACAATGGTCAGACATTTAGCCGTGTGACGGCAGAAACGGTGTGACTGCAGGAGCGGTTTATGATGGCTAGCAGGGATTGCAGTCAGTAGGTCAGGGAGCATGTTATCAGGCGGAGTACAGAGAGGTTTTATTTAGGGAATGCGGTATGCCTCCCTGAAGAGGTGCGTTTTTAGAGCACGCCTGAAGTTCTGCGAGTCCTGGATTGCTCGGGTAGCCTTTGGTAGTGCGTTCCAGAGGACCGGTGCTGCTCTGGAGAAGTCTTGGAGGCGGGAATGAGAAGTTCGAATTAAAGGGGCGCTCAGTCTGGTTTCATTAGCAGAGCGGAGAGCCCGGGCTGGTTGATGGATTGAGATGAGGGAGGCGATATAGGGGGGCGCTGCACTGTGGAGGGCTTTGTGGATGAAGGTAGCGAGTTTGAATTGAATTCTGTATTTAACGGGCAGCCAGTGCAGTGACCGGCACAGGACAGAGGCGTCCGAGTAGCGGCTGGACAGGAAGATGAGCCTGGCTGCCGCATTCAGGATGGACTGGAGAGGGTAGAGTCTGGTGCAGGGGAGGCCGATCAGCAACGAGTTGCAATAATCGAGCCGGGAGTGGATGAGGGCGACAATAAGCGTTTTTAACGTCTCCACAGTGAGAAAAGAGCGGATTCTTGCAATGTTCTTGAGGTACAGCTGACATGTTCGGGCAAGAGATTGGATGTAGGGGGCAAAAGAGAGATCAGAGTCAAATATGACCCCAAGGCAGCGGGCGTGTTGTCTAGGAGTTATGGTGGCGCCACACACTGAGATGGAGATGTCAGGAGGAGGTCGGTTAGTGGAGGGTGGAAATACCAGTAAGTCAGTTTTAGAGAGGTTTAGTTTTAGGTAGAGAGAGGACATGGTGTTAGAGACAGCGGACAGACAGTTAGTGATGTTTTGGAGGAAGGGTGCAGAGATGTCACGGGCAGAGGTGTATAGCTGGGTGTCATCAGCGTACAGGTGGTATTTGAGGCCAAAACTCCTGATGGTTTGTCCAATAGGGGCTGTATAGATAGAGAAGAGAAGGGGGCCAAGGACCGAGCCCTGGGGGACCCCAACAGCAAGGGGAAGAGGAGGGGAGGTAGAGCCAGCAAAGGAGACACTGAAAGAGCGGTCAGATAGGTAAGAGGAGAACCAGGAGAGGGCAGTGTCCTTTAGGCCAATGGAGCGTAGCATACTGAGGAGGAGTTTGTGGTCAACAGTGTCAAACGCTGCAGAAAGGTCGAGGAGGATCAGTAGGGAGTAATCGCCCCTCGATTTGGCTGTCAGTAGGTCATTGGATACCCTAGTAAGGGCAGTTTCTGTCGAGTGTTGAGGTCGGAAGCCAGACTGTAGGGGGTCTAGGAGAGAGTTCTCTGATAAATAGCTTACAAGGCGGGAGTAAACTAGGCGTTCTAGTAGTTTGGAGATGAAGGGGAGGTTTGAGATGGGTCTGTAGTTGGCAGCATCAGTCGCGTCCAGAGTCGGTTTCTTTAGCAGTGGGGATATGATGGCGTGTTTGAAAGAAGAGGGAAAGATGCCAGAGGTCAGAGAGAGGTTGAATATAGTGGTGAGATGGGAGATGACCACTGGGGAGAAGGAACGGAGGAGGTGTGAGGGGAGAGGGTCGCTAGCGCAGGTGGTGGGGCGAGCAGAGAAGAGCAATTTGGAGACTTCTTCCTCTGTCGCTGGTCTGAGTACAGACAGTGAGCAGGAGCTAGATGCAGTGCAGACAGGACTAGGGTCAGGGCTAGTCTGGGATTGGGAAGTTATTTCCTGACGGATGTCGTCTATTTTCTTTTTGAAGTAAGCAGCCAACTCTTCAGCACTGAGATCCGTCACTGGGGGCTGCGGTGTAGGGCTGAGAAGGGAGTGAAAAGTATCAAAGAGCCGTTTAGGGTTGTGCGATAATGAGGAGACTAGAGAGGTGAAGTAGACTTGTTTGGCATGGTGGAGGGCGAGGTTGTAGGTTCTGAGCATGAATTTGTAGTGGAGGAAGTCTGGTGCCGTTTGCGATTTCCTCCACAGCCGTTCAGCACTTCTAGAGCACCGCCGGATGAAGCGTGTATGAGGTGTGAGCCAGGGTTGCCGTGTTCTACATCGAAAGGCTCGGGTTCTAGGGGGCGCTGCTTCATCCAGGGCATGTTTGAGAGCGGTGTTGTAGTGAGCGGCAGCCAGGTTGGGGCAGGAGAGGAGAGAGATGAGGGACAGAGAGGACTGTAGGGATTCAGCAAAGTCCTGGGTGTGAATGGCCTTAAGGTTCCTGTAGGTACTGTAGGTAGGTGGGTCTGGAGAGATGGTAGGGAGCGTGACAGAGAAAGAGAGGAAGTTATGATCCGAGAGTGGGAGAGGGGAGTTAGTGAAGTTGGAAACAGAGCAGAGACGGAAGAAGACTAGATCAAGAGTGTTGCCATCCCTGTGAGTGGGAGAGGCTAAGATCACATTGTTCGCCTGCCCTCAGTGCAGCGGGAGGGACATCGTCGCTGGTCTTTGAAATAGGAGTGAAGTCATCTTTTACAAGTCCAGCAGGGCTAGACGTCCACATTGGTGGTCCGGGCCAGAGGTTTAGTTAGATGGCTGTACTCCAGTTGGTTTAGTTTACCTTATGTTTCCATCTGGCCAGGCTGACACTTGGCCAGACAATCAGATGATCGTCGACAGTTTAGAGGGCGGATCCCCAATGACCTGCTATTGACAAAAACCCCTTTAAAGCGATTGAAGGGGTAAAGTCTGGGACTTTACTATCGATGACCGACCCTCAGCATATGTCATCAATAGTTGACTTGTTATTTGTATAGCGCCAACTTATTCCACAGCGTTTCAGGTAATTTATTTATTACCCCCCACAAAGCTGGATACTCATTTTACCGACCTCGGAAGGATGGAAGGCTGAGTCAACCATGAGCCGGCTACCTGGGGATTGAACCTGCAACCTTCAGGTCGTGAGTGAGAGCTTAGGACTGCATACTGCTGCCAGGTCCAACTCGGGATCAACACCAATCAGCTGATATCGTACCAGCTATCGTAGTGGACAGATACTGGAAGTAGACGGCTCGGTCTGCATGCAGAGTTCCAGGTTGGTGTTGCAGACTCCCCGGTCAACTATTGATCACCTATCTTGAGGATAAGTCACCAATAGTAAAGTACACGGTGTCTGGGCATGCCTTGATAGAGTGCTGTGTACTAATGGACAGGGGCGTAACTATAGAGGATGCAGGGGATGCGGTTGCACCCGGGCCCAGGAGCCTTAGGGGGCCCATAAGACCTCTTTTCTCCATATAGCGAACCCAGTACTATGAGTAAAGCATTATAGTTTGGGGCCCTGTTACAAGTTTTGCATCGGGGCCCAGGTGCTTCAAGTTACGCCTCTGCTAATGGAGAATGATATGGACGTTTCCAACGGGCCTTGTGATGCGGCTTTGAGGGTGCGGGCAGACGAGCGCATAAACGGCGCGTTTTTGCGACCAAACGTATATACGTGACCATCTGAGGCAATGGTTTAGAATGTATTCGTTCACATGGGCGATTTTACGGCGCGTAAAAACGGCAATTCGAAAAAAAACGGAACATATGCGACCGAAATACGCGCCAACGCATATTCGATCGCCGAAAAGACCGTTTGCAAAGTAGGAACAAACGAAAATACGCTTTCTAGCTCTGGTCGTGATCGGTGAAAAACGATCGCTCGGGCGATTATACGTTGCGCTCGTGCGAACGTAAATACGCCTACGCTCGTCTGCCCGCACCCTGAATGTGGGGAGAGAGGACACAAGGGCATTCTTTGCACGGTGCAATCTGAAGGATGAATTACAGGTCATGAGCTCCAAAAACCAGAGCACAAAATGGCGCCATTACTCGAGAAGGAAGCACACTCGTTCCGGACAATTAAGTCATTGCAATCTTATGGCAACTGTAATCGTGTGCCAAGAGGATTGAGATCTGATAAAGAAGCCTCCAAGATGCAGCTTTCATGGAAGAATGGACAAGGTGAGGGGGCACTAGGCGTCATTCACAGTGCATACAGGCAGTCGTTCATCTTTGGGAAATTTGTCCACTTGGTATAACCCACTGAACAGCCGAGGACAGCAATTGAAAAAAACACAATCCCAATATTGTTTTAAAATTGGTCAATCCCACAGAATAGGGAACAAGATGCCCTTATGTCTGCATTTCCTCTAACAAAGCTTAGAATTAGGGTAGATGTGGCTCAAGCAAATTGGAGTGTAGTATCAGAATCCTAGAATGGTAGATTTGGAAGGGACCTCCAGGGTCATCGGGTCCGACCCCCTGCTCAGTGCAGGATTCACTAAATCATCCCAGACAGATATTTGTCCAGCCTTTGTTTGAACACTTCCATTGAAGGAGAACTCACCACCTCCCATGGTAACCTGTTCCACTCATTGATCACCCTCACTGTCAGAAAGTGTTATCTAATATCTACACCAACGCAGTATAGTTTTCATAGCGGTCTCTACATGTGTACTGCAGTTAAAGACCCTCTTGCTTCATAAATTGTTGAGTTAACTCCTCCCATTCTAGAAGGGGATACATTTTTGAGAATTTAAAGATTATATATGTTTAAGAAGTGGCGTATCTGTAAAAATTTGTAAAAACACCCCTTAAGTAGAGAAAACTGTGTAGCCATCTCTCCATCTTATACCAGGGAGTCTCCTTTGCACAATTGAGCCACTGTATCAATGTCCGCAGCTTTCCAGCTAGTGAGATATAGATAAGGGGATAGATACGTGAAGAAGATCTGTGGGGATCTATTTTGCAGGTAAAGCATAAGTAGCGCCCGCACTTCAGTGAAACAGTGGGGAGAGGCCAGTGGGCATAGGAAGATTCTAATGGGTGGCCAAAAGTACGGCTTTTACGGTAGTAGGGTAAGCAGGATGATTCTCCATATGAACCAAATGCCTATTGGTTTCCATCCTCCACCAATAGGCCATCTAGCAAACATGTAGCCAAATATTAATTGCAGATATCTGGTATTCCCAGTCCACCGATGGGCAAAGTGAAGTTCTCGACTAGCCCAGACAAAAGTCGATATGTTTCATAGCAACGAAGAAACAGTGTAGGACCTCTACAGGGAGGGTTTGAAATAAGTCAACTCATTTAGGTCATAGCAACATTTTAGAAGCTGTGATTCTACCCAACCAAGATATTGCCAATATAGTCAACTTCCAGCTGTATCATAGAGTCATTGTTGTGCCTACAAAGATCTCTACTCACAGCCATTATTGTAACCCCAAGATATTGAATGCCCCCCGTTACCAGTCCAAGCTATATATTCTTGTCATGAAATCCAAAGACTCAGATGAAATAATGAAGGTCAATATCTGAGACTAGTTGATGTAGATTCTCCCGAATTCCTTGATGGCATTTAATGCAGATTCTAGGGAAGACTCGGGTTCAGTACGGGTCAAAATGAACTTACAGAGATCACGTGAATTTATATTCCCTTAATATCTGCGTTTTCTTTAAAAGCCTGAGCCAAGGGCTCTATAGATAGTACAAAAATGAACAATGAGGATACAAGACATCCTTGGAGTGTACCGTTATATTAAAGGCCTCCGACAATACCCCATTAGTAAACTTTTTGGCAGAGGGGTTAGGCTATAAGGCTGATATGGCCCTAAGAATGTCACCTGTAAAGCCAAATTATTTTCGCCCTCAAGACGTTTGGAGAAGTTTGATGAATATGCCCCGTATATAAGCTGTATCTGCATTCTACGCTTGTGGATTGGAGACTGAAGATACCTTTAGCTCAAAATAAGGGCTCTTTTCCAGAAGCGTATATCGGCCGGCCAGCTGATATACGCTGTGATCTGATGCATTGGATTCCAATGCATCAGATCACATGACCATATAGCGCCAGACGTAAAAGGGCCCAGCTAGCCCAATATAGCGCCAGGCGTTTTTACGTTGGGCCCAAAACATAGTCCTGGAACTATCTTTTGGGCCGGAATACGTCGGCCGCTGTATGGGCTCCTATGGGAGCCCATGGCAGCGGCCAGAGGTGGAAGGGAGTTTAGCAGCATGGCTGCTAAACTTCCTCCCTCTGCTCTCCTCTCCACTCATTCTTTGAAATGGACGGGGGTGGAGCTAAACGCAGGTCCATCCCGTCTTCTCCCATTGATGGCTATGGACAAGGGGCGGAGAGAGAGGGCCGGAGCTTAGCCCCGCCTATGTCCCACCCCTTGTCCACAGCCAGCAATGTGAGGCGGTGGGATAGGCCAGCGCCTTGCCCCCCCCCTAATTGCAAAGAACGAGCGGGAAGGAGAGCACAGGTAAATCTGTGGTGAGGAGGGAGGGGCGATGGGATGGTGACCTCGACGTATATGCGCCAGGGCCCATGCCGTGTGAATGGGTGCACAAACATTAGATTTGGGCACCTGTTCACGAGCTTCTACGCCCAAGAGGATAGCGTATATTGGCCGGCCGTGAAAACACCAGCCGATATACACTCCTGGGAAAGAGCCCTAAGCCTGTAACTCTTTCTAAGGCCCAATGTCCACGGACAGATTTGATTTGCGGTACCTGCGTGGGGGATCCGCAAATCAAGCTGCCCATAGGGATGCATTAGTGTGCGCAAAGCAGCTAAAAGCATACGGATGTGATTTTTTTTCCCGACATGCGAATCACACGCGCGGGAAGAAATCGCAGCATGCTCAATTTTTCTGCAGATCCCACAGGGAAGTCAATGGAAGCCATCCGATCCGCGGCACACCCGCAGCGGTCAATGTGCATGTGCTGCAGATTGGCGGGAAAACAGGAGATTTTAAAAAAAAAAAGCACTGCACATGTGCCAGGCGCATCGGCCGGCGCTTTTGGACCCATCCGCTGTGCTTAAGAAAGAAGATCCGGCCGGCACGGAGGAGACCCGCGCTCGATCCAGAGAGGTAAGAAACTGTCTTTCTTATGTCCATGGCCACGGGCGGCTTCTGTGCGGGATTCCATACTCAGAATCCGTGCGTGCCGTGGACATTGGGCCTTAGTAGGCTTTATGCTTAAGATGGGATAATAGAAAATCATTACATCTTCAAAGGAACGTTGGGGCTGGTTCAATTGTTCTTCTAAAGTTAAAAGGTGTCTGAAGGTGTCACGTCCTACAGCACTGTAAACTAAGTTCGGGCTTTTACCCACTGACGTGTTTTTTTAACCCCTTCCCGCTCCATGACGTACCGGTACGTCATGGAGCGGCAGGGTATGTATGAAGAGAGGTTGCATGGCAACCTCTCTTCATAAAGTGCGGGCGTCAGCTGTTTATAACAGCTGACACCAGCGGGCAATAGCCGCTATCGGCCTTTCGGCCGATCGCAGCTATTAACCATTTAAATGCCGAACGATGTTCGGGGGTCCCACACGGCCCCTCCGTGGTGAGATCAGGGGAGCCGTGCAGGTGTCATGGCAGCCGGGGGCCTAATGAAAGACCCCAGGGCTGCCTTACCAGACTGCCTATCAAGCCATCCCCGTGGGGTGGCTTGATAGACTTCCTGTTAAATTGCAGTATGACATAATGCTATAGCGCGCTCCCTCTGTGAATTCTTTCCCTGCCGCGATGTACTTGGATCGCGGCAGGGAAGGGGTTAACAGCGGGGGGCGCATCCCGATCTCGCGCTATCCCGATGACGTACCGGTATGTCATTTTGCGCAAAGTATCAGCCTGCCATGACGTACCGGTACGTCATGGAGCGGGAAGGGGTTAAACAGGTCTCTTTATAACAATGATTGGGAATTAAAAACCAAGCCAGACTCCATACACAGACAGCCGTTTCGGGATGTTTGCCCCTCATCAGTGTGCAGTAGGTTTCTGGCTTGGCTATATGATACCCCTCCCGACCCACGTAATAGGCCTCTCACCAGTCAATCATTATTATAAAGACCTGTATAAAGGGTGGGACATTGGTTTGCGGGAAGGCTGACATCCAATAGGTGGCGCTGCAGAGGTATCCTTCTATCTTCCTTATTTGCATTTAGTAGATGGGAGTTACAGTTGCGAATTCCACTGCTGCCGTAATTTAACCTCTTCCTCTGGAGATTTCACAACAAATGTGGTGTCATGACATTTGTATAGTATATTCTCCCCCCGGGCAATGGGAAGTAATTGTCTCCTTTGTTGTAAGGATGCAGCAGACAAGTCGACAAGCATGGATCCTGACTGATGTGGTGCGGGAAGCTGACCTTTCTTTCCAGCCATCTTTAGTATGGAAAAGGTGAATGTGAGCCAACATGTCCCTTGGCACATGCTAGATGTTTCGGGCAAGGGAGTCAGTGTCACTGTCTATAGTGAAGTCCTGTGGTGAACAGGAGGGAAGCAACGTTTTCATTAAATTTGTGAGTAAATTCAGGGGTCGCCACGCAATTGGTACCCCCCCAATTTGATGTTATGGCGGCGAGACCTGTCTGAGGGCTACAGTTTCACCTTTCAGTTGTTGCACCTCTGCATCTAAATCACAATGTGCATCAATAAGAGTATTATGCAGAGCAGCAAGTCCCCCCATTTGTGTTTCAGCATGTTGAATTCTGGATCCAACCTTTGTAATTGCCGCATTTAACCACTCAACACTACAGGATATAAACGTATGTCCTGTGGATGGCGTGGGATCAGAAGTGAGCTTGTGTCATCCCGCAGCGGGAGTCGGCGATGACTGATAGCTGACCTCCCGATGCAACAGCGGGGATCGATAAAAACAATGATCCCTGCTGTTAAACCCCTATATGCCATGATCAATGTAGATCGCAGCATGTTAAGGGTTCACAGAAAGAGCACACTTTTAACCCGGAAATCGGACGAAAACCATGTCCATGTAGCCCCAGCCTTTGCCACCTGTAAGCGTGGCAGTTAGGGATCCAGCACTTTTCCCATTCAGGCTACTAGCACACGGACTATATTTCCATCCGATTTTTGGTCTGAAAATCAGACCACAATAGCCCCTATTCATTTGAATGGGCGTATGGATATTGTCTTTTTTTTTTTAATCACATGGAAAGTCCGAGTAAAAAGAAAAATCGCAGCAAATCCTTTTCTTGTCTGATTCTCGGATTCAGGGTGTCCGTGTGCTGTCTGATGCCAGTTGTTCCCGAGAATATCAAGCGCAACTGTAAAATCGTCTATGTGCAATAAGTGTATGGGTTTTCACATCACATTTGCATAGTGGAAGCCCCCGGGATATATTCTAACATAGAGCCCCATAATGTAGACCGATGACTCTTTACTGTATGGAATAGTGTAGACTGCGCTATCCCATGCAGAGGCAAGTAAACATCTATTTGGCTTTACACAGCCTGTGGACAACATGTGTGACTCATACTGCATCATATGTCAGAGACTTCTATCGGAGGTACTCATGGGGAAATACTCGGAAGGGAGACTAACTGGTATCGTTGCAGCACGGTCACCTTGTTGCATCATCATGTGACAAGGAAAAAGTCCTGCCAGGTGACTCATAAAGTAAGAGGAGGAAGAGGAAGTGTTCGGTTTCTAGTTTAGTTTAATATACTACTGGAAACAATGGAAACCAAGACTATGGACTGTGAAAGATGCTGAGAAAGCATTAGTCCATGTAATAAAGAGGTAAGGGAGAGCGGGCACGTGAACTAATGAGGGCACGCACATGGGATGTATTCTCCATAGCTACTCAGATGTGGACTATGTCCTACTCAGTAGATAAGAGTGTGATTGGATCTAAGTACATGATAGCAATCCTCCTTGTGCAATGTGTGTTACATATCTGGAACTACATGCCATATTATAGTATATAGAGTGGGGGGGCCATACCTCTATTACTCAGTGAAGGGCAACAAGATACCCATTGAGTCCAGCGGGCGCTAAGTAAAAGGTTCTTCTATCTAGATGGAATGATTAACGTTCAAAAAAATCACTCAAGCGAGCAATAATCGTTCAGTCTACGCGCGAGCCAACGGCAAACGAGAGTCATTCGCTTTTCATTCGTCGTTCATTTTCTACAAGCACAAATATCATTGTTGGCTCGTCTGCTTATCATTCAGTTTAAACAGCAATTGTTATACAGCGAATGTGAAAGACGGAATGATTCTCCTTCTAACGAGCCAACGATGTATCTGCCAGTATCAACAGGCTGCAAGAGTGCCAACGAGTTAAAGTTGGCATCACTGGCTCGTTCAAATAAGAATCGGCTCATCTAAAAGGACCATAAGCCTTTGTGGCCAGTGAGCGGGGCAGTTAGGGACCTGGGTACTTCTCCCACTGAGGCCTCATGTCCACAGGGAAATTCGGGCTCGCACGAATTCTCTATACAGAATCCCACAGCGGGTCCCTCCTATCCCGCAGACATGAGGCCAGAAAATCGATTATACCTCTCCGGACATTGCGGGTCTCTCCTCCGTCACAGACGGATCTTCTTTCTTCAGCCTGGCAGAAGTGCTGGGCGCGCCGGCAGCGCGGCGCGCATATTTTTTTCCTGAACTCCTGCTTTCCCACAGCACTGTGGGTGTGCAGCGGGATCGGATGGCTTCCATAGGCTTCAATGGAAGCCACGGAGCCGCCCGTGCGGGAAAATCACACGAAATTGAGCATGCTATGGGTGGTTTCCCACATGTGCGATCCATGCGCCAGGGAAAATGACATCTGCAGGTATTTAATTACCTGCGGGTGTCCAATGATTCCCTGTGGGCACGGATCACGCGTGCGGGACACCTGCGCGGATTTCTTAATTCCATTTTGCCCGTGGACATTGGGATTAAGGGTGTGATCATATCACTCTTAAACACTGTTTGCTATATGCACGGGGTATACTCTGGAAAAATCCATAGAACCCTAGCTGACCCACCCTATACCAAAGAGTGCCCTATCTGTATGCAGCAGGACGTACATGTCCATATATGTTTTTTTTCAGTTGTATGAATAGTGTAGTAGATTGTGCTATTCTATACAAAGCCATCTAATAAAACAAGAATAGTTTCTTTTTTTTTTCATGTAGGTCACTGTATGTGTATACGTAGGGTGCATTCACACGAACGTATATCGGCTCGGTTTTCACGCCGAGCCGATATACGTCGTCCTCATCTGCAGGGGGGGGGGGGGATGGAAGAGCCAGGAGCAGGAACTGAGCTCCCGCCTCCTCTCCGCCCCTCTGCACTATTTGCAAAGGGGAGAGGCGGGATGGGGGTGGGGCTAATTCTCAGAACTTAGCCATGCCCTGTCCCGCCTCCTTTCATTGCAAATAGTGCAGAGGGGTGGAGAGGAGGCAGAGAGGGGGGCGGGAGCTCAGTTTCAGCTCCTGGCTCTTCCATCCTCCCCCCCCCCCCCTGCAGATGAGGACGACGTATATTGGCTCTGCGTGAAAACTGAGCCGATATACGTTCGTGTGAATGCAGCCTTAGTCATACGTCAGAGCCTTCTATCAGAGGTAAAAATCAGGAAACACTCCTGAGTCACAAAATGTACCCCTGATGGAAGGTTCTGCCGTGATGTGAATTAGGCCTAAGCCTGCGATGCAGAACAAAATCACAGAAGCGAGAGAAGAAATGTACAAAGACATAACTCACAGAAAAGGAAGCAACGTATCAGGGGATGCATATTCAGCTTCCTTTTCTGTGAGTTATGCGATGCAGAACAGCATCAAATGAATATTAGCACATAGGGCAGGGAAGGGGTTAATGTTCTTGGTGGCCTAGGGCAGTGAAGGGGTCAATATCAATATATCTGGTGTGCTATGGCAGTAAAGGGATTAATGTTAGCATCCCTGGTGGTCTAGGGCAGTGAATGGGGTTAATGTCAATATTCCAGGTGAACTAGGTGCAACACAGTTTAAAGGTTTTTTCCAGCTCCGAATTATTGATGACTAGAGATGAGCGAACCTACTCGGCCACGAACCCTTTACGCCCGAATACCGCGATTTTCGAGTACTTCCGTACTCGGGCGAAAAGATTCGGGGGGCGCCGTGGGTGAGTGGGGGGTTGCAGCAGGGAGTGGGGAGGAGAGAGAAAGGGCTCCCCCCTGTTACCCCCCCGCGCCGCCACACCTCCCCCCGCCCCCGAATCTTTTCACCCGAGTACTGAAGTACTCGAAAATCGCGGCGCTCGATCGAGTAATTACTCGAAACGAGTAGGTTCGCTCATCTCTATTGATGACCTTTCCTCAGGACTGATTATCAACAGTTGATTGGTGGGAATCTACCACCCGTCCCCCAATAATCAGCTGATAGCCAGGCTGCTGCTATTATGTACAAAGCCAATGTGTTCCTGGAAACACAGGAGCTCCATACACCCTGCAGTGGTCGACTGGGGAATGGTATTGCAAACAAAGTTCCCAATCAGCCGAATGGGAACTTTGCCTGCAATATCAGCCGAGGCGACTGCACTGCGTATAGAGCAAGTAGAAAAACCTGCACCAGCTCGCCACCAGACCTTCATTATTATGTAAATGGCGCAGGAGTCCATCCCAGTTACTGGCAGAACTTCCAAACAGAAAACACAGGACCTTCCAGCACTCAACCTCAACATATGAGGATGGGAATCACCCGGCTTCTGTTCTCTGTCCAAAGTATCCAGATTTATTGTGATATCTCTTCACAACTTACTATATACCCATTTGTCAGACAGCCATTTCTCTAGACTCCCCTTTATATGGTTTAGAGGGGAACAAAACACTACCAGATCTTTCTGGCATCAACTTATCTCATGCAAGCATGGTTAAATGCACAATGTCATATCCTTCTTCAGACATCTGGTGGTGGTGAAGAACCAGGAGACTCCAACATGCATTACATAGGAGGGTACAGCCATCGTTAGGGTCAATAGGTGCTATAAATCAAGGAGATGGTGGTACCAAAAAGGCAGGAAGTATGCTCTGTGAAGGTTTCGGGAACAGAGGGATCTGACGGGCTCTGGTTGAACAACAGCGGAGAATGTAAATGTTAAAGTATATGGCAGATTTACAGGTTCTACTGCTTTTATCTCATATGGAGGGTACAGTGGAAGAGATTTTCATGTAAATAAAACTTTATCGGGAACCTGTCATCACTTTTGCATCCATAAAAGTGCCTAGACTGGTAAAACAGTGAAGTAATGTACTTTTCAGAACATATTTTGTTACACTTTTTGATTAATTCATAACTTTAGAAAGAAGTCTTGTGGGTGAAACAGACTACATCCCCTAATTACACCCCTCTCTGGTACTGTGATGTGGATGATGTAGGAGATGTAACATAGTATGTTAGGCTGAAGGAAGACAATGTCCATCTAGCTCAGCCTGTTTCCACCCCCCCTCCCCTTGTTGAGCCAAAGGAAGACAAAATAAAACCCAGTGGGGCAGAAGCCAATTTAGCCCGTTTAGGTAAAAAATTCTTTCCTGGCTCCATAATGGGAGACAGAAAAATCCCTGGATCAACGTTTTGAAAGTTCCTACCCAACTCCAAGACCCAGATCAACAATCCCGCTGGTCACCTAATGTCTATATCCTATGTCATAGCACTTTAGAAAGACATCTAGTCTCCTGGCAGAGAGTTCCACAGTCTCACTGCTCTTACAGTAAAGAATCCCCATCTGTGTTGGTGATGGAACCTGCTTTCCTGTAACCAAAGTGGATGCCCTCTTGTTACCGTCTCAGGCCTGTATATAAACAGATCATGGGAGAGATCCTTGTATTGTCCCCTCATGTATTTATACATAGTTATTTGGTCGCCCCTTAGCGGTCTTTATTCCAGGGTAAATAATCCTAATTTTGATAGCCTCCCTGGGTATTCCAGTCCTCCCATTACGTTTATTAGTTTAGTTGCCCTTCTTTGAACGCCCTCAAGTACTGCAACATCTTTCCTGAGCAGCGGTGACCAGAACTGTACATAGTATTCCATGTGAGGCCTGACAAGTGCCTTATATATGCACAGTTTAGTCTAGCGAGTCTGCCCACAAAAGGGCCAGATGAACAGCTCATGCACTGGTCTGGGATCTCTAGGCTCATGCATGGTCTCCTACATCCTCCATGGCAAAACGCCAGATAGGGGTGGCATTAGGGGAGATAGTTCGACCAGGAGAGCCGCAATGACACACAAAACCACTCGCTGGCAATTGCTATGCAACTTGGCAAAAGTTTAAGCCTTCTTTTTAAAGTTATGAATGTATCCAAAAGTTTAACATGTTTTGATTGGTATATGTGAATTATGGATGCAAAAGTGATGACGGGTTCCCTTCTAATGGGGATCAGTCACTATGAAGGACCCATTTAACTTAGTGCATGTAATAAACATCATAAGAAACAGGAGTCCAAAGGGGCTGCTGCTGAGCTTCCCCATATATAAGTCAATGAGGCAGCCCTGTTAGCTGATTGGCAAAAAGACCCCATATGCTCCATCCACAGCGCCCAACTAAGTGGTTCCACAAGACAAAGTAAATGAGGATGAAAACAACGATTTTGCTACATGAGGTCATTGTCCACATGGAGAAACATTCTTTGTAGAAATACATGTATGTTTAATAATTCATACAGACGCATAAAATACATCTACACATAAAGTGGACAAAAATATAAATAAAACTCCATATATACAGTATGTGCAGAAATACACTGTATAACCTTCTAGATCAGATAACACAAGCCGTTTGGCTCATTGGTTCCACGTTATGGCAGAAGAATGGTTCAGCGGGTAAGCATGGCACGGGTGGATAGAAGAAGCTGCGCTGCAGTGGAGTAGACGTCAAGTTAATGAATATTGCTTAAAGCAATCTCTTCCTTCCACACCCATTGCAAATGAGCCAGGATGGGGCAGCTCATTAGCCGTCCTATTGTCCTACCCTGTCATCTGGTCACTCTGGACTTTGTATATATATGGGCACTGCCAGCATTGAACATGAAGGGTCAGTGGCATTCTGCAGCTCAGCTAGTGTCACAGTAGTAGGGCTTGTAGTGTCTTGGCTGGAGGGCACTGCCAAGCTTTCCCTGGCAGCTGCAGATCCATCAACTACAATAGAAAGCACAGCATCAGTTTGCTGATAGTTCTCTTCAGTAGGACCCGTCTCATCGAGTTGCTCTCTACTGCTCTTCAACTCTGTCAATGTTGTCTCCTCCTCCTCCTCCTCCTCAGGACCAGTCTCGTCTTCATCTTGCTTCCCTCGTCCTCTCTTTCTTTGCCCCTTCCTGGCCTAAAAGGAAGAAATAAGAATGTAGAATAACCTGATGGTCCAGAAAATCCTAACATTTTATATACAGCACAAATAGCCCCAAAGTCCTAACAGTTCTTTAAAAAGTGGGCAATGGGACTACCATCCTCTTCCCAATGCAAACCGAAGCTCTTTTGTCACATGATCTATTACGTGTCCACAAAAATGGGATGGGGGAGCAGTCTGCTGCCAGGATGTGTTCATACACAAGCAGAATAAGGGTGCTTTTACACGGGTGGTTGTAAACGCATGATTTCTGTGCATTGCAAGATGTACAATAATTGTACGTTATAAGAACTAGAGATGAGCGAACGTGCTCGTTTGGAGCAATTACTCGAGCGAGTATCGCTTTTTTCGAGTAACTGCCTAATCGGGCGAAAAGATTCGGGGGTGAGCGGGAGGTTGCGGGGGTGAGAGAGAGCTCCCCCCCTGTTCTCCCCTTGCCCGAATCTTTTCGCCCAATTAGGCAGTTACTCGAAAAAAGCAATGCTCGTTCGTGTAATTGCCCTAAACGAGCACGTTCGCTCATCTCATAAGAACCCATAGTTTTCAATGTGTCTGTTTACATGTGCTATTTTTCTCTTGCAGCATCGCATAGGAAAATTGCAGCATGTCCTATTTACAGGCGATTCTGTTCAAGAACACCAATTCTTCCCTATGGGAGGTAAAAAAAATAGTAAATGCAAGTCTAATGCGAGCGTGATACGATTTGCTTTTTTACTATTGTAAGAAGATGCGATTTTCACAGGCGTTTTTCACATGCATGCAAATCGCAAGTGCTGCAATGCAATATGTCGCTCTTGCAAAATGCATCACACTCACATAAAGATCACGGGTTCGGAAGTGCGATAACACACTCACCCGTGTGAATGCACCCACAAGGAAACTACACAACGTCCAGCCCTTCCTGACTCTGAATGCATCTCTGAAAAGTCAGAGATTTTGGTACTAGAGGTAAAAAACAGCTAAGTTAGGAGGAACACAATACTGTCCGAGTCCAAGAAGAACCAGTATGGATTTAAGAGGAGCGATACAATATGTAGGAAGAACGCAACTTAAAATTACTGCAACACTTTTGGCACCAAGTCTCCGCTAAGTTCATAATTGTGGTTTTATCCTGTGTAATGTTGTGTAAGGATGTAGTGGGAGACTCGCTGATGAACCGCATCGCTGATTACATATATTCTGGCCTCAGTTCACTCAGAATGTTCATTTCCAAAGAGGAGAATATTTTATACATTGCTGCCGATCCATTTCCCTAAAAAGTACTGAACGGTTTTACTCTGAAATAGGGCGGCAGTGAGTTCTGCAGAGCCATGTATGGTATATACGCTGAACAGACAACTCATTACATGCATCAATCTAGCAGCACGTTGGACCTCCTTTGGCCTCTATCTATGCTATGGAACTATGAGTTGTGTGTTTTGGACACATTACTTGCCGCCCCAGCATTGTACCTGGCTGCATTTTGCTTGACTGTGTACAGCCCGCTTGTCAGAACGATTCTTGACATCCTCCGCTAACCCCTTCTGTTGACATTTTTTTTAATATCGAAAGGATCCTATTTTACTGGATGTTTTTCCTCAATCTCATTATGTAAACTCTCCACATTGCTGCTTGAGAAAATCCCAAAGTTTTTGAAACTTTGTCCGCATCTAGTCTAGCACCGATGACCAGGTCTTGTTTGACGATACTCAGATTGCTGGATTTTCCCGTGTAATGTGGATTCACACCAAAACTGATCCTCAGAAAACTTGTTCACTTGGTTTCATGCTGCACTTTGGAGTCACGGGTCTAATGTCCGTATAGAAAAGCTGCAACTATGAAAGGGTTAGGGGCTCTAACAAAGTGTCCATTCAGTGCATGTTTTACTTTATCTCTCTAATATATATATATGTCATTCATATTTTACAGTACTATTTTAAATATTTGTTCTGTAAAATATTTTGCTTAAAATAGTTATTCCAAAAATCTAATTCATAGAAAAAGTCCCAAACATTATCCACTATTTTGCATGACTTCCACCTAGAAATGTATTTTTTTTCATCTTCTCTACCTTCTCTGTGTCCCCTACAGTACTTCTGACCTATGTTATTGTAGATGGGCTGCTGCGCAGTGATTCATTTCTTGTTTCTCAGGCTTGCAGATCTTAACCCCCCTCCCCCCCTGTTTCACATGAGCACCAGTCAGTCTACTTCCCCTTCTGGCAGCCATAAATATAGTCCATAATAAATTATCCAGCAGATAGTTAATTGTACCACGGTGTCTAAAACAGTGAAGAGAAATAGCACAAGTCAATCCTCAAATGCAGTTTTCAGAGTTTTGCTGTATATTGGGGTTGTACTGCCCCAGCTCTGGTGCTTCATGGACCAAGCAGGGGAGAGGTATTTAGTACAGGCCGTTGTTCAGTGAATAGAGGATCACTATGTCCAGAATAAAAATTGTGGAAACAGCAGTGGGGGGACTGAGCATGTGTGTCCACCAGCACTCAGGTCAGTACTGTAGGTGGCCGTGCACATTGCTATACACTATGAACACCAGGTGGCATCATACTATGTTAGTCACACTGCGTGACACCGCTTGGTGGTTCTGCGACAGCAACAGAAAACAGCGCTGTGACGGAATCCCAAACATAGGTCTATCCCCAAAAAACGAGAAGCAATGGATCTGCTCACCTGTTCTTTCTCACTGTCTAGATGTAGTCGACACTTGTGTTCTTTTAGATACTTCTGACGGGTAAATCCTTTGCCACAGTTGGGGCAGCAGAACCTATAATTGCCCGTATGGCTCCGCTGATGTTCTATCATGTGGGCACGCCGACTGAATGACTTTGAGCAATATTGGCACTTGTGCATTTTCATTCCTGATGCAGAAACGGAGAAGAACAAGTACAAGCTGTAATTCCCCATGGGATAAACTAAACATTCACTGCACACCATAGGATGTGTTCATAGGTAAGTGACTGCATTGCTCAGGCTGGGTGACCCCGTACACTATACAATATGTATATGCATTCCAAGGCTAAAGTATACAACATAGCCTCTAAATATTACTAGTAAGGTGCAGGAAGCTGAGATTTAGGCAGCAGTCTGTATAGCCTTGCACCGAAGAGCTGATTTAGATATCCACATGCCACCTGATTCAGCAGCAGGTAAGTAAGTACTTACCTGAATGGGACAGAACGTGAGCCTTTAGCTTATCAGGGCGATTGAACTCCTTGTTGCATCCAGTGTGAGACCTGAGGAAAGTTATGCACCATAAGAGTTATTCTGTGACTTGATGCAACTTTTACAAAGAGGAGTGCAGTGGATATACAGGATGCGCTAGTGAAACCACAGGGACTCAATGAGCAATTAAACTTTCTGCAAGAAAAGTCGCAAGAAATTCAAATCTGCTGTGTTGCTTGCGATTGTCCAGTCACATCGCAACTACATTCATTTACATTGCATTTGAGCAGGCATGGCGACTTGGATCTTTGGCCACGCGACGTGTGCTGCCGCCATAGTTGCTGCGCAGCCCTGAGGCTAGAATGACACTCATGACCTATCCTCATCAATAGTTGATTGGTGTGGGTCCGCTGCTGTGGATCCCTACTGATCCTTCAGCCGCTATCAGTGCAGTGGGGCCGGACGTTCGCATCGGTGGCCAGGGCTGTAAGTGTAATAGATGGCTTCACTTCCGTTGAAATCACTGTGAGCGATGCCTCCTAGTATACTTCTGGCTCTGACCACAACGAGGAGCTGGAAGTGTAATAGCAGGCATCGCTCCCATTGATTTAAATGGGAGTGGAGACGGCTATTACACTTCTAGCCCTGACCACCGATGACGATGTCCATCCCGCTACACTGGCAGTGGGCCAGATGATCAGCAGACCCCCAACCGATAAACTATTGAAGACCTATCGTAAGGATGGGCCATCAAAATAAAAGTCCCAGAATGCCCCTTTAAATGAAATATCTCAGTGGACAGCTATGCTACGTATAGTTATCATTGTATTAGGATATTCTGCAGCTAGCATGTAGCACGGCCCGCCGAGGTCCATGCCGGACTTAATTAGACAGAGTCTTGCTCTGCTTGCCAGGCTTATGCCCTCACTGTGGGAGCCAACTGTATAGGATCTCTAGTGTGCTGACCCCCATACTGAAGACAGTAGCCAGGCTGCCATAGCAGGACGCTTTCTAGTGAAGTGCAGCGCTGACCTCGGCTGATCCATGCAGCAGGGTAATATCAATGTTCCCTAATAAAAGGATTCAGAAAAATTACCATATTGCAAAGTCCTGCACTAAATCTTTTTTTTTTTTTTTTGTGAAACTGAAGGAACGCTTTGAGTTTTGGGGAGGTCCTCCACTTCTGTGTTTTTGAGTCTGCAATTTCTCTTTGAGAATAACAGCATTATGTTTACACGAAACTTGTGAGGTCTGTGCAGACTCCGACTGGACCACCGGGGAACAGGTGAATCCTCCGATGGGCCTTGAGTCAGGGTAGGCCTCCCGCCCCCCGCCTGAGCTGCGAACAGGATCTGCACATATCGGGTGAATGGGAATCTACCAATTCTTGCCTGCTACATTTTCCATATACTTCAGTGGAAACGGGGCTACATGGGAACACAGCTACCTTTCTATTTCAGTATATGGAGAATGTAGCGAAGAGAAGTTTGTGAATCGGGATCACGTAATGTTTCCATGTAGCTGTACAGTGGGCCCAAGAATTCACTCTATTGTTGGGCTCTGGGAGCCCTCGTCTGACACTGGGTCTGTATACCTTGGCACTGAATGTACCCATGTGTGCCAAGCTGGTGTAGACGCTTACATCCTATATACGTAGAAGAACGATGGCAGCATAAATGGCGTAGTAATTTTCTTATACTTTTTATTCCTCCATCAAGACTGCAACGTTTCAACCCTCTTGGGGTCTTTGTCAAGCATTACATGCCGCTTACATCCTATACATTATAACATGTTCAAAAAAAAAAAAAAAACAAGACGACCCAAATGATGTAACTTTTTCCCCGCTGTCTTTTGGCAGCGAGTGTAAACCACGCAGTGAATGGACATGTAACTGCATATTTGCTGCGTTTATATGCACTCCCATTGTCTTTAATGGGTGATTTTGGTCGGTGAAGATGGACAAAAGTAGGACATCCCCTGTTTTTTTTTTCATAAGCGTAAAAGAAAAAAAAGAGCAAAGGAGAGGTAAATACATACGCAAAGGGGCACTTGTACTGTTTGTAGGGCTCATGGATCAGCATGTGTCTTTTCAGCTTGTCCTTGCGATTAAATGCAGACTCACATAGTAAACACCGGAATGGCTTTTCACCTGAAACAGCAAAGAAGAAGCTATACTGCTATAGAGGCGGGGGATAAAATAATAAATATATATTTACTCTTAGGAGTCATGTCAGATCTAGGACACTTGGATAATAATGACCATAGTCACAAAAAGGAGAAGTCAGTCCCGTCACACAGGCTGTATTGTAGCTAGAAGTTGAACAATCAGAATAAGTGCCTTGTGTGTGCGGATATAGAGAAAGTACCTATAAGTCACTGTTCCTTGGCCACAGTATATACACTCATTGTCAGAAAAAAAAGCAAAGCACCTAGGAGTTGTTGGAATCGGATGAAACTTTCTATGTGTGATGAAGGCTCTAGTACCCCGATGGCCTGCCTCTAGCTTGGATACAAGATGTGATACGGGCGGGCATGGAGGCTCTAGTACCATGTTGTACTGCCTCTAGCTTGGATACAAGATGTGATACGGACGGGCATGGAGACTCTAGTACCCTGCTGTACTGCCTCTAGCTTGGATACAAGATGTGATACGGGCGGGCATTGGGGCTCTACTATCCTGTTGTAGCGCCTCTAGCTTGGATACAAGATGTGATACAGGCGGGCATGAAGTCTCTAGTACCATGTTGTACTGCCTCTAGCTTGGACACAAGATGGGATACGGGCAGGCATGGAGGCTCTAGCACCCTGCTGTACTGCCTCTAGCTCGGATACAAGATATGATACAGATAGGCATGGAGGTTCTAGTATTCTGTTGTACCGCCACTAGCTTTGATGCAAAATGTGATACAGGTGGCCATGGAGGCTCTAGTACCCTGTTGTACTGCCTCTAGCTTCGATGCAAGATGTGATACAGGCGGGCATGGAGGCTCTAGTACCCTGTTGGGCTGAGTCTAGCCTGGATAAAAGATGTGATACGGGTGGGCATGGAGGCTCTAGTACCCTGCTGGGCCACCTCTAACATAGATACAAGATGTGATACGGGTGGGCATGGAGGCTCTGGTACCCTGCTGTACCGCCTCTAACATGGATACAAGATGTGATACGGGTGGGCATGGAGGCATACAGCTACCATATGGTATCCTGCAGCATATCGCTCCCCATTTGCAGTTACACAGCGTTTAGAACGTGCAAACTCATAGGCTGTCGAAATTGGCGTCCCAGATGATCTCATACATGTTCTATTGCTGATAAATCTGGTGACCGGGCCACCCACGGAAGTGTGACAATGTTGTGGAGACATTCCTGTGACCTCCTATTGTGTGCGCGGCTGAGCATTATCCTGCTAGAAAATGCCTCTTGGAAGCTGCCATGAGAGGAACACATGTGGCTGCAGGATGCCCTGAACATATCGCTGAGCTGTCATTGTCTCTCGTACCACTACTAGCGGTGACCGACTGTCATATGTGATGGCCCCCAGACCATCACACCAGTAGCGGTGGGCAGTGTGCTGCTCCACAGCAAAGGCAGAATTGAGGTGCTCACCCTAAGGTCTCCTGACACGAACATGGCCATTGTCAGTGCCCAAACTGTATTTGTTGCTGAAGACAACCTGGGTACACTCTGTAGCATCCAGTTTTGTTGTTCACGACACCACTGCAAATGGAGGCGATGGTGTCAAAGGCAGTACAAGTAATGGGTGCCATGAGACCAAATGTCCTTCAGCCAAGTGCCTGGAAATGGTCCCGACAGACACAGGGGCCTGTAGTGATGGTGCCAGCTGTCTCTGGATAGCTGACAACGAAACAGTTGGAGCTGCTCAAGCTTTTCGGAAGATCAGACGATCCTCTCTACTGGTGGTCTGTCAAGGGTGTCCTCAGCTCGGTCACCTTGTGTACCCTCACACATCCACTGGTCCCAACATCTCTTAAGGGGCTGTTTGTTAATACGACCATCCAGCTTCCTGCATTCCAATAATGTCCTCTCTCTCAGACTCTGGTAACGGGGTGAAATCTCTTCTCTGCATTGTAGAGGCGTCTAGTCGTCAACAAGCTCTACACAAGCAGAAGAAGAGGTCACCACACACGAGCAGCCTCCGAGAGCCTTTTATAGGCCAAGGGGGGGAACCACTTTTAGGGCCTCAGGTGGCAAGATTGTTCATCTAATCACCCAACTCTAATCATTTGTATATCTGCCTGAGATGTAACTGCATGCCTAGTTTTACAGCAAAACGACTTCTTCTTCTAGGGGCTTGAGTTTTATTTACAAAGAGTGTAAAAACTCTAGTGTAAAACTCTAATATAGAGAATCAGTTAAGGATTGTAGTAAAAGTTAGAACTATTTACTGCTGGCAGTTTTTACTAGGTTTGTGGCCACTATGCCACAATGCTATTGGCGCAGTATTGTAGATCTGGGTACACTGGGCAGTAGAGGCAATCACATACCACCTACAGATCCTGATGCAATGAGATACTATAGGTCGCACACTGTGTCCTTATAGGTTTTCTGCTATTAAAAATCCCAAATCCAAGTCTCTGATAATGACACATGACAGTACCTGAATGGATGTGACTGTGAAGTTTCAGGTAGTGTTCCCTTCTAAATAATTTCTTACAAATCTGACACTTGTAACGACCGCCTCCTCCGTGGGTGGGTAGGTGTCTCCTTAGGTATCGTTCACATGGAAACACCTGAAAACAAAAAAGTAAAGTAATAACCTTACCTTTCATTCTGGTAAAATGTTCACCAAGTGACTAGTTTATAATCAGCACCTACTTAATATTTTGTTGGGCTGGAAAGGAGTGGTGCTGCCCCTTTAAATATCACAAGCCCCCGTCATTTGCATCTTTCCCATGAGTGCCTGTCTCCGTGCTTTAGGGTATGTTCACACATAGTGAAATTAATTCCAAATTTCCGACAGATCACCCTATGCACCAGCACCCATACGAAGATGGCGGATATTCTTACCTTCTGACAATGCGGGCAGGGGTAGCTGTGCGTGGCGGTCTGCAGATGTTGCTCCAACGCCTCTGGGGTGGAGTATTTATTCATGCACTTCAAACATCTGAAATAAAAGGGAGGTGTATAGTCGTTAGATGTCCATCTAGGAAACAAGTTGTGGCAATCCCTCTACAAATACATACATTATATATAATGCTGAGCAATGCTGTTCTGCTAGATCACATGGAAAATATACTCTATATAGAAACATAGCCTGAGGCGGTACTACTACCAGGTAGGAAGAAAAAGAATCAAGAGGCTCACCTGTGCTAGGAACCCGCGCTTCACCGCTTATCGTCTATATGTACATGAGGACATATATAGTGAAACTATTCAAGTCTTTGGGGATTTGAACCCTCATAAGGGCTTAAAAGAAACCTGTCAGGTCCCTGTTGGTTCCCTAGTAGTAATGAGGGAACCGAACCAGTAGAACCCTGTTTGGGGGTCGAACTTTGCTAAAAGTTTGGTTTTGTAGGAACCTGAACAGAGCTTTCAGTGAAGTTGTACCCGAAACAGGATTCTACTGGTTTGGTTCGCTCAATACTGGTCCTGAACACTGGTGTATAACACTAAGAGCCACGGGAGCCCTGTAGAATAGTCTCCGATTGTTAGACAGGGCTTTATGCCTCTTAGTGTTATACACCAGTTTTATGGGTTTTAGTGAACTTCTGATTCAGTTCAAACTAATTTGGACAACTTTCTACAAAAGTTCGGCGAACCGGCTGAACCAAACTTTTTAAACACCATTTCCTAGCTTCAGGGAGTATGTTATAGCAACAGACACTGATTTCAGTAATCTGTCCCTCAAACAATCAGTTTAGAGCTTTTGTATTACTTGCTTTTGAAACAGTGTAACAATGGGCAGAGAGGAGTCCAATGTCGCACATTGAATTTTTGAGTTCTACCCTCTCTACCTGACCCACAGCCACTGATTGATAGGGCTCTCTGCATGGATATTAATTGTAAGAATCAGCCGTCGGAGGGCAGGAGAAGTGTGAAAATCTGAATATTAATGAGCCACATCAGACTCATCAATGCCCGGCGCTGCACTGTCTAAAAAGCAAGTTTTACAAAACTGCTGAACTGATCGGTGTAAGTGACAAACTGCTGAACTTAGCATGTTGTCACCATTCCCTTTATGCCCGCAGTTAGGGAGCCACTAAGAACCTTTCAGGTTCCTTTAAAAGGACTTTCTAGTGAAACTGACAAGGATAGGTCAACAATAGTTTATCGGCCGAGGTCCGCGCCACAATAACACAGAGGTCGGAGTGGTAGCCTCCACGCCGACCTCCTTGTAGTGGCTGGTGCATGTAACTGCAGGCACAGTTCTCATTGAAATCAATGGGAGCCGTGCCTGCAGTTACATGCACCGACCACTATAAGGAGGTCAGCGTAGAGGTTCCTGCTCCGACATCTGTGTATCTGTAGTGCAAGTCTCTGCACCGACCTCCTATCTAGTGACCAGCACTTGTAACTGCAGGCAGCACAGCTCTCATTGATTTCAATAAGAGCTGTGGCTGCAGTTACAAGCGCCGGCCCCTACATGGGAGTCAATGCGGAGGCTTCAGCTCCGACCTCTTTTGTGTTATTGCCGCGTTGACAGCATGCGCCAGCTCAGCTGATCGGTCTGGCTCCCGAGCCGATCAAATATTGATGACCTATCCTGATGATAGGTCATCAATAGTATTGCACTGGAAAACCCCTTTAAGACCCAAGTCATGTTAGGGTGCTTTTAGACAAGACGGCCGTTGGGGAGCTTAAGCATTTGACAGCGGTCCTAACGACCGGCGCTCCTGTGCTTTCACACCGGAGCGATACCGGTTCACTGAATGGATGCCGAGCGCCCGGAGATCTCTGTTCACTGTGAACAAGCAGCCATTTAAAGATGAACACCACACTGTTTATGGCGAGCGAGAAGCTGCTTAATAGTCGCTTTGTTTCGGTGAGCTTGACTAGCAACTACTAAGCAATTTCTGGCTCAGTAACCTGTTGGGTCCTGCTTCAGATAGGACGACTATCTCTGGAAATCGCTCATTTGAGTGATTTTTCGGCCAAAAGCTGGCCCATGTAAAAGTACTCCAGTGCTCTGTTCATATACCGCCCTTCTGTTTCATTATAGAAAAGAAGAACAGAAAGAAAACAGCTGCTGGATCATTCAAAATTACAGAACTCAGAAGACCCAATTGACAATAACGGGTTCTGTTATTTCACTGACCAGGCAGCTGGGCGCTATTTTATCTTGAATTTTAAAACGTAACCCCAGGATGGAACGAACTGAACAGAGACTAAGATATTAAAAATAGTTTTCACATTTGTAATGTAGATGAAACAACTCTTTTCCATTTTCTCCCTGCAGGTCTCTAAGCTCTGGCTCCCCCTAGTGGCGCTGGACAAACGTTTGCCTAAATGGCTTATTGTGTGTATTGTGTAATACATGATCTACTTTACTTGTACACAGCCATCTCCTTCTTGGGGGCGATGAGGGGCAGCAGGCTGTGAGAATACTGGTGCACGCCCATCTCATACAGAGAGGAGAAGTCTTTGTTACAGATGTGGCATCGATACGTCATCTCCTCCTGGTGAGTTTTGATGTGTTCCAAATATTGGTCAAGCTTCTGAGATGTGTGAACGCAGCCCTTGACCACACATTTGTACACCTGCAAAAACAGAACGATGACCAATGATATAATATAATAATCAGTACCATATTAGCTTATCATATACCACAGAATGAAGATTGTGGGAAACCGATGCCACAAACGGAGCAGATGCACATGGTCTCCTGCCGAAGTCAGTCTCCCGCAAATAGGAAGAACGCGCCGTTCAGCTATATATACTACATCATGTCTTCTATATATACCACATCGTGACCCGAATACTATCGGGTCTGCAAAAACTCCAATCAGACACAACAGGGGATGTACACAGTAGGCAGAGTGGAAAATGTAGGAAGCCATAGGGAGGGGCAGGGGGCATGTTGTGGGGGGGTTGGTGGATTAGGTCAGGAAATTTGGTATGCCTCTTTGAAGAGGTGCGTCTTTAAGGCATGTCTGAAGTTCCAGGCATCGGGGATTGTCCGAATATTTTGGGGTAGAGCGTTCCAGAGGATGGGTGCTGCTCTGATGAAGTCCTGGAGGTGAGCATGTGAGGTTCGTATTACAGGGGTGTTTAGTCTGAGTGTGTTAGCTGATCGGAGTATGCGGGCTGGGCCGTATACGAACAGGAGGGGAGCGATATATGGTGGCATGGCGCCATGGAGAGCATTGTGGGTGAGAGTGATGAGTTTGAATTGAGTTCTGTAGTGGATGGGAAGCCAGTACAGCGACTGGCATAGTGGAGAAGCGTCTGAGAAGCTTCTAGATAGGATGATGAGCCTAGCTACCACATTTAGTATGGGTTGAAGAGGGGAGAGTCTGGTGCGGAGAAGGCCAATGAACAGCGAGTTGCAGTAGTCGAGTCCGGAATGGATGAGCGCGACGACAAGTGTCTTTAGCGTGTATGTGGTCAGGAACGGACAGACGTTTTCAATGTTACTGAGGTGCAGGTGGCATGTTCAGGCCAGAGATTGGATATGGGGGGTAAAGGAGAGGTCTGAGTCCAGTGTGATGGTTATGATGGTGCCAGATACCGAGATGGAGATGTTGGGGAGGTCGGCTGGCAGAAGGCAGAAAGACAAGATGATCAGTTTTTGAGAGGTTAAGTCTAAGAAAAAAGGGAGGCCATGGTGTTAGAGACAGCAGATGGACAGTTGGTGATGTTTTGGAGGAATGATTCAGAGATGTCAAGGGAGGAGGTGTATGGCTGGGTATCATCAGCGTAGAGGTGATATTGGACGCCAAATCCGTGGAAAGTTCGTACGGTTGGGGCTGTGTAGAAAGAGAAGAGGAGGGGGCCGAGGACCGAGCCCTGGGGGACCCCAACAGCAAGGGGAAGCGGAGAGGAGATAGAGCCAGCGAAAGAGACACTGAAAGAGCCGTCAGAGAGGTAGGAGGAGAACCAGGAGAGAGCAGAGTCCTTTACACCAATAAAGTGGAGCATAGTGAGGAGATCATGGTCGACAGTGTCAAATGCAGCAGACAGGTCAAGGAGGATTAGTAGGGAGTAGTCACCTCTTGACTTTGCCGTCAGGAGATCGTTTGATACTTTTGTGAGGGCAGTTTCGATGGAGTCTAGAGGCCGGAAGCCAGACTGGAGGGGGTCGAGGAGAGAGTTATCAGAGAGAAAGTGTGTAAGGCAGGAGTAGACCAGGCGTTCTAGTAATTTGGAGATGAAGGGGAGGTTTGAGATGAGTCGGTAGTTGGCAGCGTCGCTTGGGTCAAGGGCCGGTTTCTTTAGCAGAGGAAATATGATGGAGTTCTTAAAAGAGGATGGGGAAATGCCTCAGGTTAGGGAAAGGTTGAAGACAGTGGTGAGGTGGGTAATAACAGCTAGGGAGAGGGACCGGAGAAGTTCTGAGAGTCGTTAGCGCAGGTGGTGGGGCGAGCGGCGGAAAGGAAGTTATCACCTATTATGGAACAACCCTTTAAACCAAACCTTTCTAACTACGCCAATTTTGCATCAAATTCAACTCATCACTTTCAATGGGAATTTGCGCTACAGTCTATACAGCATGGATCTTTTCCACATGTGGAATCCGTATGCAGGGAAAAAAAAAGTGAAAAGTCACTTCTTGATGCGGATTAAGCACGGAATCTGCCTCGGGAATTCCATACGCGGATTAGTCCATTGAAAAAAGGCTAAATCTACATGCAGATCAGCAACCAGTTATTTGCTCTGCTGCAGATTTCTATCACGGTTTTTAGAGGTGGACGTTATACGGAAAAAATCAGTGTCTGATTCCGCCGTGAAACTTAACCCTAACTGGATGCTCTTCGTTGCCCATTATGGTATCCAAGGTACTGGCTGGTTAACCCTTCATGACTGGATCATCTCTGTCAATGCCACTCTGCATGTATTGCCATAGAAAACACATCGACAAATTTCTAAAAACCCACGGGATCACTCACTAACAAATAATCTCCCGTGCCAACTACCTAGTATTCTCCCCTAGGCCATTCCAGACACAGCCTATGAATAAGTGGTACTGTTTCTGGAAGAGAGTAGCCATATGTTATAATCTTATACAACCCCTTAATAAAACAATGAGTGTGATGGATTGTTCCTGTATAAATGGAACCAAATATACGATCCCGGTTCTTACCTGTTCCTGTTTATGTTGAGTCATATGAGATTTAAGCTGGAAATAACTACTGAACTTGCCGCTGCAGAACTGGCAGTGGTAGGAGCTGTCAATCAGAACTCCTTGCTTGGCCTCTGATCCATCACAGGGTCCACTCTGAGAGGAGTCCATGTCCTGAGAAGACGCATCTTCAGGTGGGACCTGGCTGGAGACTGTCAAATATCATTATAGCAGAGAAAGAGTCCAGTGCTATGATCATTGCATGCCTGTATATCACATCCATTCCATTTACCTCCATTTTCAACACTTTCTTCTTCTGGCTGTGAAGGGTTAATCGGCACCACCTGTAAGGTCAAGGATCCTTGTGTGTTGGTGCTATTTGGAGCTCTTGGCCAGACCTTGTGCGTCTGCATATGTTTTTTGACATTGGACTTCTGTGCGAATGCCCGTCCACATACAACACACTGGAAAGGCTTCTCCCCAGTATGACTGCAAGAGGAAACAATAAAAAGAAGACATTTTACCAATTGCCATGTCATGTAAGGCTAGGCCAACATCTGCATTGGAGGCCTAGTTCCAACACTAAATCCCTGAGGAAATAGCGCACCATGCTGCTCTGTTTTGTCCAGGAAATACATAGCGGCATAATGGAAGCCAGATGGAACCCAATATAGTCAATGGGGTCTATTGGGCACCGTTCATTTCTGTCATAAGAAGGACCCGCCATTGGCTGCATGGAGTAAGAGTGCTTAACACAAGTGTGAAAAATATTCTAAAATGTTCATGTGAGTGAGGTGTAATATAATTCCGTCTGCTTTCTGGTCAGGGGAGGGGGGGGGGGGAACAACTAAAACGGAGAACTACAGAGAGCTTGTGGTTGTACATAGTACTGGTACTCAATAGAAGCAGAGAATGGGCAGCAGATTCTGTAAGGTGCCACTTCCTTGTCTACAACTATTGTATGAAGTGACATAGAGGGGGGCATCGTTTTTGCAACTTCTGCTAAACAGTAACGTGCAGCAGTAGTTGTTACTTTCTGTGGTGTTCAGCACATATCGGGGAAAATTTAGTAACAGCAGCATTTTAAATGTCAGTCTTAACCCTTTGCAATGCAATTTTGGATTTAGGGTTTCCTAGGGTGCTTTCTCTTTCTGCCATTATACAATGGCGCCATCTGCTGGCTAGAGCCAGTATTGCGGTATGGGACATGCTGCAGAGGCCCCCCAACAACAGAACGGCCAGTAATATACAGTAAGAATACCCTGCCGGACGTCTTCCGACATCGGAGCTGTACAGCCTTCAATTAGAATGTCTTCAGATGTCAGACAGTGGATTGGAAAGGGTTAATATGATTTACCCCCGGCGCATGATACACTTAATACAAAAAGAGGTGCATGTATCAGATACATCTTGGCTGCTCTGTGCACCTGCACAGAAATCCACACCAGGTCCAAACTGGCATATGTTCCTGGTATAATTTAAGCCAGTTTCTGGCCACACTCCCTCCCAACAAGCCCCACCTACTTTTTACAAAAGTCAAAGGCAATGGTAAAAGCCAAAAAGTTGGACATTTTTGCACAAATTCCCACTTACGCAAAAATGTGTGACTTCTTTACTCCAAAAACAAGGTTTATGAATACCCCCATAAATGTACGTTTCACTTTGATCTTCTCAATTTGAAACCCTCATAACTCTTGTTTAATGGCATTTATATACAAAAATGTGATAGTAATGGAAACAGAGACTCATTAAGTTTTGTTGCACAACATCAAAAATGTTTTCCACATCAGAGGTGATCAATGCGACCCCCTTTATCACTCGACACTAGAGATGAGCGAGTATACTCGCTAAGCACATTACTCGAGCGAGTAGTGCCTTAGCCGAGTATCTCCCCGCTCGTCTCTAAAGATTCGGGGGCCGGCGGCGGGCGGGGAGCGGCAGGGGAGAGCGGGAAGGAATGGAGGGGAGATCTCTCTCTCCCTCTCTCCCCCCCGCTCCCCGCCGCAACTCACCTGTCACCAGCGCTGGGCCCCCGAATCTTTAGAGACGAGCGGGGAGATACTCGGCTAAGGCACTACTCGCTCGAGTAATGTGCCTTAGGGAGTATACTCGCTCATCTCTACTCGACACACATCGAGCCTGTAGTCAAGTTCCTGCCATACACGATGTAGCGTATTGCGACTGACTGATGCAATGGCTTCTGGGATGCAACCTGGCCGATCAGGGTGGGCGGTAAGGGGGGCATATAGACTCTAACACCCCCCCAGAGAAAAAATAAATCCCAAGGCGTAAGGTCCGGGGATTTCCTGTTCTAGCTGCAGCAGAAGCCATATCTGTATGTGTCCAGGTACAAAATCCCCGGGATTGTTTCCCTCCGCCAGATTCTGACATTACATTTGTTAAATATAGATATATTTGAAATTCCCATTAAATAGCATTTAAAGTGATCTGAACTATTAAAGCTCCCGGGAAACAGGTCTTACCTTCTAATGTGTTGCTGGAGATCAAAGTTCTTCCCAAAGGCTTTATCGCAGAACGTACACTTCAGCTTAGGAGATTTCAGCTTCCCTAAATAAGAATGCAAACCAGAACGGGGGAAGTATATATGTGAAACACACTTGCATGCATGTATACTGTGAGTATATACAGTAGGTGCATTATGCATCAAAATTACAGACCACTAAAAGGGAACATAAAGTGCAGGGTCAAAAAAAACGTATTCTCCAATGCTGTTGAGCCATGGGCCGCCTGGCCGTCAGCAATGTAGTCACTCACCATTCTGACCACTGCTGTCCGTCTTTGGGTGGCGAGTCTTGTTGGGGATGGCCGGCTCCAGACTTCCCATATTTGTCCCATTGACGTCAGCGCAAGGTGAGCAGCTACTTGTAGTTTTTGATTTCAGCCCTTGTTTTCCTGGGCTGTATACTGGGGGAGTGTTATAAACTGTACTCTCAACACACTGGCTGGGAACCTGCAGATAGAATCAGCCAAGGAAATCATTACTTGCATACAATTATATACAATACAATTAATGCAATGGAGGACAAGGTACGGCTACAAACGGACCTAGATAAGCCGGGGGCTTGGGCAGAAAAATGGCAAATGAAGTTCAGTGTTGATAAATGTAAGGTTATGCACATGGGCAGGAGAAACGGATGTCACCAATATACACTAAATGGGGTACTGCTAGGGAAAAGTGATATGGAAAAGGACCTGGGGTACTAGTGGACTGTAGATTTAAGTGGAGTAACCAATGCCAGTCAGCTGCTGCAAAAGCTAATAGAATCTAGGGGTGCATTAAAAGAGGTATAGGGGTGAGGGACGAGAACATTATCCTCCCATTATATAAGGCACTAGTCAGGCCTCACATGGAATACTGCGCACAGTTCTGGTCACCGATGCTCAGGAAAGATGTTACAGTGCTGGAGGGGGTTCAAAGAAGGGCAACTAAACTGATACATGGAATGACGGGACTGGAATACCCAGAGAGGCTATCCAAACTGGGATTATTTACCCTGGAAAAAAGACGGCTAAGGGGCGACCAAATAACTATGTATAAATACATGAGGGGACGATACAAGGATCTCTTCCATGATCTGTTTACACCCAGGACTGCGACGGTAACAAGAGGACATCCACTACGTCTAGAAGAAAGCAGGTTTCATCGCCAACACAGAAAAGGGTTCTTTACTGTAAGAGCAGTGAGACTGTGGAACTCTGTCTGAGGACGTAGTGATGGCAAAATCCATAGAGGAGTTTAAAAGGGGACTTGATGTCTTTCTAGAGAGGAAGGATATTATAGGTTATAAATCTTAGGTTAATTGTTAATCCGGGTATACAGGCAGGTAGGAACTATTAGGGGTTGATCCAGGGATTAGACTGATTACCATTAGGGAGTTGGGAAGGAATTATTTCCCCAAAAGGGCTAATTGGCTTCCGCTCTTGGGTTTTTTTTGCCTTCCTCTGGATCAACAACACAGGAGGATAAACAGGCTGGACTAGATGGACATTGTCTTCATTCAGCCTTACATACTATGTTACTATGTTCCTCATCGCCCCTAATATCACATCCATCAGTCAGCCACATAGCCTGGGAGCAGCTCAGTCCCATGGAAATGAATGGGATTGAGCTACACTACTCAGCATAGCCACTATACAATGTACGGCGCTGTGCCCAGTATGGACTAAATTGACAGTGGTGATCCCCCAAGCATCGCTGTCACTTCAATCAACCGATCGGCAGGGATTTCCAGCAACGGAGCTCCTTTAATCAAATATTAATAACTTATCCTGAGCATAGCACATTTGGAAAAAAAAAGACTGCACTCTGACCGGCACTAATGTATAAAGTGGGACTTACTTGGTGTGGTGGTTCTATCCAAAATCAGACACACCATCACACTTCCAAATCTAGAGAAGCCTTGAACAACAACTAGAAATTATGATGTTAGCTTCCCTCATTCAAAACCAGGCACAGGAGGGTGCTGGGGAATATCCCAAGGGTCCAATAGGTCTTGGTTATATACAGTATCTATATCTAAATATAAAAACAAAAACGGTGCTTATACCGACCCCTGAGCTAGTGTGTATACCTTTTCTCTCTCCAGGGTCATCGGGTCCAACCCCCTACTAAATCATGGCATCAGCGGAGTCTTAGACTCCCTCTTTCTGCCACACTGGCATTGGAGGGAGGCAATACTCTGAAGTCCTAGTGAAATCCATTACTATTGCACTAGTCAATAAAGCCACTGGTGAGATTCTATTGACTTTATATCTAACGTGGCTGTTCTACCAGCGAGGGACTTTACCATAAAGGCTCTCCAGAACTGTACTTACCTCTATCTGGGTGTAGGGTGCCATACCCAAACCATGGATTTCCATGCCAGTGTTCCCTGGCATACTGATGGGAGAGCTGTAGACTTGCACCACAGTACTGCAGCTACCACTGTTTGCTTGGACTGGCACCCCCATAAGGTTCTGTCCCGGGCCTGCTGGGGCTGGCGGAGGTGGTGGATGCGGAGGTCGGGGAGGCAGAGAGGGCGCATGGAGATAAGCGCCACCAGTGTGCATGCTGAGGTTACTCTGTAAAAGACAAACGTATTGGATATGGGGATCAATCATTATTTCTTTCATCACAGATTACTATCAGAAGTCTCCAACAATATAGTATATGGGGTGTATGGAGCCGACACCCACCCGCAACAGAGAGAACTCAGATCATAGCTGTTAACTCTTTAAACGCCACTGTCAAGTCTGACAACGGCATTGAAATGTGCCGATCAATTGGGATTTAAATGTCCAGAACTGCTCTGCCGCAATAAGATGGCAGAGGTGCTGTCCGGGTGTCATAGCAGACAGGAGCCTTCTGAAGACCCCCAGAGCTGCCATGATTTTTAGCCTATTAAAACGTACCCGTGGCATGTCCTTAATAGGCAGCATGTTGAAAAACAGTATAATGCAATACCAGAGTATTGCATCATACTATATAAGTGATCAAACTATTGCAAGTTCCAGATCCCTATAAGGACTTTAAAAAAGTATAAATAAGTAAAAAAAAACAACCTAAAGTATTACAGAAATCTAAAATAAAATGGAAAAAAAAAAACTTTTCGCAGCTGTCGCATTAAAAAAAAAACAAAACAGAAAAAATGTAAAACTTGGTATCACTGCATCTGTAAAGGTCCACTTTATTAAAATATTGCATTATTAATCTTGCATAGTGAATGCTTCAAGAAATACAAATACGCAATGCCAGAACTGCGCATTTTTGGTCACCTCCAAGATCATGCAAATTATATGTCAAAATCTTCAAAACAAAAATTACAAACTCATGCCTGTACTTTATTTAAACGTAGCAAAGTAAAAAAAAAAAAAAACATTGCAAAAGATATTAAAATATAGCCGTGTATATGACGAAAAATAAAAGCAGCAAAAATAATTTTGGCAGGCCATGAACAAAAAAATAGGGGCATAAAACCACAACATGGGTAAAATTGCTAAAAAGCATCGGGTCGCCCAGCAAAAAAATCAGCCCTCACATAGCTCTTTCAACGGAAAAATAAAAAAAAGTTCTGGTGGGTTAAAATACTGCGACAGGAAGTAATTCTTTTTTAAAAAATGAAAAAAGAAGTTGTTTTTTTAAGTAGTGCTACATAAAAAAAAACTATACAAAGTTTGGTGTCACTGAAATCCTACTGAACCACAAAATACAGAAATGTCATTTTTACTGCACCATGAATGTTGTATTAACAGACCTCCCCAAAATGGTGTAACTGCCTTATTTTCCTGTTTTGCCCACTTTAAAAAATTTTTCCAATACATCACATGTTATGTTACATAGTATCATTGAAGAATACATCTCATTTCTCAAAAAACAAGCCCTCATGTAGATATAGAACCTGAGAATTTAAAAAAAGTTATAATTTTTTGAAAGTGGGAATACCAGAACTTGAGAATGTGAGCAGAACACAGGAGCATCGATAGCCATTGGTCATAAAATGGCTAAAATGGGTTATCCACCTAGAGGTAGGTCCTCTGCTCAAGACAATCCTTCAGAAGCAGAGGCGTAACTTGAAGCTTCTGGGCCCCAATGCAAAACCTGTAACAGGGCCCCCAACTATAATGCTTTATTCATAGTACTGGGCTCCCTATATGGAAAAGAGAGGCCTTATGGGCCCCCTAAGGCTCCTGGGCCGGGTGCAACCGCATCCCCTATAGTTACGCCTCTGTTCAGAAGCCAAAATGAAGAGCCGCTACAACCGGCTCTTCTTGCCCACCGGAGGACTCAGCGTGACCACACAATATGATCATCCACTGATTTCACTGATGAGTTACCATCCAGCAGTCGGCTTCAACAATCCGATCACTGTCAGCAAAGTGGCCTCACTGTTTAAAATTATTGGTCCGTTCTCTGTTACCTGCACAGGGGCTGGCGTGGGTGGCATGGGCTGATCCAGCGAGGTAAGTGCTGACATTGCAGAAAGCAGGACTTCATCATTCACCAAGACATTGCCTTGTACCAGAGTCTGGATGAGAGGTGACGGCGGAACTGCGATATAGGTGGATATCTGCTTAGAAGTGAATTAAAAAAAAATCTTCTGAAACATGTACCAGGAAGAAATGCATCAAAACCTGCGCCTATGAGATGTATAGGGCTGAACCCACAATGCCCAGAGCGTGGCCTTTACTTTAAAAACGACTTTTATGTAAAGAATTTTGGCTCTAAATTTTCACAAAGTTATCTATTTCCATTTGTAATACAATATTTCCATACAGTGCCTCTCAGTACACAGACAACACTTGACGCCTTGACTTTGGGCGGAAACTAAGCGACTAGTTAGAAAGTTCTTCCTCAGTGTAAACAGGCAGTCGTTTACAATTGAATGACTGCCTGTTCACAGTGAATGGAGGCGGGTGGTTGGAAGAGATCTCTGGTGCAATCGGCCTCCGTTCAATGAGCAGTTATTGCTCCTGTGTGAAAGCACAGGTATGATAGTCATTGGGGCGACTGTTGGGCGCTTATATGGAAAGCTTCTCTGGCCGCCAACTTCCATTCACTGTGAAGAGGCAGTCCTTCAGATGTGAACAACTGCCTGTTTACATTGAGCAAGAAGTTGCTCATTAGTCGTTTTATTTCAGTGAGCCGAAACAAAGCGTCTAGCATCTTCTAAGAGATTTCTTGCTCAGTATACTATCGGGTCTCTCTTTTAGACGGGACAACTATCACTTTTTTGAAAGTTTTTTTTTTTTCAGCCGATAGTTGTCCCGTGTAAATCCACTCTTAATCTTGTGCATTTTCTTCACATTTCTTGGTGTTAAACTATGAGCAACCTAAAACGAACCTGCACCCCCATCCTAATTACTAAAGGGGTACTCCTATCTAGGCCTGTTATGGCCAAGATGCCATTATCCCTCTGTATGTGGCAACTGAGGCTACAGAAACATCCGAGCAGGCTCTCTTACATTGTTCCTGTAACTTCTATACACAGTAAGTAAATGGGAGTTAGAAGAACAGCATAGCACAGCGAGCTCCATCATTTCCCTAACTCCCATACACTTCTATGGGAGCTATAGAAGAGCCTGAGACAGCCCGCTCAGCCGTTTCTGTACTCCCGACCACCTCTGGCCAGGTCGGGAGGATCAGATCTTGAGAGAGGTACAGGTCCCACCTCTGGGACTGGAACCTATCAAACTTTCATAGCATATCCTCTCTGAGATGGCAATACTAACACCCATTGTAAATAGGTACTAGTGATGAGCGAGCGTACTCGGTTCGGGTGTTTTTGCACTCGAGCACCGCTTTTTCCAAGTAACTGACTACTCGGACGAAAAGATTTGGGGGGCGCCGGGGGTGAGCGGGGGGTTGCAGAGGGGAGTGGGGGGGGGGGGGGGAGAGCTCGCCTTTGTTCCCTACTGCTATCCCCCGCTGCACCACGCCCCCCCCCGAATCTTTTCGTCCGAGTAGTGAGTTACTCGGAAAAAGCGGTGCTCGAGTGCAAAAACACCCGAACCGAGTAGATTCGCTCATCTCTAATAGGTACATAAAATCAGCCACATAGCCATGTACTTTTACCCAACTTTGTGGTAAGAGTTTGGAGAAGTTTCTGTTCCAACTTCACGATGCCCATGTGCACCAAGTAAGGTCCATGAAGACAAGGTGTGAGGACCATGGCATGAGGAAACTACTTGCTGGATAATATAATCTCATGTTTGCCTATAAACCCAATCTGATTCTCTGTCTGAAGGACAATCCTGAAGGCATCATATCTACTCACCTGTCTGTTAACGGGCGGCTGCTGTACAGAACTGACTGGTGGTGTATACACGCTGTGATTACCCAGGGAGACGGATGCCAGGGAAGGGGTATTGCCATGACACTGTTCCCGCTTGTGGATCATGAAAGCAGGCAAAGAGTTAAACTGCTTTTTGCACTTCCCGCACAGAAAAACATCTTCGTCATCTGCAACAAGAAGCAGCATTTTGGGATGATCTATCAGTATCCATCATGTATGTGTTTCATCACAATGTTACTCCTCTACAGATGTGATACAGATGGCCATGGAGGCTCTAGTACCCTGTTGTACCACCTCTAGCTTGGATACAAGATGTCATACAGGTGGGCATGGAGGCTCTAGTACCCTGTTGGGCCGTCTCTAGCTTGGATACAGGATGTGATACGGGCAGGAACACACGTGGCTGCAGGATGTCCTGAACATATCGTTGAGCTGTCACTGTTCCTTGTAAAGCTAGTAGGGGTGACCAACTGTCATATGTGACGGCCCCCCCAGACCATCACACCAGCAGGGAGCAGTGTGCCGCTCCACAGCAAAGGCAGGATTTTGGCGCTCACCCATGGGTCTCCAGCTGCAAAAACAGCAGTCGCCAGTGCCCAAACTAAACCTGGTTTCATAGCTGAAGACAACCAAGTTCCACTCTGTAGCATCCAGTTTCATCATTCACGAGACCTGGTCCTTCAGCGAAGCGCCTAGAAATGGTTCTAAAAGACAGAGGGGTCTGTAACGATGGTGGCACCTGTCTCTGGATGACGGCCAACAAAACAATAATAGCTGCTTGTGCTTGTCAGACGATCCTCTCTACTGGTGGTCTGTTGGGAGCGTCCTGAGCCCGGTCATCTTGTGTGACCTCACACATCCAACACCTCCTAACAGTGTTGACAGAACGGTCTGGGTGGTGGGCAATTGGTTAATATGACCAATCAGCTTCTTATAACATAGTATGTTAGGCTGAAGGAAGACCATGTCCATCTAGTTCAGCCTGTATTCCAATAATATGCCCCTCTCTAACTTTTTAACTGGATGAAATCTCTTCTTCGTGTCATAGAAGCGTCTAGTGGTAAACAAGCTCTACACAAGAGGTCACTGCACACAAGGAGCTTCCGAGAGACTTTTATAGGCCATGGGGGGAGGGGGGGGAACCACTTTTAAGGCCTCAGGTGACAAGACCGTTCATCTAATCACACAAAATGACAACTCCTTCTAGGTGTTTGATTTTTTTTTAACAAAGAGTGTGAATAAGGCGCAGCTTGAACCGCAAATAAAGCAAAAACACCATCATCATACCAAGTCCCTGGAGGGCTGCAGAGCTGCTGACATTCTGAGCTGTGGGGTCCGACACACCACCCTGTCCATCCAGCAGTGACTGAACAGCAAGGACGGTCTGGTTGTCCATGCCTAGAAAAGGGAAAAAAAGAAAGAAGAACAGGTCGGTGAGACTGAAACATCACATTAAAAAGTCAGACATTGCAACAATAGTGCCAGCCTTAGGTTAGATGGCATGATGGCACCCTTCCACCCCTCCCCCGCTTATGCATAACAAAAACTATATATATTGTACTAATAGGCACTATGTCTGTATTCTACTTGTGCAGAAAGCAACAAGATAGCAGCTTACCCAACACTAGAACAGCTCAGTGAATACGGTACCAGAACCAAGTTCAGTACATAAATACAGCACCAGAACAAAGCATCTATCAAATACAGCGCTAGAGCCAAGCTTATAATACAAATACAGCACAAGGAGCAGTAAGAACAGCAGGACAGCACAAACAACCCTCTCTCACTGCAAGGCATTTCCCCTTTGTACATTGTGACAGCTACCTTTTTATGGGTTTGGAAGGGTATCGTTTCTCCTTAGGGAGAGCACCTAGAAGGTGTGAAGAGACATATAAGGCCATCCATGCCCCTCTGGGTAATATGCAAATGGAGAGCTGGAATGCTGCCTATGGCCTTATAAGTCTTCTCACACCTTCTAGGTGCTCTCCTCAAAGGGGTTGTCCCTCGGCAGCAAGTGGGGGTATACACTTCTGTATGGCCATAATAATGCACTTTGTAATATACATCGTGCATTAATTATGAGCCATACAGAAGTTATTCACTTACCTGTTCCGTTGCTGGCGTCCTCGTCTCCATGGTGCCGTCTAATCTTCAGCGTCTAATCGCCCGATTAGACGCGCTTGCGCAGTCCGGTCTTCTCCCTTCTGAATGGGGCCGCTCGTGCCAGAGAGCGGCTCCTCGTCGCTCCGCCCCGTCACGTGTGCCGATTCCAGCCAGTCAGGAGGCTGGAATCGGCAATGGACCGCACAGAAGACCTGCGGTCCACCGAGGGTGAAGATCCCGGCGGCCATCTTCACAAGGTAAGTCAGAAGTCGCCGGAGCGCGGAGATTCGGGTAAGTACTGGACGGTTTGTTTTTTTTATGCCTGCATCGGGTTTGTCTCGCGCCGAACGGGGGGGCTATTGAAAAAAAAAAAAAAACCCGTTTCGGCGCGGGACAACCCCTATAAGGAGAAACGATACCCTTCTCGATGCACATCTATAGGCCTCTCACTGGACAATCCAGAAACCTCCTGCACACTGATGAGGAGCAATCACCCTGAAACAGCTGTCTGTGCATGGTTGGCTCTGGCTCATAATTCCCAGTCATTGTTACAAGGCTTGCTAAAAGGTCTAACATTGACTTGATGTTCACTTGGAATGTTTCCTTCCAATAGGTGGTGCTGTAGAGATATTGTTCCATCTTCTCATTTGCATATTTCACAGAGAAGCATGGATGGCTTTATAAGTCTCCTCGCACCTTCTAGGTGCTCTCCTTTGGGAGAAATGATACCCTTCTCAACCCACATCTATAGGTCTCTCATTGGACAATCCAGAAACCTACTGCACAGTGATGAGGGGCAATCACCCTGAAACAGCTGTCTGTGCATGGTTGGCTTTTGGGACGATCCTCTCTACTGATAGTTTGTCAAGAACGTACTGAACCCGGAAACCTGCATATTTATGCACAAAATGAATGTAATTTTGGGAATTCTTTTTTGCGTGCACAAATACACAGTGCATTTGCATAAACTCACCGCAGCGGGCAACATATGCAGGCATAAGCGGATTTCGGTCATGTAAATACACAAGACCCTACCACACAAGCTCTTAAGATGGGGACACAGACATCCCTATCACAGTTCCTGATAATGATCAGCTTATGTAGATGAATACAGATAGTAATGCCAGTGTCCTCCCTGTAGGTAGAGATGGTAAGGTCTCCAGGTGCTCATGTTATGCTGTGCTGATGCACTAGTAGCACAGAATAGTGAAAGCGAAAGCAGAGAGAAATCCAAACATCAAGATGCTGCCTGATAAGCATCAGATAGGGGGCTGCACTGTATGAAAGTGGATGCAATATAAAGAAGAGACCTCCAAAGTGTGCTAATCAGATGAGGAGGGTGGGATTGAAAAATGTGTTTTCACCAGTGCAGCCCTTTAAGGGTAGGTCCACAAGGGATGATTTTCCACTGTGGAAAATCTGTAACAAACCAAATGTCACATCCAACCCCCCTGTCTGAATCCAGCCTTAATAATAATTATAATAATAATAATCTTTATTTGTATAGCGCCAACTTATTCCGCAGCGCTTTAAGGGCTCATCACACGAGCACATTTAGTTTTGCTCTGTGATTGTGTAGCGTATTCACGGACCGGCACTCTGCGTATTCCTTGTGTACCTGGATGCATTTTTTTTTGGTGCGCATACTCTCTGCTTTTTGAATACATGAAAAAAAAAAAAAAAAAAACACCAAGCCCCCTGGATTTAAGGCATGGATACACAGTGAATACGCACGTATCATGCATGTTTGCACAATCCTATTGACTTCAATGGGCAATTTCAGTTCATAATACGGAATAGAATTGGACATGCTGCGGTTTTTCTTTTAAACCCATGTTAAAACACTGTTAAAGTAATCACTTAATTGAGGTGACACTCAAGGGGCATCACAGCCTTATCAATCAGGTGCGCCTATTTGATGCATTGGAGAAGAGTACTATGAGAAACACTCGAGTGATGCTTCCAAGCTCTTCTGTTCTATTGTTCCAATTCAAGAGGTTAGATTGTGTAACATCCCCATCAAGGTCAACAATTCAAAGTCTACAGCATGTGTGATACTTCTCTCTTAGGGGTTAATCAGACGGGCGTATATTTGTCCGGTTTTCACGCCCGGCTGATATATGCTGCCCCTCTCTGCAGGGGGAGGAGGCGGACCGGGGAGCAGTGCACTGAGCTCACGCCCCCTCTCTGCCCCTTACCACTGTTTGCAATGAGAGAGGGTGGGAGACGGGTAGAGCCGAGGGAATGACCAGAAAGCGGACATGCCGTGATTTTTTTCCTGCACCGCAATGCCGAAAGTTAAAAAAAAAATGATAATGGCTCCTGTATATGACCTCATTACAAGAATGGGGTTTACATTTGTGCTCACTGAGGTTCGGGCGGTTCCACAACTGCGTCGCGTTGTCCGGCCGGCGGTCCCATCGCAGATCTGGGTGAACATACTGGAAGAAAACGCATTGCATACAACGCTTTTTCTTCCGTCTAAAAGCCGGGCAGCTGGGTGGGCAGCGGGCACACCCTATTATAGTCAATGGGGTTCGTCAGGTGCGGATGGGTTCCATCTGGCGCCAGTACTGTTCGGCTGCGGGGACTCCCCGAACTAAGCAGGAAAGGGGAATCCCCAAGGCAGATGCATGACCCCCCTTATTATAACCCGCCTGATACCCTGCAGTGCGTGTCTTTCGTAGCCGCCCGCCTCGCTCTGCACACGGCACACACGACACGTCTGCATACAAGATCATTCAATATTACCACACCGCAATGCAAATACACGAGGAGTCAGCGCTGCGTAAACACGCCGTGTAAGGGGGCCCGCGGGCGCTGAAAACAAGTCTAATGTCCGCAAAAACAGCTGCTTCGTCATACGTGCGCGGCGCCTTATTCAGTCCGCGGGTCCGTTTATTTTCTGCGCTTTTCACGTTTCCTCCTAAAAAACTCAAACGCGCCAATTTTGTTTTTCCACATCAAAAAAAAAAGAGCGAACAGCATACGGACGCCATACATGCGCTGCCCAAAACACTGAAAGCCATGAGTTATTTTGCGCACTGTCCGTGTCTGCATGAAAAAACTCGCACGCGCATGTGACCACGTTGAGTAATACGGCGCTGTTTTATCCGTTTTTTGGAGTTTTTTTAAACGGACTACACGTGAATGAAAACCGCTGGCGCCGCAGCCTTGGGGGGCTTCACATCTGCAATTCTTTGCAGAAATACTCGCACTTTTTCTTCCGCAATCATGCGGCGCAGCTGAGCGGAGATCATTATAGTCTATGGGATCCGTTCGGCGCTGTTCGCGTCCGTTATATGACGGATCCATTCAGCCAGGGGGGATTCCACTTTCCAGCCCCCCAACCAGACGCAGATGTGAAAGCATCCCCAATGGCGGCCGCGGTTACAGATAACAGTCAGGATATATATATATCAGTGAGGCGTTAACAGACGCCATATACATTGTGCACTGAGGAGGGGGCGCCTGCATGGGGGACCCCCAGTAACCCCAGCATGGCCACCACATGCAGGGCAGCACCATTGTCCTCAGCGCTCTTCCAGCGGCCGCCTTCCCCCCCACACAGCAGCTTTTCCCGGAAGCCTGCTCCCCTCCGCTGCAGCCGCCCTCAGCTCTTCCCCAAGCTGCACCTCCCCCCCGCTCTAACACGAGCCGCACCGGCAGGACGCGGGTTTCAGGCCGGGCCAGCATTCTGCATGCACAGCAAAAAATATATCAATCAGTTTTATGTTTTTTTATCACCTTCAAATGCCTCAAATATTGCTTGCGCCATCTTGCAGGCTGCAGATGTCCTATGAGCAGCATTATGGGAAATGCGCCTAGGTGCAATACTGAACACGGCCAGCAGAGGGATGCAGTTTACACATAGAGAAGTAATAAAATGTCATGGACTACAAACACACACAGGGGGTCCTGCAGATGTAATTTGTACATGGCTGATGGTAACGGAGGCCGTACTAGGCAACCGAGATTTGGGGGTGAAATTTGTCATCACCGTTTTACAATATAGTGTACTCTGAATGTAATTTCCAATACATACAAAAAATCAGTGCACGTAATCTCTAAACGGAACCAAGCGCGCGAGGGCTTTTTGCTGCACGGAGATAATTTTTGGTTGCACCTGAACGCAGTGGAACGCAAGTGTTCTCTGAACCCGGAAGTGGCGAGGTACAGGTTGTCAGAAGCTGTGAGAATGGCAGGACCGGTGCTCCCGAGGTCTCTGCTCCGTGCACTCAACGAGCTACTCAGGAGGAAGAGATACCGGGCTCTGCTGGCCGTCATCAAAGGCTTCCGAAATGGAGCAGTGTGAGTGCTGACCTTATGCAGGGGAAGAGCAGGCATTATAGAGGGGGAGCAGCGGGGGGAGTGCTGACTTTATGCAGGGGGAGGAGGAGAGCAGGCATTATAGAGAGGGGCCAGCGGGTCAGTGCAGGCATTATACAGGGGGAAGAGGGGTCAGTGCAGGCGGTATACAGGGGGAGAGGGAGCAGCGGGTCAGTGCAGGCCTTATACGGGGGGAGAGGGAGCAGCAGGTCAGTGCAGGCGTTATACGGGGGGAGAGGGAGCAGCGGGTCAGTGCAGGCGTCATACGGGGGGAGAGGGAGCAGCGGGTCAGTGCAGGCGTCATACGGGGGGAGAGGGAGCAGCCGGTCAGTGCAGGCGTCATACGGGGGGAGAGGGAGCAGCGGGTCAGTGCAGGCGTCATATGGGGGGAGAGGGAGCAGCGGGTCAGTGCAGGCATTATAGGGAGTAGAGAGGGGGCAGCGGGTCAGTGCAGGCGTTATACGGGGGAGAGGGGGCAGCGGGTCAGTGCAGGTGTTATACGGGGGAGAGGGGGCAGTGGGTCAGTGCAGGCGTCATATGGGGGGAGAGGGAGCAGTGGGTCAGTGCAGGCGTTATACGGGGGAGAGGGAGCGGCGGGTCAGTGCAGGCGTTATACGGGGGAGAGGGAGCGGCGGGTCAGTGCAGGCGTTATACGGGGGAGAGGGAGCGGCGGGTCAGTGCAGGCGTTATACGGGGGAGAGGGAGCGGCGGGTCAGTGCAGGCGTTATACGGGGGAGAGGGAGCGGCGGGTCAGTGCAGGCGTTATACGGGGGAGAGGGAGCGGCGGGTCAGTGCAGGCGTTATACGGGGGAGAGGGAGCGGCGGGTCAGTGCAGGCGTTATACGGGGAGAGGGAGCAGCGGGTCAGTGCAGGCGTCATATGGGGGAGAGGGAGCAGCGGGTCAGTGCAGGCGTCATATGGGGGAGAGGGAGCGGCGGGTCAGTGCAGGCGTTATACGGGGGAGAGGGAGCGGCGGGTCAGTGCAGGCGTCATACGGGGGGAGAGGGAGCAGCGGGTCAGTGCAGGCGTCATACGGGGGGAGAGGGAGCGGCGGGTCAGTGCAGGCGTCATACGGGGGGAGAGGGAGCAGCGGGTCAGTGCAGGCGTCATACGGGGGGAGAGGGAGCAGCGGGTCAGTGCAGGCGTTATACGGGGGGAGAGGGAGCAGCGGGTCAGTGCAGGCGTTATACGGGGGAGAGGGAGTAGCAGGTCAGTGCAGGCGTCATACGGGGGGAGAGGGAGCAGCGGGTCAGTGCAGGCGTCATACGGGGGGAGAGGGAGCAGCGGGTCAGTGCAGGCGTCATACGGGGGGAGAGGGAGCAGCGGGTCAGTGCAGGCGTCATACGGGGGGAGAGGGAGCAGCGGGTCAGTGCAGGCGTCATACGGGGGGAGAGGGAGCAGCGGGTCAGTGCAGGCGTCATACGGGGGGAGAGGGAGCAGCGGGTCAGTGCAGGCGTCATACGGGGGGAGAGGGAGCAGCGGGTCAGTGCAGGCGTCATACGGGGGGAGAGGGAGCAGCGGGTCAGTGCAGGCGTCATGGGGGGAGAGGGGGCAGCGGGTCAGTGCAGGCGTTATACGGGGGAGAGGGGGCAGCGGGTCAGTGCAGGTGTTATACGGGGGAGAGGGGGCAGTGGGTCAGTGCAGGCGTCATATGGGGGGAGAGGGAGCAATGGGTCAGTGCAGGCGTTATACGGGGGAGAGGGAGCGGCGGGTCAGTGCAGGCGTTATACGGGGGAGAGGGAGCGGCGGGTCAGTGCAGGCGTTATACGGGGGAGAGGGAGCGGCGGGTCAGTGCAGGCGTTATACGGGGGAGAGGGAGCGGCGGGTCAGTGCAGGCGTTATACGGGGGAGAGGGAGCGGCGGGTCAGTGCAGGCGTTATACGGGGGAGAGGGAGCGGCGGGTCAGTGCAGGCGTTATACGGGGGAGAGGGAGCGGCGGGTCAGTGCAGGCGTTAAACGGGGGAGAGGGAGCGGCGGGTCAGTGCAGGCGTTATACGGGGGAGAGGGAGCGGCGGGTCAGTGCAGGCGTTATACGGGGGAGAGGGAGCGGCGGGTCAGTGCAGGCGTTATACGGGGGAGAGGGAGCGGCGGGTCAGTGCAGGCGTTATACGGGGGGAGGGAGCGGCGGGTCAGTGCAGGCGTTATACGCGGGAGAGGGAGCGGCGGGTCAGTGCAGGCGTTATACGGGGGAGAGGGAGCGGCGGGTCAGTGCAGGCGTTATACGGGGGAGAGGGAGCGGCGGGTCAGTGCAGGCGTTATACGGGGGAGAGGGAGCGGCGGGTCAGTGCAGGCGTTATACGGGGAGAGGGAGCAGCGGGTCAGTGCAGGCGTTATACGGGGGAGAGGGAGCGGCGGGTCAGTGCAGGCGTTATACGGGGAGAGGGAGCAGCGGGTCAGTGCAGGCTTCATATGGGGGGAGGGAGTGCTGGAATATCAGCAAGATTACTTTCCTCCAGTTGTGGTGAGCAGTGATCTTATAAACTGTGAGGAATGGAAACTATTCTAAAGCTTATACCTCTTTATTATATAGGGGGTGTTCCAGAGACGGGGGGACGGGGGGGGCGCCTTTTTTTTTTTCTTTAAAGTTCTTATCCATGCATTGGATAAGTGAAAACTAATAGATCAATGGGAGTTAACCACTGGGACCCCACAGATCCAGAGAATGGAGGGTGGGGATCTTTTTGCATCTACATAGTGTCTACTCTGATTTTTGAGGGGGTCACAGATAGGGGGCGCTCTTCTATGACATTTATAGGTCTTCATTTCAAAACTACACTCGGTGTGGAGAAGCAGAGGAGTCCCGCTCTGATGATTCGGTTCACTAGATGCAGCCTGGGTATGTTTTCAGTTGTCTTTATTAAATTATAATTAATCCACTTTTTTCTTATTTTTCTTTAAAGATATGGAGCAAAAATCCGGGCCCCCCACGCCCTGGTGATGACATTCCTGTTCAAGAGTGGAAGGTAACGTATTCTATACGTGCGATGGAGGGTAGAATGAGACAGGGCGGAATTAAAGGGCAGTGGGCAAAGCTTGTACAAATCCATCTAGGCACGTGGCCACATGGAGCAGTTGGGGGCTGACCAAGATGCATTGCGGTCCTGCACTGGAACCCAAAGTTAAACCTAGAATACAGCATCTGAGGCTCTTTTTTTAAAATTCTCTCCTCATGTCGCTGGCATAACTAGAGGGGGATGTGGTTACCCCTGGGCCCAGGCGCCTTTGGGGGCCCATAGGGCCTCTCTTCTCCATATAGGGAGCCCAGTACTATGACTAAACTATTATAGCTGATGGGCCCTGTTCCAGGTTTTGCATCGGTGCCCAGGAGCTTCACGTTACGCCTCTGCCTCATGTCTTATTAGCGGAGTATGCATAAAAGGGTATTGCATGAAGGGATGGCATATTGCTAGGATATGCCATTGTTCATGATCAGATGGGATCCCCACAGTCCTGGTAATGAAGTGGTGCAGCGCTGGTAGAGGGATTGCCTCCTTCTAAGTCTTCCTGCACAGCTCTGATCCCGGCCACAAGGCCGTGCAGGGAACTGCAGCCATCGCCACTCGCATGAATGAGGTTGTCCTGCAGTTCCCTGCTCAGCAGGTGGTCTGGGTGTCACCGTTTAGGGCAAAACAGTGGGCACAGTGGATCGTGGGGGTCCTAGAGGTTAGACCCCTGCTGATCCTAAAGGAATGCCATCACTTCATAAGATGGGAATACCCCTTATAAACGTATTGTGCCAGAATTGATTTTTATCACCCCTCCATAGGCGAGGTGATAAATGACTGATTGGTGGGAGTCTCACTCCTGAAACCTCACCTATTTTTGAGGACGGTGGTCTGTATTCCCCTCTCCTGCTCACTGCAGGATGACTGCACCCCCCGCAGTGAGGAGGGGATTGAATTGAGCGGTTGTCATGCACGTGTGGTGGCGCTCCATTCATTGCCGAAGATAGCCAATCGCTTGTACTTGGTTATTTCTATCACCCCTTATTGAAATGAATGGAGAGGCACTGTACACACGCGACCATCGCAACATTCAATCTCCGCTGTGGATGGATGGATGGATGCAGCAAGCCTGCAATCACGACAGGAGAAAGGGACACAGGATCGGTGGGGGTCTCTGCAGTGAGATCCCCCCCCCCCCCCCCAACCCACCAATCAGAATTGTATCACCTCTCCTGTAGATAGTCTATTTTGCGATACCCACTTAAGTTGTGCTCAGTAGTAACTCATAGACTTTCTATGGAGTGGCAGCCATGTGTTTGACCACCACTCCATACAAATGTACCATGTTGATGCAGGTAAAGGGAAATTGGGATTGAAGACCCTTGTTCTAGTGATCGGTGGGGGGTCCTACCATCAACTGTTTATAATGTTTCCCGTGGATAGGTGGTAAACGGTTACTGTAGGAAAACTCTTAATTCCCTTAAAGAGAAGCGGCCCCTTTTATAGGAGGATTCTGGGGGTATTGTGCCCTATTATGGTAAATGTAATGACTGCTGTGCTGTTTGAGTTAATAATTGTATAAGCTCATACTGTGAAGTCATTATATGGAGGCCGCTTCTTATTTGTGTCTCCAGTTTAAGAGAGAAGCTGCAAGCGATCCTGCAGGCGACCTTCACGCACTCGCGGAATCTGGCGTATTTCGTCTTCACCTATAAGAGTCTCTTGGCTGCTCAAGAGAAAATACATGGAAGCAAATGGCAATTCCACTCCTTCCTGGCGGCATGTGTAGGGGGGTGGCTGGTGTTCGGAGAGAATAACCACATCAATAGCCAGGTGAGGATACGCCGTTGTATAGGGGTGCATTCACATCCCATTTTAGATTAGGTTTCCGGGTTTCGTCTTGGGCCTTGGGCTTGTCTGAATCCTGTTTTTGGAACTATTGACTTTTATTGCCCAAACAGAGACAATAAGGAATCCGTTTGAGCAGCTTTCCATCATTTCCAATCCCTCATGAATGCAGCAGCCATGTTTTCTGTTCTACTTCTGCCTCTGTCGCTCATTACACGGGTTTATCGTTTTCTTGCATAAATCAATTAAAAACTCTCCCACAATTCAGCACCGCCGGGATTATCTGCTCTCGCCTCTATCTACAAGCCCACTCGGCCAATAACAAGTCTTATCCATCCTTATTACTCCTCTCACTCCCATCTGCAGGTCTTCTCTGATGCTGCACCCATTCTCTGGAATCCGCTACTCTGGACTTTTAGACTTTTTCCTAACATCCCCAGTTTTAAGTGTGCCTGAAGACCCTTTTCTTCACAGAGCCTATACCATAGTCCATTAGCCATAGATAACCTGACCTAGTCACAAGTATGTCCACTCTACCAAGTCCTCAACAAGCTCCCCTTGTCTCTTCACCCTGTACTGTATATTCCGGCCGGCTCAGATACTCGTTAGTGTATGCCAGCGTAAGGGGTGGTTCCCTGGGCACAGTTACCTATTATTCATTACTCCCGCTCCATTTAGAGGACTTGTACAAGGGACACTTGTTGGGTGCTTTAGTGTCCGACTGCCATCCCAGCGATTATCAGTTCTGTGCTTTCACACAGCAGCGGTAATCTTCACTGAATGGAGGCAGAGCCGGCCAGAGATCTCTTCCATCCACCACCTACATTCACAGTAAACAGGTAGTCGCTCATAGATGAACTGCCTGTTTAATCGGGCTGCTGGTTGCTTAGTTTTTAGCTCAGCGACGACGACAGGTGAGCGATTCTCTATCACTTGCCCTGTCGGGACCCGTATTTACCTGGGATGACAGCTACCTGAATAATCACTTAAACAAGCGACTAAATCCCCGTAGGTTGTGAGCTCTTATACACAGAGACACCATTCGTTTTGTCTTATTGGGAGCATTAACAACCACAGGGCTTATTTAGTCATATGTGATGGCTTGGCTCCAGGGCTCCCCCTGTAGGACCGTGCATGGTACGTCTGCAACAGATAGCTGATGTATTTCTCTGACCTGGACTACAACTGGACGAGTTATACTAATAAATGGCGGGTAATATTGTATTAACCCTTTTCGTTTCCTTGCAGATAAACATGTACCTGCTGTCTCGCGTCCTCTTCGGTCTCTCCAGACTTGCGGTTGAGAAAGGTTATATCGCTGAACCTAAACAGGACGTCTTTCCCTGGTTCGCCGCCTTGGTGTGGGGATTAGTGTTGTGGCTCTTTGAATACCACAGACACACTCTCCAGCCATCGTTACAGTCCTCCATGACTTACCTGTATGATGACAGCAACATCTGGCACGACATCTCCGACTTCTTGATATACAACAAATCGAAGCCGCCTGCAAAATAGCGCATTACCGTAGGCTCTCGGACTGCAAACAGCAAGGACTGGTCATGTGAATATTGGGGATTGTAGCAGTAGACCTCATTTGTTCTTGATTTACACTGATTTACTAAGATAGCATGGCATTGGTCCTATGTGCAGTAAAAGTCCTATAATCTGGCACGGTTGTGACTACAAGGTGCTGGATTATTGGAAATAATAAAGGGACATGATCAGGGTTCAGGTGCTAAAAACCTACAGGTGTAGGGTCTGAAAATAAGCCAGAAGAGATCCGGACAAGATATCCCGCATCCTCTCTGGTGTATCTCCAGGCCCTTCACTTGAGGTGTGATTCTTGTCTATGCCTTATTTTTGCTGCATGCCCTGTGGTAAAGGTATCTTTCTAGGAGGGCGATTATCGCCTTAAAAGTCGCTGGAAATGGTGATTTTTTTTGGGGGGGGGGGGGGGCGATAGTCGTTCTGTGTACTGAGACTAGTGCCTACTGAGCGAGGTCGATGTTTCAGCTCACTGAAACCTCACGACTTCTTGCTCAGTGCAAAGAGGAGTTGTTCAGTCTTTGAATGGAGGCGGACAGCCAGAAGAGATCTTCGCTACATCTCCATTCACTGAACGACTGTCGCTCCTCTGGGAATGGTGGTGGGCATGCTTTCCAGCTGTGGGTGGGCATGCTTGCTTTCCCCACTCTTTCTTCTGGATCAGTGCCATCTAACAATGTCTTGATAATCTGGTATTGAGATTACCTTTGGCCAATGTCAGGTTAGCAGAAAGTGCAGTGTTTCAGGTTCTACATAAATCAGCATTTGCCTTCTTTCCACACACACACGTCATTACTCACACATTCTGTTATTTAGATACAATACGGTTATAGAAAGTATCTACGCAGCTAAAGAATTCCCAACATGCATGCATCCGTATGGTCTGCTGTCAGAGAGGTATATAGTAATACCATGCACTTAAAGGGGGTTATTCCAAGATAGACTTTTATCGCCTATTCATGAGATGCGTGATAAGTCTGATCCGGAGATCAGAAGTCCTGTTTCTGCCTCTCCTCCTCACTGCGGTCATGTTGCACCCCCTGCAGCAAGGAGGAGATTGAATGGTGTGGCGGTCACACACGTGCGATGCTGCTCCATTCCGCTACAATGGGGCTGACGGAGATAGCTGAGTGCTTTTACTTATTAGTTATTTCTGTCAGCCCCATTGAAATGAATGTAGCAGTGCCGTGCATGCGCAACCGCCTCTCCATTCAGGGTGAGTGCAGTAAGCCTGCATGATGAGAAGGGGGGGGGGACCCCTGTTCTTGGGATTGGTGGGGACCCCACCATTCAGCCTTTTATTACCTATCCGATGCCTAGGTGAGAAGTCAGTCCTGGGAAAACCCTCTTAAGGAAATTTCTATGCATAATTTAATTTTTTGAGTAATCTGAATAATATAAAATGTTTCACTTGATTTTAATATGATTGATCTGTGAAGCCAATATGGCAGCCGGATTGGTAACGCGGTATCTTTGTACGGTTTCTATAACAGAATGTACTACAGCACACTTGTGGTATCTGTAATATACACTGCAAATGATTTTTGATTCTACTCCTCTAACCGTACAGTGTTTTTGTATTGCACTTGGCGTAGAGCTGGGGCTCAATAGCACTTTATGAGATTGTGTAATTGGGATGTAGCAGAACGGTTTCACTTGTCTCTAGTGCTCCGTGGAGCAGCATCGCTGTGCACTGGCCGGTGTGTAAAGGGGCTCTGCTCTTTGGAGAGAGCATTGCATTGACGCTATGACCATGCAGTCTCTTTATTTGACATGTAATGTTAATTAGAAAGTTTGTAGGAGTTTTCCAAGAGTTAAAAAATATATAAATATGGGCAGGGAATGGGTTAAAACTAAAGGGGGGGGGGGGGGAGAGAGAACTCACAAGCCATAATTACTACTCACATGGCTCATCCTCCCTCCTGCCTGGACTGGCACAGGCACTCCACTTCCCATCTGGAAAAAGCTACAGAGGTCGTAGGTCATTGATTGGCTAAGCAGTCACGTGCCCGATCAGCCATGAGTTTACCATGAGCGGCACATGACCGCTTCAATTCCTTCTGGTGCCGGGACTGCGGCTCCTGTGCTGGATTGGGAAAATGCTGAGTGGGGAGTACGGCTTAGTTGTTTGTTTTAACGCATTTCCTGCCCAAATATCTTCTTTCTTTTTTTTCTTTTTTTTTTAACTTCTTCTTAACTCCCAGAGAACCTTTTTAACTAGAAGTTGTTCTCCTATAAAAGGGGACTGAACACACCGCTGCAGGGAAGTAAGCCAAAACGAAAATATCGTTTTTAAAGGGCTATTTTACCCATTGAACTGTAGGAAACATCATAAATGTCTGAGGATGGAGCCCCAGTGATGGGATCACAATTCTATTAGGAGACGAGGGATTTATGGCAATTAAAGGGGTTGTCCTATTGTGAACTATTGATAGTCTATTGTTCGGCTCGGGAAGTAGTGTCTGCCGCCTAAGACCCATACTGGTCAGCTGTTCGCTAGGCCGCTGCACTCTAGCACTGAGCTGATTTCTGCAGGAAGTAGGCAGCCCTGTTATCACTGCAGTGGTCATGCTTGGTATTACAGGCAAAGTAATACGAAGTCTGACCACTACAGGAGGAACGGAGTTGTCTGCTTCCTATAGGAATCGGCTCAGTGCGAGAGTGCAGTGATGTTCTGTTCTAAGGCTTGGCCATCAGAAGTTTACAACTGGACAAACCCTTTGAGGAAACAAGAGTGTGCAAAATTTTCTGTTTCTAAAAACCTCCATAGACTAAAATGGATAGAGCAATATAAATGTTTAATACCATTAGTCATGGGTCTTGTCCCAATAGGGGGTCAGCAGGAACCCCATTCCCAGCAAGGCTCCATTTATCAGACATTTATGATGGACATTAAAGTTATTCCTTTTAAAGGGAACTTGTCATGTCAGAACAGCAACATCGACTATGTTGTTGTGCTGGTCTTGTAAGTGACTGAGTGAGGGGATGTAATTCCTCTACTCGCCTGATTCCAGTGGTGTCTGTCGGTGAAGATCACACTGAGCATGAAGAGATGACTCGTCTCTGAGTGACATGTACGCCACCTCCCACAGAAGTCTATGGGACATTCCCCGACTCCCCGTCACTTTCAGGAACGGCACCATCCTTTACTTTTAGGTTTTTATTGACACTAAAAAACATTCCATCTACTTCTGGACATGCTGGGGGTTGTAGTCTTACAACAGATGCATAGCCCCAGCTTGGGGACCACTGACATGGACGCTGTCACCACTTTTAGCTCAATGTGATAAATGTTAGTAATTTCCTGCTAAACCCAGTCTCAATATCGAATATCTACTGTAAGGCCCTGGAAAGAGACAATACTCTTCTTCCCTGCAGTTTTGGGTAGAAATGAATATTTCAGCGAACAGACTTGTTCCCACTAATGCTTTGGCTTCCGGTTTCCTTCTCTGCTATGGGAGCAGGAAAACGGAATCCACTGGCCGAACTGAACTGTGCTGAATGGTCCCCATTGACGATAATGGAATCCGAATGGATGGCCTTCCAGTATATCACAGGATGAAATGGTGTTCGGCCATAGAGTATCCGCATGGAACTGCAACACTGAAGCGAACGGGCCCTCCTGTGTGCATTGTAACTATTAATTCTTTTACTAAATCTTACTTCTATAATATTCCGTGTACTCTGTTCTTCATTTCATTATGTTCACGGTTTACTTATCCTATCTTTGTAGAAACTGCTAATATAGAGAGGGTGTCCCAAAAAGGTATATATACTTCAATATGAAAAATATGTGTAAAAGCTTTAGTACTAAATGATTACTGTAAGCCATGGTTGACTTCTGCACTCACATTGGGTGCGCAGTGGTCACCATTAACATCCCGACGCTTCTGATTTCGGCTACTTCACACACATTAGTTACAGTGTCCATAGGGATTGTTCTGCATGACACAAATGGCCAGTACAATGGATGCGTGAAGCATGGTGGGGGTACACCGACCCCGTACACTGCTCGGACCCCTGGATGACAGACCTCACCAGCACATGTAAACTGTTCCACCACCATATCCAAGGACTATTGCTATGCGACGCCTCCCACATATTTGCGCATATAGCACATGAAGTTGTAGGTGTCTAACTTATCATGAATGGGGGGGAGTGTAGGCGGTTCAGTCCCAAACTCGCATCACTATCGTCATTGTTCTTCACACACCTCAAATTTCCAATACGACTTCAAAATGGTCTTGGATTGCTCAACTGTCAAACCTGCCTCCGCCGTTTTATTTGATGGCCCCTTGGTAGCTTTAGTAATCTTACGACTACTGCCATCTTTAGAGACAACCTGATACTACGTATTGCCGCCATGATTCAGTTCAGCCAGATGTGGTAACTTGCCACTTGAAACAATGGAAACTCCAGGTGTGACCCGACAATTAGCAGGTAAGCCGCAGCAAGTGCCAACACCTGAAAGCTAAGGGATTTATCATGGCCGCTTTATCTGTGATGCTTATATGGGGATGACACTTTTTACTGGAGTATATACAATCTATCCATAAGCGGGCGGCTAAAGCAGTCGGTCAATCACTTTGCGTTAAGGGAGCTGATCACCTACTTTTAGCCCTATAACAGTGATGGCTAACTTTTTGCAGACCAAGTGCCCAAACTGCAACCCAAAACACACTTATTTATCGCAAAGTGCCAACACGTCAGGGGGCGGGGCTTATCATGATGTATCATTTACCTCCGTCGTTATAAAAGGGACAGGGCTGTTTTAAAATAGACCTGGTGAAGATTTTTTACTGCTTTTGAATGCGGATATGCTGCAGAATTTGCCACGGAAATCTTCGTTGAGGACAATTTACAGCATTTCCGCCTTGTATAAGCATATCCTAGCAGTGATAGTGACCCTCCTAGAGCGGCCCCAGCGCTGATAGTGACCCTTCCAGAGCAGCCCCAGTGGTAATAGTGACAACCCGTAGCGCGGCCCCAGTGGTAATGGTGCTCCCCCTCCCCCAGCAGCCCCCTGTAGCAATGGAGACACTCCTCGGCGGCCCCCTGTAGCAATGGAGACACTCCTTGGTGGCCCCCTGTAGCAATAGAGACACTCCTCGGCGGCCCCCTGTAGCAATGGAGGCAGCCCCCACAGCCGCCCCCTGTAGCAATGGAGACAACCCACAGCGGTCCCCAGCAGTAATTGTGCCCCCCTCAGATCCATATACTTACCCCCTCCTACTTGTGGAAGCACCGCTAGTAGCGCTGATCCCAGGCGCACACTGTGATGGCAGCCTGCTGCCAGATGCCTCCTCCCCCTGCTCTCACGGAACCTAAGAGGAGACAGTGCGCATCGGAATCAGCGCCGCCAGCAGCGCAGCTAAGTGAATACCGGCAGGGGAGCCACGGCCCCTGCCGGTATTCACTAACGTGGTGAGAGGCCGATGGCGATGCATGCCAACAGGAAGGGCTTTGCGTGCCACATCTGACACGCGATCCATAGGTTCGCCACCACTGCCCTATAAGCTGAGCTTATGAGCTGAAAATAGGTGACCCGTAGAATCCAGGGATACGTTTTATACTTGCCTTCCCCGGCATTCTTCCAGTGTCAGCTAAGTAGTGCGCCCATTCCAGTTTTATAGTGGGTGGACTACTTAGCAATAACAATCTGCATTTATCGGAAGATTCCAGCACTAACATTGGGGTATGGGGGGTGGGGTGGAGGGGGGAGGAAAAAAGGTAAAATTTACATCCCCCGAACTCCACAGGTCACCTATTCTCAGCCCATTAGCCGTGCTTACAGCGCTAAAAGTAGGAGGCAGAATCTCTTTGAGGATGTGGCTTTTTTTCTTTTTTCCATTTTTGTTTTTTGCCTCCCCACCTAAAAAAACAACACCTTTTATTTATCCATACACTTATGGGCATGGATCTACATATGGATCATACACATCTACTAGCTTGTGTTCATCTCATAATTTCTGTAATATACTTGTCTCAAATATCTTTTTACTGTAAATTAAATTTGAAGTCACAGCCACTAGGGGTCTCCCTTCCTGCTTCTCTGCAACCCACTCGCTGTCCTTGGGTACAGAACTTCAGTCATAACAAATGTTTCCATTGCAACAGGGGAAGGGCTATCTTCACAGGCAGACCCCCTGCACTTAGAGGCTGCAGGCTGACAGATCTGCAGACACTGTAATAATTATGATCTCCGCAATCTCTGCCTGTCTTGCTGTTACAGTGTGTGTCTGTGTACACATTGCACAAACATTATAGTGAGTTTACTAACCATTTGGCCAAAATATCTCTGAATGCCTGAATCATCTTGAGAAAGCTTTAACTAATTTCTAGTTTCTTTTTGAAGTAGTCGTTGGCAGTATTCCTTGACATGTACTTCTGACCGCTAGAGATCTTGAGAACTGCATCTCCAAATGCCCCTGTGAATGGAGAATGGAATAGGACTCACATGAGAACATCGTCCATGCGAATGCACTGTAGTTTCCATATACTGTGATGCACAAGGCTGCAGAAGACAAATGGTGCAAAATGTTTAATCAAACCCGATTGTAGAACTGATTGGCAGCACAAAATACAAGCATTTAAAGGGGTTGTCTCATGAAAGCAAGTGGGGTTCAGCACTTCTGTATGGCCATATTAATGCACTTTGTAATGTACATCGTGCATTAATTATGAGCCATACAGAAGTTATTCACTTACCTGCTCCGTTGCTAGCGTCCTCGTCGCCATGGATCCGTCTAATTTCGCTTTCTTCTGGCGTTTTTAGACACGCTTGCGCAGTCCGGTCTTCTCCCTGGTGAATGGGGCCGCTCGTGCCGGAGAGCTGGTCATCGTAGCTCCGCCCCGTCACGTGTGCCGATTCCAGCCAATCAGGAGGCTGGAATCGGCAATGGACCGCACAGAGCCCACGGTGCATCGTGGGTGAAGATCCCGGCGGCCATCTTGGTGAGGGAAGAAGTAGGAAGAAGGAAGACGTTGCAGAGTGGGGATTCGGTTAAGTAATATGTTTGTTTTTTTTTTAACACATCCATTGGGGTTATCCTGCGCCGAACGGGGGGGCCTATGGGGAAAAAAAAACCCATTTCGGTGCGAGACAACCCCTTTAAGTGAAAGTAAAACTTGTCCCCATAGCCTTTAACCCTTTCCAATCCTCTGTCTGATGTCTTCCTACATTCTGATTGAAGCTTGTACAGCTTCAATGTCAGAAGACATCTGACAGGGTATTCTTACCGTCTATTGCCAGCCACTCCGCTATCAGAGCCTCTCTGGCGCACACACACTGGCTTTAGCCAGCAGAGAAAGCCTTTTAGGAAACCCTGAATCTAAAATTGGAAAGGCTTAACTTCTTGAGTGTTCTCTTGCCTTCTTACACAATACAGTTTCTATAGAAGGGGTTGTACCAAAACCAACTTTTATCACTTATCCACGGGGTAGACGATAAAGAGTCTGAATGGTGGGGCTCTTGAGAATGGGGGGCTGTGTCCCTCTCCTCTCACTGTACTGCACCCCCCTCCAGTGAAGAGGAGGTTGAACACCGTAGTAGTTGTGCATGTGAGGTGTCGCTCCATCTATTTTCTATTGGACTGCTACAGACAGGTCTGACAGCTGGAGATTGCATACGTACGCCAGCGCTCCATTCGTTTCAACGGCCGCATCAGAAACTGCTGAGCACAGCAATCTGCCATTTAAATGCACAGAGCGGTGGTGCCAATGCCCGACCTCTGCTTCATTGATGTGGGACCATTTGGACCTCTGTTCTCAGGACTGCTGGTGGTCCCATTGGGTTTTCAGAATAATAAACATTGGTGGCAGTGGGGAATCATATAGATTAAAAAAACTAAACACAGTAATCCCCTCCCGCTGCCGTGCTGCTCTCCCTCTATAGCCTTCTAGTCGGTCTACAATGGTCACATGGTTGTTTACCCACATGACTGCTGTAGCCAATAGGAAGCCTGACAGGAATATTACTGATGACATCTCGTAAACCTGCTGGCAGCTTGTAGCCCATGTGATAGGCTAACGGGAGGTAACCGAGTCTTCTGGGCCGGTTACGTCAACTTTCAAATGCTGTGATGCCAGACTGCCAAAGCGGTGGTCATGTGCCACAGTTAGTATATTGATTTTATATAGTCTTAGGCACATGAGGAAAACCCCTTTAACCCTTTGCAATCCAATTTTGGATTCAGGGTTTCCTAGGGGGCTTTCTCTTTCTGCCATTATACAATGGTGCCATCTGCTGGCTAGAGCCAGTACTGCAGTATGTGACATGCTGGAGAGGCCCCCGAAAACATAGTAGCCAGTAATCTACAGTAAGAATATCCTGCCGGACGTCTTCTGACATCAGAAGCTGTACAGCCTTCAATCAGAATGTCTTCAGACGTCAGACAGTGGATTGGAAAGGGTTAACTATTTAAACCCACTTACATGTTGGTGCTCTACAAACATATAACTATTAGATATTATTTAAATAGGTAGGTAGATGATAGATATTTGATAGTTAGATCGATACTAGCTAGATAGGTGATAGATATTACATAGGTAGGTAGATCGATAATAGATCGATAGATATTTGATAGGTAGGTAGATATATGGATAGTATATAGGTAGCTAGATAAATATTAGATATATATTATATAAGGAAGGTATGTGGATGATAGATATTAGATACTCTATTGGTCAGTAGATATATATTGTATAGACAGATATGAGAGGGAGGGAGAGTTATAAAATAGAGAGAAGGATAAATATGAGGGAGAGAGTGATGAGATAGCAAAATCTTGGAGGAAGAGAGAGCGATCTATCTCACAGCTCTCTCCCTCATATCTATCCCTCACTCTTTCATACCTCTCATATCTATATGTCTACAATATCTACCTATCTATATAATCTATCTCATATCTATCTATACAATATCTACCTATGTATCTACTAATCTTTATAACTAGCTCCCTACATATCTATATAATTATCTTATATCTATCTATACAATATATATATATCTGCCTATATAATTAACTATATATGCAATATGTACCTGCCTATTTACTAACATATATCTACATAGCTATATAAATATCATCTCATATCCTATCCATAAAATATCTATCTACCTGCCTATCTATATACTATCTACCTATATTATAGCTATCTCCTATCCATCTATCTACCTCATATCTATGGTATCTATCAACAGTATTTATCTATCTCATATCTAGCTTCTCTCTAATATCTCCCTGATATCTAATATCTATCTATCTCATATTTACATCATATCTAATATCTATCTATATTCTATCTATGTCATATCTATGGTATCTATATCATATCATATCTATCTCTCTATGTCTATCAATCTTCTATCTTTATCATAGGTCCCTCTCTTCAATATTTAGCTATGAGATAGACAGACAGATACAGTCCATAGATCGATGTGTGTTTCTGCATCACTCCAGGAGCCTCTCCTATAACAGTCTCATTATAATGCACCGCCGCTCTAACTCTATGGAGCCTTCTCCGAGACAGCGAGCATCACTGCCCATTCATCGTCCCTCATACACTCTCAAACAAAACTGTGTTTTCCTGTCAGGAACCATAGGACCGCCCCCAGCCGTGCATGTAACCAATCACTGCACGTGTTTTGCCCCGTTCTCGTAACCTATTGGTCTTTGTACGCTTCAATCAAAGCCTACTTTCCCGCCCGCCCATTTCGAACGCTCGGTCAGCCAATCAGGCGCGTCTTCTCAGACCTCAGTAGCCAATAGCAAGTGAGTGATGACGCAGGCTAAAGTTTCGCGGCAAAAAAAGAATTGGCGCGCAAATGGGCGAGAACTGGGAGATCCGGGGATCAGCTGGGGGGCGACAACAATAGCCGCTCCAGGGACAACGGGCTCTGCACGGCCGCCTCCACCCCGGCTGGACACTGCGAGGGATCCGTGCCACCGAGGGACAGCGACGAGTCCGGCAGCTCTCTATGGACTGGGATGTATGTGGAACTGGCCTAAGAGTGCGAGAACTTCACTCACCAATGCGGCTCTGATCCGATCCCGCTTTGTAGCACTTGGAGTTCTGCACTGTAGGTGGACGTATCGATTAATTGGCTGCGATACTGGACTATTTGCTTTTTCCAATTGCCTTTGAATGGACCTGTACCTGCATAGAGCTGCACTATTCTCTGCGGACGGAGCTGCTCAGTAGGACCCTACAAAGGACTACAACCCCCATTATTTATGGAATCTCCCCAGATCATCTTTGTCGCTGAACGCAAATCCGAGCGTTCGCTGTTCTAGCCCTTTAAACATCCCCTTTATTGACCCCATCCATCCAGAGCTGTTGGCACGGTTGCAATCAATCGCTCTGTGCATTGGCCCGTTGTTTAGATTGTACATTGGATGGGAGGCCCCCCATTGTGTTGTCTCGTACCCCCGCCGTGGCGTCACCCCGCACGCAGAGACGCTGATGGTTCATTGGATCCGTTACGCTTTTATACGTTTCAGCTGGTGTTCTGCGCTTAATTTAGGGATTTGGTACTCGGGCGCCCGTGGTTTCCCCAACTGGTATGGATTCTGCCCGTTGACGGGTCGGTGGTTGGGTTGAGGTTTCTTCTGATGAAGCTTCCAGTTGGGGCCATGGGACGTGGACTTTCCGTAACACTGAGGGAATAACCCCTCTGATCATGTCCCAGGACTTTGGGGTGACTTATGGCTGCGTTGAAGGAGAATTAGGGACACTTTGGGAAACCGGTGGCACCATTCATGTGACGGAGCAGCAGATTGTCATTATATCCACACCAGATGTCCCCGGGGAGGCGCCCACAAACTCTGGACTCAGTGAGGCTGAGCTGATGCTGTTCACCACCCCGCAAGGATCCAGCCCAGTATGTGCCGGACAGAAGCCAACGCTCGGACGACCTCCGGTAATATATGCTTTTTATTTCTTGCACACTAGGGTCTTAAAGAGGACCACAACAAAACTCTGGGGGTCCCTTTTTAAATTTTCTGCACTTTTTAAAAACTTTTGACGTGTTAGTGACATGTGAAGTTTTGATTAGTGGGGGTCCGGCTGCTGAGACTCCCACTGATTGCTCAGATGAAGAGGCTGCAGCACTCGCCTCTTTGGGGGTCTTCACTGCCTGTTGTTCTCGCAGCTGAAATCAGACATAGTTGTCTATAGAAGTCTATGTGTCCATCTTCAGCCGATAAGCAATAAAGATTGGTGAAAGGGCAAAGTATTTAGGCGAGTGCTGCAACCCCTTCATTTGAGTGGGCAGTGAGGGTCTCGGCACCTGCAACCCCCACTATTAAAACTTTGACGTTGCTCTTGGAGCATTCCAATTGAAAGTAATGGGATGCGGAAATGGAGCGGATTCCTTGTCAAATCTGTGTGAAGATACCCGAAGTCTCTCAGCGCCGGCAAACGCCGCCATCTGTACTGCATCCGATAGCGTTTTTCAACGCACCCAATCATTGTGATGGATGAGGTGTGTTAAAAAGCGCAAAATGGAGCAGATGGCGCTCGAAAACCGCAACATTGGAAAACTCCACGTTTTATGCATGTCTGCGAGGCCATTGAAATCAATGGGAGCGTTATATGCCAATAGTTGCCCAAGAATCGCTCACTTGCCGGAGTGACTTGTTTGCAACTTTTTTTTCCTAGGCGGAAAATAAAAAAAAATCAGCCTGTATGAACAGGCAGCCGTTCATGTATAAACACCTGCCTGTTTACTCTGAATGGAGGGGGCGGCCGGAAGAGATCTCTACCGCACTCCGTCTCCATTCACTGAGTAATCATCACTCCTGTGCCTTTCGCACAGGAGCGAAGATTGTTGGGCCAGCTGTCGGGTGCGTAGGAGTCCGCCAGTCGTCCCCGCACAATAGTACAAGAAGCCTTAATGCCCTTCAGGGTGTCTTGGAGCCATAAGGTCGTATTCACAAAGGGCATTTTGTAAGTTTACACGTTTTTTTTTGCTGTTTACAGTCTGTATTTTATGCACGCGGTTTTGCCGCACCCCAACTACCCCGTGTATACGCACTGCACAGCCTGGATACTCTGCTGCTCCATGGCACTGGCCTTGGATCACCATCACTTTCTGTACTGGAGGCTCTTCCAAGTACATTGTAAACGTGGCATCATGATGATATGACGCCCTACACGCCCTGGGCTATGTCGCCCTGCCTGGCAGTGAATAGGGTTAATGTGACATTGCTGGGCACTTTCTTATCTAGGAGCGCCAGCACTAGACGAGTTAAAGGGTCAAGTTTACGACATGAGTAAGCGACACATTCTCCATCTTGTAATCTATTCCTGCATGTTGGGTAGTGTTACACTGAGGTGCCCGGGGCCCACAGCTAAAATTCATTCTAGGGGCCACCTGTACAGCTGCATGCAAATATTACCTATCTGATCCCCGTTCACAAACTCCTTGCTGTTGCCTGCTCCATATACTTCAATAGAAGGGTCTATTCTGCGTCTGGGCCTGTTCCTGCTGTACTCGATGCAGCCGCAGGAATTGGTAGACTCACTATCCCAATGCATGCAGATCTTGTACTTGGAGTCGGAGGCTGGGGGTCCAGCCCATCGGGGGATTCACCTGTCCCCCCTGTAGGCCAGTCCGAACCTGATAATAGGCCTTTAAAAGAAGTGTTGTCATAGGTGCACGTGAGTCTATTCAAGCCTTTGTTGAGGTGGCTTTGTTCTGTTTGAACCACAGTAAGTGAACTTGTATCTCTGGGGTCTTGGGTCTGTCTACGGGGTCTCTGTAGGCAAGAAGCGGATTCTCATGGTAATTGCTGCTGCCATTATCCTTCAAAGGAGTCTGTTTTAATGAAATCGCAGTGCAGATGGGTGAGGGGGTTTGCCGACTCTTTGATACTCTTATCTTGAGTATAAATCATTATCCGACCATTGGGGTCCCACTCCCAGCACCCCCACGGTCAGCTGTTTGGTTGAGTGTTGCAGCCTCTTTGGCCTCTGACATCGACTGGATGGTATTAAAAGGAACGGTCATAAACTGTTCCGGAGCCCAAAGGTGAGGGAATGGGGAGCTGTTACATACTCTCCGCTGCCCCGTTCCTGTGCTGCGTGCATGCAGGATAACTTCAGACCGCTCTGTGCATGCACTCCTATAGAGATGAATGGGAGGGCATGCGCCCAGAGCCGTCTGCAGAGTCCTGCTGTGTGCATGTAGGGACTTGGTGCAGGAATGGAGCATCCGGTGAGTATGAAGCACAGCTGATAGGTTCCCTTTAAGGTACAGTTCCAGACATGACCACTACACAATGTAGGGCGCTGTGCCTGGTATACAGCGGTGAGACCAGAGCACTCATAGGAGCGTTTGTCCCTTCAGACAGCTGATCTGCAGGGTGCCAATAGTTGGACCTCCATGAATATGAAGGGGATGACTTAAGGTCCATTTACACGCAAAGATGATCGCTCAAAATTTGTTCAAAAGTTAGAGAGATTGATAGTTTTAGCGATCATTTTGCGTAAACTGCTAATGGACACTAATGCCTGCTAGCAGCTTATTGCCTTCATTTGCATATAAATGAGCCTCCAGGATCTGTATGCAGAGAGCAGCAGGTGATCTGTTCTCTGCATACAGCTCTTTTGTTCTGCCATGGGGGTTCCAAGCTGAATACAATGTAATTCAGCGATGCCGTGGGGAACATGGCGTGAGGTCGCTGCTATCAGCTCTCCGGTCGAACTATGGATTTTATGCTAGCCTAAAAATCACAGTTCGGCTGAAAAGTAAACCATGATGGCATTTGCACACAACAATTAACACTCAAATTACATTGAGTGAATTATAGCGATAATTGTTGCGTGTAAACGGGCTTTGTATCCTTATACTGTATATGCTGGCATCGGCCCGGAGACGCGAGCGGCACAAAGCAACACTTATCTCCAGTATAATGCAGTTTTTACACGGTTGAGGAAATCGCACGAGATTTGCGCGTTTCGCAAAACACTAATCTCGCACGAATATGAACCGCATGGGGTCATACACAAGCGATTTCACTTGACGCCATTCACCTCAGAGGACTCGGTCCCTAGACTGGTGTGACACTGGAGGAAAGCAGCCATGTTTTTCTAATCCTGGTCCAGCCATCATCCAGAGCAGCATGAAAGCCATGGCGGCTGGCTGGGGCGTCTTCTCCTCTCCGGTCTGTGTAATGGGATGCATCTCCCTCTGGCAGCGAAATACTTGTTCCTCCACATCTAGGAGACGCTCCCTGCACGTACCCGACAGGTTGGTGGAAGACGCTCACCCACGCTCCTGCCCTGGGAAACCGGCATGGCGGAATGCACTGAGCAGATGTCACGAGGCGTGGCATCAGAATACACAATGTGCTTGTACGGCCATGTTGCTGCGGGTTGGATGTGCGATCCGCATCGATGTCACGGATTCAGCAAATCCACGTTCTGTTGCTCTTTAGGGCGCCTTCGCACGTGCGTATGCGTTTTTGCAGCACAAACAATGCTGTTTTTTTTTTTTTGCATGTGTATCCGTACATTTTTTCAACCACGGTATATTCATATGTGTGCAGCAAACAATGGCGCACTGCTTGAAATGACTAGAGTGGACTCACACGGCCGCAAGTGGGAAATGCTGCAGGGCTCCTGCAGCGTTTTTACAGCTGCCGTGACCCTGCGTCTGGCAGCGAATTGTACTGCATCTGACTGTGTACTCTTGCAGGCGGTCATTCGCAGCACTCTAAATTTCACGCGTAGCCAATGACGCGTATGTCTGTACCCAATGTAATTGCGTATGGGCTGCGGGTGTATACGCGACAATAGAGAACAGCGCGCTCTGTCACTTATATACGCTGCAAACTAGAACATGCTGTGCTTTAGTTTCCGCTCGCAGATTATGCTACTCCGACACACTAATATGCGTGGAATTGCGTAACCAATGCAAATGATTGCCTGCGGGCTACTGCATATCACATGAGCCCGTCCAATCCGCAATTCAAATGCGATCATGTGAGTCCGGCCCTTGTCGGAGTTCCAGATGTGTTCTTTTTCCAGTGGAATTCCGTAGTGTATTGCGCATTTCCTTGCGTATCGCGTGCACGTTTGTGCGCCCTCCATCGACTTCTGGGGGGACTCTTTGGTGGGCAAATGTGCAGAAAAGTAGAGTATGCGGCAGGGTCTTTTTATGCGTGACCGACGTGTGCGCAGAAGATGGAAATGTGAATTAACCCAATCAAATTGCTGGCTCCTATGCTCTGCGTAATGCGTGCGAATGCGCCTGTGCGAAGGAGCCCTCGCAATATATTGATGCACACGCAAATACGCATAGACTCATACGAAGCTAGCTTAAGGCCCCCTGCATACAGGAGGAAGTTCCGAGGTGGGATTTCCCGCAGAATTTCCGCCCGTGGCCGCTGTCATAGGATTGCATTAGAAAACGCAGTCCTATGCACACAGCCGCAATTCGTCCGCATGAAAACGCACGGAAAACAAACTGCAACATGTTTTATTATTTTCTGCAGAGACCCGCACAGAAACGTCAGGTAGTGACGGGCTGGCTCCGCTCTGCGCATGTGCCAGCTGGCGCATAGCAGAGATGGAAGACGCCGGGAGCGGGTGAGCCGCAGGTCTCTGCAGGGGCGCAGGACCGCAGTGGGATCCGACCTGGCCGTCTGCAGACGGCCTAATGCAGCACACTGCAAGTTTGGTATTGCACTAGATCTAGAATACTTACCTTCTGATTGGTTAGTCTTTTTTAGTACTTGTTCAGGGATAGGCAGCTGCATGCTGCGTGACCGAGAAAACGTCTGGGGCCCAATGAGTAGCCTACATGGGTCCTATTCATTCACAATAAAAGCGACAAATCCATCAAAGGGCCAACTCCATTGACTAGAATGGGTTGTTTTTACCAAAAAAATTGCATTGCCTGCTTCCTTTTTTTTTCCACGTAAATTTTGCAATCTGTGACCGAGGCGCCTACTGGAACCTCCAACACAGATGTGAACGATACTCAATTAATAATAATCTGTGTAGCGCCAACATATTCCGCAGCGCTTACATAGACGGGGGATACAGAAAGACAAAAGTACAAACATTACAGAACCACGGTTACATAGTAATCAGTTGATGGAAACAATAGGGGTGAGGGTCCTGCTCCAACGAACTTACATACTACAAGTAATGGGGTGATACAGAAGGTAAAGGGTCTGGAGATGTGCACAGTGTGGCGGAGATGTACACGGTATGGCGAGGTGGAGAGTGTGGGATGCTATGCACATAGACAATTGTCAGACATTTAGCCGTGTGATGGCTGAATCGGTATGACTGCAGGAGCGGTTTATGATGGCTAGCAGGGATTGCAGTCAGTAGGTCAGGGAGCATGTTATCAGGCGGAGTACAGAGGGGTTTGTTTAGGGAATGCGGTATGCCTCCCTGAAGAGGTGCGTTTTTAGAGCACGCCTGAAGTTCTGTGAGTCCTGGATTGCCCGGGTATCTTTTGGTAGTGCGTTCCAGAGGACCGGTGCTGCTCTGGAGAAGTCTTAACGGCGGGAATGAGAAGTTCGAATTAAAGGGGCGCTCAGTCTGGTTTCGTTAGCAGAGCGCCCGGGCTGGGTGATGGATTGAGATGAGGGAGGCGATATAGGGGGGCGCTGCACTGTGGAGGGCTTTGTGGATGAAGGCAGCGAGTTTAAATTGAATTCTGTATTTAACGGGCAGCCAGTGCAGTGACCGGCACAGGGCAGAGGCGTCTGAGTAGCGGAGGTTGAATCATTTCCTCGGCAGCTTGCCCACCTGGCATGCAGTAGTGTCTTCATGCCCCTTGTTATGAGGTAGTGTGTCTGGATAACCTCTATATAAGGGTACATTTACATGTAGCTGGAATGCTGTGCATTATCTGCCTCGGAGAATCCACTGCAAGATCCACATTACAATCCACACTACTTTCTATGGAAAGGCTGAAATCTGCTGCAGAGCTGTACCAGAAACTGTCAAAATAAGCGTAGATGCTGCGGATTTCACCAATGATTTTCCGCTGCGGACAATCCACAGCATTTCCACTACGTGTAATTGTACCCATTTAGATGCAACACATACAGCCATACCGAATAATGCCACAAGGGTCTCCCACTGGCACAGTGTTTGCTGCGCAGACTTTTGGTGTGTGCCGTCACAGGAATCAATACATGGGTATCCTACGTGGTGCAATAAATAAGGCAGCTGTCCCTTGCCCTGCAGTAGTTTCCACACCGCACCCTACTGCGCCATAGTACAGAGCCATAACGGACATCCATCTGTCATACAGCGACCCGCTGATGGCTGTCTTACTGCGTGCAACGTTTGCTTAGAAGGCCACTTGTATTCTTGCTGTATATATAACGTATCTTTGTCCCCTCCCCTATATTCCAGGTGAAGAGGAAGTTAGTTTTGGAAGCCGGACACAGAAATATCCCAGAAGGACCTCAGACTCCTCGTGGGAAGACAAGAAATCCTACCAGAGGTTTGCATATTTGATTATAGTGACCGGATGAGAGGCGATCAGCATTAACGTTTGAGCTTTGAACAATTACATTCTACTTTTATGCAATTCTTCCCTCTTGGTTGGGCCCAATGTCCATGGGTGGCATTGATGTGCGGAATCTGTGCAGGGCACCCGCACGGAAGATCTACAAATTAAGCCGCCCATACATGGGTGTCCACAAATTAAATAAAGCATGTGGACTTGATTTGCAGACCTTCTGGTCCCGAAGGGAAAAAACGAGAGCATGCTCAGTTTCAATGCGGATCCTGCACAGACGGCTTCTATTGAAGGCAATGGACGCTGTCCAATCCGTGGCTCGTCCATAATTTAAATTGGGGTGGGCCGTGGATTCCGCAGGAAAGCAGGAATTAAAAACAAAAACAAAAAAAACTCCACTGCGCATCTGTGGCGGTGGGCCGGCTGGCGCTTCTGCACACATCTGCAGTGAAGACCCAGACGGGTAAATAGAAGACCCACAGTCTCCTTGGCCGCAGGTAGGGTTGGATTCCGCTGCGGGCTCCCGCATGCGGAATGAGGTTCGCCCATGGATATGAAGCCTTAGACTGGTTTCAGAAGAGCATATTATAACCTATGCATGATACGGACCTGTAATACCAACGTGTTACAATTGGCATTACAATCGTATGTCACCAGTGTTTGATCTGGATTTGCCTCCTTATCGGTTTTCCTTCTACTGTACAAATACGGATCCGTATTTACCCAATGCAAAATAATAGCAATAAAGAGGCAAAATCAGACAAAAATAGGTCAAGCTGCGTTTTAAAGGAAAAAAAATAATAATAAAGACATGGCCATGTGACGCTCCATATTGCAAGACACGAACCAAATCCTTATAGTGCTCTTTATCCATCACCTTGCTACAGGATTGAGCTAAATACTGTGTCATGTGGAGAATTTATTTTCACTACCTCCATATTTAAGGAATTGTTCCTTTCCTCAAACGGTCACTTTTGCTTTGTCTAGGAGTGAAGTCTCCAGGAGAGAGGTCCCGTTATGAGACCTCTTTGAATCTGACAACCAAGAGGTTTCTGGAGCTGCTGAGCAAGTCCATCGATGGAGTGGTGGATCTCAACTGGGCCGCCCAGGTGCTGAATGTGCAGAAGAGAAGGATCTATGACATCACCAATGTGCTCGAAGGGATCCACCTCATCACCAAAAAGTCAAAAAACCACATTCAGTGGCTGTAAGTGATCGAAATGCCTGGCGATCACATATTAACACTATCTTAATAGTCTGTTCAGCTGTCTCTATAGTGCCAGTTCCTGAAAAGCATGGTTTTCCAATATGTTGATACTAGTGAGAGTTAATGTTTGCTGACATAGTCCATGGAGGTTTCATTACCAGATTGTTAAACATATGTCTTTGTACTACTTCTACAATGTTCTTCTTGCCCTTCCAGGGGGAACCGGTCAGTGGTGGAGTCCAGCAGTAGGTACCAGATGTTGGTGAAAGAGTGCCAGGATCTTGTGGCCAACGAGCAGCAGTTGGATGACTTGCTTCACATGTGCACCACCCAGCTGAAGCTGCTTACCGAGGAGTCGGAGAGCCAACAATATCCTTTACATACAGTTCAACCATAATTATGTCTCATGGAGACTTGGGGAGCTTGGCTACACAAAGGCAGAATTGTGAGTTATTATATGTTAAAAGGGGTCTTTCTGGAATAGCCCTTAGATTATACCACTCTCTACGTGTGACCAGTATGAAAATGTCCAACTGGGCTGCACTACGTTTCCTGCATTCCCATACAAGTGAATGGACATTAAGGGAACTGGGAAGCACAAGCTACACTGTTTCTGTAATCCCCTCTCATGTTTATGGGAGCCATGGAAATGGCATAGCGCAGTCACTGCACACAACTGGGATCAGTCTTTGAAATGGCTACTGGTCCCAGAGGTGGGACCCACATCTCCGACTTATACGGCATATCCTTTGAGTATGTTGTAAAAGTCTCAAATGAGAATATTTTTTAAGATTGACTATCAATTGATGGGAGACTGGAATCTGGGACCTCCACAATCAGCAGAGTAATAGTGGAGCGCAATACTGTTCGAAGGCTAGCTTCACACAGGGAAATTGCGACTTGGGCGTGAGAAAATGTGGCAAAAATCACATTTTGCTTTATCACAATTTCTGAGCGGCAGCGCTAGTTTTTTTTTTTTTTTTCCCCTTCTCAATAGGACTCTAATGTTGGGCGCAGCACAAGTTTGTTGCAATGTGCTAAAAAGGAGGCTCCATAGGGAAACCTGGGAGATAGAAAAAAAATTAAACACATTGCAGAAAAGTAGTGCATGCCGAGACTTTTCTTTTTTTTTTTTTGCTAGCGCAACGTCGCATAAGTGAAAACCTCATTAACGGGAAGGCAACCATTGTAAATCATTGGTTTTATAATCTGCTTTTCTTACTGACTCTTGCATCAGGCGAAACCAACAAAGTGGTGTTGTGTTTTCTGGACAACTTGTTGCCTGCATGTTAAACCTTTTTTTTTTTTTTTTTATCATAGATCCAAATCTGTAAAGTAAAAACAAAAAATTAAAAGTAGCCGAACTTTTCTGTCCTCACTGCTGGCAGTCCACGTGCAACAGCCCCGTGGTCGTCCTGGCCTTTGTTTTGGAAAGGCTACAAACCGCCGAAGCCAATCAGAGGCCATGTGGTCAGGTGATGTTCTCCTGGCGGCATGGCTACCAGATTCTGAGTGATGCCAGGAGAATTGCTTGTGATTGCTTTGGCTTCTGGCTGCAGCGGTCAGGTGATAACCATTCCAACACTTTGACCAGGAAGGCCAGAGGGCACTGGATTGCCAGGAAAGAGGAAAGTTAAGTAACTCTGTTATTATTTGAACAGATTTGGATCTATGTTTAAAAAAAAAAAATAAATAAATATATATATATATATATATATATATATATATATATATATATATATATATATATATATATATATATTTATTTATTTTCGCACAATGGAGAGGAGCTGATCCATGGACTTGTATGGGAGACTCTCCGAAGCATGCTCTGTGACCTGTGCAGGGGTCATTTTGCAGGGAGGTGGAGTAGTATATCTCATCCTGTACCTATTGGGAATGGTGGAACCTGTTATCTCTATATAGGTGTTACATATCAGTGTAATACTACCTGTGACGTTAGTGAGATGACCTGCAAAGTGTTCTCTACAAATCGGAGAATGTCGGCCTATTGGACTCTGTGGGCAGTTTGAAAAATGCACGATTTAAAAAAATAAACAAAAATATAGGTTATGACCAAAAATAAAAAATTACCAAGAATTCTTAAATGTTACAAATGTGACTTACAGATAAAATAGGTCATTTTCTGATGACCCATTCCCTTCAAGAGACTCTCTGTAAGCTTTAGTTTTCCTTAACGGACTTCACATTAGGATATGTGACTTGCCAGGACCTTCGTAGCATAGCCGACCCCTCAGAGCGCATGTTGATGGTGATTAAAGCTCCTCCAGAAACACAGATGCAAGTTTCCGATCCTACAGAGGTAAGTAGAATCGTCTCTTGATTTAAAAACTTGAGTAATATGGAAGGTGAAGTCCATTCCTTCCTAAAGCCACTTTCAGACAGCCATAGTGTAGGGACGGGGAGCTGTGCCTATTACAGCATAACTCCTAGTCCGTGGTGCCCAGTGGTCATCTAAGTTTGGTTGAATGGAAAAGTTTGTGTACCGTGACTGGTCTGAACACCAAATGCAGCTGCTGTTTGGAAGAAACCGATACCACAGCAGTTTGCTTGCTTTTCCACCCATTAGGAAGTTCTGAGTTGTACAGCCGGATCATAGCAATGCTCCAATCATAGGATGTATTCTCACAGCTCCGAGTAGAGACATAACGCAGAGTCAAAACAAACTTTTTAATAAAAAAAAAATCACAAGCCAAATTCAAGCTACATGAATGTGTCCTATTGTGTATAATTGTATGGAACTGTAATATGGGAACCATAGAAGTCCATGTTTGAAGGGGGGGGGGGGGTTATATAGATGTTGCCATACATGGTATGTAACTTAAAAATGATATTATTCTAGCATGGGTTTTTTTAAAATCTTTTTTTCCTCAAGTCTGTCCTTCTATTTGTTCTGCAGGGCCTGCAGATTTCTCTTAAAAGTACCCATGGACCCATTGATGTTTTCCTCTGTCCAGAGGACACTTCAGGGGTTTGCAGTCCTGTCAAAACCCCTACCAAAGCTTCTAGTTCTTCTGACAACTCGCCCAGCAAACAGAGCCTAGATGGGTCCACAGCTCTGGCATCTTCTCAGGATATCGGCATAGGGTTGCTTCCTTGTGACCAAGGTGAGGATCCAGCTATTCTGGGTTGGTGGGAGTATAATGTGGTAGCCTCGGTAATTAATCTGTAAATGCCCTGATCGACTGGTGTGCTATGGTGGAAGGGTGATTGATTTCACTATATGTAAAATCTCACAAGTCCAGATGGGGATTTGTAAAGGGTTGTCCACCTGTACTCTATTAATGACCTATCCTCAGGATGGGACATCAGTAGTTGATCTATAGGGTTCTACTCACTGGGATCCAAGCTAATTAGCCCAGTACACATTGCAGCAGCCCTGTCTTTAATGCAGGCACTGTTCCCACCAAGTTGGGTTGCTACAATATGGACAGAGCTATTGGCTTCCTATTCTGTACAGACAGCTGCCTGGAGAACAACTAATCTCCTAGATTTCCAAATGGTGGACCTTCACTGGTCAACTATTGATGACCTATTCTGAGAATAGGTCATTAATAGTGTAGAGGTGAACAACCCCCTTTAATAAGTTGGACTAGGTAAGTTTTAGACCTTCATCATCTCTTGAGAAGTTGCGCAGCATATGACCCTTCTGTGCACCGTTTATGCCAAAGAGTGTCTGTAACAACTTGTTCTATCTGTCTTCTTAACTTTCCATCAACTGACTACTGCGTATTGTATTTCAGAGTCGTTACTAACACCGGAGACAGATCTTCCCTTGGGTTACTCAACAGAAGACCTTCACCTGTCCCCTGTCACCGCTGCTGTCCTGCCCGATTTCCTTTCTGATGAGTTCATCAGTTTGTCTCCTCCCCTCTCTCATGAGTACCACTTTGGGCTGGAGAACAGCGAGGGTGTAAGCGAACTCTTTGACTGTGATTTTAGTGACCTGACATCTCTTGACTTGTGCAATGATTACTGAAACAGCCTGGTTCCTTTTTTACATTTAGCAACACAAGCACCAATTTCCTGCGTTAACATCTACCGCTCACACCATGTGATGTCTCCGTGAAAATTAATGCTTTCCCCCTAGTAATTGCTTAAACCTAATGAACAAGGAAATCAGCACTTATAGCAGGCGTTTCTGTAGGTGTGCACCAGTAGCAAATCATAGCACTTCGATTTGAGTTGCTGAAGACCTCAACAAGGACGTATGTGACACGGAGTCATGTTGATGAGTCTCGAATACATACCCCAAGACTGAAGTTGTGTTTTTATGTTTTTGGTTCTTAAAGACTTGCACAGAGCCGTCAAGCAACTGGAACATGCAGCTCTCGCTCCTTGAGCTTACACGGTGCTTTGCTGAATTATGACCTCCGTATAAACTGACCACCTGGTTATTAAGGGTGCTTGATGTCTTCCTGCTTTAATTGTCCCCCAGTGTCAGAGGTTCTGATTGTGTTGCATTGTAACTTATTTAATTATAAAGCTATTTTGTTAAGTCGGTAACAGAAGAGTTATACTTGCCCTTCACTCTAAGGCTGGAGACCAGCAAGAAGTTACAGATTTTTTTTTTTGGGTATAGCCACTTCTGTTGAGTTGGGTCAGGACTACTTGATCGATCAATTGGCTTGTGCCGTTTGGCAGCAGTACTCTTTGTCATATGAGAAGGGCAACTTGCCTATTGATTCAGATTGCCTGTAGTGTTACAATATGAACTCCGGCTTACTAGTGTATTTCGGGGTTGTGTGCTGTACGTGGAATTCCATGTACAACACATGGCCCCATTAGAGGCTATGGGGCTGGACACATGGATTTTTTTTTCACGCTGACCGACTGGTACGTATGAAAATACTGGTGGCATTTCTTGTCCGTTTCATTGATAAGAAATGGAACATGCCAATGCATGGTAATGTACTGTGTCCATGTATATCAGAAAGCACACAGTGCTGTCCGATGCGAGTTGCGCCCCAGTCTCTCTCACTTACAGCTAGTAAGCCTATGAAAGCATCTGCTTTCATTTCTGCGTATTCGGTCGTCTTCTAGCCCAAGTGACAATAGCTGACGGCTGTCTTGCCCCATATATGCGCTCAGCTGATCGTGCGTGTGTGCTAAACATAAAGAACAAAGAAATCTGCCGCCAGACAACTCTAGTAGTGGTTTATCTCCTCATACAACTGTCTGGCTCTTATCTACCCCTGGAATCAGTAGGCCCGGCCAGTATAAATCTATTGTATGGCCATCCTTAAGTCCCTTCTACGTGGGATGACTTTTGGGCGCTAAAGCGCCTGATCGCTGTGTCAGCAATAATGGCTTGGGAGCCATGATTGCTCAGTGAATGGAGGTGAGGTGGGCTGGAGATCGTTTTGGCCTACCCGCCTCCATTCGCACTACGCAGGCAGTTCATAGAAGAATGACTGCCTGTTTATACAGGCAGATCAACAATGATTTTATGATCTGCATGAAATTTCCTATCTGCGATTTATCATCCTTTCACTGCACAATTATAGTGCAAACTTCTCAAACTATTAAGCAGCGTGTAAAAGGGCCTTTAGCTTCTGTTTTACATCTCGCTTTGATTTTGTTCTAAAAGTTGCCCACCAACACAATGCTGTAGTTGTCTTACAACGAGCATCGTTGCCAACTGAACCCTGTTGACTTACACAGGGGATTCAAAAAGAATAGTACAAAAGTAAAGCCAATCATCATATGTGTATTGGCATGCAACAGCCAGAACGACATAAAAACTTAGGGTTGTATTTTTTTTTCAAGCCCACATCCAACATCTGGGAGGTGCAATACAAACTGAAGAGTTCTGGCAATGTCAATTCATGTATGAAGAAATCTGCTTTACTTCTGCACTTTGTTTCTCCTGGAGACTGTCGCTCTGATGGGATTGTATAACGCTGCAGGCAGCACTTTTTTGTATCCTGTCAAGCTATGGGAACTTCAACAGAGATGTGAAGCATTTACAGTTGTAGTTCTGTCATTGTGTGACCATATATTAAATTTTTTTTTTCGAGACCCAAGTGTTATAGCAGCCCATCTGATTACTTGAAAACGATCCCTGAAATCTGATGGCTATGGATAACGCCAACCGTTTTTTTTTTGTTTTTTTTCTCCAATTGAGGTCCCAAAAAAAAAAAAAACCCCTGTCGGAAGAAATCTTGGTCCAGTCCTGAGGATACTTTCTTGCTGTACAGACAAAGGTGAAGGTGCAAGATATCCTGCACTTAACTATCCTCTAGATGAACTATAACAGTATTTATGTGCGTGTTTCTACCCTCCGTCCCCCTGGTCCTTGTTTAGAGTACACTTTGCCGTGGATGTTCGCTTAGAACAGACGTGCCGATGTGTTTGGTAAATACCTGAGCTTAAGTTATCTGTACATTTTTTTGTTTTTCTTTATAAAAAAAAATTCAGCTGGTTTTTGCGGCTCCTGTGTGAGAAAAGTAAGTTATATAAAATTGTATAATGGCGTGAAATGTTTGTTGGGGAGGTGGCGTTCCGTGTTCTTCTGTAAACTGATACTGCCATCCATTCTTAGATGTCCAAAGTCGTTGAATAGAGCAGAAATAAAGTTTTGTCTTTTTACACGTTTGCACTAGGAATTCTGTAAAGTTCTGGAAAGTAGCATTGAGGTGAGTGAAGTTTCATCTAGCTGGACTGTGGGGTGCTGGCGTCTTGTACTAGATGGTCATGACTTGCCTGTTTCATGACCTTTTAGATGGCTGGCTGTGATCATAGAGCTTGTAGAGTATGATCCAATGCCTGTTGCTTGATAGTTGTCCAAACTGATGTAAATTTTATCCAGTTTCTAACCCCATTTGGCCTTCGTGCTGTAGTAATTTTTTTTTTTTTTTTTGATCGCCAAAATTGCACCTAGGACCTGTGTTTTGTGGGAGGAGTTCTATTAATGGCAACATTTTGGGGGGGAAATATAATATATTGAAGAAAAAAGATTTATATTTTTTATTTGGAGGGGGGAGAATCAGTTCTGCAATTTTTATTTTTATTTTTTTTTGTGGATGGCTTACATCATCCAGCATGCGATAGAACGTTGCTTTTTTTTTTCCCAAGAAGGTTTTTTTATTAAAACTATACATAATATAGCTATTCCTGTAATGACCCAAACTATCAAATGAAGCACTGTAAACAAATTGTATAGGTTTGATATCGCTGTAATCTTACTGACCCACAGAATAAAGTTAACATGTCAGTTTGTTTACTTTTTGTTTTTAATCTTAAGTAATTTTTACATCTGATCTCCCTTAGTTCTTACTAGACCTACAGTCGTAATCAAAAGTGTTCAAAACCCATTAGAAATTAGGTTTATTTGCCAAATTTACAAACTTTTAGCTGTTTTTTGGAAACTATTTTAAATAGCCCGATACAACTAATATAGCAAGTGGTTTCTCTAAATTCAACACAATGTTACTTTTAACGACTACTGTAGTCTCAGGATTATTCAACCCACTGAGTAGAATCCTTCACAACGGTACATATTTACAAATTGGATGTCTCAAGCACACCTGATGCAACTAATCAGCTTCATTAGTTGTATCAGGTGTGCTTGAGCTAAGACTGGCTAGGGCTTTGTTGACTGACTGACTGAAGTTTGATTAGATGTTAGCCATATTTCTAAGTCAAGAAAGCAGTCCAAAACTGTGAGGAGATTCTTGCCTTGCACAAACAAGGAAAAGGCACTAAATGTTCCTAGAGATAGTTGGAAGCATTGTTCAGAAGTTAGAGTTTCTGTTACTTCCTCAAACTTTTTATAAATAACAAGTTGTACAGTTAAAGCTATATGTAATGAAGTGAGCTACTTCAATATGTTGCCTTTCAGTGTTCCGCATCCTGTCCCAGGATGCTCCACCGACTCGGTTTTCCTGCCTACTGTGGTGATTGGTACATTGCCGATTTAATTCTGGCCAGGGCAATGTATGCCACTTCACTGTAGGCCTTGGCTGCAACTTGGTGAACTCCTCCAGAAAGTATGGCAGATACACAGTCCTGATGCTGAGACTTACAAGCCGTCGGGATACATTTGGGGTTGGAGCAGAAGCGCTGTTCTGACCCCTGTGCCTTCAATGGGAGCTGCGCTTGCAATTACGAGTGTTGGCCGCTGCACAGGGGTCAGAGCAGTGCTTTCACTCCGACCCCGGTGGATTCTGGCAGCTGTTTCCTGGATAACCCCTTTAATTCTGATGGCAATTTCACATCAGAATCCTCATTTAGATATGTGGGTTCTCATCCATTTAGATATGTGGGTTTCTGCTACAGCAGATTCTCCTTCAACTTCCACTCTGTCAAAGGACCCTAAGGGGTTAGTGTGATGCCGACCTGGTGATTGGATATCACGGGGTTCTACCACCATAGTAAGCGATATTATATCACTAGAACATGCCATCGATTCCTGATCATTCAGTGGTTCCTTGCACAATGGCTCTCTACCAACTAATGTGCTACACAGCTCAACTCACTTGAATGAGGCTGAGCAATACTAGCAAACTAACGGCCAAGGGTGGCGCTGTCTGAGGAGAAAAAGGCAGATGCAATGGAGATTGTGTCCAAATATATGGGAATGCCGAGAATCCGTATCTCGGACCAGATCACCCTATTTCTTCCTATCGGTCTGTCTGGAAGGCTGATCTAATACACCCTGGTCAATAAGGCCTATACCATCATTCTTCTCTACAAGGGCTGCTGCCCATACTAAAAAGATTGACTGCAACGACTGAGCGATTCAGAAAGTAATTACATCCAACTTATTTTTAGATCTCGATTCCTTTTCAGTCTTGATTGGGAAATGAGTGGTTTGCATTTGCACAATAGATGGGATCCTGCTTGGAAAGGAAAAACAATGGCTGCAATTAATGGAACGCACATTGGAAGCTGTGAGGTTCTATATATTCCTCTGCCACTATGTTAAAAGGGAAACAAAAGCTTAGAAAAGAGCAAAGTGTTATTATCCCCCAGTGTGTTAAATCAATGTTATACTGTTGTAAGTGTGTAAAATGCCTCAAATTGGCTTTATTGGTCTTTTAGCAGTAGTAATTCTGTAGATTGCTGTGCAACTTTTTATAGTGAGGTCCGGTTTCAGAAACTTTAGTTGGCCATATATTTCCCATGTAGTAGTATATGGCGGTCATTCAAATGAGAGCAGATGTTTGCTGCAGCTACCTGCCCTGGCTTATAGAAGTGTATGCAACACTCCTATGTAATGACTATATGCCCTAATGGTGTATATGTCTGCTGAAGCCATCCCCCCCCCAACTCACATTATACTGGCCTGTGTAAATAAATACTCGGGCTAGGGGATAGCTTGGGGGGGTCCTATGTTACCCTCACGGTGGGTAACCCCCCCCCCCCCCCCCCCCCCCCCCCCTTCCCAGTGATCGGGAGCCTGGATGGCATGCTGCTTGTGCAAGTGCATCAGTGCTCCATTCACTTTCAGTGGGACTGCTGAGATACCAGAGTAGTACTCACTCAACTAGTTCCATCGGTGTCATTTAGATGAATGGAGCGCTTACCGTCCGTATGCGGCCAGAGCGATGTTACTGTAGGGATCCCCGCAGTAACAGGAGAGCGGAACCCAGGAGTTCTGTTCTCAAGATCGCTGTGGGTGCCAGCGGTGAGGCCTCCACTGCTTGGCAAGTTAGCCACCAGCCTAAGATGAGAAATTCAGAGTTAATGTGCTGCCTCAGTCCGTCATCGCCGCACATCCCTGTGCTTCACATCATCAAAAATAACTGTACTGAACAAGGTCATTCACATTATGTCGCTCCATAGGAGGGTTTGCATACTTAAACATTACACCATACCTCTTGTAATCCTTCTTAAAGTGACAGTAACCAAATGTCCTCTTCATTCCCTGGTGAAACGCATCGGATCATACATTCCCTCTAGGGGACATCAGCAAGGCACATGGCTATCTGGGCCTTCTCTAATCATTTTCCTATACCTGTTTTCACTTTTTTCCAGCCCGACTCCTCCACTCTATAGGAACTACATCCTTTCCACACAGGACACCCAACATCATAGATGTCCTTTTGCAGTGATTGTCACACGTGGCTTCGCATCCACACTGACACCCTCTATCAGGTGCCTTGCTGCCCCATAACAACAATCATTAATATCATACATTGTATAACATACATTATCTTAAACAATTAAGCAAACAAATTACTTGTTACATAGGTCCTTGTTCTTCTCCCCCCCCCCCCCCCCCTGACCAGTTATCCCTTTGTTAAGGACTGTGCATCTATTGTGTTTCCCTGAAAGTAGGTCATACCCCGATATAAAGACCTACCCTGGCTTTCAGGGGAGGCTTAAAATATAAGACCTCCTCTGAAAATAATACTTAGTTTGGCCTCCATTTGACGTACATGTAAGTGGGTGCCTTAGCTAACCTGTCTCAAAAAAAAAATTCACCTGGTCTGCGGTGTCCCATTGGTCTCCGGCGGTGCTGTGGCAAACTGCAGAGTCCTCTCCATTTGCTATCTCAGATGAGCCAATCACAGTCATTCAGTGATGTCATTCATCAGGACGCCGTGGACCAGGTGAGTATAAGTCCCCTTTCCAGCTAAAATAAGACACTGTGCCTCTTTTGGGGCAAAAATTAATATTAGACAGTGTCTTATTTTTTGGAATATGCTGCATCAGTCCGGGTGATTGGAACACTTACTTCGGCCTCTCCATGTTCCTTGGTCTTGTGCGTGGGCAGGGCTCCATCTTTGATACCACCGCCTTGCTGCTGGAAAAGTGAAGGAGACTGACTTCCCCTCTCCACACACTCTGTGGGGTCCTTCACCCCATTGGTTTGGTCATTCCTTTCTCTGGCCATGCCTCTTCATCTTTAGCCCCTGAGTCATCAGGGCCTCTCCTGGTTTCTGTTCCTTCAATCCCCAGGCGATCTTCAGCATGGGGAAACTGCAGCTCTACTGCACAGTCTCTCTGCCACTTTAAAGGTTGCAGCTGCTCTACCCTGCCTTGTGCTGCTGCATCACTGATGTGGCACAGTTCAGAACTTTTATATTGCCTCTGAGGCACCTCGAAGTTTCTCGGCACCCCTGAAGGTGTGGGACTCAGCCCTGAGTTCAGTGTGGGCAAGCATTGTAATGTTCTGGTGGATCATGCGCCTGCATTCCTGCCTCTGTATCTCTGTGATATTTATTCTGTTCAGCAGCAGGCAGCTACATCTAAAGTGGAAGCTATACTTTATTTTTCTGGTCTAAGTTTAAAGCTGAAAGATTGTGTGATCATGAAATCTTTCTTCGACTTCTATGACCTCTTCCGCTAACTCAGAGGCTTCTGTATCAGCTGATGTTGGTGTATCTGAAGATAATCTTTTCAAGAAGTACAATGTAGCTACACTAAGGTAGTAATGAAAATTACTGAAACCAAGAAAGACTTAGTTTCAAAAGAAGCCAAGTGCCAATTCCACAGAGTAGCGAAACCCAGCAGCCCTATGCAAGTCATTTGTGTTGGCGGTTCCTATTGCCAAAGTGCTATATGTGTGGCTTAATCAATTAAAAGGAATCTGTCACCTATTTTTGGTCCTAAAACCTAAGCTTCTAGGCTAAAAGTAGGTGAGCCGCTGAGGCCGGAGATGTATTATACTTGCCTACCCCATCGTTCCCCTGGTCACACCGCTAAAAGCTGTTGCTCAATGCGCTGCTAAGTAGTCCCCCTGATCTAGTTTTATAATAAGCGGACTCAATGCACGGAGTGGCGTCTTTCAGTGCTGACATCGGAGGAACAATGGGGGAGGTAAGTATAACTTACATCCCCCAGACTCAGCAGGTCACCTACTTTAAGCCCATTCTCTTAGCTTAAAGGGCTAAAAGTAGATGGCAGGGTCTCTTTACGCTGCAATGTACAAGAGGGGGTGGTTTAAGAAGATCTGGTTGATCAAGGTTTCTCAACTTCATCGCTTAAGTATCCCGGTGCAGGTCATGAGTTGGGGATATGCTATAGAGAACACCTATGACAGTGTCTGAGGCACTGACCACTATATTACCTGTATCATACTAAGCAAATCCTGAAACCATGACTCTGTGGGGGACTTGAGATGACTCTGCCAAAAAAATCCCTAAAAAAATCTACCATAAGGACCGAGTTCCGACGCTATGATTATTTTTCTAATTGGAGAAAGGTGAAAGTGCCCTTCCTGTTTTAGGATAAACTTCTGTCCTGGGACCGGCAGGGTCAGGGGTGTATATTACATGCACTTGTTCTCTGCTGTCTATCTGATCTGCCGGTTCTAGTCCTGGTTTTTGGCATTCCAAAGAGGTTACTGCAATTTTTTTGTCTAGCTTATGCACACTGTGCACTGATCTCTGATTGGCTAACGCTACTCACGTAAGCCGCAGTGGCCAATCAGAGCAGGTGCAGTCTAACACTATCAATGCACTATGAGGATCAAATAGTCTGTAGATTGCTGCGGGTATTTTGGACAGCTGACCCAAAACCGTCAGATTGGGCAGACTATAGGGAATACAGCTCCGACTCCTCCAATCCTGGGATAGAATTTTGTCCTAAAACCATGGGAGGGGAAGGTCCTTTTAAAGATGGTTTTCAGAGAACACCCTGTCACGACTACAGACAAATGGCTCCTAGAGGTATTAAAGGGGTTATCAAGGCAGTGCCCATCACGATACACTAAAGTAAAGGGGAAGTGCTGCTCCAACCCCTGTGTAGTGCCCGGCGCTCACTTAAATCAGTGGGAGCTGTGCCTTCAATTACAAGCGTGGCTTTCATTTATTTCAATGAGAGCTGTGCCTGAAACTCCAAGCGCCGGCCACTACACCGGGGCTTCCGATCCCGGGTGTAGCCTGTGAGCACTGCCCAGACAACCCCTCTAAGTTATTTAAGAATTCCGATGTTTCTCCCAGGGTTTCTTCTCCAATGGAAAGTGCGCATATATGTCCCTGTTCGGCCTCTAATTCAATAGTGGGGGTTGTTTTTTTTTTTTTTGGCTGGGGTACGGAAAAAAATGACTTCCAGCCCCATAATATTGAATGAGGCGGCATACACTACTGAGTTTAACGCAGACACGGACTTCGTGAAAACAAAAATGATAAATCGCATGCACTGTTGTCTGTATCACGGAGGAGAATTAGGACATCCAAGTGCATGTTGATATGCGGGCCGTCCGTGTTTTGGAGCGCACACGGAGAGCTGTGCACATGGTGTCTAATCTGAGTTGCGCCCGGGTCTCTTGAGCACACTTCAAGTGTGTCCGAGTCCTTAACAAAACTATTGTGCCCTTCTTGTCAAATAGGGACATCACCCCGAAAATGATAACCCTATGTCGGAATTTTTCCCTAAAGTCACCCTGGTAATGATCTATTCCCTAGATCTGTAGATGTCAATCATTAAGAAAGTGGAGGAACAAGTAGTAGACAGCTTGGACCAGTAGTAGCTGCTAGATCACCCATCGGATGGATTGCAGCTCGTTTACAGCGGGCGTAACATGTAGCGGCTGGACAAACATGATCCTCCATGCCAGCATAGTGCCAATCTAGTGTTGGCAGTGGTGTATGGTCCATATGCAGGTGACGGACTTCCTTTAAGTTTAGAACTATGCCATCATTTTTGTCTAAAGTCTCCCACTTCTTAAAACTCAGGGTCGGTCATCAATAACAAATTGGTGGGGGGCCACCACATGGGACACCCAGGAATTAGCTGTTTCCCAAGGATGGTTTCTTTGTGTCCTGAACTGTTTTGCTGCAGGAATCGCACAGCTCCGTACATTGTGCAGTGGCCTGAGTTAGTATTGCAGGCTGAGTGCTACTGAACTGAATGGGGTTCCGCCTGCAATACCCATCCTGGCCACTGTGTTATGTACCGAGCTGTCTGCTTTCTGTTGCAAAAACACTCAGCACACAAATACAGACGTGGGGGTCTTGCTAATCGCCATACATTGTGTATAGGCAGAGTCTTCATACGCATCCCCACTCTGAAACAGAGCCGAAATTTAAAAAAAGTAAGTCACAGTGCGCATGTCCATGTGCGTGTGATATGTGGGCATGCGCAGTGCACATACAGCCATACGCGCTCTCTGCTGCCAGAGGGTATGTTTGCAAGATGGGTAAAAAGCAACGTGGAGACTTGGCACGGATTACGCAAATTACCCTTTGGTGCTGCTGTAGATGTATTCAAAATGTATTCTTACCTATAATTTATTCAAGGAGATGTGGAGTGGATTTATAAGAGTGGCTTCCATTCTGGCCTTATCCTGGGCATGGATATGGGCTCAATAACGTGAGATGCCGCCTGCGGACCTGTAGAAAGGGAAAATTGCAGAAAAGAACAAGTTTTGACTTTAAAGTTTCATTTGTTGAAAACTCTAAATTACATGATGGTAATATTAGTTATCACCAGCAGGGGGAAGCACAGCTTCAGCGGTTTTACTATTATCCACATACACTCACTTTTTTCCCTCTAACACTACCAGCTAAAGGGTTATTCCCATCTTATAAAGTGATGATATGCCATCACTTTATGATCCGTCGGTGTCCGGCTTCTATTACACCTATCGCCCTGGTAAGGGCATCCATGCGCCACAATGACGTTCCGCCGTCAAGCATGTACTGCATCCTGAATGCCAAATACATCAACCCCAACACATTTCCTCTCTTGGGTTATTCAAAGGCTTCATCTGGGTATTTCAAATGCATATCTAATAAAGGCAATCAGGGATTCCAACCAGAAAGGATGTAATACCCGACCCCGGTGATAAGTGACATCCAGATACAAGCGGTATAATGACCAAACCGTGATTCTACCCGCTTTGGTAATTAGCTGCCTGCTTATATTTTTTTCCCCCCTTTTCTTGATGCTAAAGATGACAAGATTTGATATTTCATGTTTGGGTGGTTTTAATCTACTATGTAGTATATTCTTATCCTATATAGTAGATTTATTTGTGGCAGTGATTAACATTTTCCCAGCAGCACTGCGACTGCCAACTGTGCAGGGATGTGGAGCTGGCACTTGGGGAGGGAAGGATGCCATTATGCAGGGAAAAACAGTTAAACCGGTATCCTGGGTACAGACTAAGGCCTCATGTCCACTCAAAAAACACAATCCGCGCAGAATCTGCCGCGGATTTGCTTTAAGTGGCATTTTTTTGCATGCAGATATCCGCACACATTGCTATCAATGTGATAGCAATGTTGCCGATCCGCGCGGAATCCGCAGCAAATGGAGCATGCCGCGTTTTTTCTCCCGCGCGTGAAAAACGCAATTCTTTTAAAATGCCATCCGCGGGTGCAAAAATCAATTTAATGGACCCGCGGATGGCAATAATTCCCTATGGGTAAAATCCGCTGCGGAATCCGCAATTCCATTTACCCAGTGGACATGAGGCCTAAGGCTTTATTCACACGGCTGTTGTGATTTTCAGCTGCTTCCATCGCGGCTGCATTGCATGAACAGGAGGCAGCCACATCTTCCGTTTTAACACCCATTAAGACGGCCGGGCTGCGGCGTGTATACATCGCAGCTTGGAATACCGTCGGGCAGGGGGAGAGAACTGTGTGAACAGCCCCGAGCATTTGGTCCCCTTAATCCACTACTGCTGCCATTACTTTACAAAGTAGGATAACTCTCCTAATCGCTATGGATTAGTCATGAGTGAGCATTGCCCTTAGCGAGTACCTGCCCGCTCGAGAGAAAAGGTTCGGGTGCCGGCGGCGGGTGGGGAGATCTCTCCCCCCCCCCCCCCCCCCCCGCTACCCCTTGCTGACTGCCGCAACTCACCGCTCCCCCGCACCGGCACCCGAACCTTTTCTTTCGAGCAGGCAGGTACTCGCTAAGGGCAATGCTCGCTCGAGCGATTGCCCTTAGCGAGTATGCTCGCTCATCTCTACTAAGGATGCCTTCACACGTGCGATCGCGATATCGCTGCGTTTTTTAAACGCAAATGTCAATGGGACTTTCTAATGTTAAAAACGCATCGCACAAAAATCGCAAAGCACAAACTTGCGATTTTTGTGCGATGTGTTTCTAACATTAGAAAGTCCTTTTGACATTCGCGTTAAAAAAACGGAACGATATCGCGATCGCACGTGTGAAGGCATCCTAACAAGGACTGACCGTGGATCATTTTTAGGATTGCCCAGTCCATTAGTAAGCGGTGATGTTGTGATGGCGCAGTAGTGACAGATGGAGGCCAAAGCAAAACTTTGCATCAATGAACAACTTTTACTGAAACCTCAGTATGTAGAATATGCTGTGTATTACATGGCACTGCGGGAGGGCCTGAGAACCTGAACCGTGCATCATAACATTACAGATCAGAAACCAAGGTTTAGTACGGTGTTAGCCAGTAGAGCAAAGTGTGATTGTTCTCAGTAAGAGAAACCAAGTAATCTTGTAGATATGATACGTTTTAATGGCTAACAAAAATACATGATGTTAATGCCAGCAAGCTTTTGGGCGAGATCTCCCTGAAAGCTTGCTGTAACATCATGCATTTTTGTTGACCATTAAAAGGTATCATATCTACAAGATGACTTGGTTTCTCTTACTGAGAACAACCACACATATCAGAAACCAAAACACACAATAAACCGTAAATATCTTTATTATTACAAAATGTATCAGAATTATTTTAAAAACAAACATTCAAATAAATTACAAAGCCACCGCCCCCAGTTTCCCAATGGGGAGAGGACAGTGATGTTTAACTACACATTAGTATATCAAAGTGCTAACGACCACTTGTTCATTAGTCCGTGAGTGAGTGTGTTACATGCTCTGCCCCTGATCACATAACACTGATGTCATCATAAGTCCTATAAAGCCTAAAGCATGCACAACCTGACAGCAGCCATGTGGTGACACTTCCTATGGTGATGTCACCGTTATGTGATCAGTCACATGACAATCACGTCATCACAGGTGCTTGACTTTATTAAAAATCTGTAGAGCCGGACGCATATTAACATCTTCATCAGCGCTTCTGCCCTATTCAGCAATTCCAGCAACCTGATTGGTTGTTTGGGTTGGCTGATTCAACCTGATTGGTTGTTTGGGATTTGCTGATTCAACCTGATTGGTTGTTTGGGTTGGCTAATTCACAAGTGCTGATGAAGATGTTCATATGCGAGCCGGACAGCAGCCGCGTGCCGACAGGACCTGTGATGATGTCACGGACATCGGATCAATCACCGGCTCTTAGGTCTGCCCCCATGATGGTGATGTCATCACAGATCCTAATCCAGCAGAGGCCGATAAACAATGTATATAGCAGAGCCATGTGTGCTGCAGTGCGTCATGTGCATGTAGCAGAGCCGTGTGTGTTACGGGCATGTGGCAGAGCCATATGAGCTGTTGTCTACCACACGCACGTAGCAGAGCCATGTGTGCTGCTCTGTGTCACGCACATGTAGCAGAGCCATGTGTGCTATGTGTCACGCGCATGTAGCAAAGCCATGCGTGCTGCTATGTGTCACGCGCATGTAGCAGAGCCGTGTGTGCTGCTGTGTCACGCGCATGTAGCAGAGCCGTGTGTGCTGCTGTGTGTCACGCGCATGTAGCAGAGCCGTGTGTGCTGCTGTGTGTCACGCGCATGTAGCAGAGCCGTGTGTGCTGCTCTGTGTCATGTCCATGCAGCAAAGTCGTCTGTGTTCCTATACGTCACGTGCATGTAGCAGAGGCGTGTGTACTTCTATGTGGCATGTGCATGTAGAAAAACCGTGTGTGTTGCTGTGTCACGCGCATGTAGCAGAGCTAAGTGTTCTGCTCTGTGTCACGCACATGTAGCAGAGCCGTGTATGCTGCTATGTGTCACTCGCATGTAGCAAAGCCATGTGTGTTGCTGTGTCACGCGCATGTAGCAAAGCCGTCTGTGCTGCTGTGTGTCACATGCATGTAGCAGAGAGTTGTGTGTGATGCGCATGTAGCAGAGCTGTATGTGCTGTGTGTCACGTGCATGTAGCAGAGCTGTAAGTGCTGTGTCACGCGCATGTAGCAGAGCTGTATGTGCTGTGTGTCACGTGCATGTAGCAGAGCTGTAAGTGCTGTGTCACGCGCATGTAGCAGAGCTGTATGTGCTGTGTCACGCGCATGTAGCAGAACTGTATGTGCTGTGTGTCACACATGTAGCAGAGCTGTGTGTGCTGTGTCATGCATATGTAGCAGAGCTGTGTGCTGTGTCATGCGCATGTAGCAGAGCTGTGTGCTGTGTGTCACACGCATGTATCAGCTGTGTTTGCTGTGTGTGTTTGACGCGCATGTAGCAGAGCTGTGTGTGTGTGTGTGTCACCTGCATGTAAGCAATAACAGTGACGTCATCACAGGTCCTAAAACAGCAGCCGTATGCTTACAACTCCAATCCCTTTCATTATATTATATCAGTCAGTGGCGCATTGCCAGTACCAGAAACACTGGCACTGTAATTTCCTAATAATTACTAGTAGCTATTATAAATGTGGCTGTCGCATGCATAAAAGAGGCACTGTGTATCCCAAAATGTGTTTGATGGCTGCACTAAAGCGACACCAGAATGTACCCACAGCCAAATCCATGCGAGCCCCACATACACATCGCTTGCCCACATGAATACATCCCACTGCATGCAGGTAAGCTAGTAGTATTAGATATTAGCGAGAAGCTATCATAAACATGCTTGTCGCATGCAAGTGAAGGCATCACATCCATCCAAACAGCCCAAAGGATTTATTTCCTCTAGTTTCCACCTCTTGTATATTATATAGACTAGTAGACTGAAGTGCATGCCCACAAACAAATCCAAGTAAGGGCTCCTGCTCACGGACGGATATTTGCTGCGGAATCTGCGGCGGGTGTCCACACTGTGGATATGCAGCAAATAGAGCCCACAGCATGCTATGGGAAATCAATTACGGTTTCTGCAAGCAGAGGAAAAAAAAATTAAAAATCGCAGAATGCTCCATTTTTCCACACAGACGGCTTCCAGTAAAGTCGAAGGAAGCTCTCTGATCGGCGGCCCTTCCGCAATGACGTACAGGTCGTGGATTCTGCGTCATCGTCTGGCAAGTAAAAGCAAGAGTTTGAAAAAAATCCGTACTGCGCATATCTGACGGCTCACCGTGCGGACCATCCGCAGTACAGATGGAAAACTGAAGGCACAGGTATGCGCGGATGCGGCTGCTCCCAGGGCCGGATTCGGCATGCGGAATCTGGCCCTGCTGTGTGTATATATATTATATATGACCCCACATAGCATATATATGTTGTCTGCTAGCAGAGATTATCCCGATAATCTATATACCAAATAGCAGCATTATAACACACTGCCAGGATACAATTCCATCAGCAGACACTGGTGGTTCAGTTCAGGCTGCTCTCACACCTGCGTCAGGGATCATTTCAGGGTTTCCGGTTCTTTGCTCCAGTTTTGGAGGAGAAAAACTTAAATAAAACTGAAAAAACATCCGTTTTTCCCCCCCATTGATTTCAATGTAGTTTCAAACACAAGGCTTCCATTTCTTACCATTCCATCAGGTTTCCGTTTTTTTGGGCAGGAAAATAGCGCAGTCTTCAGCATTGTTTTCCCACCCAAAAGCTTGACGGACGTTGCTGCAAAAATACGAGGCGGTGATTTATTGATGCCATGTTGTACAATACTGATGCCAAACTAAAGGCTCAGTGCCTCATTTTATGTGGCCCGCCGGGATAGACTGCGTCGGAGTGGAAGCCACTACTCCGACCCCTGTGTAGTGGCCGGCATGTGTAATTGTAGGTGCAGCTCTCAGTGAAATCAATGGTAGCTGCGCCTACAATTACAAGTGCCGTTCCCATTTATTTCAGTGGGAGCTGTGCCTGCAATTATGACTGCCGACCACTGTGTACCCCAGCGGGTACTGCCTGTACTCATCCTACCTGCAGTGCAAGGTGAGAGGTCAGCGGTCATAGACTCACCGCTGAATGTAGGGATGCTGCCTGGCCAGAGGCCGATATTGGAGTTGCTATTGGCCTCTGGCCAGGAAGCATCTCTGGGACCACTATGGGGGTCATTATTACTATGGGGGCGACTATTTACTACTGCAGCCACTATAAGAGTTACTATTACTTCTGGGACCACTAGGGGGCACTATCACAACTGTGGCTATTATGGGGGCACTGTTACTATTACGGCTACTGTGTGGACACTTACTACTGAGACCACTATGGTGGTCACTATTACTGTTGCCACTATGGGGGTCATTATTACTACTGGGGCCACTATGGGGGTCATAATTAGGGCTTGTTCACACTGGCATGAGCAGCACATATTTCAGTCATAAAATTACACTGCATGTTTATACGACTAAAAAATCGCTTGCACCCACGGTTTTCGGTGCATTTTTGTGTTGCGCAAACACGCTGCATATTTGCGCATGCAAAAAATAATGGGTTCGTTAAAATGGTGCACAAATATGCAGGAAATACACAGATTCACTGCGTAATTGCGCCCGGCCATTCACTTCAATGGCTTATGCATAATATGCGCAGAACAATTGTGTGCATAATACGCCGCACATATACGCTCATGTGAATGAGGCCTTACTGTAGAATTGGCAAGCTTACAGGGGTTCTGTCATTAAAAAAAAAAATTCTATAGCTACCTATTCCTCTCCAGGCAGCCTCCTTACCAGATCTTCTCACTGATCTTCTCCTGGCTCCTCCAGTCCTTTGATCACGTCATCTCCAGATGGCTGGATCATCTTCTTCCTGTGACAGAGCATACATTGCCAGCATTCTCCTTCCAGCAGGTCAGTGTACCCAGGCACCAGTGACGTAGTGTTCACTGCCTAGCAGAGAATGCCGAATCCTCGACAGCCTGCTTTAGCGTGATTGCACATGCGCAAAGTCTCGCCGCTAGTGTTTCATATACTATATCATGCTTTCGCGCTAAAGTAGGCTGCTGAGATTTCGGCATTCCCTGCTAGGCAGTGAACGCTACATCACTGGTGCCTGGGTACGCTGACCTGCTGGAAGGAGAATGCTGGCAATGTATGCTCTGTCACAGGAAGAAGAGGATCCGGCCGTCTGGAGGTGAGATGATTGGAGGAGCCAGGAGAAGATGTGGTAAGTAGACTGACGGGGGAGGAATAGGTAAGTATTGATTTTTTTTTTTTTTTCGAATGACAAAACTCCTTTAAAGCTGATGTGACCATTGGTGAAAATGAGTTTGACCCCCCCTGTTGTGCAATCTCATGTCTTTGAGTCTGTCGGTAATAATGGCATTACATATTAGTAGCATTTTTTAAAAAGTGATAGCAACTAAATATTTACTGGCATCCAAAATGCTATTTATTATGCATGGCATAGCATATCAGTCTATACACCATTTTTCAGTTTCTGTAACGTGACAGCAGGAAGACACATGTGAACGCAGGACTTCTCCATATATATGCCCAAACTAGTTAGACTTTAGCAATTGAATTTTCAATAGATGCAACCAAAGCTCTAAATATACAGTAGTAGCTTCTGGTACTCTCCTTTAGCCTGGCAGCTGCTGGGATTCTGCATCCAGCCTCCTGCGTGCAGAAGCCCTGTCTGGTATAGTGCTGTCCATGGCTTTATCACTGTGCCTTACTGCGCCATAACCACTGTAATAAACATATAACAATTACACCATCCTATTAACTATGCAAAGCCTGGCACTAAAAATGTCACCATATTTAACACCATTCAGTAGCATTAATCCTCTCGGGTGGTCCTATAAGGTCCAAGACCCCCACACTGACCAGAGATTTTGCACATAAGAAAAGCAGAGGAAAGTGCACTCATGATTTCTACCAGTAACCGCCTTTGCAGTTACAGGCCTTTCCATAGCGCTCAGTCTAAAGAATCGGCTCCTGATCGGCTGGTCTGGCCAGCTCCGCTCCCTTTCGCTCACAGGGTATTGAGCTCGGTATGAGTCTATTGGCAGCATACTCTCACGGCTGACTTCGGACGGTGCTCTTGGCAATCAAATCAGCTCGCGGCTCTCGCAATCAGCAGCAGTAGACAGAGAGTACTCACAGAAACTTTTTCGGTGTCTCATATTCTTGCAGAGGCCTCTCTCACTATTCAGGCCAGAAGACTGCTGGCTGCCACGCACTCAAATCTTAAGCTGCATCACACCACTTCCAGGCTAGATGAAACTTCTCCGTGGCCTGTGCCACTTTAATTGACTGACCAGATAGGACTCTGCTCTGCTCTTTTTCTGCTGCATCACAATCTGAGGCCTCACTTTATAAGTTTGTCTCTCAGCCAATCAGCATAGAGCTTCAGGTCCATGGCATCAGAGCAGAGCTCAGTTAAATCATGTGATCTCCCTAGAAGGTCCTTACACATAGATACAATTTTAACCATGTTAAAGCAGGTGTCTCAATTGGGTTAACTCCTTACTAGAGATGAGCGAGCACGCTCTGATAAGGCAGTTACTCGAGTGAGCATAGCTCTTCTCGAGTAACTGCATTCTCGTCCGAGCAGGCTTGAGGGGCGAGAGAGATCTCTCTCACTCTCCCCCGCACTACCCTACGCCACCCCTGCCCTTGCCACCCCCCGAGCCTGCTCGGACGAGAATGCATTTACTCGCGAAGAGCGATGCTCATTCGACTAACTGCCTTATCCGAGCGTGCTTGCTCATCTCTCTACTCCTTACACATTTTCAGATTGATACGATAGAATTCTGTTCATGTAAAGGAATTATTACTCCAACTCAGTATGAGCTTCACAGCTATGTCCAACTTTAATTATGGCACTATATGTTTTAGCAAGGCCTGGCATCTGGAAATCTGTGTTCAGCTATATCTATTTAGTATTCTTGTGTCATCCATTACTGGTTTTCAAGATTTGGATATCCTCTGTATATGAAATTTTAGGGAGGGATCATTATATGCTAATAGTGCTAAATGATGCCATCACTTTGCAGTCACGTCCTATAGGTCTGGTCGAGCTGGCTTTATATATCTTAGATATTCAGCTAGCTGGATGAGAGAATAACTCAGGGCCAGGGTGCTGTCATTGTAGCATTAGAATTTCTTTACAAGACACCTTATAAGAACATCCGTCACAGCAGAGTAACATCCTTTAACATTGAAGCATACTCTGTCATATCTCAGAAACTCCAGCTCCTGGCGCCAATGCCAACTACTGTCTAGAGAAGATATATTATCCAGTCCTTTTGGTGCCAGTTATGTAAATGATTCAATTCTAATTTCAGTCCCCAAAAGCGTCCATCTTTTGTTACAATGAACATCCTGTAACGACATAATAGGATATGATGAATACACTCATTGTTAAAAAATCAGGCGCTTAGAAGTTGTTGGAATCAGATGAAACTTTCTCTGTGTGATTGTAACATTGATATAAGTGATTACAGTATCAGAGCAAAAGAAGAATTTATTGCAGGAAACTGAACACTTGGAGAGGCTATAGTGTCCTATTGTACCACCTCTAGCTTGGATACAAGATGTGATACAGGTGGGCATGGAGGCTCTAGTACCCTGTTGTACCGCCTCTAGCTTGGATACAAGATGTGATACGGGTGGGCATGGAGGCTCTAGTACCCTGTTGTACCGCCTCTAGCTTGGATGCAAGATGTGATACTGGCAGGCATGGAGGCTCTAGTACCCTGTTGGCCCGCCTCTAGCTTGGATACAAGATATGATACAGGCGGGCATGGAGGCTCTAGTACCCTGTTGTACCGCCTCTAGCTTGGATGCAAGATGTGATACGGCTGGGCATGGAGGCTTTAGTACCCTGTTGTACCGCCTCTAGCTTGGATACAAGATGTGATACGGGTGGGCATGGAGGCTCTAGTACCCTGCTGTACCGCCTCTAGCTTGGATACAAGATGTGATACCGGTGGGCATGGAGGCTCTAGTACCCTGTTGTACGGCCTCTAGCTTGGATACAAGATGTGATACAGGTGGGCATGGAGATTCTAGTACCCTGTTGGGCTATCTCTAGCTTGGATACAAGATGTGATGTCCCAGATGGTCCCATACATGTTCTATTGGTGATAAATCTGGCAACCAGACAGGCTACGGAAGTGTGGCAATGTTGTGGAGACATTCCTGTGACCCCCTTGTGTGTGCGACAGAGCATTATACTGCTGCCTCTTGGAAGCTGTGTTATGAGAGGCAACACATGTGGCTCTAGGATGTCCTAAACATATCGCTGAGCTGTCACTGTCCCTTGTACCACTATTATGGATGACTGACTGTCATAAGTAAATGGCCCCCCATATTATCACACCAGTAGTGGGGGCAGTGTGCAAACAGAGGCGACAATGGGTGGGTGTCAAACGCTGTACATATAATGGGCTTTGTAAGGCCAAGTGTCCTTCAGCCAAGCTCCTAGAATTGGTTCCAATATACATAGGGGCCTGTAATGATGGTGCCATCTGTGTCTGGATGGCAGACAAAGAAACATCCGCTAGTCCCAACACCTCCTAAAAGTTTGGTTAGAATGGCCATGGGGTCATCAATACAACCATCCAGCTTCTCGCATTTCAATAATGAGTCTTCTCTCAAATTCTGTTAGCTGGGCGAAATCTCTTCGATTGCATCATAGAGGCGTCTAGTGGTCAACAAGCTCTACAGAAGAGGAGGAAGAGGTCACTACACACAAGGAGCCGCCGAGAGCCTTTCATAGGCCAAGGGGAGAACCACTTTTAGGGCCTCAGATGACAAGACCGTTCATCTAATCCCCCACAACGCTCATAATTTGCATATCTGCCTGAGATGGAACTGCAGGACGAGTTTTAGAGCAAATAACTCCTTCTAGGGGCTTGATTTTTTTTTTTTTTTTTTACAAAGTGTATAACTGATATATAAGGGTCTACTTTACCCAATTTTCAAAACAAATACTCCTTCAATAATTCACATATCTGTACCAATATGCATGTTTACCACTTTTTAGCCCAAACCATACTGAAAGCCAGAATTCACCTCAGTTTTTTTTCACATATATCCATATTTCATTGTTTAATATCTGTTTTTTTTTAACTACATATAAAACTTACGGGGGTTGTCTGCTCTCTTATTTGGAAGAAAGGGTACCATCAGCTGATTGCCTGGCCCGCAGTCAGTAGCTGTCAGCACAGGAAGTTCATGCGCCGGCTTCACTCCAGCACTTCCTGCTTCTCTGTTGGTCAGAACATCACATCCAAACCTGATAAAGAGAGGAGCAAGAAGGGGAATAGCAGCGCGGCTCTTGCATTGATTTCAACGTCAGTGAAGCCTGCGCGCGCACTTTCTCCCCTGTCAGCTTATGACAACATCAGGGGCGTAACTGTAGAGGATGCAGAGGATGCGGTTGCACCCGGGCCCAGGAGCCTTAGGGCGCCCATAAGGCCTCTCTTCTCCATATAGGGAACCCAGTACTATGAGTAAAGCATTATAGTTGGGGGCCCTGTTAAAAGTTTTGCATCGGGGCCCGGGAGCTTCACGTTACGCCTCTGGACAACATAAATCCCGGTGGACTACGATCAGCTGTTGCACAGGAGGTCATGAGCGGCAGGCCCTCATCCATCAACTACTGATGACCTATCCAGAGGATAAGTTATTAGGGAAAAAGGGGGCAGAAAGTCCCTTTAAAGAAGCACTGCTTGAAAACTTTTGTCTTTGCCCTTATTGATAAAATATGTTCCTCAAAGAATGAAGGCAACACTGAAGCATCTATAATCCCAAGTCAATTAAACTTCAAGGATATCAGGCTGTTTATCCACTTGGCATCTGAATAGCAGTTTTACATTGTTTTTAGGGTGCTTTTTATGTGCATAATAAAGGTAACCTGTCATGTCCTTTGTAATGTCCTCACTGTGGGCAGCATAAACTTGTGACAGACATGCTGATGTCACTTATGGAGTAATGTGCAGTGTTTTTTTAAGAACTTACAGCTTGTTCCTGCAGCTTCCAGCAAGAGATGAGTGCAGTTTATGGGGTGCTTTTAGCTCCGCCTACCCTTGTGATTGGCAGGTAATTGTCATAAAACCATCAATTAGAATGTATGGCAAGGATCAGCAGCATCTTATTGAATAAATTGGACTCATCTCTTGCAGGAAGCTGCAGGGACAACCTGTAAGTTCTTAAAAACTACAGCACATTCCCCCATAAGTAACAGACTGCTGAAATCAGCATGTGTGTCACTACTTTTATGCTGTCCTTAGTGACAAAAGCATAAAAGACATGACAGGTTCCCTTTAATTGCACATCATAAACACTTAGAAACTCCATATAAACACAGTAAAGCTGCGATTTAGGGTGCGTTCACACGAGCGTAGGCGTATTTACGTTCGCACGTGCGCAGCGTATAATCGCCCGAGAGAACGTTTTTCACCGATCACGACCAGAGCTAGAAAGCGTATTTTCGTTTGTTCCTACTTTTCAAACGGTCTTTTCGGCCATCGAATATGCGTTGGCGCGTATTTCGGTCGCATATGTTCCGTTTTTTTTCGGGTTGCCGTTTTTACGCGCCGTAAAATCGCCCATGTGAACGAATACATTCGAAACCATTGCCTCAGATGGTCACGTATATACGTTTGGTCGCAAAAACGCGCCGTTTATGCGCTCGTCTGCCCGCACCCTTATACGCCAAGTGGGAACAGAGCCCAAGTCTGGAGAGAGCCCAGGAAGACAGCCCGAAAAAGGGATTGGTTTTGCAGGTGGGGGCCACAGATAATTCCTCACTCCTCGAGATCCAATGTGTGATTTAAGCGTTGCTTTAATTTATTTGTGCAATGTACATCAGGTAAAGGGGAGTGTTGAAGTAATCACTTAATTTAGGTGATACTCAAAGGGTATTGTAGCCTTATCAGTCAGGTATGCCTAATTATACGTATACAGACGATGCATTGGAAAAGAGAACAATGAGAAACAATACTTGTATGTTTCTAGCAATTCTTCTGTTTTATTGTTCTAATGCAAGCGCGTTGCAACCCCCATAAAGTTAACAAATCAAAGTCTACATCACGTCTAATACTTCTCCCTTAGCAAATCATTGCAAAGGTTAATTATGACAAAGCTGCATGCTTAGCCCGTGATAACCTGTTAGTAAAAAATTTACTATAATGTGTGCCTTTTGAACACATACTTCTTGCTGTGGAATTGGCACAAAAATTATGCACACAGCACTACTGCGTAAAATATCATTTAAAACTTTCACAGTAGCGCAAGCAATTCTCTTACCAGGTGCTCTATTGCTAAGTCATCAGCTCCGCTCCAGTCTACCATTATCTCATGTGACACGCTGTCTGACTATACGAATCCTGTAGCAGCTGGTGTGTGGACCAGAAATCAGTCTCTTTATACATTCTTATTATACTCATATTGAGCGTCTCATAGGCTAAGATAGAGAAACTAATGACCCGCCCACACAGCTATAGGATTTGAAGAGATAGAGTGCGGGTCCCATTATATAATGGTGGACCAGAAGGAACTGTTAACCTGGCAGTAAAGTGCCTGGCACGAAAATTCTCTGCCCTGCCTTTAACCTCATGTACTTAACAAATGTGGCAAAGCTACACACGTCTTCCCAGAGTGCTTCTATACTAACTTTTTTTCATTAGCTTGAGTTGGAGTAGGACTGGCAGTGATGCCATGTCTGCTGTTATGGCATCAAGTGATGCAAGATGGCATTGAATGCTACATTTTTATAGTCATTGTTTGGTTTGCAGTGATCCCTCATTGAGCAGCTACTACATGGTAGAGGTAAGGTTTCATGTACATGGATGGCAGAGCCATACTACTGAACTGGTACTCCATGTGCCACCATATGGTGCAACTGAAAAACACCACATTAAGGAGCTTTTTTTAAAAAAATACATTGAGACGATATGCACAAACATAACTTCTGTTTTGCTGTGCTGAAAAACTTTGCTTTGCCCAAAGACACAATGTAGGCCAAGCATCAGACATGAGATGAAGCAGGCTTCACATATTTCAATGGCTCATATACAGTGAGGCACTTTATTAGAGACCCCCATCAAGTAGTGTATCAGCCCTTCTTTGGCCTTCAGAACTGCAGCAATTCACCATGGCAAAGGTTCCATTAGGTGTTGTAATTATTCTGCAGATGTATCGGCCCAGGTGGACAGGAAGCTTCTTGTAGTTGTCACAGATTAGATGGAGGTATATACATGTTCTGAACAGCTGATAGGAAGGGTTCATTAATTCATGCTGCTTGTGCCAAATTCTGACCCATTCTATCAGCGTGGAGCAATAGAAATCTGGAATCATCTGACCAGGTGACGTTTTTCCACTTCCAGTGATGCAATTTTTTTTAGCACTTTCGCACATTAGAGTCTTGTCTTTCTGTTTCTCTTAGATAACAATGGTGCTAGGACTAGTTATCTGTTGTTATAGCCCAGCCATGTTAAGGAATGACGAATTGTGTGTTCAGACAAGTTAGTTGGAGCAGCAGAATTTGGCTGCAAACTGCCTGCCTGTGCACTGCCTGGTCATCGGAATGGTTCTTGACATCCTCCTCTGACTCCTTTCATTGACAAGTTGTTTAAGTTGTGACAATGTGGCAAATGTCAGCTAATGGGTATTGCCATCTTCCTGGGTAAGATAGTTGGCACACAATAATAAATTTACTCCCAGACCATGGATTATGTTCAAAGATGGCTCCTGCCAGCTTAATTATGTTTCACAGCAAACATTTCACACATAAAGGGGCCTAAACAAAAGTCCTACTCCTGTCTGAACACCAGCTAGTAGCGTTCTTCTCCAAACCAGAGCCAAGCCCTACTGTCTACATGACAAAAATATCTTTGCAAGGTGCACCTATTACCTGGATGTACCTTCACCACTGCTTTCCTCCCTGTTTCCCTGCCACAGACAGGACTTCTGGCACATCCAAAAACCTTTGGAATTGTGTCACCCCAAGGCCTCCTGTTGTGTTTAATCCAGCCGAACTGACGAAGAGGCTCAACCCTGAAACGCGTATTTACTTTCTGGTTCTCTATGTTGTTAAATAAAAATGAAGTGCTTTCACTATCGCATCTTGAACCTTTAGCTTTCAACTAGCTTAGAGTGTTGTGCCTTCACCACCAGTATTTTATCACATTCTCTTTCACATCGCTCCTTCTCCAGGTCAGGAACCTGTATGGAGAGGGCTCATTTCTCTGTAAGGGTACTTTTACATGGGCACATTCACACAGGAGCGATGGTCGTTCAGTGAGTGGAGGCGGAGCGCGCCGGAGATCTCTTTCCGCCACCCACTTCCATTCACAGTGAACAGGCAGTCATTCTGAGATGAACGACTGCCTGTTGACACTGAGAAGTCACTCATGAGCAGAAGCAACTAGCGACTAATGAGCAATTTCTCGTTCAGTATCCTGTCGGGTCCCATTTTTACACAAGACGACTCTCGCTGGAAATCATTGGCCCATGTAAAAGTACCCATACAGAGCTGCTGATTAAAATCATTAGGTGGCCCAAATGCAGGCAACACCCTTTCCCTGCCAAAGACTCCTCTTTACTCCTCATAAATCTGCTACTACAGTGGTCACTCTGCCACAAGGTCCACAGGATCCACTTTTTCTGGATGTTTTTCTTTGATCAGACCACTCTCAATATGCTCTCTGCAATGTTCCAAGCAAAAACCCCACAGGTATTATTGTATCTTGATGCCACCGGAAGCTAGGGGTTTGACAAGAGGAACACCCCTGTCACACCACTAGCTCCCGATTGGGTCAAGAACCTAAGGTCCTGGAAGGAGTTAAAGTGGATGGAGAAGCGGCGTGTGTTAGCTGCCACTCACCTGCAGCATGTAAGCGGCTGTCCCCCCGGGCTTCCAGCTGTCCTCCTCATTCTGCTGTCTGTGGCGCGGTGTCTGTAACGCTGACTCCCCTGCCGCTGTTGCCTGGCTGCTCTCGTAATGCCGTAGGAGGCACAGGTCAGGTAGTCTTGTCTCCGCTGCTTGCTTCTTGCCTCTGCTGCTGTTGGACGGCATCTTTTACTTGATGAAGCCCTGCTGCTGTGTTCTTGCAGATGCTGACCGGGGGAAAGGAAAGTGAGAGGGAAGGGGAGGGCCCTTAGCGGCCCAGTGGCATACACGCTTGACGTCCCTGTGACCTACCTAATGGCGACCCCGCTCTGCGATGTAAAACAGAGCGGGGTGTCTTCTTCTGGCCAGCTGGCAGGGAGGCTCTTTCACCTGACCAATAGCGCAGCTCCAGCGGGGGCGGCGAAGGAACTCAGATGCATGCCTCCATGCATTGCTGCAGGGTGCCTTCTTCTGGGCAGGCGGCGGGGAGGGGGTTTCAGCAGGGCCAATGCGCCCCTCCAGCGGGGGTCGGCAAGTAACCCAGGTGCACAGTTCCCTAGATTGCAGTTGCAGCTTGAGCGTAGTGGTCTGCGAGGACCTGCAGCCCATCCAGCTCTGCAACAAATCAGGTCCAGGGGGCGTCACCCTCCTGTCAATCTTGACTCCACCAGTTCTTCTTGGTGGCGTCAAGATACAATAATACCAACCCCACAAGGTTGGCAGTGTATGAAATCCTGGCTCTGGCTAGTCTAAGACCGATGACCAAGCCTTGTTGAAAGCTGCTCAGATCTCTAGATTTTCACATTCTAAAGTAGATTCACACTGAAACTCATCCACAGAAAATTTGCTCTCTTGATTTTATGCTGCCCCCCGAGGTCACGGGTCTAATTTCCAAACAGGGAAGCTCCAATCATGAAAGGGTCAGTTTGTCTAATAAAGTGGTCATTATGTGTATGGTGAAGGGTGTCTAAACTTTTTAAAAACTATTTAAATGTCATAGTAGCATGTCAGCAGTTTTTATGGGGGAGGTACTGAGACCCTCACTGATCTCTAAAATGAATGGGCAGAAGCTCTTGTCTGAGTACTGTGCATTTGGCTATTTCCATCACTGCTTGGAGTGGTGTACAGGCTCCATAGAAAAGCTATGGAATCTGTACACCGCTTTCAATGACAGCTGAATGGATTGTAATAAACTAAGTAAAATGTCTATGCAAATATGTGCTTCTCTTCTACACCACTAACACAGCTGCCTGCTAAAGTGCTGACTAACTACTCTCTCTCCCCCCCTCCACCGTGTTACTCAAGATAGCGCATTCCTCGTCCAGGAATTCCAAGATGATGACGTGATCTCCTAGAGGAAGAGACCCATATAAGGCAATACCCAATCAGCTACAGATTCGTACTTCATGACGTATTAATTATGCATACCGTCTATAAAACCTCATGCAGCTTGATTAGAATAAAGGAAGTATCATTCAGCTGAACAGCACGGGTAACTGCGATTCTTCGAGTGCATGCGCAGGCCAAGGATCTCCTAATTAAGAAGGGGGCAGATATTCATTGGGTACTCTAACACTCTCAGCTGAGCACTTCTGCCTATTTGTTTAGTGACTCAGCCCCCTTATCCCAATTGATTAAAACTTCTGCCATGCCATTATGATGTTTCAAAAGTTTATAAAAAGAGTTATAGCCTCCTTGAAGTCATCTAAATATATGCAGTGCAATACAGTGAAATATTCAATTGGCCCAAAAATACCATACCAAAATAATCATGGTGTCCCCATGACTCCACTTGTAATTACACTAAACTCCAAGTCAAACTTCAAAGTGTATTTTTTGTGAAGTGCTGCAGTGTTTCAGAATAAAACACCCACAAGGGCATCCGGTATTCCCAATCACGCTGCTCGAGGTTCAGGCAGCACAAACCTAATGACAGAATCCCTTTGAGCATAACGAAAGGGCAACAGTAATGCTGGCATAGACTCACATTTATGTAGCGTTCTTACTTATTTAATCCCACAGATGTAAAGTTCAAAATTTTTGGGTTAACAGAAGGTTATTCGGCTTTCTTATCATTATGACACAATACATCACTAATGGAGAACATCTCATTTCTCCACTATTAGGGAGATGCCAGAGACTGAAGCATGTGCTCAAACAGCCCGTTTCCTTACAAAAGGGTTTTGTGTTATTGTACTATTTTTCTATTGTACTAAGATTCTCTTTAGGAGATCAGTATTGTTATCGCCATCGTTTTCTTCCACTTTCTGAATCTTTTCCCATTGTATAAGACTGATAACTGTATTTACCTGTGTTCCACAAAGATTGAATTCAAAGCTGATTGAAAAGTATGGAACAAAAATCTCGGTCATGGCAATAGCAGAAAATGGAAGTTTAACTCTTGAAAATCATTCACCTTGTTCTCTCTTAATGCTATTCTCAGCGTTTTCTAGAGAAATGGAGCGATTTAAAAAAGCGAACAAGCAATGTCGAAAGTTCACTTCCTAGCCTGCATGGACTGATTAAGTAAACCTACATACTTTATATAGTAGATAATGTAAAATAGCTTGAAAAATAATCATAAATACTAGTGTCTACAAGCCCATAAAGTTCTATATACTCTACTACTATACAGTCTGATGAAGAAACAAAAAACATTCCTTGACACCAACATCCATGAATGAAAGAGTGAAAGACAGGATAAATTAACCTGACTTCTCTCTTATTTGGTATGTGTCCAGCAAAAAAAAAAAAAGACGTGTTTCGAGGCAACAACCCTCTTCCTCAGTATATGCTGGAGGGAACGCAAATGCACGTTAGAGAACTTAGTTGGGTGCCTAGTTGTAGTGACCCAGTACTTCATCCTGTTGATGCACCATGTCACAGCCAGGCCTCAATTGATCACTCTAACGAGATTGTGAGTGTGGAGTCACCAGACTACAGATGGATTTGTAACTAGCTTTCACGGGATCCTGCCACATGCAGACTGAAAGCACAAATCACCCCCTGATCCGGCCTAACGCACTCCAGCAGGCTACAATGCTGCTTACATACACACGCTGCCACCACTAGCCGTTAAGGGAAGCTGGGACCCAGACTATGAATTATGAGCACAATCTTCAGAGTTTATGGTTCATTTTAAAACTGACAAGGCTTGACTAATAAATTGCAGATTTATTAAAAAAGATGTGTATATATATATATACAGTATATATTATATGGACAAACGTATTTGGACACTGCATGTTTTTCAGAAAAAGTGCTTTATTATTCTATTCAGTAACGCGTCAGCCCTCCTCCTGCTTGTATTACAGCAGCAGCACATCGAGGCATACTTTCCACAAGTTTTCTGTAAGTCTGGGCAGGAATAGCTCGCCATTCCTCATGCAAGGCTGTGGGAAGAGATTGTTGTGAGCATGGGCATGGGTGGCAGTGTCATACCTGTCGCTACAGTCCGTCCCACAAGTGCTCGATCAGATGAATGAATAGTTATTACAGAATGAGCAGCTTTTTATTTTACCCATGCCTCTCCCAGCATACCCTTCTGCAAACTCAGTAATTGCCTACGACCTGAAGGTTGCAAGTTTGTTCCCCACATGATTCAGGTAGCTGGACCAAGGTTGACTCAGTCTTCCATCCTTCCGAGGTCGGTAAAATGAGAACCCAGCTTGGTGGGGGGTAATAAGTAATAATTACCTGAAAGCGCTGCGGAATAAGTTGGTGCTACACAAATACCAAGATTTATTTATTTTTTTATTTGCATATTTGCTGATTTTCTGCAGTGTCCAAATACTTTTGTCCATATATATATATATATATATATATATATATATATGCATATATATATGTTTACACACACACACACATATATATATATATATATATATATATATATATATATATATATATATATATATAAATGTTGTTACATGGGAGTATAACGGTATACAGGCATACACAACACGCGGCCTATATGATATGACAATGCACTGCTTTTAATCACTAGACAAACTATATACTGTAGTCATCAAGTGCTACTAGCTCTGGAATCCCCGGGAACATCCATGGAAATATTGAAGGTGTATATCTTGTTGAGGGTCTTGGGGATGATAATTGCATGTCATGGTGCCATGCAGAACAGCATGCAGCGGCACATGGAGTGTCTACGGCTTTGTAGTTTGGAAGCTCGGAAACGTCTTCGTACAGCTTCCTCCTGAGCATGGGGCCTCACAGTTCGAAAATACAAAATGGATTTGTGGGACTTGTTTTTCTATACAGTGCAACTATCCATCTGCTTGTAGCGTATAAGAACTTCTGTGACTCCAATGTCTTCCCATCTGCTGCGGATGGTGACAGCTATACTTACACTATTTAGCTGCTTCTCTATTACGACATGTTTTTTCCGTGTCTCATTTCTGTAAACCAGATTACCATAGCGTCTATTATATTTGCAGCTTATTAGCTGCGGACACACGTCTAGGGCATTTTCTGGCATCGGGCTACATAATGATGCTAGGATTTGTCATATATATCCAAAGCTGAAAATCCTTTTAATCAACGTGGAAAGGTTTGTTTTTTGGCATCTAATGAATAGTGAATGTTATCTAGATTGCTATATCCAATGATTACCTTCTGCTATAAAGAGATTTTGTATAAAGTTGGACAAGTTAATCTTCTATATTTGATTAGTTGGGTTCGACCTTTGGAATCAGCATGATGAAGTGGTTGTAGCGCCATGAGCCACCTGGGAACAGCAGGTTGTCCATACAAGTGGCTATGTTTGGTACTGCAGTTTGTCCAAACGTAAAGCCATCAGCAGTAAAGTCCCGAAGAACCACTTTTAAAGAGTTATTCAGGACACTAAAATTGATAGTAGATAGAGATGAGCGAACGTACTCGTTACGAGTACTTACGAACCCGAGTACCGCCATTTTCGAGTACTGCAGTACTCGGGCGTAAAGATTCGGGGGGCGCCGTGGCGGCACGGGGGGTAGCAGTGGGGAGTGGGGGGGAGAGGGAGAGAGAGAGGGCTCCCCCCTGTTCCCCGCTGCTCCCCCCCGCACCGCCGCGCCTCTCCCCGCCCCCCGGCGCCCCCCGAATCTTTACGCTCGAGTACTGAAGTACTCGAAAATGGCGGTACTCGGGTGCGTAAGTACTCGTTACGAGTACGTTCGCTCATCTCTAATAGTAGATTAATATAAATTTTAAGGTCCTGGATAATGCTTTATAAGTCATGAAGTGAGTTATGTAAGAAGGTCCATAGGTTACCAGTGACCAGGTATGTCAAATTGTAGAGTTCAAACTCTGTACACCCAAATGCCTGATTTTGAGGGTGGTCACATAATTGGCATGTTCAAAATGGGGGTATCCTTTCGGTAAATCTCCTGAAGGACTGGCCATAGTGTGATGTCAGTACAGGGAGTGGGTGCAGAAAAGCTTTAGTTGTCACAGACCTGTCACAGGTCCACGCAGAAGGACAACACCAAGTGAAGACCGCCAAATTGTGCAACTGTAGCAAAAATCCATGCAGTGGTTGGAGCCACCCTACGAAAAATTGTAAACTGATTGCTTGCAGCTAGGTTGTATTCTTGGACCCCTATACAATGTGTTCCATTAACCTGATTTCCCTGCCGCAATGACTAACCTGATGTACTGCTAGATGCAACTGGACTCATGAATGAAGTTGTGTTTAGTGGCAATTTCCAATTCTGTATGGGGCAAAGTAATAATCATCAATGTATGCATTAGCATTTTAGAGAAAGGGCCCACTGTACTGTGATTTCAGAGCACCACAGAGGTACAACCCCTGGAGTCATGGTTTGGTGGGCAATCAGTTATGACAGCTGGACTGAGTTGGTAATTGTTGAAGGCACAATGACCGCCTACTAGTATGTGGATAGGGGGGTACACACTGTTGTTATAATCTTCATGACCACTATCCAAAATGGTATATTCCAAAAGGATAATGCCCGTCCATGTATTCCAGCTTTGACATGGATTTGCCTGCATGGTCCCCAGATTTATCCACATAAGAGCATGCCTGGGACACCATAGGTAGACGCATTATATCACATGGCCACCTACCACATACTGTACAACAACTGACTCACAACTCATGCACGCTGGAGAGGCATACCCCAACAAGATATTCAAACACTTGTTGATTCCTTGCCTGCAAGGATCCAAGAGTTTACCGATGCTCATGGTGGGCACTTCTTACTGACACCTGTACCGATTATAAACTGTCTCATTCATTCCAGTTTGCGGTCATTTATCCTGGGTATGACGCTGTACATATCTACCATCCATGGGCGTAACTATAGAGGATGCAGGGGATGCGGTTGCACCCGGGCCCAGGAGCCTTAGGGGGCCCATAAGGCCTCTCTTCTCCATATAGGGAACCCAGTACTATGAGTAAAGCATTATAGTTGGGGGCCCTGTTACAAGTTTTGCATCGGGGCCCGGGAGCTTCAAGTTACACCTCTGCTACCATCCATCATTAAATTCCACCAGCTCCTTCTGGGTGTAACACTTTCAATTTACACCAGTTCAACGAAATCTTATAGAGTGTTGATCTGAAAGAAGGGAAACAGTTGATTAAGAAAAATGCCAATTTTCCTCAGATTTGTTGGGAAAAATGTAGAGATGCGGCTCATTGATATAAAATCACATAATAAAAGGTACCGTGTGAGGCCATGTCCACGCTAAGACACGTTTCAGAAGTGACTGCTTCCTTGATTACAGCTTCCAGAACAACAGATTACCCCTCCTTAAAATCAAATCACGGACCAATCATTGGCTTTACCTTATAATCACCTGTATAGATTCACTTTCACATTCAAATGGCATAAAACAACCATATCATCAGCAAATATAGAGCTAATCATTTTTGGACTTCATACCGGTAGGCTGCCGTGTTCTGCTCCTAATTTCAATATCCAATATGCTTCTTCGCTGAGAACAAATTTTCTCCAGTCTCCTTCCCCGGAGAGTTTTTCAGCCCTTTGATGCCACTAAATCTTAGTATTTAAGGAGCTAGCATGACATTCCACTAAATGTTTGGCGACTCCCGAGGTATTTTTATAATTTTTTTCAATATTGTACACATGCTCCATATCCTGGATTTCAGCTTACAGATCGTACATAAACTACATTGCAACTAGTGCAAAACGCATTGTATACAATGTTCTTGGTATCACGATTAATAAATGACTTAATAGGGAAATTGATAGTGCCATCTGCAATTTGAAATTCTTGTATTTTTACAGCATACCTGCATACACCACAGCATATGGTACCGCAAGTGAAAAAAAAACTTTTTGGGATAACCAACATTTAGTACTGCTATTGGCTGAAAACTAGCCAGGAGAAAGAGTGATTTCACATCTGCACTGGGGATTCCTCTTTCTGCTCCGCTCAGAGAGCAGGAAAGGGGAACCCTCCCGGCGGAATGGTTACATCTCTGGATGGAACTGAACAGCAGCGGGCAGACCCCATTGACTATAACTGATTTCCCTAATAAGGTCTATGAACGTGATTTTCTAAATTGGACAACCCTTATAATTCAAAGTATTATGAACTGGCATCTAGCTACACTAGAATGAAACTCACCCTAGTTCATGGGCTTTCTACCGGGCTACTCAACCTAGTTCATGGGCTTTCTACCGGGCTACTCACCCTAGTTCATGGGCTTTCTACCGGGCTACTCACCCTAGTTCATGGGCTTTCTACTGGGCTACTCACCCTAGTTCATGGGCTTTCTACCGGGCTACTCACCCTAGTTCATGGGCTTTCTCAACTTTTCTAAGCCACTTGCTATAATAAAATACATGACTTACCTCCAAGGCAATGATCACACAGTGTAGAACCTATTGAAGGCATAGCACAAGGACAGTTGAAGTGCCATGCTCGAAACGCGTAAGAAACATTTTACATCTCTCTGATATGTTATTTTATCTTTAGATTGAAATAAAGTTAGATTGAGTTTTCAGCCCTGAACACAAGTTTTTTGTATAGTACTCCTGATATGTACCCCTTGGGTTGAGAACCTAAGCACACACAGGTGTGTGCCATGAAGTGCACGTTCGATTAGCATAATTTCATCCACAAGGTAAATGTCTGCTTGCTGATGCTTAACGTCATCACAAGTGCAAATTTAATTGACTTTGAGCAGGCTAAAGCAGAAAATGGTGCTCTGCTGCAAGGAAAAATACAAAGAAATGCCACTAATTAATAGTTGGGGCGATATGAAAGTAACTGTAGTTTATACCCCTATTACAAATGCCTAGGGGAACCCATGTGTATAACAATCCACATAAATGCCAAAATTATACTTGCACCTTATTCTTCATCCAAATGCATAAGCTGCAATATCTTGTTTTCTGCTTAATGCATCGCATCTTCATTATCATTTTCTTATATAGAGATAGGAAGTAACACAAGCTTCTGGTTGGTTTACAAATCTCTAAAAGGAAATAGATCAGCCAATGAGAACGAAGAGGCTGGAGTCTATAGCTCAAAGGGAAGAAGAGACTCAGAACCAGGAGCATCCTGCATCCCAAGTAATAATGAGAAGACTGCAGTGAAGACAGTGACTCCTGCACTGTGAGGGTTATTCTCCATCTGCCTAGCAATAAGAAACCCTATTGTCTCTACATTACATTGTCTTCTATGTAGCAGATCAGCCTCAACAAGCCTGGAAACTGCTTCTGCATTCTGGAGACCGCATCTACTTTTAGTGCATAGCTGCATCTCAAGCTCCAACTCTTCTTCATTTCTGATCAACAGGACCAAGATCTCAACTCTATATCAGACCATCTCATAGTACCTGCTTTTATCATTGAAGTCCCCAGGGCTGCTACTCTCTAATTTTCAAGACTGTCCCATAAACTGCATCTTCAAGCTGCTCCTTAAACATTGGACATACTTGTTCAAGACTGTTCCTTGACTGCATTGTCATTGGGAAGCAACCGCATTAAGATGATGTCTTGTACTGAGCTGATCACTATGTGTCTACTGTCTGCCAAACAATTCCAGAAGGACAAACCCATCAAAGCCCCTCCACAGCTCATCATAGACCAGGATCTGTCTATATTCAGGGATGTAAGTGTCGTCGCCTATGTCTGTATGTGCATATCATAGCATGTTTGTATTATAGAGTACATTGTCCTTGTATTAGCTGCAACCTAGATATATCGCTTATACAATAAGCATCCATGGAGATGACCAACATTCAGTCCCACTTTGGCAGTGCAGAGGTTAACCCCCTCTTGCCTGCTCCTTCCTCGCAGCCTTCTGTTAGAGATGTGCTTATAATCCTCCGAGATAATTACCTTCTGCTTATACCAATGTCATGTTTGCAGAAATGGCTGCTAATTAGGAAACGTATGGTAATTTTCAAGCTACACATAGGATCGCTGCAGACTTATACTACATAGAGGAGAATATACATGTAATTACAAGAGAAGAACATGGAAAATCATTCCTAAATTACATTTCTGAAATCATTATTACATGTTAGCGCCAAGAGGTTCCGCAGCAAGTGACATATTTGTCCATATAAGTCCCTGTCCCAAGTAGAGCTCATGTTCTAATTTTGATAAATGAGGAATCCATATACAGTTTATATAAAATGCCTAATACTCAAAGCTTGAGAATTCATGTAAGGCTGCGAATAACGGCAAAGTCACCATTCTTCTATATCACAAGCTGAGATAGAAGATGTTGTATAATGGGTGTCCTCACGTGGTGGAACTATTATACAATACATGTGCCAAAGGACCTATATGAACACTTGTGGTTTTCTTTCCGTGACTAATACAATAGTGACTGCAGAGGGTCCCAAAAAGCTATTTTTGACTCCTTGATCTTAGAGTTTCTTTATTTTGTTAGTCTGAGAAAGAAAACCAGCCACCACTGTGTTCTCGGCATGTCAAAAACATTGTAGCTAGGTTTTCATCCGGACTAAAGACTCAGTTTGCTGTCTAGTCCTATACATAAATGTCCTTGCCAAGGCAAAGTGACTTCTTTGTGTCCCCCACCCCAATTCCAGGGCACAGACCCCGTCACACAACTGAGTTAAAACCTCTCTACAAAGTTTGACCCACCCAAATAGCTCCCCATACCTCAGCTTCTTAAAAGGGTTGTACCAAGATGGACTTTTATCACCTATACATAAGATAGGTGATGAAAGTCTGAGACCCCAAGAATGGGGGTCTCGTATCCCCATCCCTTTTTCACTGTGAATTTGCTGCACCCCCGCAGTCAGGAGGAGACTTGAATGGAGCTTTGGCCGCGGTACTGCTCCATTCATGTCAATGGAGCAAATAGAGATAGTCGAGCACTTTGTACTCGGCTATTTCCGTCAACCCCGTTGAAATGACTGAAGCGGCAGCTACGCATGTGCGTTCAGTGCTCCATTTAATCTGATGTCATTGCGGGTGGGAGAAACGACCCCACAGTGACGTGAAGAGGGGGACAAGGAATCCCTGATGTTGGATTGGCGGGGATCTCAGCGGTGATGTAATGGGGTAATGAAGTCTATTTGTATGGTTATATTAGTCATATATAGTTATTGGGATAAGGATTTCTTTAATAAATGTACGGGCAGGACGAGAGATCTTGGTGTGACCATGAGTTCCTCTAAGATATCACCCAGTTAAAAGGTGGCTTCTTGCGGGCTTTTGTTGGACTCGGAAGTTGTTACGTAGAGTGACATAGGAAGATGCTAGAGAAGTTACAGGTTTGGCACAACAGGGTTATGCCCAAAGAGGTGGCTATTAGAAATGAGCGAGCACGCTCGGATAAAGCAGTTACTCGAGCGAGCATCGCTCTTCTCAAGTAACTGCTTACTGGTCTGAGCAGGCTGGGGGGGGGGGGGTGGCGGTGGGCGGGGGGAGAGTAAGAATGAGAGAGATCTCTCTCTCCCCCTCGCTAACCCCTGCTGCACCCCCGAGCCTGCTCGGACCAGTAAGCAGTTACTCAAGAAGAGCGATGCTCGCTCGAGTAACTGCTTTATCCAAGCGTGCTCACTCATCTCTAGTGGCTATAGTTGCTGCATCCTGGTTACTGAAAGAAAACTGCCATCAGGAAACGCTGCCTAGTTCCGCTGGCCAAAAGAGACACGTGGTTTGCCAAAACCCATGTTGACATTGGCGTTCTCCTCTCACCCATCACTTTTTGTGCTACGCATCCACCAACTGAAGCCTAAGTCTGGCCGGTTAGCATTGAAGACTGCTGTTCAGAGCACGAATCAGTGCAAGAAGTAGTCTGTTACGGTATGCCCTATAAGCACCACGTTGCATGTACCCTACTGTGAGAAGGGATAAAACCCTTTGAAAGCTGTGGGACAGTTGCCATTATACCCATGTTCCACCACATGCTGTCCTCACTATCACCCCTGCCCCGCCTAATGAGACCCCCACTGATCAGACTTTTATTACCTATCTTAGGTGCTAAAGGTCTATCTTGGTACAATCTCTTTAGAACCCCATCAATGTTGATTCCAGTAACAGACTTTGAATGTTCTTAGGAGCTAATAATATTAAGAGACGTTGTTGGTCTGATCTTTCCAGAAAATGTGTGACCCTTTGTATGAGTCACTTTGGTTACTTCTCTGTATGCATTTGCTCTATTATCAAGGCAAGTGCCTGAACTAAGAAGATTTTGGAGATGTAGAAAAGCAATTCAAGGGGTTATCTCAAGAAATCAACTGATCCTCTACCCAGAGGACAGAGAATAAGTCTCTGATTGGTGGGGTCCAACTACTAGGACTCTCATGATCATAAGAATGGGTGTTCTGTGTTCCCCATAAGGATGGAGTGGCGGCCAAGCATGCGTGCTGCCTCTCCATTCATCCCTATAGGACTGCAGAAGAGAAGTTGAGGAGAGCGCTCTCCAAAATTGTCCTGTAGATAGAGCAAACGTTGATACCACAAGAACAAGTTATTCCCTAAAAATGCTGGAACTCAGTATCTCCCGCAGTCCTATTGAAATGAATCAAGTAGCGGTGTTCATGTGCTACTACTACTATATTCATGCAGGGATGTGCTAAACCCCTGTTCTCAGGATCAGTGGGGGTCTGAGTGGTTGGATCCCCATTGAGCAGCTAGTTTTCCCTGTGGATAGGGGATAACTTGTTCTCATAGTATAACCACTTTAAGCCAATGAGCCAATGTAGTCCGACATGTCAGTCATAACATCAATCCTCATCATAATCGTAATTACTGGATTTGTCATTTTATTGCATAAGCACACCAGTCCTACCCAGAGAAGCCTTCAACCACTGTGTCATTTCATAGGCTATCAGTTTTACTACGGTATGTGTGAGTTTATTTAGGGTTTATTCACATCAGGGTTGCCCTCTCAAAAGCATGTGAAACACTGATCATTAATTTTGTTGCCTTACTAGAGACACATATTAGAGATTCCATTTAAATACACATCTGAGAATCCTTGCAGATCCGTAATGTATAGGTACTAGCGACCATCTACTATATGCATTGACAGAAGCATGAAACCTGAAGCAAACAAAGCAACAAATAAAATATATTATAAAGGACAATTCAAAATATGCGTCACGCTTGTTTAGTCTTGACAAGGGAAACCGACTCACTAATTTAGGAAAAGGGGACAAGGACACTCTGAATGACATGTAGAGTAGAGGGGTAACTGGGTAGCTAGATGTGCGAGGCAATACAACTGATGGTGGTAGAGACGTAGATGACACCTGAGAATTTTCCCTGCTCTGCCCTGACTGAATTTGGTAAATAAGCAGTGCACCTGCCCTGAGAAGGGCGGTCTCACTTCTTTGAACCTCACTTACTTCCCTAGATATTAAATGAAGGAGAGGGAATATATGAGGACCAGGCAGAACAGAATACTCAAACAAGCAGATGTTGGAGTTCAAAAGCGTTAAGTACAAAGTCTAAAAAAAGAAGGCACTACACAAAACGCTTAGAAGTGCAATGTGAAGAAACCCAGCTAAGGAGCGAGACCAGTACACAAATGTATTACCGGCATCCTCAGTAAAGAGGAGCTGGAATAAGTACCCTAAACAAGCCCCTGATAACCTGACCGAGACAACAGACAGCTCAACTAGCCTATCAGTGCTAAAACGGAACAGAGAGATTTCCCCCTCAGCAACAAATGCCACTGCGCATGCACCATCAAGTGGTCCGGTGCTGATGCAGTGTTGTGACACCGGACACATGCATGCGCATCGGCTCTAGCAACACCATGACACTATGTCTTTCAATTTGATTAGCCATGGTTCTTAAAGAGTTTGATTTAAAAAAGCCACTTTAAAATAACATATACAGCACTTATTTAGGCCATCCATTAACCCTTTTCAATCCACTGTCTGACGTCTGAAGACATTATGATTTAAGGCTGTACAGCTCCGATGTTGGAAGACGTCCGTCGGGGTTCTCTTACTGTATATTGCCAGCCTCTCTGCTGTCGGAGCCTATCCAACGTGTCACCTCATGCAGTACTGGCTTTAGCCAGCATATAGCGCCATTGTATAACAGCAGAAAAAGAGTAAGCCCCCTAGGAAAACCAGGATACAAATTGGATTGGAAAGGGTTAATGAACTAGAATGGAGAATGGCTATGAAGAGCATCGCTCTCGCTAGAAGACCTGACATGTCTTTGCTTCGCACGGACAGTCCATTGATTTCAACGGGCACCCTGTAATTCTTCATTTCCTCTATAATGGCACAGCAGGTGGATTGCACACTTGTTTCTCGGTCCCCCAGCTGTATTTAGCTGGCAGGGCACTCCGAGATCGGCTTATTGCTAATGTAACAAAAAGGAATTGTCCAAAGTAAGAAAGATATGCAATGTATTTCTGTATATTGTTTGCTGGTGCTGCCTTTTCTAAGAATGCCATTTCCATGTCCTGCGTTAGCGTTTGCCCTTGTCCTGCTTCTCTTATGGGAAGAACTTTGATTTGAAGGACAACCGTGTAATCAACAGGTTTTTACAGCTCTGGTAATGGAGATGTTGATTAGCGTATCATAAGGAGGGAATGGATAGGGCTAGACAGCCAGCGCCGTGCTTGCAGACACATATCAATGCCATCATCTATAGAACATAGTGTGCAGCTTATTGCAGATGCTACATTATTATATAGTGCAGATTGGGATCTTGATTAATCCTAATTAACCTACAAAAATGTAAAAAAGCTGTCATACTTACTGATATACTGATACAAAGGTACAAGCGCCGGAATAAAGACTACTTCCCAGCAGCATGCAGAACAGGCAAACTGCTATATGGAGGAGGTAGCTGGGATGCAAAATACTGATGAACAAGTGCTCATACACCTGCCATATATTGGGGGGCTGCTTAGTATTATACTTGCACATACAGGGGGTGGACAAAAATATGGAAACACAGTACGAAATGCATGGGATTTTAATCATTAGTACTGAACTGCCCTCTTGATTCCTGCTTGGCTGAGAGCTTTCCCACCAAATTTGTGTTTATTTCACCTCTTGCCCTGCTCTGGCTGGTTTTGGGAGCCAGCTGGTAAGAGCAGCTAAGTGGCTTAAACCAATGGAACCTTGTTGCACTGGCAGATGTTCTCTTCTGCCCTGTTACAGATTTTGCATTGGGGCCCAGAAGCTTTAAGTTGCATCTCTGCCTGGCAGTATCTGTGTCATATTACCTCCACTTAAGTTACATGGGATTATAAATCACATCATAGAATGGTAGAGTTCGAAGGGACCTCCAGGGTCATCAGGTCCAAACCCCTGCTCAATGCAGGATCACTTAATTATCCCAGGCAGATGTCTTTCCAGCCTTCGTTTAAAATAAAAATGCAACTCACCTAATGGAAACCTAAGGGTGACACGGTTCCTAAGGTTTGTGGATGTGCCAGAAGTCCTGAAAAAATGAGGATATGAGGGGCTGAGGATTGCATTCGGTATGGTAAGGGATGCCGGCAGGGTGATTCAGTACATAGGCAGGAGATGGTTATAGTAACGCTTGAAAGATATCAATAACTAATGGAGTTAAGTAGTAGTAACAAAGCCCTCCCTGAGACCTATGTACCTACCTCCTTCTTGTCTGCAGAGCGCTGCTGCTCCTTTGTTTGACGATGCTGCGGATGCACACACTGACAGAAGTGTGTGCACCTGGACCCCTCCCCTGCAGAACCAATGAGGAGAGGTCAGGGGAGGAGGATCCCGAGTGCATACACTGACATCAGTATGTGCGCCTGTAACAGCGCTGCTGTTTGATTATCTGTCTGGTAATCACCTTCATGGTGCCCCTGTGCCCCCTGGCTCCTGGATGCCAATTTGCAGAGAGCAAAATCCTCAGCAGTGTAATAGCAAATCTGCATTAAAAGACGCATGTAAGACGTGGATTTCGCGCCGGATTTCTCAGTGGTGTAAAATGATTCTCTGTGTAAATCCACCCATAAACGAATATGGGTTAATACTTTATTTGAAAGGTGGTTTTGTCCACGCTGCAGATATTTACATCTTCCAGTTTGCAGCCTTTTAAGTGCAGCTGCTGCCATTGATGTTCCGCTCATCCATTTATTATGAACCTGTAGTTTTTACGCTTCCTGGAGGCATTTTGGATTCTGCTGTTCAAGCACTGGAGACACTAAAACCAATGTATTTAACTTCTTTGTTCTATTACATCCTGTGGGAATCAATTTGAAACACAGTGCTTGTTTTCTGAGCAAATGTATCATGAAATATCATCCATTATATAAATGGAATCACTTTGTTTTCTTCTACTATAAGACTCGCAAGAAAGTTGTTATATACCGTTTCTGCATCCATAGCAGAGGCGGAACTTGAAGCTTCTGGGCCCCAATGCAAAACCTGTAAGAGGGCCCCAACTATAATGCTTTATTCATAGTACTGGGTTCCCTATATGGAGAGGAGAGGCCTTATGGGCCCCCTAAGGGTCCTGGGCTCGGGTCAAACGCAGCCCCTGCACCCCCTATAGGACCTGCCTTAGAAAGAAGACACATCCATACTAATGTTATAAATGTGAAGGTACCTCCGACTGTCTGTCTGTTTGTTACCTTTTCACAGCTAACCCACTGAAGCGATTTTGATGAAATTTTGGCAGGGACATAGCTTCATCCTGAGGAAGGACATAGGCTACGTTTTATTCCCAAAATGTATAGAGTTCTTTAGGGAGTGCAACAAGACAGATTTATTTGGTGATGCACAGGTGCACCTTTGCTCCTCCGCCAGCGCCACACTGTGCACCGAGGCGGAGGGGTAGGGAGTGCATATCATAAGCTGTGCCTACACAAACGGGCAGATACGTGAGGGCAGATGTCGTTGCAGCACATATGCGATTATTAAGTGCAGCGGAGTGGAGGGGAAGGGGGTGCACATCATGATCTAGGCCTCCCCAAACGGTCAGACACATGAGGGCAGACGACGTTGCCGCACCTATGCGATTATTAAGCTAGCAGAGACACCTGGTGTTGCTTGGGATTAAAACTTGAACGAAAGACACATTAACATGGATTGACATTTTAAAGAAAATCTGTTTGCCCATAGCAACCAGTCACAGCGCAGCTTTTATTTTAACTCAACGGTATAACAAATAGCAACCAATCATAGCGCAGCTTTTATTTTACTGCAGCTGTGTAGGAAATGAAAGCTGAGCTCTGGCAACCAATCACAGCGCAGCTTTCATTTTACATTGCTGTTGCATTCCTTTCATTATTTCAACTTTTTACGTTTCAATATACAGCAAAGAAGGGAGATGGAACAGGAAAACACAAATTAGATAAAAAAATACAAATTCCATGCGGACGAAGTCGCGGGTAACAAGCTGGTACACTAATACATGCTCATAAACGTGCTGGAATAATGTGTGTAAAGGAACGCTTGTGCCTTACAAAGTCCAGCAGCAACTGAGCAGGAGGAAAGTGGCTGGGGGAAGAAGAATACAGTATAATGTCAGTATATGGTATATACCAGGGGCATAACTATAGAGGATGCAGGGGATGCGGTTGCACCCGGGCCCAGGAGCCTTGTGGGCCTCATAAGGCCTCTCTTCTCCATATAGGGAGCCCAGTACTATGAATAAAGCATTATAGTTGGGGGCCCCGTTCCTGGTTTTTGCATTGGGGACCAGGAGCTTCAAGTTACGCCTCTGGTATATACCATGGAGTCGTGCTTCTTAGGGTGTAAAGCTGGCCATATACATTAGATAGAAGTAGGTTGATGATTGAACAATCATCTTGTTTCGCAGATGCAGCCAAACACATTTTAGTCCATATGGGTCATTAAAGTTGTTCAAACTGGCCATACAAGTTCACTGACTCCGGGCGATGAATGAACCATCTTTCTTAAAACGTTCTTTTAAATGAAGATTATTCATGGATGATGGTTCATTCCCGAAAAAATCTATTGCCATACTATTGGATGAAAAATTCAAGTGCTGTCTGTCATCAATCACTAAAACCATGGCTCATTGTTAAATTTCACATGGAGGAACGTCATTTTAGTTGAAATTTCCATTTCCATCAACTTTAGTCTAATATATAGCACCTTAAAGGGCTTGTCCAGTTGTAAATATTGATGGCCTATCTTCGGAATAGGCCGTCAATAGTAGATGAACAACGGTCCAATACCTGGGACCCCCGCTGATCAACTGTTCAAAAGGCTGGTGCTCTTATGCACTGAGTGGGGAAACAGACAGCTCCATTCTCACTGTACTGGCAGGGGTTGGTATTACAGGAACAATTCTCAATGGAAACATTATCTGTAATACGAAGTCTGGCCACTGCAGTGGGAACAGAGCTGTCTGCTTTTTACAGAAATCAGCTCAATGCACTGCTCCAGTGAACAGATAATTATCAGAGGGGGGATCACATGGTGGAACCCTACTGATCTATTGTTGATGAATTGAATATTATCTATCCTGCAGATGGGCCATCAATACTTTACAGCTGGATTTGCCCTTTAAGGGTAACCATCAGTCATGTATTACAGCAGTGAGAGAAGGGTTAGGCACAGAATGCAAATGTCAATAATATTGGACGGAATAGACATCCATAGTGGAGTTTTGTATAGTGAGATATCTTGTAATTGAAGCCATCTTTCTCTTTCTTCCCTTCACAGATATTCCGGAGAGCAGACAAAAATGGTGAGTAATGAATGTATATGAACAGAAGGGTCCTGGAAATGATTATTCATTGTGTTTCCATCCCTACGCATGTATTGTGAAGCAGAGATGTGTTGCCAAATTTGACAATATCTGGTCCTATTGGCTGAAAACCCAACTAACAGATAATATGAAGTGTGATACATGCTCCATTAATGCAGTCACAGCCCTACTGTGGGTATGGGAGAAGGCACCTTAGTGTGGGTCTGTTGGGCACTTGGTGCTCTTCGGTTGTGTACGTGGTTGTGTGCTCCATGATAGTATCATACATTAGACACCTCTTAGTAGCCTTCTTAACTATTTCACATACTGTATTATGACTAATGTACTTTGGGGTACCGTATTTTGTATATAATCTCACTAATACCCAGAGAAACAACCAAGCAGATGGCATACTTTCACCTATAGCACCCCCTGGCTAAAAAGTTTCAAGTACCAGGAGGGGTATAACTCTGAGAAGGATGAAGTGAGAATAGTTAATTTAGAAGTTGGCTTCAGAAGTCCTCCAAAGACATATGTTGTACCCAGATACTTACGGCCATGGCGGTGATATAGCAGATTCGGTTCTATGATACGGAGAGGTCACACAAGTTGGGCCAATCAGGAGCCAAAACACAGAGCAGTCATACAGGGTACAAGGGAGCCTAGCTAGGGTAGCAACCTTATAAGTCGCACTGAAGCCAGGATAACAGGGATTTAAATATTGTGCCCCATTTCTCTAATGGTCGTGCCACCATGCTCGCTGTCTGCTACTTCTGCAGGCCCTGGCACATGTACAGTGGCTGGATGATACATTGTGCTGTACAAGCTGATTCTTGGTCTGCGACCAGGTTTCCATCTAGTTCTTTTATTGTCCTTATTAAAATTGCACAATTAAAGCTTATATGTTAAATATATTTTCTGCATGTAGAGTGGAGGGAACACAAGAAATATCTACCGCATTGCCATAGTGGTTGATGTTATCTGTATTTCAGGGGCAGAAGCACTTGTTTACCCTGCAGCGTCCCGTAGGGTGACCCCAGACACAGGGCATATGTTGAGGAGCTGAGTGGGGAAGATGGACACTGGTCATGGTGCACTTACCATACTCCTTTCCGGAGGGGCGCACGTAACCTTGGCCAGGGCAGCGCTGGCCTCTTCCAGGCACCCCTTGGAAAGGGATGCCCAATAACTTTGCGAACAGGTATAGGGGTTGTCAAGGGTGATGCCACCTTTCCATAACCCACCGGAAAGACCCTTGGTGGTAAATAATTGAGCCGCAGACTGGAGTAATGCACCTCAGGTCCTTGGGAATGGTCAGGGCTTGGCAAAACTTTACTTTGCATAAACAATGGGTGAAAGGCACAGTTTACACAGAACGGACATGAAGGAAAACAGCAATATTGCAATACCTCTACACGGTGATACCTAGGCACAGAACGGCCGTGTAGGAACAGCAGGATTAAAGGACCTCTACGCAGTGATCCCAAGGCACAGGACGGCCTTGTAACAACAGCAAGATTAAAGTACCTCTGCAAGGAGATTTAGCCTTAACTCACCACGAACATGCTCATGCTTTCTCTTTTGGAGCTCACTACTCCACGGTCACTGGCATACAGATAGTCGGGAACCGCTCTTCCTCCTCCATTTTTCACCACATGGGAGTTGAAGCTACCCTCATGTGGCTGGCATTCTCAATGGAACTCCCAGAATCGAAGAACCAAAAGCCCCAGACACACCCAAAGTACTCATATTTATATCTTCACTCACACCACGTGACAAGACAAATTGATACATTGCAAGCATTTCCCAGTCTCTTGCAAACACTTAACTCCTCATTTGCTGCAGCTGTGCAATACACATAACAGAATGACAAGACACTTTTGCACAGCGCACCTACATAAGACACTACATGTATGACACTTGTGGAAGGGCCAGCAACATAGACTTCTGGCCACTATAACCTCATTCCCAATTCTTGACCCATATGGTATGATCGGTGTGCCCCTTCCTTTATTTGATTGTTGTAGTAGATGTCAATAGATTATGTAGGCTCATGTTAGCAGTTTGGGAGGGGAATGAAGCCAACATGACCAGTGTACCAACTCAACAGCTGTCAAGTGCGATATCAGTTCGAGGAACTCGGCCCAATATCACACTTGTAAGCCTGTGATTTTCAAGCACGTAAAAAATGCATGTAAAAAACGCATCTTGGTCCAATAGTAAAAATAGAAAATCGCACTCGCATGAAAAACTCGCATTTACATGTTATGTGAATTTTTTTCGCTCCCATAGTCGATAATTGGGGATTTTTGAACAGAATCGCTAAAAAATTGGACATGCTACGAATTTTTTTATCTCATAGAGGCGAGAGGAAAATCAATCATGTAAATACATCCTTTTAAAATAACGGGTTCCTTGCGATTTCTTGCAACGCACAGAAATTATGCATAAAATTTGCTCATGTATATATACCCTAAGAAGGACTTACTGTGCAGGAGAGATATGAGGTGAATGTGGTATTGTGAGAAAAAGCGAGTTGTAGCTGTCCATGCTTCTTGTTCTAGATAGCAAGGAGAACAGATGGCTCTATAGACAATCTCAGCAAGAGACCAGTGCGCTGGCACGGCCCTAATAAACCCAGGAAATGCCAGTCATGCCGAATGTTCCCTGTTGTGAACCTTTCTGTATCCTCCTGCTATTAGTCCTGTGTACATAACTCTTTCTATGCCTGATGATTAGATACTAGTGGAAACTGGATAAGGGGCGACAGACAGTATTAGTAGGAATATAGAATACAGATGTCATCAGGAGGAGAATACGGGTCACAAGAGGAACTGCACTAGAGCTCATTCATGAATGTTAACCCTTTCCAATCCACTGTCTGACGTCTTAAGACATTATTATTTCAGTTCCGATGTTGGAAGATAGCTGTCCATCGGGGTTCTCTTACTGTATATTGCCAGCCTCTCTGCTGTCGGAGCCTATCCAATGTGTCACCTCATGCAGTACTGGCTTTAGCCAGCATATAGCGCCGTTGTATAACAGCAGAAAGAGTAAACCCCCTAGGAAAACCAGGATACAAATTGGATTGGAAAGGGTTAAACGGACAGAGTCATCACCTTTGAGCCCGAAAAACTAAGTTATGGGGTTTAGAGGTGAGGGAATGGGGAGTCCAGGGAGGTATCTGTTATACTCAATGAAATCTATGGCAGATGCACACACAGAAAGAGTCAAGCTGCTGGCACGCACTGAGTTCACGGGAACACAGTGCTGAAAGGGGGCACTTGGTAAGTATGAAACATCTCCGGACTACCCATTTCCTAACCTTTGAGCCCCATAACTTAGTTTATACAGCTCAACTGACTGACCGCTTAGAGGAACATTCAGGTCCAAAAATTGGCCCTTGTAAAAGGACCTTTAAAGGTTAAAGGGACACAGTCATCGCCTTTGAGCCATATAAAAGGACCAACTATCAGCTGACAAACGAGTAAACGCTTGTTCATTGGCTGAATACTCAGCTTCAACAAGCATACAAATGTTCGCTGACCAGCATTACATTAGTCCATGTGATTAGGGAGATGTACAGCTGACCTATAGGGACAAACAATCATAGCAGCAATCGTTCATCCCCATAAGCCGAATTTCAACTTGTGTAAAAAAATGAAATGAGCACCGATTGACATGTGAGTTAGATGGGACTGAGGACTTGATTTGTCTAAAAGGATCTTAAAGGGACTCTACCAGAATTAACTTTTATCACCTATCCATTGGATAGGTGATAAAAGTGTTATCGGCAATAGTCGCACTGCTGAGACCCCAGCAAGTATGCTATGTCTATCAGACCTATTGAAATAGATGGAGCAATGGCCATTCAATGTGATGTCACTGTGGGTGAGTGAAGCATTACCGAAGTGACAAAAAGAGTGGGACAGGTGCTCACATTCTTGGGATCGTGGCAGTTTCAGCGGTGCCCCCACCATCAGACTTTTATCAGCTTTTCTATGGGTTGGGCAATAAAAGTTACATCTGGAACATTCCGTTTAAGAGTCACATTATGGTTTCAGAGCAGAAGTTCAGAGAGAAGATCTTAAAAGGGGTTGTCCAGTAATTCCACAAAATGGTAACAGTCCATGACACCTCTAAGAATGCCATCCTAGGACAGTTGAGTGCAATTGAATCTTGCACTGAGCAGGGGGTTGGACCTGATGACCCTGAAGGTTCCTTCCAACTCTATGATTCAACTGTAGACTGGGGTTGTGCTGGTCAGGGCCTAATGCCACACTGTTTGTTCTTGTTGTTTTGACATTGGACTCCTCCACCCGCTCATGGCACCACCTCCTTTCCCCTCCAATCTAGGGATATGGTCATTAATTCTGGGATTGGTCTTTCACCAGCTACACAGACGGTGGCTAGTTTTGTGGAATTCCTGGACAACCCCTTCAAAGAAAACCAGTCAGCTCTCCTGACAAGTCTGTTTTAGTAAATACTTCCCCATGAAATAACAATTCTGGAGCATCTTTTTTACATCTCCATGTTGTGCTGTTCCTGTTAGTCCTCCTGAAAACGTACAAATAGCCATTTGGGCATTACTGATCACTTTTCCCATATGGTGTGACCCTACACTGTATGTTATTAGACAGTGTCAAAGTGTGTGGCAATAGGCCGCTTGTAATGCTTCACTTTTCCTGTGGAGGTGCTGCAGAGGAATTAAACACTTGCTGCCAGGATCTTCCAGAGATTACAATTGATTGATGGGAGTCTCAGTAGCGGGACATCCTGCAATCAGTTTATTTTTGGTGGACTAGTTCTTTAATAAGCATCTATATCAAGCAAAATCAATTTCTGTTATAGACAGTTGGGCAACTCCTGGTGGCTGAGACTTGTTTTTTTTTACTGGGGAGTTTATCTTGTCCTCAGTGACCTGTACTGACATTGTTCTAAATATGTTTCATCCTACATAGGCATGCTGCAACTTATTAAAGAAAAGTTATGTAAATATACAGTATACGGTACACACCTTCTCCACCCCACTATCACATAATCCACCCTGCAAATTTATTGTCATCCTTGGCCTAATTTCACTTGCCGTGTACAATGTTGGAGACACTGTATACATCCATCTAGAATGCAGTTAAAGGGGTTGCCCAGTTGTATACTACTGATGGCTTATATTCAAGTTATATTATCAATTATAGATTGATTAGATTAGATGTTTGCTGGGCCAGTGTGCTCATGCACTGCTTTCTGCAGGAAGCATACAGCTCCGTTCCCACTGGAGTGGCTAGGCTTGCTATTGTGGGCATTGATGTTGATGGAAACTTGGCCTGCAATGCCAAGCCTGGCCACTACAGTGGGACCGGAGCTGTATGCTTCCTGCATAAATTAGCTCAGTGCACAAGCGCACCGGTACAGGGAACAGCTGATTGCCGGGGATGCCGGCAATAGACCATCACTGATCTACTATTGATGACCTATTCTAAAGATCACTTTTGAGGGAACCTGTCGCCAACTATGAGAAGTATAAACTACCCGGTCCTACCAGAAGTAATTTGAAATCTGAGCAAGAATCAAAAGTAGTATTAATTTACATATGGTAATACTTAGTGGGGCTCCTTTGGCCCTAATGACACCGGATACGCTCTATGGTATACTTTTTACTTACGCAGAAAGGAAAAAGGCATTCCCTAGGCATCCTCTACACCAGGTATATCCATCTGATTTGAAGATGGAATAACATGATTTGTCGCTCCATAGAATGTTCTTCCATTGCTCAACTGTCTCTTGATGATGCTCCTTGCATCCTTGTTGATGGAATGATGCATTGCGCTTCATGATGGATGGCTTGTGTGCAACAACATAACTCGTATATCTAATAACGTGCCGTTCCCATAGCAAACTATGGCTGACACCTCCAAGGCTCTGCATCTTATATACATGGTTTAGGACACAGGACATGCTAATAAGACATGATCCATTCTACCGATAGAGGTGTCCAAATACTGTAGGATAGTGTAAGTTGTGGTGCTCATAGGGTAGGTCCCATTGTGTCTAGGGACATACCTTTTGTACTTATCTGGCTCACCATTCCTGTGCTGTCACTCATGAAAGTTGGCTTTTGGGGATTCATCTCTGCAAATGCAGTACACGAGAGGAGGCCGGCTGTTGCAGGTGAGACCACAGGGTACTCAAGGTAGTTGTCACGGGTGCCTCTGTGATCTCTCCCCAACAATGGCAGAATGTGCCCCAGCTCAGTTGCGCGCTGTGCAAAATGAACAGGCAGATGTAAACGATAGTGAACAGTCATATCGATATTGTCACATGACGCCAGTACCTCTTTCCAAGTGAAACAGTTACTCATTGCTAAATAAAAGAGTCCACAGACAAAGATAGTTTTCAAAACTGGAGATACATGGTTTTCTTTCCTCACAGAATCCAACTTTGATTTTTCCAAGAACACAGCAAATGGACAGTTTCAGACACTGGCATACATTTCTAGTATCATTTTCTGGTGTAAATTATTCATAAATGTGATGGTCCAGTTCAGCCACGCCTCCTCCTGACATGGTGGGTCAACATACAACTCTTGCCTTTCCTTGTCGGCTAATTACTCTTCTTGTTTTGGTCCTAGCAGGAGCCATCACTCTAAGCTTCAGTCCCTAGAGGGGAGATATCCCATGACAAATGTGAAGCATTTGCATTTACATATCCCAGAAGCAAAATTGCTGACACGTCCTTCTCCACCAACTACATCTCTGCAGATGCCTCAGTTTTCTAGACTCTGCCCCACCAACTACTCCTAAACTCCCATGAGACCACGCACAACACACAAGTTAGGTGAGACAGAGTTGCCACAACACAGCTTCTTAGCACTTATACAGAACACAAGTACACACAAGACAGTTTACACAAAGTGGACCTACAGCTACTCTAAAGAAGCCCCAACTCTGGGCCCCTACAGTTCCACTCTACTTAAAGTAAGCCAACCCAGGCATTCTCTGAAAACAGAGGGAAAGGTCCAGAGATGGAATTCCCAAGTGTACTACCCCATTATCTAAGACCTCTAACTATCTAGTAAAGAGAGTATCTACTGACTTCAATAAAGAGTGAGCTGAAGATTACAGAGACGTCACTAGCCCAGACTTGTGATTGTATGGGTGAACCACAATGAACTCCCCCTTTTCTAGACTCTACTACCCAACTACTCCTAAATTCCCATGAGACCACGCACAACACACAAGTTAGAAGAGACAGAGTTGCCACAACATAGCTTGCTAGCACTTACACAGAACACAAGTACATACAAGACAGTTTATACAAAACAGACCTACAGCTACTCTAAAAATACCCCAACTATGGGCCACTACACAGACTATGTGCGCGTACTCCCATAGAGTACAGTGTGTGCAGCACAGACTGCAGTGATGAGTCCGCTGTGCACACACACCAATGTTGTATATTTTAGTGTATACATAGCCTGCAGAGATGAGTCTGCTGCTGTGTCTGTGTGTCAACTTACATGGGTGACATCGTCAGAACGGCCAGGCGACCAACTATACAAAGCATATGCCAGACTCTTAAAGACCTGTGCTATAAGAACCATAACTTAGTTTCTGGTGCTCATAGGTGGTAACAGGTTCCCTTTAGGGCTGCCCCATAATTCTTTGTTGAAGAAGAGCTAACGGATATATTTAATTTTAGTAACGTGTTTTGGGGATGGACTAGCCCCTTCATCAGAAAACAGTACTATCTGTGTACATGCTGATAAGTCCTTGGCTTTGACCATAAAAATTTGACAAAGAACAATGACATGTCACAGTTATTCTATATAGCCCCCTTGGATATCAATGCCCTTCTGACTAGAGTGTTGCAATTTCCTCAACCCATCCAGATAGAATTCCTTTAGTTGGGTGGCAAATCAGGTCAGACGCAAATGTGGTTCCCTTGAGGTGTTTCTTTAGATTAATAAACAGATGTTAGTCCAAGGGTGCAAGATCAAGTGAATAAGGAGAATGATCCAGCACCTCAAAGCCCAGATCAGCCAGTATTCTCTGGGTGATGGCTTCTGTATGGGAAGAGACGTTGTCATGCAAAATCATGATAACTTGGGTCAACTTTCCATGCCTTTTTGACTTCACTGCCTGCTTTAGTTTATCCAAAAGTGTTATGTAATACACAGACATGATAGTAGACCTCTTTGGAAGGTAGTCCACAAGCAGTATCCTTCCTTTATCCCCTAAGACAGACGCCATCACCTTGGATGACATTTTCTGCACTCTGAACTTCTTTGGACGCGGAAAATCACTGTATCTCCATGCTTTTGACGGCTCGTTTCACTCAAGATTATACATAAAAAAATCCATGTCTCATCCATTCTCACCAGTCAAAACAGGAAAGCATAACCATCCTGGTGAAAACGCTGCAGAATTCCCCGGAAGGCGTGCACTTGGGCACGCTTTTGATCTGCTGACAAACATTTTGGGTCCCACTAGAAAGCCACTTTCCTCATGCCCAGATGAGTGTGCATTATGGACCCTACTTTTTCTGTGTAAAGCTTTAGAGACCCGTCTATCATCTTAGAAATTCGCCAGTCTTCCAGAATCATAGATGGCATCTATGGTTTTTTGGAACAGTTACCATTGGAGGTCTCCCGGAACAGTCTGTTGAAGTGTTCGGTTCAAAAATTTGGCAAGCCATTTTTTCATTGTGAAGTATGAAAGGCACATGTCACATGATGTTTGTATCATGTCATTGTGAATGTTTTTGGCCAACATCCCTTTCGGAACTTCCATCACTGCTCTGCTCTTCTTTGCAGTGAAATCTGCCGCAGACACTGCCATGTTGTCTTCAAACCTGCGTAATAAGAATGGCCCAAAAATCATGCTAAAATTTGCTCACAATGTATTGAAGAGATTGACCTTTCACTGAAGTGAAAACAAATGAAGATTGCAAAGCCAAGGACTTATCAACACTCCCTACTATGGATTGTTCAAGTTTTCATCTTACAATCACCAATGACTCTATATACCAGCATAGCTGGATTTCGCAAAAATGGCTATAGTTTTATGAAAATCAAGTCAAAAAATGACTAATGCAAATATAGCCTTTAGGCTAGTGTAGAAGTGATGAAAATGTGTGGGAGAGGATAGATGTGGCTAAATGAATCATTTCTTTGTATTAATTGTATATCTCCTATAGATGACGGTAAACTGTCCTTTGAGGAATTCCAGAGCTATTTTTCTGATGGGGTCCTGAATGAGGAGGAGCTGAAAAAAATGTTCATCCGGATAGACAGCCATCAAACCAAGTAAGTTATGGAAACATGAACATGGCGAGTTTATTTATTTGGTTGCTATCTGTGGAGTTGTATATCTGTAAATGGAGTTGACAAGTAGTCGGGGGGATTGACATATTGGCGGAAATTAAAACCAGCATTTCAAACACCAATCTTAATATTATTTTCCCATTTTCATGATATGTCTAATATATGAAGAGGCGCACACCCCTGCCACAGCAGTTTTGTCAAATGTTAACGCCCCCCAGCTTCTGATTGGCTGGGGGCGTGTTTAATCCAGAGAGTCGGCACTGGGAACACGTGACAGTAGAGCTGGCGGGCAGGATGCCTGCCTGATAGAGCCGGTGGGCGGGACGCTTGCCTGCCTGACCGAGCTGACGGCCGGTATGCATGACAGCAGAGCCGGCACCTGGGACGCAGTGAGCGCAGTAAGTAAGTAGGGTGGGGGGGGGGTTAATGTTATTACTAGGAGAGAGGGGTTAACAGTCGGGGCCGCAATTACAGCCGGGGCAGCAATATGGAGCCGCAATTACAGCCAGGGCCGCTATTACAGCCGGGACCACAATCAGGGGCCACTATTTCAGCTGGGGCCACAATCGGGAGTCGCAATAGGGTGTCTCTATTACAGCCGGGGCCGCAATAGGGGGCGGCTATTGCAGCCAGGGCCACACCATGGCCACATCCCTTACCACACCCCCTAGCCACAACCACACCCCCTTTAGTAGGGGTGCCGCGCCGTAAAAAAATTTCCCAGGGGTGCCCCAAGGCTGAAAAGGCTGGGAAACACTGGTCTAAGGCACTACATCTGCTTTGAGTGAGCATCACTGACCAGTCAGATCACCATGTAGTCTCTTAGGCTAATGATGCATACCATGTACAGTGTACATCAGGTAGTCAGAGAAGTGGTTCGGCCATCTTTGTTTCTCCAGGCCTGGAGGGTGGCTTTAACAATCAACAGTCAGTTAGCACTTAATTAATTTGCAAGCTGCACCGATTTGGAACTCATGGCCTCATTACCGATGCTTTTGGAACACGTTGTGGCCACTTTGTCACACCCCACAGAGGCCACTATAATGAAATATAAGTAATAAGCCATTACAGAATGTTGGACCAAAACACAGCAAAGGGTTAATAGGTGAAGATGCACTGTGGGGGTAAAACGCATATAATGAAACAGACTAAGACTTTTTCTTGCTAAGGAATACATTTTATTTTGCAAAACTTTCAATTTAATTAGATGAAAATCCTAATCATTACTTTTTGTTCTTCTCTGCAGTAACATGGACACAGAGCTGCTATGTGGTAAGCTGATTTATTTGCTTTTCTTCCCTTTTGGCCCCTAGTGAGTAGAGATTAGATGGTAGAGATGAGCAAGCGTACTCACTAAGGGCAAATACTCGACCGAGTATTGCCTTTAGCGAGTACCTGCCCACTCGTCACTAAAGATTTGGGTGCCGGTGGGGGTGAGCGGTGGGTTGCGGGAGTGAGCAGGGGGGAGAGAGATCTCTCCCCCGTTCCTCCCCGCTCTCCCCCGCCGCTCCTCGCCCCCCGCCGGCACCTGAATCTTTTGAGACAAGCGGGCATGTACTCGCTAAAGGCAATACTCGCTCGAGTATTTGTCCTTAGTGAGTACGCTCGCTCATCTCTATTGGATGGCCATGTGGCTGCCTAATCTCCTTTAGGGCAAGTTCACATATCACAGAAAATATCAGTGAAAAATTCCACACCATGTGCAGATTTTGATGCTGTCTTCGCTATGAAGCTCACTCACTACATTGCAGTGAATGAATTCTGCTGTGAAAATTCGTGACACTTCCACCATCAAAATCTACACTATTCCTCTATTCCACTGTGGAATTTTTCTGCTGTAATTGGAGACAGTCCTGAGACAGTCCTGGGTCCTCACTCTGAACCTTACTCCATTTAGCATTTGTTTTTCCTAATACTGTGATCAGTGGTCGGGCTTCTCCACCTCACAGGGTCACTACTGTAGAAGGAAACTTCTGAAAAGTCGGATGTTTCTTCATCCTCAAACTGGGACTTCTCTAACATCACTCATGATAACGTATTTGTGTTCTCTGTCTTCAACAGATACTGGATAGTGAAATTGTACTTGGCCAACTGGGCCACCCAATGTTGTCCCGGTGCTCCCAATTTAGCTGTGTCTAGATGTGCTAACGGATTGTTATTAGTTTGAACTTGTATTTCGGCCCCTAAGACAAATACTCTACAAGTTTTTCAGTCATTGCCCAGGCTAAGACAAGCAGTTCCAATTTAAAGGAGCTATTTTAGACAATTATTTATTCATGTCTCTCCTGTATTTGCGCTACCACTGCTCCTAGGCTTGAGAGGCTGCCATTGGTATACAGTAAGAAAGGCTGATTGAAATCCACGTATACAAAGATAAGAAAGATGGTCAGAGACTTTCAACACTCAAAATGTGTTTTCTTGAGTCTTACTCCATGAGATGAATCAAATTTTGAATGACTCCTAAATTCAGCATGTGGGTTAACAGGTTCTTCACCTCTTGGTACAGTTTTGGTGGTATCAGGCTTTATCTCAGAAGGGAGCCATATCTGATGAATGGAGTTGGTGCAGCCAAAGTCTTCGGCATACACTGTTTGGAGCTTTACTATCACTGTGCATAACCAGCAGATGATACATTACATGGTCTCCGCTCTTATGGGACCATCATTTGTTGGTATGTTCTGATTCTCCGTGTGCTGCCTCGGGTTTCCATTATGTGCTTGCTGATTCTAAGATCCAGCATCCTTGTTGTATCTGATCTAGCAGAATTTCATCAAACACATAACCCTATAGCACCTCTCCTGGGGAATGTTGATTTAATGAATTGCGTGACTCCTTTCAACCCATTCAGTGTTGTTGAAGAGAAATGCTGCTCTGAAGTCACAACGAGGACGAAGTTATATCAGAAGCTCTTACAATTTATGCAGTTTTTATGTAACTTATTCCATGCGTTCTCATCCAGCATGATGAACATAGAGATTCTCTTTAATATACGGGCCATTTCTGTGGTCAGATTTAAGATTCAAGTTTTTAATTACAATAATTGTCAACAAAAATCAAGCACAGAGAAGGAGTTGCTGGAACGGAATGAAGCTTTCTCTGTGTGATTGTAACATTGATATAAGTGATTACAATATCAGAGCAAAAGGAGAATTTATTGAGAAAAACTTAACCCTTGAAGGGAGGCTCTAATACCCTGTTGTACTGCCTCTAGCTTGGATACAAGATGTAATACGGACAGGCATGGAGGCTGTAGTACCCTGTTGTACTGCCTCTAGCTTGGATACAAGATGTGATACAGGCGGGTATAGTAGTTTTAGTACCCTGTTGTACTGCCACTAGCTTGGATACAAGATGTGATACGGGCGGGCATGGAGGTTCTAGTACCCTGTTGTACCGCCTCTAGCTTGGATACAAGATGTCATACAGGTCGGCATAGAGGCTCTAGTACCATGTTGTACCACCTCTAGCTTGGATACAAGATGCATCTTTGACCATGGGCAGATTGTTGGTGCCCAGAGGTGGGGTGCCAGTATTTCTGAAACAGTCGCACTTTTTGGCCGTTTCTAAACCACGGTATCTAGAGTGTAGCAAGACTGGTTGAACCATGGGGAGACATCTGAAGATCATACAGCAGCAGGCCACATGTGGTTGATCCTAGAGGCCAGCATTGGGTGAAATATCTGATATCATGCCACAGTGGACCAATTGACCCAATAATGCAACAACAGAGGAATATGACAAATTTCCACAATAACCATGTGGTGTATTTTGCGTTGACCGTGATTCAACAGCTGAAGACCGACAAGGGTGCCACTAATGACGTCATGACCAACAATACCGTACCTCACATGGGCCCAGGAAAGACATCAATGAACCTTGGACACATGGCAAAAGGTTGCCTGGAATGATGAATCCCATTTCATGCTGAACTAATATGGATGGCCAGGTCCGCATCTGGTGTAAAAACCATGAAATTGTATCTCATGGGTGCACCATTGGTGTTCAACAGGCTGCTGATGGTGGTGTCCTAGTCTGGGGAACTTTTTCCTGTCATGGCCTAGGACTGTTGGTCATCGTAGCACAATTCTTGAATGGTGAATGCTATAAGAACCTGTTAGTTGACCATCTACACCCATATCTTCAGGAAGTCTTCCCTAACCACTAACTAGTGGTTGAAAAAACATGACAATGAATTCTCCACACTGCTTTTGCTCCCAAATTCACTAGACTGTAACCCAATTGCACGTTTGGGATATTCTGGAAAGGGCTGTGAGATCTGCTCGCCCCATCCACAAAATGTGCACCATGTAATAGAGCTGCTATAGCAGGCATCAGTCGATTTAAGTATAGATGGTGCTCACCACCTTGTGAAATCTGTGCCCTGACGTCTGAAAGCCGTGATCACCTAAAAAGGTGGAACAACCCGCTATTGAGTAGGTGTTCCTAAGGCTATTTTCACACAGCTGAGTAAAATATTGAGCCATGAAATTCGGCCCGATATCACGCTTATGCACGTGTGATGTCCCTGCGGATGCGAGGCGTTTTTGTGTCAAAAACGCCTCCCATCACTTCAATACAATTCCAGTCCTCCGGCTTGGCTATAAGGTTTGGCAAGTGTTACCCATTGTTTTCAATGGGAAAACTCGCGTCACATTCGCATGCACATTGCACGCCTTGCAATGTGTTTTCCGGCCCCACTGAAAACAATGGGGATTGCGTTCCAAGGGAACGGCCAAGGATAGGATGTGTGATGCAGGAAAAAAAATCACTCATGTATATGACCCCATTCAAAAGAATAGGGTGTATATTCGTGCAGGTTTTGTGCGTCTCGTCTCGGCCACTTTCTTGGCCTAATACAATGATCATTTAGTGGAAAGGGATGTAACTGCTTTAGTATACAAGTAAGATAAGGTTGGATATGGTCTTTGATGTAATACCCCTAAGATTTATGTCACATGGACGGTAACTTGTGTATTTCAGACTATTTCTCTGAATATCTGGGAGAATACAAGAATGTTCTCGCTGCCCTGCAGAATCTGAATGTGACTATATTGACAGCCATGGATAAAACCAAAATGGTGAGTAAACAGACTTACAAATTATTATTTCCATCCTGGCACGAAGCGCTATTCATTGGGAATGAATGGAAAAATTGACATCTCTAAAAATATCTTTTTGGTACTAATGATTCACTTCATAACTGGATATAGCTTGGAATTGAATAGGTTGTTTGGTCCTATGTTGGTCGTAAGCTGGGCTTGCCTTACTTATGTCAGCATGTGTTATTCTTTCCATCACGCATATTCCCAGTCAGCCTCACAGTCTAGAAAAATGAGTTGTAAAGTGATTTTACAGAAACTGTTTCCAAGAGTAGGAGGTGAGTGTGCGCATTATGTGTTTTAGTGCACGTATGGGACCAAATTTCTTTCTGGTGAATACAGTAGATACAACTACTTTATTTTTGGTTTCGGTCATGGGGTGTGTGACGTGAGCCTTGTTGGCACTGCTGAATGTCTCAGAGGACTCATGCAGGGAGCCATAACACATAGCCATTAGTCATTGTAGTATGCTATTTTCCAAACTGTAGGAGTGTTTATTGCAGGCAGTTGTGCCCAGTAGCTTATTAATAGAGTATCCATAAACTATCCTAATGCAAAGGCAGAGGAGTCACTTGAAGCTGCTGGGTCCCATTGCAGACCCCACAACAACAACCCCAATTCCAACAAAGTTGGGACACTGTGGAAAATGTAAATGTAAGGAAAAAAAGAATGCAATGATTTTGAAATCTCCTATAATCATATTTTATCCACAATAGAACAGAGAAGACATATCAGAAAGTGAGACATATTTCCATTTCATTAAAAAAATTACTGATGGCAGCGACACATCTCACAAAAGTTGGGACAAGGGTAAAAAGGCTGGAAAAGTGGCAGTAATGCAAGACAACTGGAAGATCAATTTCCTACTAAGTCAAATGACTGTATAGGAAGAGCATGTTAGAGAGGCAGAGTTTCTCAGAAGCAAAGATGGCCAGAGGTTCACCAATCTGTCAAAAATTGTGTCTAAAAATTGTGGAACAATTTCAGAAAAATGTTCCTCAATGTAAAATGGCAAACACTTTGACTATCCCACCATCTACAGTACAATATCATCAAAAGATTCTGAGAATCTCCAAAAATTTATGTGCACAAGGGACAAGGCCGACAGACAATATTTGATGCTCAAAATCTCTGGGCACTGCATTAAAAACAGGCATGATTCTGTAATACAAATCATTACATGGGCTCAGGAATACTTCCAGAAATCACTGTCTGTGAACACATCGCTGTTCCATTCACAAATGCAAGTTAAAGCTGCATCATGCAAAGAAGAAGCCATGTATTAACACGATCCAGAAATGCAGACGTCTTCTCTGGGCCAAAGCGAATATAAAATGGACTGAGGCAAAATAGAAAACAGTTCTGCGGTCAGATGAATCAAGATTTGAAATCGTTTTTCAAATCACGGACTCTGTGTCCTGCGGACTCGAGAGGAGAAAGACCATCCAGCTTGTCATCAGTACACAGTTCAAACGTCTGCACCTCTGATGGTATGGGGTTGCATTAGTCTCTATGGCATGGGCAGCGTAAACATCCTGAAAGGCACTATCAATGCTGAGCAGTATATAGAGGCTTTAGAATAGCATATGCTCCCATCCAGACAGCGTGTCTTTCGGGGAAGGCCTTGCATATGTCAGTAAGAGAATACTAAACCACATACCTCATTCATCACAACAACATGGCTTCACAGAAGAAGAGTCCAGGACCTGAACTGCCTGCCTGCAGTCTGGATTTTTCAGCAATAGTAAACATTTGGTGCATTATGTAACAAAAAATCCAGAAGAGAGACTTTAGGGGTCTCAAAGGCTCCAGGGCAACTGGACTCTGTGCACCCTCTATAGTTATGCCCCTGGCCAAAGGCCCTGTCCTTATTTTAGAATTAGCATTAGTGAATAGCATGAAACTGCAGACCCAATATCGCTAGGGGAACTTTTTTCCTTTCGCCATCAACCCATTCTAAAAGATAAGCAGCAACATTGACCCGATTTGTCCATATGAAAAACATGTTATAAAAAGGCAGAACAAGAACAGTAGGGAGTATTCCCGGCGTATAAGGTGACAGTTGGGGGGTCGTCTTATACGCCCCGTCGCCTTATACACCGGTATATATTTTTATTGTAACACATTTCTGGATGAATTGCAGGGAAGGGCTTATATATTTAAGCCCTTCCCGACAATTCATCCCGCGCACGCCGGCAGCCCATTGCTTTCAGTGGAACCTGCTCTATTGCTGGCTCCATTGAATTCAATGGGCAAACATCGTTCTTCTCTGCCACAGCTGTTACAGCTGTGGCAGGGAAGAATGATTTGTCTTCTATATGTTCTCAATGGGGTCGGCGCTGCTGCCGCCGGCCCCATTGAGCGCATATAGAGAAGAGAACAGGAATCGCAGATCGCAGATAGGTGCGATCTGCGATTTCTATGGCCTAAGAAGGACCGTTGGGGTTCTTGAAGCCTAAAATCACTCCTAACACTCTCCCTATAGCAGCTCCGGCATCAACAACACTTTCCCTAAACTATGTCAGAATGCATCTGAGGTGAGCCGCGGGAGGGGCAGATTTTTATACTCGGGTGACACCTGATCTCGCCAGCCACTCACTGCAGGGGGGTGGTATGGGGCTTGAACGTTGCAGGGGGAAGTTGTAATGCCTTCCCTGTCTTTCTATTGGCCAGAAAAGCGCGCAAATTTGTCAGGGAAGAAAATGAAAGTAACTCGAACATCACGTGGTGCTCGTTACGAGTAACGAGCATCTCGAACACCCTAATACTCGAACGAGTATCAAGCTCGGACGAGTACGTTCGCTCATCTCTAATTATGAACTCTTGTCATATATGTTGTTATGAGCTACATGTTACAGGTATGAGCTACAACAACTATCCGCTATTCCGATCACTGGTCATCTTTACTTGAAGTGGAGGGTGGCTACAAAACGTCTCTCTCTCTCTCTTGCTCTCTTTCTGGAGTACCTTTCATTTCTGAGAACTATATAATGCTCCATTTCCCCCATGGTGGTGCTGCAGCAGAGTAGAACACTTTCACTCAGTTTTCTCTTCTGATTGCTATGTGCTTTGTCTTTTGGGGGACACTTTTAACAAAAAACAATTATCCAAAGTAGACAAGAACTCCGCATGTGTTGAACATGTATACCAACATATAGGGGCAGATTCATTGGAAATATGCCAATTGGTTGGTGCAAATTCTGCCAGAAAGCTGTGTTAAATGATTTGCACCACATTTATCATGACACTTTCGGACACTATTTATGATGATTCATCCGGCAAAGGATGTGGTTTTGTGAAAAAGGGGCAGGGCCTAAATGTGAAATTGTGCATTAAAATTACACTAAATTTTAGTGCAGTTTTGTCATCAACTAAGCCAACTACTAGGTGGTATAAAGTTAGATTAGTCACTAAAGATTTGACAGAGTTAACATTCAGCGCAGTCACTGTAATAAATCTGGCACATTTTAAGACTGTCTAGTCCAAGTTTGCACTGACTACCTCTTAGGCCTCTCTCACACAAGCGCTTTTTACCTTTTGAACGCCGCGTTAATCACAATGTAACGCTCCCATTGAAATCAATGGGGCCTCGCAGACTGCCAGATTGGAGCCAGGAAGGATTTTTTTTTCCCCCTTAAATGAGGAAAATTGGCTTCTACCTCATTGGGCTATTTTTTTAAGCCTTCCTTTGGATCAACATTGGGGGGTAATAGGCTGAACTGGATGGACATATATCTTTTTTCAGCCATAAGGCCTATTTACATGCAACGATTTTATTATTCAAAACTTAGGTTACGTGTAAATGCAAAGCCATTGTGCACTATTCATTCACTCATCGTTTATCGTTGAGTTGCAGCCTACTTAAAAATGGTCATTAGTTCCTTTGCGTCTCGCTTTATTTAAATGGCATTTGTTCAGTCTTTGAAAGACTGAACAACTTGAGGGGAGGGGTGTTTGCCTGGAATAAACACAATGACTACTTGTTTGCTCAGCAGCAGGAGACAATGGATTATCTTCACACTAATTAAAGCCCTGCTGACCAGATATTCCTTGCATAAACACCCACGCACAAGAGCAAACAACATATACAGTGTTTACCTTAGCTAATGAGAGAAATGGAGAGGATTTCACAGGATTATCTGTACATTTAAATGCTCAGCATTTCTATACAAAAAAGCTGATCATTCCTTCAGTCCTTCGTTCGTTTGAATGATAATCGTTGTGTGTACATGGAGCTTTACATACTATGTAAGGCAGGGTTTCCCAACTCCGGTCCTCAAGGCACCCCAACAGGTCATGTTTTCAGGATTTCCTCAGTATTGCACAGGTGATGTAATTCTTGTGAATGTCTCAGACATTGCCACGGGTGTTCTTACTATAGGATATCCTGTTGGGGTGCCTTGAGGACCGGAGTTGGGAAACACTGATGTAGAGGGATGTAACAGGACTTCAACTTACATTATTTTTACAGGGATGTAATGCTGAAAAACATCCTTCCATTAGACAGTTACTGTATTTCAGACTGGGGAGCTATAATCTAAGTCTTTACACCTTATTACTTCTTATTTTAACCATAAAGGTTATGTTCCAGTCCTATACTAGTCAGTAATGCAGCCATATTTGTAGGATAGCCCGACCTACTAATGATATCTGGTTTTCAATGAAGCGTAACCCTGGACTTTAATTTCTGGACCCAGATAGATTCTTAATACAGCCAAGTACACGAGCTCCGTGCTCAAGAACTGAGAAGTAATTGTTATTAATCACGTTAATCCAACCACCACTGTGAAGGAAACATCAATTCTTATAATTTCTTCTCGGAGATATGCGCTTATAGACTTCGAAGAGGAAATGAAGACGCAAAGACGTCTCCAAGGGTTTTATCGTAATGCCAAAGAGTAGAAAAATATTAATCAAATTTTATAGCTTTGCTGTACCTTCTCGACTTGGGAAAAATCCTGTGGATTAATATTTCATAAAGTTTAAGTCTATCCAACGATGGACGCAATTTGTGATAATTCCCAGGAAATGATCTGTTGCGCGGTCCCCTGACTTCTACTTCATCTGCTCTCCTAATTGCGGACCGTTGTAATGAAATGATTTGGGGAGTAAAGTATATAATACACCCACACAGTGTCAGGCTGAGGCGGAGAAGCCGAAGACTGACACAATTTTGTAGCAATGTGGCAGTTTGAAGCTATACATTAGTTATAACACAAAGACATGTTATTTTCAGCCTAGCAACACGACCTGGAATGTTCTCCTCTAGAGAAAGGGGGGACATCGCGCAGGTCTATAGAACAAAGCCAAGAGACGGTAGAAAGAGAGTTAGCTAGGGACGGGATGAAGACTTGCTTGTTAGTGTGTTTGCAAAAGTTCATAGTCCACCCGTCCTGCCGGCTAATGTAGTAGCTTTTTAATATCTACCAGATTGATCGAGGCTGATGATTAGCATGACTCATCGTGGATCAACTTTGTTGCAGGCTAGCACTCTGAAAGGGAATGCATCATCAGGAAATGACCTATTGCTTAAAACAAGTTTTTATGTTAGACTTTTTTTTTTATTTTAGGTGATTTAAAAAAAATAAATAAAAAAAATCATTACGGTATGTATTCAATTTTCACTCTGGCCAATACATCTGATATTAAGATGATATTTCCTATTTTGTAGAGCAGTCATCTCATTATCATCACAGGCAGGATTACAATGAAGGGGGCGCCTAGATATAGATAACACAGGAGCCACCATTCTCAATAGGTGATGTCCCAGCTCACCTCCTCCCCCTCCCTGCACAATGACCTCTGCATAAATCACACAGCACGCCCACAACACTCTCCCATAAAAGGTCAATGATTCTCCTTCTATCTATGATTAATGAAGTTGCTGTAGAGAGCAGGAAGCGTCAGACTATTACTAGGCGTAGCGACAGATTGGATTGATTGTAGCAGTGAGTTTCAGCATGTACATGTGATCGTGGCAGCCAATCACTACTGTTTGGAGTTGTATACTGCAAAGGTCAGTGATTGGCTGCAGTATATAGAACGTTACCGCTGCAGTCAATAGACGTAAAACTGGCAAAGAGGACAGGAGTGGCAGTGCTGGACTAGCGCAGCAACAGAGTGGTGACTATACCTAAGGCCGGTGGCACACGAACAGATTTGCATTGCGTAAACAGCAGTCAGCATCCGCAGCAAATGCGGTTTGTTACATGCTATATAAAAGCTAATTTTCCTACAATCTTGCAGAATCGAATTGTGATTTCCAAGAGTGGAGGAAAAATTGGTGCATGCTCTATTTTCTTGCGGATTCCGTACAGATGGCTTCCATTGAAGTCAATGGAAACCGTCCGACTCGCGGCCCTTGGAAAGGTCGCGGATTCCACGTCATCGCCAAGTGACGGAGTGGGGAAAAAAAAGATCAGTACTGCACATGTCTGACGGCGAGCAGTCCAGACCATCCACAGTACAGATAAATTCAGGTACGCGCGGACGCTGGGAACAAGGTCACATCCCACTGCAGGCTCCCGCATACGGAATCCGACCAGTTCGTTTGCCGCCGACCTTAAGGAGCAATGATCTGCTGAATAATCACTCTAAAGAGCTAATGTATTATATTGATTAAAACATTTCCTACCGTTCTGTGTCTACAGCTCCTTTGCAGACCTAAGTGTCTCCATTTTAACCCATTTAGGACCAGCCACAGTAAATTTACGGCAGCTGGTCCTGGGCTTAGAGCACCGCCAATAGTAAAATTATGCGCCCTTTAAACCAAAACCATACATACTATATATCAAAACGTCCGAAACAAATAGAGGAACCCATTCCCATACTTTATTTTAGTGTAAATATAAAAATAATTTTTAAAAAAATTATAAATGTTAAAAAAACGATTTTTTTTAGCTTTTTCCCCCCAATAAAACTAAAAAACGGAAAAAAAGTCAGTATAAAAGATATAAAAAAATAGTCCTATATGTCACGGAAAAAAAACGCTGCAAAAATTATTTTGGTAGCTAAAGGAAATAAAAATAGAGCAGTAAAACCGCCACTTGGGTAAAATCCCTAAAAAGTGTCTGGTCCTTAGGCCTTAGTCAGACGGGCGTTTTTTGCCGCGATTTGCGCATGCGCATGCGTCCGGCGATTTTATAAAACTATTGCTTTGCAATGGTATCGGACACATGAGCGCTTTTTATGCGCTCGTCCGATAAATTATAGAACAGAAATCGCAGATCACACCTATCTGGGATCTGCGATTCCTGTTCTCTTCTCTATATGCGCTCAATGGGGCCGGCGGCAGCAGCGCTGACCCCATTGAGAACATATAGAAGACAAATCATTCTTCTCTGCCACAGCTGTAACAGCTGTGGCAGAGAAGAACGATGTTTGCCCATTGAATTCAATGGAGCCGGCAATACAGCCACCTCCATTGAAAGCAATGGGCTGCCGGCGTGCACGGGATGAATTGTCGGGAAGGGCTTAAATATATAAGCCCTTCCCTGCAATATATCCTAAAATGTGTTAAAATAAAAAATATATATATACTCACCTGCTCCCGGCAGCCGGAGTTCCGTGCGGCCGGCCTGCAGTGGGTGTGAAGGGGGTGTGAGTCAGACCTGCCCCCTGATTGGCTCAGCGCTGAGCCAATCAGGGGGCAGGTCTGACTCACACCCCCTTCACACCCACTGCAGGTCGGCCGCGCGGAACTCCGGCTGCCGGGAGCAGGTAAGTATATATATATTTTTTATTTTAACACTTTTCTGGATGAATTGCAGGGAAGGGCTTATATATTTAAGCCCTTCCCGACAATTCATCCCGCGCACGCCGGCAGCCCATTGCTTTCAATGGAGGCGGCTGTATTGCCGGCTCCATTGAATGCAATGCGCTGGACAGCTCCGGCCCGTTTCTAATGAAACGCGGCTAGGAGCAGATTTTCGGGCGATTTTCGGGCACCGGTCACGCCATTTGCGGATGCGCATCCGTCATGCGATCCACAAATCGCGCGAAAAAACGCCCGTCTGACTAAGGCCTTAAGGTACAAAACAGCTTGGTCCTTAAGGGGTTAACACATTAGAAACTCTACAGCCATACTGCAGCTGAAGTGTATCAGACGTCAGTAGAAAGTATACCACGGAGAGTATCTGATATCATTAGGGCCAAAGGAGCCCCACTAAGTATTAACATATGGAAATAAATACCACTTTTGATTCTTGCTCAGGGGTCCAATTACTTTTGGTAGGATGGTGTATATTTGGTTTTTATTACGCCGGAGGACAGGTGTTGCTGCAGTATAACAAAGTACGCTTCCTATTAATATTGTATAGCCCTTATAAGTGGTTATTGCTGTCCATTTCTCTGGCTGCGTTATCTCTGGAGATACCAAGTCTAAGAACCCAAGTAATATCATCCTGTCCGCATCTATTTGTACCTGATGAGCTCGATTATTTATTGTCACCAGCTCAGACTATGGGATGTAGGGTCTATGGGCCGGCGCTGTGCAGAGTCACTTCTTTTATCGCACTCGGCCTTTTAATGAGCCGCACTGGGCTCCCCGCTGTGTCCATATATTAATGCACCCGTAGTGAGTGTCTGCATAAAGGGCTGCAAAATATAGGTCACTAGCAACATACAGCAAAGTGTGCACGCAGCAGTACTACACCAAGGGTGTTTGACGGCTTGACTGATAAATGACTGTTGCCAACCTTATTTAGGATGAAAGCCAAGTTAAGCAGGAGAGATATTCAGAGTGACACATTATGTACATTGCACTTACTTGAAGGAGAATTGCTGTACCTTCCAAGTGTCCCTACTTTAAAGGGATTGACCCTGCTTTGAACCCAAATCTCTCGGTCCTTCTTTGATACTTAGAGATTTTTTTGAGATTCAAAACAATATTTTTTACAGCCATCATATGGTATGAAGAAAAAGTCATACTTACCTTCTTCAGCGGCTCCCCATGCAGGGCTGGAGCTCCGGTCCCTGCAACACTGTATCCAGAAAAAGCCAGCTATGGCCACATATTATTCATGATGCACGTGACCACTCGGCCAATCACAGGCCACAGCAGCCATTGCAGAATCGCTGCTGAAGTCTATGATTGATTGAGTGGTCATGTGCAGAATCAATGGCACGGGACCACAGATGGCTTCTTCTGGGTTCAGCGGTGATCGAAAACTGGGGAGGAGCCAATAAAGAAGGGGAGTATGTCTTTTTTCATTCTTTTACAACATTCTACATCTGTAAAAAAAATGAGTCCCAGAAAACCCTTTTAAAGAGAACTTAGCTCTTGTAACATGTCTGTTTTAGTAGATACTTGCTTCCGGCATAAAATAACAATTTTGGAGTATCTTTTCTTAGAACTCACATTCCATTCGTCTTGAAAGTGGCTGAATACATTGACAACTGCTCCATTCTTTTGGCACCAGTGCTCACATTCTGGGTGCCATGATGCCAGGAGTTTAGGACGGTGATGCTGATTGGCCACAAAGGTTACCTGACTTCAACTGTAAACACAGTCCAGGAGAGTCGTGGGAGACGTCATGCTGCTTAACGGGAGGAGAAGAAAAGAATAGTTTTTTTATGTTGTTTTAGGTCATGGCCATTGTTTAAAAACTTTTTTTTTTAAGTGGAACAACCCAATTTAAACTCACAGGGCACCTCACTTACCTGGGGTACCAGGGTCTGGTACTCTCTGATCACAACAGCAGTATTTCCCAGAGCTTTGTTGATCCCATAGTACAGTCTATATGTCAATGTAGCAGTCCGAAATTGCCCTAATACTCCAGGGACACTTCTAGTTAAGAGGTTTTCATAGGTCCTGCATTGCCACGCAAGGGCACAGTCCATGCAGATAAAGATGACTGGGCAGCGGGTACTACCCAACAGAATCTCAGGATGAACAGCTCTATGGCTCACTTACCTAACTCCACTGCTACAGACGAGGTAGTTGATGTTGATGCAGTCCAGTAACAACGCCCAGTTCAGACATATGCATGGTAAGGAGATGCGGTTCATAGTTGCAGGTGGTTCATATCAACCACCTTCCTACATGTTAGCTTTAGTCTCAGGCAGCTGGCATGGTGGCATCTTCGTCTTTTAATAATCTTTGGTAAATTTATACATTCACTGAAATATTCCTTGTGATAAGGATAATGATGTCAAGAACGTGTGTCAAGAAGTGTGATCTGCTGTCAAGTTTTGAGAACAATACCTTGTAACTTTTGTTCAAGAGGAGAATGTCATGTCTCGGATGTCTAGACAGATCCTGGCATTTTTAAGTTTCCAATAAAGGAATAAAACTTAAAGATCTACTTCTATAAAAGGTGCATTTATCCACCCATGAAGAACACCACCAAGGCTATGCGGCTAATACAGGGAGATTATGGCATTGTGTTCTATAGTGATAAGTTTGTACGTCTTTGACAACGCTGTTGGAAAATGATGAAAATGTTGCTCAAGTCTAAAATGGGAATTTGACCATGACCCTGACTTTTTATTTCTGTTTACTAAATGGTCTGCCCAGACCTCTGCTGCCTTCAGTTTCTGAAGTAGCTGTCATTCTCAGCCATCATAACAGGCATTTCAGATCTTGTTCTGCACCCAGTTACACATAGTAGCATCTTTCCATCACGCTTTCAATTTCCTTGCCAGCCAAGCACAGTCAGAGAAACCCCCCTCCCTCCCTCCCTCAAAGACTCTGTAAAGCAATGGACACCGAAGAACGTTGTCCAACAGTATCCATTTGGAAGGAAGTAGTTAATTTCTTCTCCTACTAATATATATGACTAGAAACTTAGAATATAATTTCAGAAAAGAAAACTTAAAGTTTTGTTGCACACCCTGAGACATGTATCTGTAAGGGGGGTAGGGTTTATTGTTGTTTAATGATAGTGTTATGTTGCATTAATTGTAACAGTACTCTCTTTTTAAGAAGAGGTGGGAACAGAGGAACAGAGCTGAGCTGGAAGTAGTTGAGAGAGGTGCTTGGTGCAGGACAGAGGTTGAATCAGGAGTCTCTCCTGGTGTACTGCAGTGTCGAAGATTTAGTCTTAAGGACGGTTCCCTCCGGGAGAAAGAGATACAGCCATTGAAAAGCTTGTAGAGTCTGTAGAGGGCATCTAAACTGTGGACAGAGAAAAAGGGGAATCTTTTCTGGTTTGTGCTACAGGGCTGTGGGAATTGTCTTATGGGCAGTTTTTCTCTGATGAACAGAAAAAGGAGTGTTGGGTAGTGAAGACAGTGCAAGTGGTTCCCCTGTTCCCTCCCCTCGAATGACGCTGAACCCACACCAGCGGGCCTGAAAGAGAGTCATCAGGGCGTGGTGTTGTTACCAGTATCCTGCACTAATGAACCTAAAGACTGTTTAGTGAGACAATTATCAGGCCCGAACTCTGATTAACAATTGTTCATACGGACTCTTGGACTTTATTGACCGACTGAGATATCTCGAATTACCCATTCACAAGTTACTATTTACCAGTTTTACAGTTAATGAAGTGTTGTTTGTTCAGCGATGGCGACTCCTGCACCCTATTTCCATCAGACTGACAACGACCCGGAAAACCAAGAAAGCCCCAAACCCGCTGCCGGCGATCCCTTACATACCCTTAACAACCTTTGTAGAAATTTGCTTTAAAGGAGTTTTCCAGGACTTCAGAAAAAAAATTGGATAGCCGTGGATTTGTGTAAAATCAAGAAATAAGTAATACTCCTTTAGCGGCTCTCCATCCACGTCTCCATTGCTCCGAAGCCAGAAGAAGCCAGCTGCGGTTACGTGCCATTCATTTTGCACATCACTGCTCAGCCAATCACAGACTTCAGCTGTTACATGCCATTAATAGCAGAATAAAGCCTGTGATTGGCTGAGCAGTTAAATGTGCAATGAACGGCATGTGATCGCAATCGGGTTCGTAGCAGCAGAGACTGGAGCACTAGTCCTGGACGGGAACCACTGAAGGAGGTGAGTATTGCTTGATTCTTTATTTTACATGGTTCCATGGCCATAGAGTTTTTGTCTTACAACTCAGAAAACCTTTTTAAGATATTCTGCAAAAGCTTTAAGCATATTAAATATCCTTTTGGTGATTAGGAGGGGGGGGGGGCTGCAATTTTCAGCGGTGGACTAACAATAATTGTATTTTTATTAATTTACTACAGTAAAATGAGCCGAGTCACTTATTAGCATCCGGTTTATTCTGCCCTCTACTGTTTTTGAAACAGCACAATTATCCTAAAATTCATCTTAATTAAATGGTCCAGCACCTGATGAGCCATGTGAGGTCATATTATTACGGCTTGTTCCCTAAATAATAGGCTATGTCTTTTCTTTATAGCTGTTCGGTTGTATTGTATTCCAGCCTTTCGGTGTGTTACTAAGGTTTATGTTGTCCAAATTATCCCTCTGTGAATTCAATGTGAACATTTAATGAGAATGACCTAGTATCCGATTCCATTCAACGACTGTGATAGTCACTGCTTAGAGAATTGGAAGTAGATGTGTGGCTAATCCATAAAGATGACCGCCAAATGCTAATGTAATTGGTTATGCATTGAAATGCTGCAGTGATTGTGAGAAATGAGAGCAGTGGACAAGGGATGGCTGAAAAAGCATTGAGATGGATATTACTGGGGCACAAGAGGTTATATACTATATTGGCCTACCGTGCGGTTGCGGTAGGGTCATGGACCACATCTCAGGTCAGGCTCATTACCCTTCCCCATATAAAGACTAAATTCTCTTCATTACAGCTTTAGCAAACAAGAGAAGAGACCCATCTGGACGATCACATACTACAAGCAAGAGAAGGTCTTTCTTTATTGTGATAGATGGTGTGCGGGAGAGGATTAGTACCAGAAGGGAGCCATGTTATAATTTTTGGAAGGTTGCTTCATCTTCTCTATGTACACCCTTGATGGGCATAGCAGAAATGTTGACCCTAATACAAGCTGTAATGCTCATATGGTACCAGACATAGAAAGTACTGATATAATACTAGTCATAATGTCATTCAATGGCAGTCATGATACGGATGAGATTCCCAACAACACAATACAATTTACATACTACATCTACATTAGCATCTACATATCCCACGAGAGGCTGCATTCATGTAACTTCTTTTTCCTGCCATAAGGGATATGCATGGGAATGGTCAACAACGATGACAGTCAATGACTAACCATTCCAGTGACTAGAAGTTGGGCAATGTCACTGTTATTGTCACATCTGGTATGAACAGAAAGAACAACTGGACGACCAGCTTTAGGACCAAAAAGTCTAAAGGGCTAGTGATCATCCAAGTTTATCCGGATGAACTAAAAGTACAGTTATTTCGTAAGATGAGGCTAGAAAGTGAGAAATTGGTGATCTAGTATACTAAAACTGCCTGAACCGGACCAAACCTTGCAGTTGAGCACCCATCCTTAAAATGGCAACCCCACTGCAGAAGAGAGACCGGAAACAAGTCTGAAACTTACTAGCAACACCAGACACCGAACAATACCTATTTCTGGTTTTCTAGTCCCTTTTTCCTGTTTTTCCATTGGCTCTTTTTCTAGCGCATTTTCTAGATTGTTACTTAGCCCTGATTGTCTTCTTAAATTTGGCTTTTTACAACGTTTTTTCATTCACCTCATGGTCCTATATTGTGTTCGGTTGTTGATGCTCTTCTAGTTTTACTTAGATCGGGTCCAATCCTGGAATCTACTATTCTATTGCAGTGCAGACCATACATCAAGGGTGGAGATCATGGCTTTTGTAGACACTTTATCTCACTGATGTTTTGCTTCACCTTTCATGTGCAGAAAGACCACAACTGTAACTCTGGCCTAATAGTGTCCTGATTCCTTCTTCTCAGTCCTTCACATCCTGCTGGGTAAATCGAATCCAGAAGGACTGCATATTGGCTACAGGAATGTATTACCCTGGTTAATGATTTCCTTTACCTAAAACATGGAAATTCATGTTTGACTAAGCTTGTCTGCAATCTTTTGCTCCAATTTATATTTGGGGTTGTCTTGAGAGCTCAGTTTAGAGGTGCTCCCCCATAGGGTCCTGATTCTGAAGAGCTGCTTTGCTCATCCTTGTGCTTCCAGAACTATTACACAGTGAAAGAGTTATTACCATCTACTAAAACCCTTTATAACCCCCTATAACTATAATCTTGTGTGAGTATGAAAGCCCAGTCAAGGAGCAATCCATGTTTTGCATCCATGGATCCCTATGGCTACAGCGTGGAGTTGTTAGTAAGAGCTTGGAAAATGAAATAACCTTATATTGGAGGATGTGGAATATTGTAATTGAAGGTATAGTTGTTGTAGTGCTGGCTGCACTATTTGATCGCACCTTTGGTGGATGCTCCCCATCATTTGGTGCTCAATGCCAATAGGTGCCTCTTTCCTGTCACTGTAAAAGTTTACTTAGGAGTCATTTGTCAGAAATCCTGCTGTGTTTCCTGTCATTGCAGAAGTTCCCATAGCTGTTGTCTGTTGGGAATCCCTCAGTGTTTAATGTTTTCTTCTTCTCTTCTGTTACAATATTTCCTGTGGTATAGGGACTGTTTGGCCAACAGTGAGGTGTTTCCCCCAGCTGGCCAATCAGTTATAGTGGAAGTGTATTCTGGACCCACCTCTTCGTGGTTGCTGGTTATTTTCCTACCTGAGGTGTTTGGTTGGGCAGCAGTTGTGATTCTTTTATTGTTGGGTTAATTCACTTTTGCCTAGCTCTATTACATATATAGATAGCATTTCCATTTACTGTATATCCTTTCCTATCCTCCAACCGGGGACAGGCTACATCCTCTAGGTTTGAGATGTGGGGGGTGTCCTTATCAGGATGATCACCCTACTTTGAGTTGGTTAGGGAGAGAGTTCACACTCTTATATTGGTGTTTCTCACATGTTGGTAACGTTCGTGAGAGTGGCTGTACTTGCCCTCCGCACGAACATAACAATAGTATATCATGTTTATCTTGTCACACTAGTATCTTTATTGATTCAGTAAATCTAGAAATGGCAACTATCTATCTATCTAGTTATCTACCTCATATCTATCTATCTCATAGCTATGTATCTCATAACTATCTATCTCATATCTATCTATCTATCTATCTATCTATCTCATATCTATCTATCTATCTATCTATCTATCTATCTATCTATCTATCTATCTATCCATCCTAGTGCAGGCTAGATTGAATACCCCTCCCTTCCGTATCATACCTCTAGTTGACTTATTAACTATGAATGAGGTTTATAAGTCCAGAAGAGCTGTCTCAGCTGTGATCTCGGCAGGACTTCCACTGCTGCAGGTTTATATTAGCATCTCAGGGACATTATAAAGCAGCCCACAGTGAATGGCATGAAATTTCACAAATCCATTAGGACAAAGCCTGAGACGCGGATAGGAGAGACTTTCCGTGTTTATACTAATGCTAAATACAGTAAAAAATTAATTGAAGCAGCAATTTAAGAAATTTGTGCCTCAAGTGGGATTTTCTTTTTAGTAATTAAGCCATTGGTGTCCCCTAGGAGAGAATCAAGTAGCTGCTCTATAATACAGGGCTATTTAGGAAAGTTCCTCCAGCTACATACATATAATTGCACTGTGTTCTAGTTCATTAAAATCCTTGGGATAACATTTTTGCTTCCTTTATAACTGATTTGCATAATGTATATAGTGTCTTCAGATACGTTGTAGTAGGAACAAAGCTTGCTTTGAAATTCGCTGATATCTAACTTCATTATAACTTCAATATACAATATATGCAGCGTCCCGTAGGGTGACCCCAGACACATGGCATGTGCTGAGGAGCTGGGAAGGCAAGATGCTGGCTTGCCACGGCAGCACTTACCCGCTCTCTCCCGGAGGGACGCACACAGCCAAGGCCAGGGCAACGCTGGGCCTCTACCGGACACCCCCAGCATGGGGATGCCCAATAAACATTAGGACAGGTGAAGGGATTGTCATAGGTGGTGCCAACGTTCCAGCACCCACCAGCATGAACATCAGCGGGGAAATAATTGAGCCTAAGACCGTGATAGAGTACCTCAGGACCCTGGGAACAGTCAGGGCCTGGAATAACTTTACTCAACGCAACTGAAGAAATACACAAGGCACAATTGGGAGTGTAGGAATGACAATGAAAGTGTAGGAAAAATTAGCAGATTTGACCAGTAGTACCTCCACACGGTGATCCAGACTTCAGATCACCCATAGGTGACAGACAAAATGGTGTACCTGTATGCGATAATCCAGACTTCAGACGGCCGTGTAGGAAAACATAGACTTAGACAGTACCTCTGTACTGGGCCATGATAAGTACTCACTTATGGTTGCTTTCACTCTGCTTAGGTAGGGTTCACTCCTTTCTCCTCACATGTACATCCAAACTGGGAAAACCTCTGTTATTCTTCCATGCTTCACTACATGAGGGCTGAAGGTGCCCCCATGCAGCTGGACCTCCTGACTCCAGAAGACGTGGAACTCTTTTCCCGCCCTCATCCACTCACATTTATTTTATAAACACACTCATACCACGTGACAGGACATAAATTGATACATTTACAGACAGTCAGTTCTCACTTTGTAGACATTAACCCACCATTTACTGCAGCTGTGCAATACACATAATGCCCCCTCTCCACGTCCGAGGTGGAATATCGCTAGCAATATCCCTCTGCGGGGGGGGGGGGGGGGGGGGGGGAAGCCCTGACAGGTCTCCGAGTTGAGCCTATATAATAGATAGGCTCACTGCTGATAATCGTGGCAATCGCAGCATGCTGCGATTAAAATCCTGCGAGTGGAGAATCGCTATGATTCTCCGCTCCTGGATGCTGGCGCTGCGCTTTCCATAGCAACCCTATGAAAAGCTTTGCAGAGCCCTTGGACAGGCAGCCTAACAGAATGACAAGGCAGTTTTGCACGGGGCATCTACATAAGACATACATGTCTGACATTATGGAGGGACAAGGAAAGCATACGTATATACTAAGTCTAAGAAATGGTGTACCTACAAGACAGTGCAGAAGAACTGATCATCAGTTTAGGCAGGTGTAGGAGCTAGTAAAAGAAAGTTATAGGGAAGTGCCCACTCTGCAGACGGGGACGAACGGGCTGTCATGGCGTCACAGATTGTCATCACCACCACCACCACATGGCCGTTAGTCACAGAAGTTGTTGATTACAGAAGGGCTGCACCCGGTTTCCTCACCATGGTGCAGTTGGGTTATAATCACACTGGCAAGTGCAATTTCAGTCATTGAAAAATTGACTGATTTCACTGCGACTGAAATCAGAAGGTGCCTCAATGGACCTGATTTAAAACTCCCATTGAAGTTGATTGGTGCGTGAAAAAATAGAACGCACATGCATGCTATGCGACAGTACATTTGTTTTTTTTACACACCCCTTACTTAAAATGTGTGATTCTGCTCCAAGAATCTCACCAGAATAGGTCATGCTGAATACAATTGCACATGTGAATACAACTTATGGGGTAAATGTATTAAGTCCAGGATTTCAATTGCTGGTCCTATTAATATTTTTGCCAGTGCACAATGCACCTAATACGTTAAGAGGCATATCTTGGCTCCTCCGTGCGCCTATGCAGTAATGTACTCCAGATCTAATCTGACATTCATTTCTGGTATTATATGCGCCACTTTCTGGATTATACATAAATGTGTTGGTCCAAGGTGGTCACGCCCCCTCCTAACATGACACTGCCCACATTTGTAGGTGTCAGTACAAACTGTAAAACGTCTTGAATTTTTGTGCAAATCCCAAACGGGACACTCTGAAAATGTCGATCCCACGGCTCAAACCTAACCAAAATCTCTAACTGTCACCTGATGAAATTTGGAAGAATGAGAAGATATAAGGAAAGAGCTAGGCTGAAAATATGAAATACAGTACCAGCTAAGAACGAGGAGTGAGAGAAACAAGCTGTAGGGACAGACTGACAATAGAAAGAAATAGTCCTAAAACAAAACACTCAAAGGAATGCTCAGATGCATAAGGCAAAGTTACACCAAGCCCAGTCTGAGAATTGGACTGAAAGACAAGTGGATTACACAAGTATCCAGATCAAGGAACCAGCCGGAGGTCAGGACACACAGATCGAGGAACATGCCAGAGGTCAGGACACACAGATCAAGGAACAAGCCGGAGGTCAGGACACACAGATCAAGGAACAAGCCGGAGGTCAGGACACACAGATCAAAGAACAAGCCAGAGGTCAGGACACACAGATCAAGGAACAAGTCGGAGGTCAGGGCACACAGATCGAAGAACAAGCCGTAGGCCCGAACAGACAGCAGAAGAAACAAGCCGGAGGTCAGGACACACAGAAGAAGGAATAAGTCAGAGTTCAGGACACACAGAAAAAAGAACAAGCCGGAAGTCAGGACACATTGATCGAAGAACAAGCCGGAGGTCAGGACACACAGATCAAGGAACAAGCCGGAGGTCAGGACACACAGATCAAAGAACAAGCCGGAGGTCAAGACACACAGATCAAGGAACAAGCCGGAGGTCAGGACACACAGATCAAGGAACAAGCCGGAGGTCAGGACACACAGATCAAGGAACAAGCCGGAGGTCAGGACACACAGATCAAGGAACAAGCCGGAGGTCAGGACACACAGATCAAGGAAGAAGCCGGAGGTCAAGACACACAGATCAAGGAAGAAGCCGGAGGTCAGGACACACAGATCAAGGAACAAGCCGGAGGTCAGGACACACAGATCAAGGAACAAGCCGGAGGTCAGGACACACAGATCAAGGAACAAGCCGGAGGTCAGGACACACAGATCAAGGAACAAGTCGGAGGTCAGGACACACAGATCAAGGAACAAGTCGGAGGTCAGGACACACAGATCGAAGAACAAGCTGGAGGTCAGGACACACAGATTAGGTTCATCATGGTATAACAGACCAGTGGTTCCGGCAGGCAGCAGACAGAAGTGCGGTCAGTATAACAAACCAAGGTCATGAGTGGAGAATGCAACATAGTCAGGAACCGTATAATCAGAACACACTAGTCAGTGCCTTAAGTTAGACCAAAAGACCGCCAACTCAGGTATCCTCCATAGCGCCAGGTGTGTTAATATAGTGTGTTAAAAAGGTAGCACATCCATCCTGGTTGCCTCTTGCTACATTGAGTCCATATACCCCGCAGTGCTGCATTTTAGTTTCCAATAGCGTTTGTATTTTGTAGCGCAGAAAATTGCTGGTGTTGTTATAAAAATAGCACTTTTCTTTATCTGTGCTGAACAAAGCCCGGCTCTCTACAGCGATAAACAGGCTGCAAGTTGGGGCAGGCACATTTTTTTGACAGCAGCAAATTATCTTTTGATTCCAAAGGAACTTGTTATGGCCGAGCTATATTGTGAAGCTTGTGATGTGACGAAAGGCGCAGACAGTCTTAAATGTTGGCCATGGCAATGGACATGACTTTTGTCATTACCTGTGATGCTTTCTGTCATTTGGTCTTGGAAATCTGACATTTGTAGCTCTATCTGCAAATACATGAAAGCGAGCATCCAGGCATACTCATGCTGCCACATTGTGGTCCTGGCTTATTGTCCCGTGTACATTCACTAAACAGTATGGTGGAGATTTAGAAAAACTAATTCTGGAAAAGTGGAATATGTGCTGATAGGGGAGTTTAGGACAATAGAGAAGAACAAATAATCCTTTAATTAAACAACTCACAAGAATATAAATTAACCCTTTCCAATCCAAATTGTATCCTGGTTTTCCTAGGGGGCTTACTCTTTTTTTGACGTTATACAATGGCGCTATCTGCTGGCTAAAGCCAGTACTGCATGAGGTGACACGTTGGATAGGCTCCAACAGCAGAGAGGCTGGCAATATACAGTAAGAGAACCCCGACGGACGTCTTCCAACATCGGAGTTGTACAGCCTTAAATCATAATGTCTTCAGAGGTCAGACAGTGGATTGGAAAAGGTTAATATATACATTATATGTTTGTACAGATATGTATTGTTAATGCTTGCATTGTATCGTGCCAACAGAGACTAAACGTGTCATACACCGAACCATTAGGACCACATAGTCAGCAATGGGTTTGTCCACCTTTTCAGTTCATTATGGCTTTCAAACAGATTTCACAAGGTGGCGAACATCCTCCATACTCAACTTGACCCATGCCCATTGCAGCAGCTCTATGAGTTGGTGCACATGTTAAGGATAAATGGGAGCAGATCCCACAGCATATCCCATGATCAATGGGGTTATAGTCCGTTGAGTTTGGGGGCCAAAGCAGTGTGGAGAATTCATTGTTGTGTTTCTCCTACCACTCCCTAGCAATCTGAGTATTGTCCTGTTTAAAGATGGCACTATGGTTGGAGAAGACTTCCTAAAGATAGGGGTGCAGATGGTCAGCTAACAGGTACCATTCACCATTCAAGGATTGTGGTATGATGACTAATGGTCTTAGGCCATGTCAGGAAAATGTTCCCCAGACCATGACACCACCACCGCATATTGACATGTGCTGTTCTCGTCTGAAAATCGGACAAGAATAGGACATTCTGCAATTTTTTTTTACTCCAACTATGAGTCAGAGTAAAAAGAAAAATGCCCGTGTGCATACACCCAATCAAATGAATGGGTGTTATTTCCATACTGGTCTGAAAATCAGACGGAAAAAAGCCCATCTACATGCACCCTTCAAACTACTATGGAACACTAAAACGTGAAATTCCCCATCTCATATGATACATATTCTTCATAGATTGCAGTGCTTCTTCATTTGTTTGCTTCATCTCAATAGTACTTCTATCTTATCTAACAGGACTATGAGAAAGCCTCCCAGACAGAGCAGTTTGTGACACGTTTCTTGCTGCGAGAAACAATGAATCAGCTGCATTCCCTGCAGAGCTCCTTGGAGTGCGCCTTGGAAGCTGTAGAAGTCCATACTAGGCAAGACAGGTAGGATACTATTATCTTATTATGTGTCCCCCACCTTGTGTAAAAGGCACCATTTCCTGCTGTGAGACCATTTGACAAAATGAATCCAGAAGATGGTTACTCAATGTGGTTCAAAAATGGTTTGCGACTATGCAGTCATCATGGGCCACCATGCTACTAGCAGCTTAGATTTGGCAAACCTGTGCAAGCTTAAGAAAGTTGAGTGGCCAATATAGGAAGCAACAAGGCCGAGCAGAGTTTTGTTTTTTTGCTACAGCTCTTATGGAGACCAGTGGGAGTCCATATTGGAGATCAATTCTGTCTAATTTTTCCTTTTTCTGTCCACTTCAAGACAGGATGTAGAGAAGCTAGAACCTAAGAGGGTTGGGCGTAAATGCAATCGCCGTACTCAAAAGTCTGCCAGCCTTGCACCAACAGATGCCTATACTGCTCTTCTGAGAACAGGTATATTTTCATCTTTCTGTATACAGGTTGTTGGCCTCTCTCTCACTCTGTGTATCTGTGCCCCTATCCCCGGCAGGAGGTCGGTCAGATGGTGACACTCAGTGGTCTCTACAGATGAATCGCTTGGAGCAGCTCATTGACAAGCTGGAATGTACGGTAAGTGATAACATCAGCTCATGCAAGGTAACTATACATGTTTCTTTGGCCTATCTTCCTAGTTGTTGGGTAGAACACCTCTCCCTAGTTCTGGCCTCTAGCACCCTTGGGCACCTTGAATGCCATGGCTGAAGATAGCCGAGAGGACGAAAACAACCAAGAACCCTGCATTAGACGGCAAGGGGAGTTACATGACCAGAATAGCACTATTTCCATTACCCTGGAGCTGTGCTACGTTGTTTGTGTGACTCCCATTGATTTCTATGGGAGTTGCAGAAACAGTGTAGCACAGACAAGCCCGGCTGTTTCCGTCAGCCACCTTGTTTTCAGCAGTGTTCCCATCTCAGCCATATTTAGTGGAGATAGGAACAGCCTTTTCATGTCTCAGAGCTCTTCTGTCCATGATAGAGGATAGAGGGGAATTCCTTAGATCCAGGCTACTAGTCTGTAGGACTTCCTCCACATCCTCTTGCAGCAACAGCAGAGCTAGAATTTAGGGGAAGGGTAGGAGTTAGACTGCTCTGCCTGAACTTCGCCCACTTCAACCAAAGTTATATCCTCTTTTTGCTAAGCCTTATTCAACCTAAATGGATAAGACCAGAAATGGCTGCTCACCAATCTTCAGCTTAGGTGTTTGCCAAAAGTCTTTACTGATGTTTAGTGGGATCGGTGATCCATACTGGTGGGTTTCTCCACTTTATCGCTAGTAGGCATAATTTTTCAGACGGAATTCTTAAAACTTTGTTCTCACAAGCAGAGTCCGAGGCTACATCCTATGCAGGAAGATGGGACTTCTAGTACTACTCCGATGGTAAGTTGTCCTGAGGACTAATTATTATACTAATGAAAAATAAGGGTCATTTGCCAAATTGAAGAGTAAATGACCTTTTTGTGGTTCAAAGGGCTGTACCAAGACAGACTTTTATCTTCTCTCCATAAAATAGGTGATAAAAGCCTGATTGGCGCGGGTCTCACCCCTGATACAGCTACTTACCCTAAGGATGAGGGTCCATTGTCCCCCTCATCTGTTACTGCGGGGTCACTTCTTCTATCTGCAATGAGAGCAGAATGAATGCAGCAATGGAGGTGCGTGCGAGGCCACTGCTCCATTCACTTCAGTGGGGCTGATAGAGATGGTCGAACACTTGTACTTGGCTATCTTCAGTAGTCCCATTAAAAATGAATGGCATTGTGCATGCACAGCCACCACGCATGCGCAACTACCAGGCCATTCAGTCTCTTCCTCAATGTGGAGGGGAGTGGGGGTCCAGCGAGGCTGCCGTGAGGAGGACACTGGAAATGGGACCCCAGTTGTCGGAATGGGTGAGACACCCCACCAATCATAAAAACCAAGTGATAAAAGTCTATCTTGGTATAACCCCTTTAAGCGAAAGCTTACATATGTAATCTTATAATCATTACTCTTGAAGGGGTATCTTGTTTTTTGCAAGTAACAGTTAAATTAGTTTAATATGTGCTATTTCCATAAAAATACGCATCAAAATAGAACATGCTGTGCAAAATACACTGATGTGAACGCATCCACTGAAATCTATGAGTTGTATTCACTGCGTATTGCACACCTAATATGCAATGCAAATGCATTTGTGTGAATAGGCACTAAGTTCTGAACTATTTTTGTAACTTCATACTCTGTAGTTCCTGGTGACCCAGAGACAGCTGTCAGTCAATGGAGTCTATATGGATCAGTTCAAGATGTCACTGAAGAATTACAGTGAATTTACTGCTACCCAAGAACATTGCTTACAGTAAGTCTGCTTGCCTTTAACCTTGCCTAAAAACAATTATAGCTGGTTCAATTCTATCACTGAAGTAAGTGTTGTGTATGCAGAGTATGTGAAATGTATGTATGTAAAAGCACTCCTGGGTATATGCGTATATGTTCTGGTACTGTAACTATGTAGCTCGGTTTTATTATGGTATCTATGTGCAAACCCAATTCCAAAAAAGTGGAGATGCTGCGTAAAATGTAATAAATGCGCTATACAAATAAAGATTATTCTTATTAAATGTAAGGAAAACAATGCAATGTTTTGGAAATCTCATATACCCATATTTCAATCACAATAGAACATAGAAGACATATAAGAATGTGCAGGTGAGACTTTTTGAAAAATTGATGGCAGCAACACATCTCCCAAAAGTTGGAACAGGAGTAACAAAAGGCTGGAAAAGTAAGTGGTACTAAAGAAAAACAGCTGGAGGGTCCGTTTTCTACTAAGTCACACAACTGTGTATAAAAAGAGCATGTTCGAGAGGCAGAGTCTCTCAGGAACAAAGATGATCAGAGGCCCGCCAGTCTGTGAAAAACTGCGTCTGAAAATTGTGGAATAATTTCAGAAAAATGTTTCTCAATGTAAAATTGCAAAGACTTTGAATATCCCACCATCTACAATATATATCATCAAAACATTCGAGAATCTGGGGAAATTCTTGTTTATAAGGCCGACGGTCAATACTGGATGCTTGAGATCTACAGGCCCTCAAGCGACACTGCATTAAAAACAGGCATGATACTGTAATGCAGATCACAGGACGGGCTCAGGAATACTTCCAGGTCACCATGCAATCCACAAATGAAAGTTAAAGATGTATCATGCAAAGAAGAAGCCATATACCTGCACAATCCAGAAATGCCGGCATCTTTTATGGGCCAAAACTCATTTAAAAAGGAAAACTGTTCTGGGGTCAGATAAATTAAAACTTATAATCCTTTTTGGGAACCATGGATGCCGTGTCCTGCAGACTCAAGAGGAGAGGGATCATCCAGCTTGTTATCAGCGCACAGTTCAAATACCTGCATCTCTGATGGTTTGGGGTTGCATTAGTCTCTATGGCATGGGCAGCTTACACATCTTGAAAGGCACCATCAATGCTGAGCAGTACATAAAGGTTTTAGAACAACACATGCTCCCATCCAGATAATGTCCCTTTCAGTGAAGGCCTTGCATATTTCAGCAAGACAATACTAAACCACATATTGCATCCATCACAACAGCATGGCTTCACAGAAGAGTGCGGGTGCTGAGCTGCCCGCCTGCAGTCCGGACCTTCCACCAATATAAAACATTTGGCCCAACTTTTGTGAGATGTGTTGCTGCCATCAATTTCTAAATTAGTTTTTTTTTTTCAAATGAAATAACAAATGTCTCCCTTTCACCTTCTGATATGTATTCTATGTTCTATCGAGAATAAAATATGGTTAGATGAGATTTCTGAATCAATGCATTCTTTATTTCTTTACATTTTACACAGCGTCCCAACTCTTTTGGAATTGGGGTTGTAGTAAGATTGGTTCTGCTACTGTATGTGTCTAGTAAGCTGTACTCTGTTACTTCATCTATGTTGTAATCTGTTCTGTTATAGTTTTTATGTATGCAGTAAGTTTGATTCTGGTACTGTATGCAGTAAGCTTGATTCTGCTACTGTATGCAGTAAGCTTGGTTATGCTATTGTATCTGTGTAGTAAGCTAAGTTTTGATATAATTTCTATGTAGTAAGCTCATTGCCGTTATTGTATTTTTGTAGTAAGCTTGGTCCTTTTATGATGTCTATGTAGTAAGTTCGGTTCTGTTACAGTAGTTATGCAGAACGTTTGTGCCATATATATTTCCCACTGCCAGAAGTATTTGGCAAAAGTGCAGACAGAGGGACCAAGCTGAACTTTTTGTACCCAGTCCAATGAGCCAGTACTGTAGCTATGCTCCTGGTTGAAAAACAAGAACATTTCACTTGAAGGTCCCCCTACCAGGGATGACTAACAGCCAGATAATCGCTCGAAAGAGCAAATTCAAATAGTCATTCTGTGTAAACACGGCCAACTACAGGGTAATTAGTGAAAAGTCGCTCGTTGTTTCGTTTCAGCTTGAATATAATAGTTGTTGGTTGATCAGAAGTCATCTGGTGTAAAGACACAGTCGTTTATATTTAAATGCCTTGCAAAGGAATTTGCATGGAGATTCCTTGTATGAAGCAAACAACTAAGGAGCAACCATCACTTTGTGTTAAAAGCAAACAAACAAGTGCCGTTCCAAGCCTCAGCAACTTTTCTGAGCGACTATCTAGTTGCTCCATGTAAGGATACCTTTAGACTAGTAGATAGATGGGCTGGAAATATGACAACCACTTTTCTGAGACAAGAATGTGCTCATGACTGCTGTCAGTTCCCTTCCCCCACTCTACTTAGCAGTATAGGAAGGTAACCTTTACACGGGCCAATTATTGCCAGAATAAACAGCGAATTTGGGCGATAGTCGGTCCATGCACATGCAGTTACTAATAGCGAGAAATCACTTAATTGTCGGAGTCGCTTGGTTTTTGGCTCACCTACCATAAAAAGCAAGCTATCAGCACTACCTGTTTTCTCGGACTGTCAGCCAGAATAAACAGGCAGTCTTTTGTCTATGAGTGACTGCCTGTTTGCAGTGAAAGGAGGTGGCCGTCCAAAAAAGATCTCCAGTGCGCTCTGCCTTCATTCTCTGAACAACTGTCGCTGCTGTGTGAAAGCAGAATAGTGATAGTCATTGGGACGGCTCTCAGGTGCTTATGTGCCCCAAAGTCATCCCCTATAAAGGTACCTTTACTCAGCAGGTGCATAAATGAGCACTGGAGATAAATTACTTCCCCAGAATTCAGAATAAAATGTAATAGGTACTGATGCATCTTGTCTCCACCGGAAGCTAGGGGTTGACTGACCTTAGCTGGAGGTAAGGCCCAGTCATGCCCCTAGCTGCCGATTGGCTCCTGCGGATCCATCAATGCATCAGGCTGCTGGGGAGCAGAGTGACAGCAGAGTCCGGAGAAGTGGCTCCATGCTCCAGCACACTGCATCACGGAGGGCAGAGATGACATTTACAGCAGTGCCGCTTTGCCTGCGCTGCCTTGGACGTTGATGACAGTGGAGCTAGCAGATCCGGGGAGGGGGGGAAGGCCAGGACTTGTTCCTGCGGCTGTAGCTGCTGCTGTTCTGAAGCGCTGCAGCCAATCCACTGCTGGGGGCGGTACCCTGTCAGTGAGGCAGGAGTGTTGCAGCCAATGCACATGCGGGGCCAGTCCCCTATCAGTGACCCAACCCAAGTCTCCACCCACAGTTCCGGTGGAGACAAGATGCACCAGTACCAATGTAATACTTGCTATCTTACCATTTATTTGCTATTTCTCCATTTGCTAATTTGTCTTAAACAGCTGCTAAGGCTTTTAACTGTAATTTTCCATTTATGTGCCGACAATAGAGAAAAATATGTGCAAGTTAGAAATTCTATGGGCAGAACATCGCCTAGTATCACACCCCGCCCACTGAAAAGAAGTTGTCATGGATATGTGTGAAACATAGGTCAAGGGTAGTCTAAGATTTTCTTATGGTTGCTATGACAGCACATAATTCTCCTATGACAAACAATAGAGATCCCATACCGCACGGCTAACTTTATGAACTTTATCTTCACTCAACCCTAAGTGATGAATGAAGTTCTGAATGTAGTCCAATATTTGCTGTTTTTATATTCCTCCTTTTGGGATATGGGCTTCTATAATGCACAAAGTGGAGAACATTCTTCTAATATGGCCTTAGATTTGATAGCACTCTGTGTGCAATTTTTTAGCCCCACCCCCATTAAAAGAAAAAAAGCTGTATATATTGCACTGATAGGCAGTCTGCCTGTGCAGAAGACAGCAATACAGCAGCATAACCATACAAGAAGACCTCAGTGAATAAATAGCGTACTAGAACCAAGCTCATAACATAAATACAGCTCCAGAACCAAACTCGGTACATACAGTACCAGAATTAAGCAAAACATAAATACAGTACCAGAACCAAACTCATAACATAAATACAATATCAGAACTATGTTCATAACAAATACAGCATAATCCAACCTCAGTACATAGATATTATTCCAGAACAAAGTTTGTAACGTAAATACAGCACCAGAACAAAGCTCAGTACAAAGATGCAGTACCAGAACTAAGTTAAACATAAGTACAGTACCAGAACCAAACTCATAACATAAATACTATATCAGAACTATGCTCATAATATAAATACAGCACAATACAACCTCAGTACATAGATATAATTCTAGAACAAAGCTTGTAACATAAATACAGCACCAGAACCAAGCTCAAAACATAAATGTAGCACCAGTACCAAACACAATTTCTAAATACAATACCAGAACCAAGCTCATAAATACAGCAGCAGAACTAAGCAATTCTGTTGCGGATGAGCCATGGGCTGACATTGGAACATCAGAGGAGACAGAGCCAGAAGGATGATTCATGTAGCTCCATCAGAGGCTGTTGCGCTAAGGAAGATCATCTGACCAGGTGGACCCAGCCTACATCTTCCTGGTGTATCCCTTAGAAGCTGGTGGCTGGCAGTCGCAGAGGTCACATGTGCTAATACTAATAACCTTTGCTGATAGGTTGCTCTCTTCAGATCATTTGGCATCATGAGTGGTCACTGCTCCATTCACTGAACCTAGAAGCTGACCAAAATTACATTCATGAAGACTGTACAAGAAGTATTGGGAAGCTAGATGAGTTGGATCAGCACTTGATGATTTTGTGATGTAGCCCCAATGTAATTATGCCCTGTAAGGGTGACATCGTAAAGTGTCCTCGTAAGGTGCAGGTTTATTTGCAGCTTTCAGTAGGGGGTGTCTCTAGATTAGGAACAAATATTGTTTGGCTCCCTGAGTATGCAAAATCTTCCATGCATATCCGAGGTCTGCCTAGATATCTACACTTATAGTGCCCCAATTCATTCTTCCTTGTAAAACAACCATTTCAGACCATTGCAGAGAGGGTTAGACTGTGTTCACTCTCCAGTATGGGGTTTTGTTTGACAGTTCCGTAACTGATAGTACAGCATGTAGTATTATTCTTGCTGTCGAAACTACAGCAACTTCAGTGTAATCCCTGTGGACCCGTTGAATTGGTTGTGGAACAGCTTGATCGATCTGCAAAAACTCAAACCCCAATGAATACCCATTAGATGGACAGCAATACCCACCACAAGCCAGGACCCACAGCCCAACATAAAGTATCTAAATTCCTGGGGATATGAATCCTTGCAGTTCTAAGGTCTTTAGAGAATACAACAACTGGATGACACCACCATAGTTAGATCCATGGTTTTGGAATGAGATACTTACCAAGCACATACCGTATGGTTGGCCATATAGTATACCGTATGTGCAATTAATATTAGCATCTACTTTAGGTCACATGTCCCTTAAAACATGAACTTGGTTCCTGATTTTTCCTTCTATACAGGGTGTCCATAAAATGCCTGTCCAGGGACCAAACAGATCTTTCCAGCATTGCAGCGTGATATGTGTATGGTTGTGCTTGGGCTGGAGGTAACAAAATTGAAGGGAATGAATTTAGGACAAATTAGGCTAACAAGCAAATCATTTCTGACTTTAAAGGATAAAGAGAAATGCAGGACTTGAAACCAGAAAAGTGAGTTTTATTATCTTACAGAAAATACTCAAAACTACTGCGGTCAGCGGCTATAGATTACATCATTGAGCGTGGTGGAGTAGCTGCTGCATAGCATTTCGTGGGTCAGGAACGCGATCTTTTCTCCTTAGGGAGGGCATATAGAAGGCAAGTGAGGAGACTTATTAGGCCATTCATGCTCCTCTGGGTAATATGCAAATACGGGAGATGAAACAACACCTCTGCAGTGCCACCTATTGGAAGGCGGTATTTCTGCAAATCAATGTTAGACTCTTTATACAATCCTTGTAACAATGACTCGGAATTGAAAACCACCATTGGGGTCACCATTTCACAGGCCACTTGTGCTCGTCAACATCACAACGTGCTGTTGGGTATCTGTCATAGATGACTACCTTAGGGTAACCCCAAAAGAATAAATCCAGAGCAGTTAAGTCCCAGGAACGTGGTTGTCAAAGAATTGGGCCAATCCAACAGGTTCCAAACTGAGCTGTAAGCCATTGATGGACATCTCTATGGGAATGAGGTGGAGTGCCATCATGCCGGATTCAAACCTATTGACATTGCGCCAATGGCTTGATGATAGTAGTGTTTCCTCCAGCAGCTGATTGACTGTGTGATTGTCACAGGATCCTTTAGTTGATGGATTTCATTTTCACTGATTGCCTTAACTTTTGCCTACATTTTTTTCACACTGATTGCAATACAAAGCCTAAAAATGTTATCTCGTAGCTGGATAAAGAAGCAATAAAGTGTTTGGCATGTATATCTTTACTGATTCCGTCCATGGATAAAAAGTCAAGATGTTATTATAATCAGATCTTCTAGAGGAATGACTCAACGTTCAGATGATAAATGTCACCTTTGTCTTGTACGCGGTGAAAGAAGAGTTCTTTTATCTCGCTGAACCTTTGAGTGCGATGGTAAAGCGGAAAGAAGCAAATCTAAAAACGTCTATTAAGATTTCTAAGGTCTTAACTCCAGGAAAATGTCTTTGTGATTTCACTCTAGCACAAAACATGGAGAAAATGTGTCAATTGTGTTGGTAAATGTTGCACATTTATTAAAGGGGTTTCCCGGGACTGTAATATTGACATTCAATATATGATCAGCCGAATGAAGGAGAGCCATGCGCCTTTTATTGTTTACCCAGGTACAGTGCTGTATTTTTGGTTGTGGCTGAGTCGGGTACTGCAGCTCATTTTCATTTAAAGTGACCCATGGGTTTCAGGACAAAGTACTGTCCCAGGATTGGGGGAGTGGGGATAGATTACCTGATGTTGTTGTTCTCTGTTCTCCCTCAGATCCACCGGTTTCTAGTCCTGTTTTCAGCCATCCAAGAAAGCCGGCAGACTTTTTGGACTACCTAATCTCCACAATGCATTGGCAGTATTTTATGTTGCTAAGAGTGACATTTAATTGAAATATGTCTTTTTCAGTGTTTCCACCCGAGAACATCCATCCCAACCAGGGTACATCCTATATGAAATATGGAGGGATGAGGAGTCTTGGAAAAAGTAAGTATGCATTCCACCGTTTTTCCATAAAAGTGATTTAGTATATACACTTGCAATTCAAGCCCCATTAAAAAAATTGGTTTATTTGCCAAATTTACAAATTTTCATCTGCTTGCAAAAAAAACTTACAATAAAAAAATGAACAATTTAAATAGCTCAACACGACTAATGTAACAACGGGTTTACCAAACTCCACAGAAACCACCATAATGAATCTCTTGCACCAGGACGTATATAAACATCCTGGATGGGAAGAGGTTCCATTGAAATCACATATGTTTACGTCATATGGATGGCAGGTGCTCGGGACTTAAATCCACCCTATCCGCAGCAGGTGCCGCCTGTGACTGACAGCTGGTCTCCTGCTACAACTGGACCGATCTTGGCTGTTAACTCCATACATACCGTGATCAACATTGATTGCGGCATGTAAGGGGTTAACAGAAGGAGGCAGCTTCCTCTGTAATGTCATAAACTCTTCACCATCAAATTGCAAAGGGCCAATGGGGTTGCCATGATAAGCAGAGGTCTAATAGTGGCCTCCGGGTCTGACATGGCTTGCATTGTAAATCAATAGTACTAATGCACTGCAGTACAGAAAAAACTGCAGTGTATTATCTGAGAAATCATAAGATTGCAGACTCAAGCCCTCTAAATGGGCATAGAAGAAATGTGAAAAAAGTTTTAAAAAATCATGCAATTCACCCTTTTTTGTAAAAAAAACCCAAACATTTAAAAGTCACATGTTTAACATTGCTACATCCGTAACGATCAACAAATGTATCACACTTTTTATCTCGTTAGTTAAATGCTCTAAAAAATGCTTTTTGTATTCTTTGCCTCCTAAAAAAAAACCCTCAACAAAATTACTAAAAAAGTCATATGTACCCCAAAATAATATCAATAAAAACTACAGATCATCATGCAATAACAATCCTTGACATAGCTCCGTCCATGGAAAATAAAACAAAATTGTGGGTCTTTGAATGAAGTGATGCAAACGAATATGGATTTGTCAAAAAACGGGGTGTTTAATGTAAAAAAAAAACTTTTAAAAATTATTTTGGTATCGTTGTAATCATGTCATTTATACCCTAAAAACAATGGCAGAAGTCATGTTTTTTCACTCTGCCCCCCCCAAAAAAAATTAATAAAAGTTATACATTATAGTTACCCCAAAATGATACCGATAAAAACTACACCTCGCCACGCAGCGAACAAACTTTCATATTGTTATGTTGGCAAAAATAATAAAAGGTTTTAAAATCCCCAAAAATTCTTGTGTCCTTGGGTCCAAACTAGGGCATGTCATTAAGGAGTTAATGACTACTGCAGTCTCAGAATTATTCAGCTCCTTCGGGACAAGCGTCTTTAGTACTCAGTAGAGCGCCTTTCGCTGCTAGCCTGGTGCATAGCCAGACCCCAGCTTCTGATAGCGTTCCTGAGGAGCCTTACCCATCCCTCCTGGGCGATGGCCTCTAGTTCACTAAAACCTAATTTGCAAAGAGAGTAGAATAATTTTGACTGTAACCGTATCTCCTGACATGCACGGCCACTAGAGATGAGCGAGCGTACTCACTAAGGCAAACTACTCGAGCGAGTATTGCCTTATGCAAGTATCTGCCTGCTCGTCTCAAAAGATTCAGGTGCCGGCGGGGAGGAACGGGGGGGAGATCTCTCTCTCACTCTCTTCCCCCCGCTCCCCCCTGCTCACTCCCGCAACTAACCTCTCTCTCCCGCCGGCACCCGAATCTTTAGAGACCAGCGGGCAGGTACTCACATAAGGCACTACTCGCTCGAGTAGTTTGCCTTAGCGAGTACGCTCGCTCATCTCTAACAGCCACCTCTCCATCCACTCTGTACCTGAACAAGCCTAATTTGTAGTAGAAGTTAAATAAGTTTAATTCACCCTGTAGATGCCAACATCCACAGCAATAAATACTCTTCTCTGGGAGGGAAGATGAAGGGAGCGGGGAAGAGATATTTAATAATGTAGCTTGCATTGTCACCCAGCATTAATGACGGGATACCATTGAAGTAGATCAAGGAGACCAGAAGGTAGGCATTGATAGATGGTAGGCTGTATACCATTTACATTTCTCTGGAGGTGTCCCTTTAAATGTATTCTATGTAAACATTTTCAGGGGACAGAACTGACACAAGATCCAGCAGTGTTTGTAGAAAACAACATAACGGGGACATTTTGCAGTGCCAGGATTCACAAAGCCAAGAGGGCACACAAATTAGAAGTCAGCGCTTGCTGCTAACAACAGCGGGACATCAATTCAAGAAAAGTGCACAGGGAGTGACTGTAAACTTGTTCCGTTAATCTAGATAAAATTCACAGTGTGAAACCCCGAGCAGGTAAACGGAGGCGTCTGCAAGAAAACTGTGCTTACATAAAGAAACATTGCAGCTTGATACAACTGGTAATTTCCAATGTGTTCCCGCAAATCTACTGCGAGACTCTATTCTCCTGTAATTGTCACCACTTTCATGAATTCTGACTATAAAGTTTGCCTTTTTAATCTAAAGTATAGAATGGTAATTGTGTCTAATGAGAGAACAACTGAACCCAAGCTTGGGGCCACTAAACTCAACAGTGTATAGAAAAAAACGTTGGCGCGTATAATGGTATGAATTTGTCAGACAGTAGCAGCAATGAGAAATTATCAATAGCACTGCTGAAGGAAGCCAATGATATATCATAAAGGGACAAAAGGAAGTACAATTAGCTATTCTAGATATACACATGTGTTAATTTACTGCAATGGCCAGGTATGTAATGGCAATAGGGAAAGAGCTTATTCGATCTGGTTCATCCAGTCCGATTACCAATGCTTAAGTCTGCAAAAACAAATTCCAGTAATAGCATTATAGTAAGGAATTTCTATATGCAGCGGACTGGAGTCAGAAGACATAGCCTGAGTGGGAACTCTAGTGGTGGTTGATGTCACGGTGTTGGCTACTCTACCTTGTATGTGGGCTCGTGCAGCAGGCGGATTACACAAATAGTCGATGAGTGGAACAGGTTACCAAGTCTTCAAACAAAGGCTGGACAAATATCTGTCTGGGATGATTTAGTGATCCTGCACTGAGCAGGGGGTTGGACCCGATGACCCTGGAGGTCCCTTCCAACTCTACTATTCTAGGATTCTATGAGCCAGATAAGAGTCGTTCACTCTGGAGACCCCATCCACTTTTGATTATATTTATTTGAATGACTGCACATAATGATAAACTTTTCTGTAGCAGATGTGACAGCAAAAATGAGCAGCTGATGGCAATTTACTCCAGAAAAATATAATAGGAGTAGAGTGTGATGAAACAACTCCTGAGTCCTGATATATCAGTATGATTCAGAAATGAGGGAAAAATCCAGAGGAAAACCTGATATCTTAGGGTGGCTTTACACAGGGCAACTACAAATAGTCACTCGATAGAGAGAATGTAAGGGACAGTTCTTCCTTGTAAACAAAGCCACCAAAGAGATGATGAGCCAGAATTTATTCACTATCTACTTCGTTTTAGCTCACCTAAAAATAGTCACTGGTTGGTTGATTAATTATATCAAATAGGTAATCGTCTTCCAAAAACTTTGCAGAGAGGTATGTGCTTGTTCGACATGTGCCTCCTACCACATGCTGATTGGCTTCTGCCTTGTTTTTAAGTTTTGCCCTCCCACTTAATGATCATTGGCTCCCAAAAACACATAGATACATATGAGTGATTGATGACGGAACAGTCCCTGCTTATCTTCAAAAGATAACTTGCTGCTATCATCTCTGGCTCATTTTAATCCAGCGAGAGACTACAGCAGTGAGTGTTCACCTGAAAACTAGTTGAATGTATTTAGTGTGTTTAATGGAATCGACAACCAATGAGCATGCATTAGGGAGGACTCAAAATTTCAAGTAGACACCCACCAAAGAACCTCAGGCTCCTAGTTAGTCAACAAATGATATTTCGGCCCATGTATACGCTCCCAGCAGTTCATTCCATGATCACAAAATTGAATAACTACCGGTCTTTGCGAAAGCGCACAAACAATAGTCGGCGCAAGACTATTCAAACAATAGTCGGCCCATGTAAAGCCACTCTTAGGGAAAGCATGCAAACTGAATGCCAATCTAGTGGTTGTATTCCTATAGTAATCTGGAAAACAGGAAGGTTTAGGGCCAGGCTAATATGGGAAGTCAGAGGTGGGGCTAATTATGGCTTGAAGTCAAGGAGCTAGGTCAATAAGTTCAGACAAATAATCTGTCCAGTATCACAAGTAGCTCAGTGAGAAGAGCTACTGCCTGGGATGCGGGAGCTTCCCGGATTGAATCCTCACACCTGTATGGGGGAATCTATCAAACCATCATTCTGTAACATAAACTGGTAACATGTGCCATTGGGAAATGTTAGACTACTAGACCATCAACCTAAGTGCTCCTTTTGTATTAGAGTATAATGATGGACATGGTTTGCCCTGAGATTAATTATCACACTTTACCAAGACTTGAAAGGACATCAATATCATGTCAGAAAATACGGTCACTGCCATACAAACTTTAATATCCCGAATAAAGAGATTTTAGGTTAAGAATGGAGCAGAGTAATTTTACAGTGTGTCTAGTTGTCAGCTCAGTGTCCAGCGCAAGCACAAAGTCAGTGAAGTTGAGGAGCTTCGGGCTTTGAAGATAATAGTTTTTTGTGGACATTCAGACAGAGCACAGCTATTACTGTCTGGAGATAGTGGATTAATCTTCAAGGCTTACTCTAGGCTATTCTCATTCTTAAACGGCTTTAGAAAACTGAGAGGAGAGATACTGTTATGATCTTACATACTGTAAGTACAAATCAGCTCTGGACTTTAGTTATGGCACAGAATTGCTGTTTCCAAGGCTCCACATATGGGGAGGAAGGTAGATGTATCTGCAAGGCTGTATTCACCCATGGTGGTGACTTAGTACTATATGGGGGGGTTTTAGATTTTTTTATGCAAAAGAGAAAAGAAGAATGAAGTATTCTTTTATACTACACAGTATGTCTCTTAAAGGGGCACAACATTTTCAGACAGCTTATGCTCATCTAATAACCAGTTTGTGTCGTATCAATCTTGTAATATACTTTGATTAGGAATTTTGTTATTTTATCACCATAAATCAAGTTTGAAGTGGCTGCCACTATTGGTCTCCCTTCCAGCCCCTCTGCAATCCACATGCAGCGTCCGAGGAGCGGACCAATGCCTAGGATACAGCGGCGGTAGAGTAGTTTTCTTGTCTCGGTGGCTCTACTGTCTCCCACCTAGAGAGTAACCAGAGACACGTCCAAGGGGCGCAGGCAGACTATATTAAATAGGGAAACCCACGAGTGGATTACCTTAGTCCTTTTTGTCACTCGTTATGCCACCGTTCCTTCCACCGCGGTGATCTCTTCGGGAATAAATCCACACACGGGGTAGAATTCAAAAGGCCAAAACAGGAACAGACGGTCAATCCGTTTACTGAGAAACTCGAATAAACGCTTCTATAACAGTCCCCTCTAAATCTACCAGTAAAATAGTGAGGGTTCAGAACACGTGAAGCAACAGGGAGGAAACACTGGAGAAACAGGGTGACTTACACAGGCCTAGTAATCTGTGGTTCACTGGTGCCGGACACCATTTCTTGAGAAACTCCACCAACACTCTACCGGTCCACTCTCACGGATCTTACAACACTTTTCACCACACGGCGGGCAAACTCCACTTGTACTCCATGAAACAGGAAAAGGGGAAGACGGGTGTAGTGACCCAGTACATCATCCTGGTCCCCTCCATAAATGTCATATATGTTTGTCCTGTGCTGATGCACTGTGCAAACCTGTCTTGTTAATTCCAGTATGTGTGTTGCACAGCTGCAGCAGTAGAAGGGTTAAGTTTACAATAAAATCCAAAGCCTGCATGTAAATGTATCAAGTCTGTCATGTCAAGTGGTATGAGAGAAGGTATAAATAGTAGTGCTTGGGAGCGGAAAAGGAGTTCCATCTTCTGGAGTAGCAGGTCTTCCATGTTGCCTGCCACTTGAGGTCCAGCTAACACAGAGCCTTCAACCTTCCCGTGGTGAAGATGGAAGAGGAGGAGAGATTTCCTGTGCTGCTTGTGTGCTGGATGTGAGTGGAGTGAGCCCCAAGAGTAAGAGAGATCATCTGTGAGTAATCTCTTTCTTCCAAGGCCAGTGCAGAGGTACTAATTAATCCTCTAATTTTCTTACTCGGGTGTCCGAGGTCTGGATCACCACGTAGAGGTAGAACCTTTAATTGTCACACCCACGCAACTTCAAGTCTGGGTGAAGGTACTGCAGGATAAATAATCTCTGTTCACACATGTGCGTCTTTGAGCTTATGAGAACCATGAGGAGGTACTACGTTCAGAAGTCCTTTGCCTGCACTGTAAAGTCTACCACATGCCTTGTATTATCTGTTTTCAAGTTGCAAGTAAAGTTGATACCGGGCTCTAACCGTTCTTAGAGACCCGTGGTACTCTGAACTGTCTGTGGCTGCATTTATTCTCTGGCGAGGGTCATACCGGTGTGTGTAGGAACGGTGGTGTCACCCGTGACTACTACAACCCCTGTTATCTTGTTTAGTGGGCATCTCCCTATCCTAGGGGTGTGCCAGGTGTCCTGCAGTGATACTCTAGCCTTGGTTGCGTGTGTCCCTCTGGGAAGAAGTGTGGCATGTGCCATCGTGACATGTCAGCACTATACCCTCCCAGCTCCCAGGTGTCCGGGGTCTTCCCATGGGATGCTGCACGGGGTTCGCGGCATTAACGGGGTATCCACTTAGCCTCTTCCATCTCTTCTTCTAGAAGGTATCTGAGGACAGACCAACGTCACTCCTAACTCACTCTCCAAGTCGCAGTAACTACTGACTCCTCTCTCCACAAACTAAACTCAACCAACCACTTCATGCACCTTGCATCCACATATATATAACGAGGTCACATGACATACAAATAGATACTTTCCCAGAGATAACCCAGACAGTAATTCAGTGCTGCAAAGGTGCAATACACATCATATTCATACACATAGAAGACAGTGGAAAAACACAGAAACACAAGACAACATAGACCATCCAGAAACTTCCAGAACACATGTGCACATCAACTTGTGTACACTACACACTGACTATCATTAGAGATTAACCTTCTGTAGTTACTGGGACGTTAGGACATTTGCTTAGCTATGGAGTAGGGGCAATCTTCACAGGCTGCTGCCTGCATTCACAGGCTGACAGATCTACAGACACTGTGTCTGCACTCTCCACAATCTCTGCCTCTGCTACTGTTAGAGCCTGCATATATATGTTAAGCATTTGGCCAGAATGTTTCTAAATGTCCAAATCCTACAATTGTCCTGGGACAGCCGAGAGGTGGGCATTCAGATGCTGCCTCCTTGCTTATTGGACCAGAGACAGAGCAATGCAGCATGGGAAGTGAGGGAAAGGAAGAACAGGACAGTGAACTGCTATCAGAATGTTAGGCTTGCAATATGGCCCATGCTTGAAAGTGGATTGCTAATAACAGGGCAGCAGAAAAATGGAGAAGACCATCTGAAAATCAAATTTGAAAACAGTGGCAAATGAGAGGGTAATGGAAAACCTGCTAAACTTTAGAAAACTCTACGCTTTCATTGTGGCTCCATCTAATTAAGCATATAAGCCTTGCTACATTTTCTGTTGTTTAGATAACTCCTTCTCACATTGCAGTTCCCCTGCAGACTATCTGTTTTTGCGAAGATCTTGAGTCCTTGTACATAAATGCTCATAGTGATTTCGGAAATATAAAACATTGCACGGTGTTCACTGAAATCAGTGGGCGTCCATTCATGTCAGTCTAGTGCCGAGCGACCTCCAGAGATGAAAGCCACGCTTGACGTGGTTCTCCACATTAATAGAGGAAGGTCTCAATGTGGAGGATACGTGTCTATTAAATTCTATACGCTTGTATAACAAAAAGTTGTCTTAACTGCACAACCCTTTGAAAGCTTTATGGATAAGACATAAAGAGAAAATCGATGTAACCTTCAAACTGTTGTTCTGCTGTTGTTACTGTTCTGTTACATTTCTCATTTTAAAACTGATTAGTCATAAAACTGAGAACATAATTTGTTTCTACCACATCATGTTCTCTTTTCTTTTGCAGCCATCTTCAATTTACACAGAGCAAGACCTTTCAGAGAGCTGTTATTGATTGTCTTGAAGGTCCAGAAGAGATCAAGACCATGCTCTTCCCAGGTAATGTAAGGGTAGAGATCATGAAGTTGGATTTATAAATGCTTTGGAATCCGATATGTTACATTTTGAAGTAAAAATCCTCCTTACTTGTACGTTTCCTACAATTAAAAAAAGTCACAATAAAAAGCATAAAAAATGAATAATAATTGCAATGAGCATAATATCCAAAATTCAGCATTCAATAGAATTTTCTATCCCAAACACTTTCAAGTCCTAATGAGCTTATGACACTGTTGCTATGGGCTAAGTCCTGCTGTTGTTCATCTTCAGCAGGATGAGCGTACTAAATGCGTCCTGTCCCACTGTAGGGCCATCAGAGCATTGCCATACCACCCCTGCACAGTACTTCCATCCTATCCCTTTTATCTGGCCATTCTTTGTAGCATCGGGACTTGCTCTGCAGAGTTCAGCAACGCCGGCACCCAAATTGTTGGCTCTTCCTCCCCCTTGTATCTTGCTGTGCTGAAGATGTGCTTCTTCTGCTCAAGGCAGCAGGCCGGCACATGATATGGTGTCATGGACGAAATCGCATGGATGCCCTGGCAGACCCAGAAAGAGAAGCTGAGACGCTGTACATGAAGCTTACACTACATATGCAGCAACAGGAGGTCTCTATGATATTCACTTGTATCTAGGCTGAGCTGTGAACCTGTCGGAGCTGCAGGCAGCATTGGTGGCTTAGTGGCTAGCATTGCTGCCTTGTAGCACTAGGGTCCTGGTTTAAACCCCACCAAGGACAACATCTGCATGGAGTTTGTATGTTCTTGCCATATTTGCATGGGTCTTTTCCCATGCTCTGAAAACATACAGATAGGTGACTACAGATTGTGAGCCCCAATCTAAGAGACACAAGAAAGCATGCTTCCCTTATCTGTGTGCATGTCTTTGTAAGGCCTTGGACTTGGTACAGGTCTCTGGCAGATTCTTGGATGGACTTACCAAGAGGTCTACGGTTAGTAATCTTTTCCGTCCGAAGCACTATAACAAAGTGCTTGAAGACGGTCCTGTCACAAACCTGTCTGCACCATGTGATGGGCTGGAACATAACCTCCCATGGACCATATAGAGCCTGTCTTGGCACCATATGATGCGCTGGTACATAGCCTTCCATGGACCACACAGAGCCTGTCTTAGCACCATGTGATGTGCTGGAACATAACCTCCCATGGACAGCATAGAGTCTGTCTTGGCACCATGTGATGTGCTGGTACATAGCCTTCCATGGGCCACATAGAGCCTGTCTTGGCATCATGTGATGCGCTGGTACATAACCTCCCATGGACCACATAGAGCCTGTCTTGGCACCATGCAATGCACTGGTACATAACCTCCCATGGACCACATAGAGCCTGTCTTGGCACCATATGATGCGCTGGTACATAGCCTTCCATCGACCATACAGAGCCTGTCTTAGCACCATGTGATGTGCTGGAACATAACCTCCCATGGGCAGCATAGAGTCTGTCTTGGCACCATGTGATGTGCTGGTACAGAGCCTTCCCTGGACCACATAGAGCTTGTCTTGGCACCATGCAATGCACTGGTACATAACCTCCCATGGACCACATAGAGCCTGTCTTGGTACCATGTGATATGCTGGTACATAGCCTTCCATGGACCACATAGAGCCTGTCTTGGCATCATGTGATGCGCTGGTACATAACCTCCCATGGACCACATAGAGCCTGTCTTGGCACCATGCAATGCACTGGTACATAACCTCCCATGGACCACATAGAGCCTGTCTTGGCACCATATGATGCGCTGGTACATAGCCTTCCATGGACCATACAGAGCCTGTCTTAGCACCATGTGATGTGCTGGAACATAACCTCCCATGGGCAGCATAGAGTCTGTCTTGGCACCATGTGATGTGCTGGTACATAGCCTTCCCTGGACCACATAGAGCCTGTCTTGGCACCATGCAATGCACTGGTACATAACCTTCCATGGACCACATAGAGCCTGTCTTGGCACCATGCAATGCACTGGTACATAACCTCCCATGGACCACATAGAGCCTGTCTTGGCACCTTGCAATGCACTGGTACATAACCTCCCATGGACCACATAGAGCCTGTCTTGGCACCATGCAATGCGCTGGTAAATAACCTCCCATGGACCACATAGAGCCTGTCTTGGCACCATGCAACGCACTGGTACATAACATCCGATAGACCACATAGAGCCCGTCTTGGCGCCATGCGCTGGTACATTACCTCCAATGGCTCATACAGTTGCTTGCTGAATACACTTCTTTTATTTTAACAAACATCAGGTAATTCACTAGTCACACTCTTCTGCCCGGTAGCTTAGTACGCCCAATGCTAGACTGGTTTGGTTAATCGTGCAGCAATACTGTTTCTAAAGGTTTCCAGCTCCCTCTTTCTTTTGTGCAGCTTTAGCATTCAGCAGGTCACAGATCAGAGACTGCACAGCAGCACAAGGGATATATGTCCATTCCCCCTTAAATCTGCATGTTACATCAGGCTTCTCTATATTATATATTCTATACAGTGGATTATAAAACTACTGTATAGTAAATGTACAATACAAGAACCGGGTATAATAGTCAAGAATCTGGAACTAAGGCCCATTTTCTTTTACGTCCCAGATTTCATCTCAATCTCTGAAAACGGTATAAGGGAGTTATCCAAGGTCTAAAGAATGGTAAGACTTCACATATGGATGTCTATAACTAATAGTCTGTTTTGGCTTTTTTCTGTTTTGCAGCTGACTGGTGGGCTTTTGACGTCTAAGTACGTAGATACAGGGAAAGACCTTCATGGCCACAGTGATAGATCGCTGCTATCAATAATGGATCCTCATTTTCACACATCTGTATGGAGCAGTTTAGTCCAGTTCTCTCTTTCCTGTCATTCATTGGTCTCACGTTTTATTTTACAAAGTACTATATTATGAGATAGACTAGAACATCTCCTTACCTATATTTGCATTTTCCTTGCTCTTTTTCTGGAGTCCATCTTTTCCCATCAAACCCTTCCATAAAATAATGTATTTCTCTAAGCAGACAATTTGTAGAGTCTTGAGAATGTGTTGATATGTATGAAGTTCACTTCGAGAGTCAAACATCTGATGATCTCAGAACTTCCTGTTGGCTGAAATGTTGTGTATCAGTTATGAACCCATCAGAGGTTCCTTATTACTTCCAGTGTAAGGGAAATAAAATGATCTGTCTACGCAGTTATGTTTATTATAGTCTCGTTCTTTTGCTATAAACCTGTATGTGGTTAAACTTTGGTTTTGAAATGGACCTGTCATAATCAGTAGCGACATAGCACCTGCTTTCCTCCTCGACTCCAAACTTGCCTAACATAATCAACTGTTGTTCTGCTGATACATTAATCTGGAGACCAAGCTGAGAGAGCGACAGTTTATGGCCACAAGACAATTCAAAAGTGACAACCAATATGGTATCAGATTCGGTTGACCCTTTTGAAAAAATGGCTACCTCAACCAAATGCAAAAATGCCAAGATATCTGCAACTGTTTTTCACTCTTTAATCCCACCAGTTGGGATGTAATCGATGCAGTGGGGTTCCCAGGCTGCTACTTTCAAAGTGGTCTCAGTAATTTGGCTGCTGATGCTACTATAGATCTAGGTGTGCAGTACCTGGGGGTGTTAATAGGAGCATAGTGAGACTCTACGGGTGGAGGAAGGCAGGAGAACTTTAGTAAGTGGAACAAGCCAGAGGTTGGGACATACAGAATGGGTTCAGCCCAGTACAACAGGCCAATGGTTGGACAGGCAGCTGATAGAAACATAGTCGGTATAACGAGCTGAAGTTGGGAACTGAGACTGCAACATAGTCAGAAAAAACTAAAGTGAAGGACTAGATAATCAGAACTTGAAACAGCACATTTAGCCGGACCAAAAAGACTACAAACTCAGCCCCCTCCCTCCCTCACGGGGGACGACACCTTATGTAACCAAGGGTACCAGATGATTGACAATTTGTTAAGTGTGCACTGGCCCTTTATGAATGTGGTCGAGTGCACATGCCCTTCGAGCTGCTGTCAGTGAGCGAGCAGACACCAGAGCCAGGCACCTTCTGAGGAGGAGCACTTCTGGATGCGTGTCATGGCCACCAGATAGGGGCAAGCTGGCTACTCCAAACTGTAACACATATCAAAAAACTTTAGCAAACTTATTTTATAGTTTTGATGAAAATCCTCTTTAAAGACTGGACAGTTTCATTATGTTGGAATTGTCAACCCACAAAAAGCTGATCACAAAGTTTACCGCCCTTATCACTCTGGCAGGAAATATTTTATTCTTCCACAGCGCCACCACAGGAGAAATGAAAGATTACACATTCTTTTCATTGAAATCATTGGGCTGTTCATGTAATGCTGGGAATTTCAGAAGATAGGAGGCTTTTTTAAATTGAAGTTGGCCTGGCACTCAGATGATGGCAGTGGGTCCAGCCACAGAAATCCCTTGCAATCACTTGTTGTCGAGGTTAAGAGGCAGCTAGCCTTTAACCATGTGATACATTGTGCAATGCATATGTTTTCTATTGTACAGGATGACGGTGGAGAATAATCTTCATTAAACCTACCAATAGACCTAAGAAATGGTCACAGGGTTAAACAAGTAGTATGTAGATGGCCCTGGTGCACCACACCTTCTCAGCAGCAGAGTTTCATGCTCTACCCATTGGCATACACTGGATCACACAATGTGTGGATGTTACATATCCACAGCCCTGCTCTAGCGGCAGAAGTAACCTCTGATCGCTGACATTTAACCCTTTGACAATTTCCCTTTGGGATTTAGAGAAAAGGAAAGAATAACAATAAGTCATGTTAAAAAGATCTGTGAAAAAATCAGAAATGTGCTTTTTTCAACATTAAATATAAGTCCCAAGACATAAAATACTTGGCATCATCATGGCCATAACAACCTTTGCAATAAATGTATCGCTTCCTTTATGATTGGTGTCTGTCTTTAAAACAGTCTATAAAAACTGCAGTGAAGTTGCTCTTTGCAGCATGTCCCCCCCCCAAAAAAAAAAAATTAATATAAATGACAATCTACCAAAACATGCAGGCTATACATAATCAACACTGATCCACTAAACTCCAAGCCACATACAGTTACAAGAAATAGTAAGGTGCGGTTCACATGTGGCGGATTTGTTGCGGAATTTACAGTAGCAGCAAAGTGGCTGAAATTTTGAAAATCTTATCCACAAGCTGCAGAAATAATCCGCACAAAATCCGTGCAAAAGATTGACGTGCGATGAGGAATTCAATTTTATCACCATTTCCACTGCGGAATTTACCTCTTCTCAATAAGGGGGTAAATTCCGCACAGAAATTTGCAATAAAACCCGCTTCTGATAGAGCAAGTTTGGAGGCCGGCTTTCCGCGGCTGATCTGCTGCAGAATGCCCGCTGTAGACATTCTGTTGAAAATCAGCCCCTGTGTGGACCCAGCCTAAGGCTGACTTCACACGGCCATGACGGGCTCCGCTGCAGAAGACCCCAATACTTACCTGCGGATACGGCGTCCTACGTTCCGCAAGACGCTTCGGCGCGTATGCGCAATAGAGCGCGTGATGCGCCGGCCGCGTCATATGACACGCCCACAGCGTCACATGACGCGCCGGCCGCGTCCTATGACGTGGCTACGGTAGGCGGGGAAGCGGTTTCACGCTATCTTCCGCTGTGCTACAGTGGAAGATACCGTGACGGACGGCTTCCATTGACTTCAATGGAAGCCGTACGAACGTACACACGCGGCAAATAGAGCATGCTGCGGGTGAGGAGGAGTGATTTTACGGTGCGGAATGCCGCGGTGGAATTCTGCACAGTAAGCATTGTGCTATTAGGTTCAATAGGCGTAATACGCGGTGGAAATCCGTCCGTGGGAAGGAGCCCTAAGTGAATGCATTGGAATTACCTGGATTTCTGCATTGATTACTGATAAAATGTCGTTAGCTTGTTATCTAAGTCACAATTATAAACAAATACAATCTAACTAAACTGATAAAACAAACAGTTGTACTAACCTGTAGATCCTCCTTTAGCAACAATCACATCCAATAAATCTATTTCCTGCAGCTGCAAGTATGCACAATGTTGAGGAGGAATTTTGAACCATTCTTCCCTGCAATTGTATTTCAGTTCATCAATATTTCTGGGATGCCTTGTAGATTGTAAAGTAGCAGCAGAGGTGTAGATCAAAGTTCAATACTCACAATAAAGGACTTCACACTATACTTTTGATGTGAGCATTCAACTTTGATCTACACCTCGGCAGCTGCTTTACAATCTACTATTTTTGGGACTGTCTTATGTTTGGCTTCCGTGTCCAGCATCCATTTGTGGAGCGTGCAGCACATTTAAAGTTTTCTTTGCTCTCCCGAGTGGGATTGGGGTGTGGTGTTGCTGTGAGGCTACTTTTTGGACAGCATTTTGATAAAGTACAGCTCAGGGCTTTGACTCGGTCATTCCAAAACGCATTATTTTATCTTTCTCGTACGTCAAACAAAAATGACAGAATGCAATGACCGAATAAAAAAAAAATTGTAGTCATCTTCAAGGGCCAAAACCTGGCTGCTCTTCAAGGGGTTACCTCAGTGACATTACGTATTATGTTACTTACATATATAACCATTGTGGCAGGAGCAACATTAGGTGTGCCTGCCCACTGACATCTATAGTATATAATAAACATATGGCTAGTTCAATCACTGGCCATCACTTTCAGGGTATAAGCAAGAATTACATATCAGCATAATATGGTGGCTAATATCTTATCTTTCTGGAGTGTGTCTTTAATAATATACTGTAAAAAGTAAATGACTTCCTTCTGTACCAACTTGCCAGATATACAGGACTGCTTAGTAAACCGGTTCATCGAGGAAATGAATCACTATTAACCAGATGATGTAATTATTGTCAACAAACCCATGACCACCTCCACCCACCAAAAGAAAAATGAAGACTTGGGAAGGACTAAAACAGGGAGAGTCCAAGCACGATTATGTGATGCTGCTGAATGGACATTTAAAAGGATTAAGTGGCACCCGCATTTTTAATTATATATAATTTCTATCCTCTTCTTGAGGCTTTCAAACATTCCTTATGTAATCATGGCTGTGTCCAAGTCCCAAGTGGTAGAGTTTATGTAGAGAACATGGATTCCTGCTGTTTCCATTAGAAGGTCCATCTACACCAATACACAATGTATGGCCAATCCCATGAGCATCTCAAACACGTTTGACCCTGGACATGTGATAGCATAAATCGGCTGTTTTAGGTTATACTCAAGGAGTATCGAAGCCTCATCAGTCAGTAAATACAAATTTTGGATTGTGCACCAAAGAAGTTAACACTTTGGAGAAGTCCTTCTGTTTTATTGCTCCAATGCAAGAGGTTATATAGTGTGACAACCTCCACAAGGTTAATAATTCAAAGTCTACAGCATGTATGATACTTCTCTCTTAGTAAAACATTACAAAGGTTAATTATGGCAAAGCTGCGTGCTCAGCATCTGAGACCCTGTTAGTAAAACTTCACTACAATAAGTTTCTTTTGCACATGTACTTTTTGTTATGCACACAGCATTAATATTATGCACACGACACTACTACATAAAATATAATTCACTACTTTCACACATGCGGAAAGCTCTTCACTGCTTCCTTCCAGACTTGGTGATGTTGGCAGGACTTTACACTACAAGGTTCTAGCCATACCCATAGCCATATGTTTTTTCATGATCATGTCTCTAAGCCAAGCCTCTGTAACAGATAAGTAATATTTATATTCAGCCCACTAATGGTTGGGCTTGGCTTTCTAATTAATTAGAAAAAGAACACCTTAGTCTAAGGTCGGCCATACATGGAATAATTTGCATCAGACTGGATGAAGATTTCTATATTGTAAATTGATCAGATCAGGTAAAATAGATATAATGTTCATTTCTTAACCCTTTGAGGACACAGACATTTTTCATGTTTTTACTTTCGAAAAGTCATACCTTTTTACTTTTCAGCTGACACAGTTGTCTAAAGGCCTATTTTTGTGGTACAAGTTGTATTTTTTCAATGGTACCATTTAATATGCCATATAATAAACTACATTTTTTTTTTATTTCTTAGTGGGCTGAGATAGAAAAAACATAATTGTACCAGTCTTGAGGGTCTTGTGTTTACGGAATACACGGTGCAGTAAATTTGATAATTTTATCCTGTAGGTCACTATGAGTATGACAATACCAAATTTCAATAGTTTTTTGTGTATTGTACTACTGTTAAAAAATAAAATATCTTAAAAAAAAAATGTTCTTTCAATCACGATTTCTGATCACTATCACTGTTTTATGTTTCAGTCCATACAGCTGTGTGAGGGCTTGTTTTTTTGCGGGTGTAGTGGCCCAGAACACCATCATGGTCCCCTCCATAAATGTCATACATGTTTTGTCCTATGTGGATGCACTGTACAAAGCCTGTCCTGCCATATCCAGTGTGTGTGTTGCACAGCTGCGGCGCTTGAGAGGTTAACAGTAATAAAATCATTGCCAGCATGTAGATGTATCAGCCTGTCGTGTCATGTGGTATGAGTGAGGGTATAAATAGGAGTGATTGAGAGCAGGAAAGGAGTCCATCCATCTTCAGGAGTTCGGAGAGCCACATGGAAGCACCTTCCAGACACAGAGCCACACGGAAGCACCTTCAGCTTCCATGTAGGTGAAGATGGAGGAGAAGGAGTAATATCCCATAGCGTGTGGAGTCTGGATGTGAGTGGAGTGAGTCCCAAGGTCCTAAGAAAGAGAGCATCTTCCAATAACTCTGTATATAGAGACCCATCGTTCAGGTACCAATTCAGACCACAAGTTTTGCCTATGTGGCCGTCTAGAGTCAGGATCAGCGCACAAAGGTACGCAACTGAGTCTCACCCATGCGCCTGCCGTGCAGGGTGTTTATTGTTTAAGCCTTCTTTTAAATAATTATCTGCCGGAGTGTCTGTGGAGTGAAGCCTACCCCTTTCCTCCTCTGGAGTGCTCCCAGTCCAGGAGCAATGCCGTACAGATATCGTGGACTGTTAGACCGGTTTTCATCCTGTGTATCCTCTCTGGCCTCTGAGCTGTAGTCTACTTGCACTTAAAGAGAAATGTACCTGTATTTTCTTGAATACCTGTTTGTAAAATTGTATTCATTAAGTAAAGTTATACCGGGCCCTAACCGTTCCTGGGGACCTGAAGTACTATACACCAGTATCCATGTTTATTCTCTGCCACGTAGCATACCAGTGTGTGGGAACGGTGGCGTCACGAGTGATAACTACTTCTACTCCCCTCATCTTGTTTATTGCCATTCCCTATCCTAGGGGTGTCAAAGTTGGCCTGCAATCCTGCTCTAGCCTTGGCTGCGTGTCATCCCTTGGGACCAGAGCCTGGTAGGTGCCACCGTGACAAGCCAACACTTTCCCCTCCCAGCTCTTCACATTAGTCGAGTGTCCGGGGTCACCCCTCTGTGGTGTTGCCCAGGCTGACCTGTAGCTGCTATTGGTACCATTTTAGGATGTATGGTATATTTTGATAGCTTTTTATTCAACTTTATTTTGAAGATAGGGTGTAAAAAAAAGCATAGTTCTGGCCTTGCATTTTTTTCTGATGGTGTTCACCGTACGCAATAACTTATGCTGTTATTTTCATAGATCAGCATCTACAAGATTAATGGCGGTGTGTAATTGAAAATGGCTTAAAACCTGCCTGCAATTCTGCATCAAAATCCACAGATCAGGCAATTCTGCTGTGATTTTTTCGATCATGCACAATCGGTGTGAGCGAAAAATCGCTCATGGAAATTAAGCCATTGAAATCAAAACTTTATTTTCCTCTGTGTGTTCCGCCAATATCATAATTGGACAGAACGCGCACAGAAAATTATTTGTGTTAACCCTTTGCAATCAAATCTTAGATTCAGGGTTTCCTAGGGGGCTTTCTCTTTCTGCCATTATACAATAGCGCCATCTGCTGGCTAGAGCCAGTACTGCAGTATGTGACATGCTGGAGAGGCCCACGACAACAGAGTGGCCAGTAATCTACAGTAAGAATACCCTGCCAGACGTCTTTGAACTTCGGAGCTGTACAGCCTTCAATCAGAATGTCTTCAGCTGTCAGACAGTGGATTGGAGAGGGTTAATACACCCATACTTGAGACAAAACTGAAGGAAGGAAAAATCACGAACAAGCAACAACTGAAGGCAGCTACAATAAAACCAGAACATCTCAAGGGAGGAAACTCTGCATTTCATGATGATCATGCATTTAAGACCTCAGACAGTTGTTGGCTGCAAAGTATTTGCACCCTGGTATTAGAAATAATCATTACACTTCATCTTTTCAGCTACCATTACTGCATTGGTTACATAATGTCCTCCGCTCTATTAATTAACCAGACCCTAATGAGCTCTGTTTCCCAATTCTAGCATTAAATGTTTTTGTATCACAAACTACAAAACATTCGCGATCGTAATAACCATTTACACGCCTATCATCCCCGTCGGTATAAGAAACAGTGACATCTAGTGGTAACTTGCAAAACAGAAACTGTAGTGACCAAGGTCGTTGAACTCTATAATTCAGTGTAACCTTTCATTATTTAATTTCTATTATGTAGAATCAAGGAAGGTTTGATAAACACGTCCTTCATCTCTCACAAGTTTGGCAGCCTATGAGGCGAGCAAGACAGAACATGCAATAATGAACGTAGTCAGACAGATAAGAGCCTAATGCATTGGCCTTATTGTTTATGTTAAGAATTGAGATCTGGCTTATGAACAAGTTCATTATCAATATTTAATTTCTAGAGAAAACATATAAATACTCTTCTGTTTGCTTTACTTGTACTTTACAAATTGCAGATCTGTATCTTTGTGTATTAACGTTGGGCACTAGTGTGAATCTCCATTGGCCGTGTAGCATAATGGTGCTACAAAGAGTGGGTCCTTCACTGGATTAACTTGTCTATTTGTGTATTTCAAGTATTCCCATTCACTTCAATGCTTACTGTTGCAACTTTGGACAACTCCTTTTTGCTAGAAGTGTACCCAGTGATAAGCTGTTTAAAGGGTGTCCTATTGTTGAAGCCCTGAGTAATCAGCTGTAATCCACTAGGGACAGTGCTAGATTAAGTAGACCTTAGGCACCTGGGCACTCGCCTGACCGTTGCTCTGCCATGTTGTATTTATAATCCTAGCCCCCTTTGTGTGCTAGTGTTGACGACTAAGTGTTACCATTCCTCCTTGTCAAAAGGCCATGTCCCTAAGCACTGACAGTGTTCAATCATCAGACTGTGTAGGGACTCATCCTATTGGCAATGTGACTGGGAACACCCAGCTGTCAATTAGACCAGGACTACATTGAGACTTTCTGTATACTTTTTGCGGAATACAGGTATTTACTAAAACAGACATGTCAAAAGGGATGACGTCAGTTATACATCCAGTGACTCACATGTGATGTCTTTGGTTGTAGATGTTCTGTTTCCCTTTCTTCTCTTTACAGTCCAGACTGCTATGATGACTTCTCCTGATGGCTGAAGAGTTTGAAGCTGATACATCTTTGAACTACTGCAGCCATCCACAACTTCTATAGCAACACAAATTCAGAACCCAGGCCAGACCACAAAATAAATTCAGACCCCAAACCAAACTCCTTATTATTTCAGACCCCAGCTTTTATAGTAGCACAGATTGAAATGCTAAAATAAATACAGACCCTGGATCAAACCACGCAAATTATTACAGTCCTCAAACCAAGCCCCTCTAAATAAATATAGAATAGACCCGAACCAGACTCATATAATAAATGCAGACCCCAGTGCACCCCCTCTAAATTAAGACCCAGACCCTCAAAACTATTACACACCTGACACTTGCATACAGACTCTGCCTTGCAGCTTTGCCCTCTGGCTTCAATGTAAGGGAAAACAATTCGAATTCTATCGCTTTTGCGAAAAATAATGTGCAAAGAAATACAGGGGAGTGAAAGTGCTAGAGAGAGGAGACGTTGAAGAGGACTTTGTGAAGTTGTCTGAGAGTAGGGGAAGTTGAGAGCTCAGTGGGCTTCTTACTATGTTTGAAGCAGTGCTAGGCTAGGAAGGATGGCTGAGACTGTATTATCACCTCTCTTGACATGTCTGTCAAGAGAGGTGCTATAGCCAGAGGGACGCTGCCGCAGCCATTGCAGGGACTGACCCATCATTCTACAGCTTATCAGTTTAGAGACCAGCAACAGACATTGGAAATCTTTGTACTAACATCACCGTGAAGAGGGCACTAGAGTCCGTAAGTGAGGAAGGTGCATCAGTAAAAACAAAGTGTGCGCACAGAAGCAATTAGAGACAGATAAGTAAGCAGGCCTGCTAGGCACAGACCCACTTCATATCCTGAACCTAGTTGCACGACCACGCGTGAGTTCTTTGGCATAGCCAGTACAATGATGGACATAGAAGAGAATAGCACAAATGCTGATGTGGCAGCCGCTGGCTCATCAGCTAGTGGCAGAACCCCTGCAAGGGTCTTCCCACCAGGGGCATTGTAAGCCACATAACCAAATTTGATGAGCATAAAGTAATGCTTATGGACTAGGTAGAACAACTACGAAGTTATATCCATTTGTATAATGTGATTCTAGAGTTGCAGGTGAAGATACTGTAGCGCTGTATGCATTGGATTGGGATGCACAAAAGAACGTACTCCTGCAGGCCAAAGCCGAGCGTCAGACTGTGGATGCTATTATTAGGCTGCTTGAGGACCTCTATGATGAAGCGGTGAGTGTCAGCACCTTGAGAGCCCGATTCTTTACAACAGTCCAAAGAGAGGAAGAGAACATACTGCAATATACCAATGCTCTCCAGGAGATCCCGGACAGCATTTAAAAGAGGTTCCGCTCTGGGTTGAACATGATGGGTCCAATGGATTCTAAGAAATCAGTTTGTCCTTGACTTACGCAATGTCCAGTTAGACCAAGTGCTACAACAGCGAGTTCTGGTTGATACTTCATTGACATTCACCAATGGATAATCAAATCTGTTGCCCGAAGCCAAGAAGAAAGTTATGGCCCATATACCATCAGACTTCAGACCGCAAAAAGCTCCAGTGCAACAAGAAAGGAGGAAACCTTGGAGAAAGTAATTTAAGAGTTACAAGAGACAATGCAAACTGTCAAAGGTGAGCTGACACATTTAAAGGCTATAATGGGGCCACACTTAGTGGAACAACCGCCATATGAAGAGTCCCAATATCTACATAGAACACCCCCTGCTATGAGAAATCGCCCTGCACTCCTCATCAAAGTGCGAGACGATGAGGAGAATGGCAAGAACTGCAATGTTGGTTATGTAGAGAAAGAGGGTACTTCACTAGAGAATGTCATAATCAGATCCCCCAACACCCAGAAGAGTCTCCTGTAGTAGTTGGTCATACTGTGGTGGAGGTGTGGAGAGAGCCCAAGAACTACTGCTCTGAACATCTAATCATCGAGTGCCCAATGATGCGGGTGGAGTTTGAAGGGAAAGCAGTTGATTACCCCGTGGATACCAGTTCACAGGTTACAGCCATGTCAGAAGCTTTCTTTAACTGGCATTTCCAGATCCTTATTACACCAGAAAAGGAAACTGTAACAAATAAAATAAAAAATAAATCTTATTTGTATAGCGCCAACTTATTCCGCAGCGCTTTCAGGTAATTTATTTATTACCCCCCACCAAGCTGGGTACTTATTTTACCGACCTCGGAAGGATGGAGGGCTGAGTCAACCTTGAGCCGGCTACGTCAATATAGCTGGCCACTGCTAATTATGTGCGGTTTTCCGTGACAAGAGTTGTCTGGATGAAGGTACAAATATGTGACCAAGACATTGGCAAGAGAGACATCATCATTGTCCAACAACATTCCAAAGGTGATGTCCCTGTGATCCCTGAGCATGAATATAATCAGAAAGCTGGATCAGCTGGTACTGAAAAAAGGAAGCCCAAGTACCAAAAGCAGGCAGTCTCTCATAGGAAGTCTTGTTGGACGAAATTGCACAACCTAATGGGGATCAAAGACTGAACCTGCGAGCGCTTTAATTCCAGTAAGCGTGACTTCTGCCACCCCTATGGGGGTGTAGTCAATGGGGCAAAAAGAGATGATCCTCCTGAGACTAAACCGTGTTCCTTGCCACTCCATAGGGAGTCAATGTGAAGGACTAATGAAGAATGGAGCAAAACCCAGAATGAGTTCCCAGAATTATTGCAAGCGAAAGACTGGGTAACTCAGCAAGAGAAGCCGGAAACACAAGAGAGGGTTTGTCTGAGTCAAGAGGTCCTGACAGTGCTAAGTCAGTGGAACTAGTTGCACATGCAGAATGACATCTTGTACCAAAAAGTACATACTTCTAGAGAGGCAGATGGTGACCCCGGAGAGGTGGCGAAAAATATTGCTCAAGAGGCCAATGAGTGGACAGCACATGCTGGAGCTGCTGAGATCTTCCGGCGAATGCAACAGCTGGCATATTGGCCACGGTTAAACCGAATTGTTGAACTAGGGTGTGCAAGCTGACAGAAATGTGATACAATTAGTGACCTAGAGCAACAGGCTACCATATGAATGATAAAGGCAGTAATGAGAAAAACAAGGCTAAGGGAGAACCAAAGTTCAGCTGAACAGTGCCAGAGGCTCCTGTGAGTCCCAGACATACGGACACAGAGTCCCTAGCTGTCATACTGTCTTTTGAGAATTAAGAAGTGGCTGCACCTGCCTGACTGGAGGAAAACCGTCAGACCCTCCAAAGATCTGCAGGAGGGTTCCACCACAAAGCTTTGCAGCCAATGAATTAATAGGGTGAATCTCTGTACAAAATTAATGTTGTGGTGATTGTTGTGTTAAGTTGTTGATTTCTTTGCCAAATGACTGTTGAGTTTAAAGCGGGGGGCATGTAAGAAAGAGCTACCCAAGACGAAGCTTTGCCCCGAAATGGGTGCAAAACTCCTGGGGATGGGGAAAGTGACTGACAAGTACGTCAGATAGAGGAGATGGTGGAGAGCCAACAAGGGCTTCGTAAAACTGTCCGAGAGTAGAGGCAGCTGAGAGACTCAGTGGGCTGCTTACTATGTCTGGAGCAGCGCTGTGCTGGGAAGGATTGCTGAGACTGTATTGTTGCAAGAGTTTGTAGTGCAGAATCATAAAGGCCACAGCCAGAGGGATGCTACTGAAGCCATTACAGGGACTGACCCATCATTTTACAGCTTAACAAATCGAAGACCAGTGACAGACATTGGAAATCTCTGAACAGCCATCACCGTGAAGAAGACTATCTTTGTGTTGGGTGCACTGTGGGTGTCACTGCTATGGGGTGTATTGTGGCTGATAACTATTGGGCACTATAGGGTGATGCATTTGTAAGGGGGGTACAGTTTCATTTACTTGTTTTATTATTGATATAATGTTTTGCTGTAGCTTTAAGAGGGGACAGAAGTGAGGAGTAGCTCTCTGAGAGCGAAAAGACAGACCTGAAATTGGGTGGGTGATTGGCTACGCTGCTGTAAATACGGTTGTTCTGGGATCTCTCCTGCTGTACTGTGAGGTTGTAGAGAATACCACTGACCTGGAACCCTCATAATAGCTGACCCGTTAAAGTTCTAGAAAGTCCCCGAAATGACCTTTGAACTGTTTTATTAATTTCTTCTGTTCGTTAAAGTTTTTTTGTTAAAAGCAGTGATGTCGGCTATAGGATCTTACGTGAGCTGCACACAGAGCCTATGGGTGATTGCTACCAGCTAAGCTTAATTCCAAGCCTGGCCCTCCCCTGAGTCTTTACTAGCGCCCCTGCTCGAATGTGTGGATAAGAGCTTAGCTGTGGTCAGTTTGAAAGGCACTCCTGGCCTCAGAGCTGGAACAGTTTATTCCATCCCGATCTAAATCCCCCACTGTCTACAGAGGTTACAGGAAACCCTGAGCCTGGAACCAGAGCCTTCTTACACATTTTTGCTAGGTTTGTCTTGAGTATCCAAAAAATTCATCCTGCAAATGAGCCAAAGAAGTGCTGGTGTAAAAAGTTAGGAAAGGAGTGAGAGTTACTTAACAGAAAAAAACTGTAGTGTAGCTAAAGAAACCTGGAACATGAAATAAATGATAGCAGCATAACTCTCCCTGAAACTTTGTCTCACATTTTAGGCAAACTTTGTAGCGAACGGTAAACCAGTAGGCTCAGGGGTCACCGTGTATCTGACTGCGTGAGAAGAGCACAGGGAATATTGTATCATCTCTCTTTTTTTTGCTTTTTAGAGGTTATACATTTTTAGGTGTTCTTATTCCCATTGCTGAGGATAAACTTTTAGATCTCTCCTAACAAGATAAAACAGTGAAACATTGTTAGACGATCAGGAAGTGTTTTCCATTGTTTTCAATGGGAAACCTTGCATTGTACTTGCAAACAGTCTATAATAAGACGGAAGAAGATTAATCAACATTCAGCCCGCATGATGAACGTCGCAAAAAAAAAGATAAAGAACTCCAGAAATGCGTTTTTTTAGTCACCCTGTCTCCAAGAAAAAATGCAATAAAAAGCCATCAAAAAGTTGTATGTATTTCAAAATGATGCCAACGCAAACTACAGGACGTCCCGCAAAAAATGAACCCTTGCATAACTATGTCGATGGAAAAATAAAAAGTTATTGTGCAAAGAAGATGGTGGCAAGAAATAATTTTAAAAAATTAAATGTGTTTGAAAAAAATATAAGTACTACAGCAAAAAAAAAAACTATACAAGTTTGGTATCGTAGTAATCGTATCCACAGAATAAAGGGATCAGGTCATTTTTGTTGTAGTTTGTGCACCGTAGAAACAAAGATGGCGGAATTTCATTTTATTTCCATTTCTCCACATTTACAATTTTTAAAAGGCTTTTCAGTAGATTATATGGCACATTAAATAGTATCTTTGAAAGCCTTCATAGAGCCGTGTTGATGGATAAATAAAGGAGTCACGATTTTTTAAAAGGGAGGAGAAAAAACAAAAATAGAAAAACAAAAAAAAAGCTTGGTCAGTGCGGTGTTAAAAGTGCATCATAAACAAAATGAGCATAAAAATATAATTTCAATATTTTACACAATCATTGATATCAACATTGTCCCCTTTAATACCCTAGGCCACCAGGGATGTTGGCATTGGCTCTTTTAACATCGTAGAACACTAGTGACAATTTCATTGATACCGTCAGTACCCAAGGACAGCAGAGATTATTGGATCGAGTTCTTCAATATTTTATGTTCAATAAACTTTTTAATTAATTTTATATAGATGTTACATCATGTACAATACACTAGAAAATCAATGACAGTATAGGGGTTACTAAATGGATTTCACTGAAGAGAGTTGCAAGCCAAGATTCAGAATGTTAAGTTCATAGCCAATAATATGAGAAACTATTTCACTTAAACCATAAACATGAGGAAACATAAGGGTCAGGAAAGAGAAGGGAAAGGGAGGGGGCAGGGGATCCAGGTATTAACTCCTGGGTGACTGCCTTGTAATGATCTTTAATCATTTTACTCCCAGGTGCCGTCCTGTAGCCAGTTGGCTAGTATGGGGGTATTCCAGATGTCTATTCAGGCCACCCATGTGTGGTAGAAACTCTCATAACCTGCCTCAGAGTCCGCAAGTCTAAGCCCCTCCATATTCCTAATCTCGTCTATCGCCTCCACCCATGAACTCCTGGGTACTTCTATACCTTGCTTCCAAAACCTGGGTATTACCTGCCTCGTTGCCATGATGAAAAACTTCAATAAGCCAGTTTTGAGCGATGGGGTGGTGGAGAGATGGACAACAATGCCAGCTCCGGAGTCAGGGCCAATGACTCTCTGCTCGCATTTCCAAATAGGCACACTACATCCTGCCATAAGGGTGCTACCATGGGACACTCCCAACAAATGTGGAGCATCGATCCCACCTCGCCCGGCACGGCCAGCAAATATCCGAGGTTAATGGAAAAAAACCTATGTAGTCTCTCTGGGGTCATGTACCATTGTTAAATAATAATGACATTTTATCTCCTGGACTCTGCTAAAAATGGACATTGTGTGTGTTAACTGAAAGGCTCTTTACCAGAGCTGCTTGGGGAAGGACCGACCCAATGCTTCCTCCCATGCTCCTATCTACCTTGGGAGGTGACTGTCCAGGCGCTCCTCTCACAACTGGTTGTAGTGTAGTGAGACCGTGTGCCTAGATGCCTGCGAAGTGCAACACAACCCCTCGAAGGGGATGTACCTCAGATTCTAGCCCTGCTCCGGTCTTATTTTCCCTAAATAACTGCGTATCTAGAGGTATTGTATCCAAGAGCCCGGGGGCATCCTCTGTGTTCTGAACAAGTCCGTCAGAGGTCGCATGTCCTCCATTCCCATCAACTCCCCCACTCTGGCCTCCATCCCCTTAGGCATGAACCCTAAACTCCGCAGACCCAATGTAGATGGGAGCTGTGGATTCCCCATCAAGGGAGTAAGAGGCCCCGAGACCCCACATCCCCCCTGCAGGCCCTGAGCAAGTTGACCATCAGGGCTGATGCCCCCAACCCTTCCCAATTGACTTTCCTTGGAATTCAGAGAGCTCCACGTACCTCAAAGGGCTTGCCTCCTCTTTCTTTGGATACCCATAGTTTGTCTGACCCAAGATGAAACAGATCTAATATGCAGGTTCCTATCGCAGCTTTATGATACAGTTAGAAATCCGGGAGACCCACTCCACCCCGTTCTTTCTGTTTGGTCAGACTCCTTTAGCTAAGCCTCTTAGATCCCCACTTCCATATGAATTTGAGTATCAAGCCTTGCAGTCTATCAAAGAAAAACTTAGGTGGACAGCACGGTGCAGTCTAGAAAATATAGAGCAACTTTGCTCTTCAATATTTTAGACAATTAGTGATGTCAGTGTTGACTTTTTTCAATACCATATATCATCATGGATTTCAACACTGCTCCCTTCAATCCCCTAGGCCACCAGGGAGGTAGGCATTGGACTTTTTAAACATTAGGGATGATGCAATTGATACCTTCAGTACCCTAGAACACCAGAGATTATGTGACTAACCCTTCTATACCCAATACCACCAGGGTCAGGAGCAGGATGGCAAAGCTGACCTTTTGCATCAGGACCCTTGAGCCTTTAGTTATGCTTCTACTTTCTTTGCTGACAATCTTATATGCTTATGAGGGTCAACAGATGAAAAAAAAGGTTGGGTTTTCACAAGAACTGACCACAGTGCTCCTATAATAAAGCCACAATGTCCCACAATACAACCAGTCCCTTCCCTGTTTATATAGTAAGTCATAATGCAACCAAAGCGCACCTGTAGTATATCCACTGTAATAACAGTGCTGTCCCCAGCCGTGTGGCGTGCTATATTTCTCTAGAACTCCATAATACTCTTTTCCTTGCAACAGCCCGTTCTTCTCGTAACACCTGAGGGGAGTGCAGAGTGCATGGCAGGTGTGACAAATCTGGGTGTGTTTTTTACAAGCAGTTCAGGGCTGGCCTCCATCCAGAATCCTGGGCTTCGTTCAGTTTCAGGTTACGACCAAGAGAAAAAAAAAACAATAGGGAAGTTCAAGCGAGCTGTCCATCATTATTAGTAGGCGGCATTGGCAGAAGGTTATAAAGGCAGCCAGGAATTCAGTTCCACAAACACATCTCTTGCTTCTTCCCTTTAAAAGCCCTGGGTCTAAGAAATTACAGCCGAGGTGAGATCCAATAGATAACTATCCAATAGAGGGGAATTGTTACTGATTCTTATAGATGATACAAGTTGTCATAATACTGTATATCATTCCTTGTCGGCTTTATACTTTTACACAGGACTGCAGGTAAAATTCTGCGTTAACTTTAGTATTATCAGAGTGCAAAAACTATGCGGCTCCCAAGTGTTCAGTGACAAGTTCTGCTCTGCTACATCTGTGGAAATAAAACTTACATTAAGACAATTTCCATTTACATTGCAGAATCTCATCTATCTATCTATCTATCTATATACTATATCTATCTATCTATCTATCTATCTATCTATATACTATATCTATCTATCTATCTATCTATATACTATATCTATCTATATACTATATCTATCTATCTATCTATCTCATAGCTATCTATCTCATATCTATCTATCTATCTATCTATCTATCTATCTATCTATCTATCGTGCAAAGATCATTGTAAGGGACCCTTTACATGGGACTGAATTATGCCAAATTGACAGCTGCGGAATTCTACCCCAAAATCTGCAGGTGTAACTACGGATTTTGATGCAAGTTCCCATCAAAATCTGCAGGTCGTCTTTGGATTCTGGTGCAGAATTTTCCACAACTTGCGGTAGTCGTGCCTCCAATTTCGTCCCATGTGAAAGTTTCCTAATATTCCTACATGCTACATTTCATTACAATGTCTCTTTAGACTGCAGGTTTATCCTTTGGTACTACATAAATGTGTGCAATGGTCTTGAAATATATGTTGTTAGGGTTAGTGGTTGAAGTGTGGGCATTGCTGGCATACTCTTCCAATATGGATGTGATATATACATATTCCGTCCATGTAGGCACGACATATGCAACTATGTATTCCTCATCCCCGGGCAGGTACTGAGATCATCACTCATAAGTCTTTATAGCCTTTCATTATAAAGGATGTTCCCTCTCAAGAATTTGTGAGGTCTCATCACTGAGTTGGAGATTCAGACCTTGGATGGTACAACTATAAATGGCAAATCTGATGAGAGCCCAGTGCCCAGAGGTTATAAATGTCTGATGCCTGACCCTTGTTGCACCAGGATGGAAGTAGGCTCATTGATTGAATGGAGAGCTGCCCGTATATATGGACCTATTCAGTGTGCATTCTCGATATCTGGCATCACAGATGGGGAGTCCTCACCCATCTGTCATTTATAGTATATTCTATGAAGACGCCATAAATGTCTAA